>NC_136408.1:86220288-87440288 GCF_051521515.1 Lactuca serriola
TTTTGGTTTTGGAAAATTTTTCTAAAAAAATGACAGAAAAATAATGCAATGCAATGCAATATGTACAAAATTTACATGCAACCTAAATGAAAAAAGTATAATAAAAATAGAGTAGAAAGAAAATCTTTTTGGTTTTTGAAAATTTTTCTAAAAAAAATGACAGAAAAATAATGCAATGCAATGCAATATATACAAAATTTACATGCAACCTAGATGCAACGGGATAATGCATGGATGGATGCCCCTCCCCAAGCTTAAAATAAGCATCGTCCTTGATGCTTGGAGAGAGGCATAACCGTCCTATTGAGGACCGGGCGGTTGGTACGGAGGGAACTGTGAAGGATAATCTGCAGGGTAGTAGGGAGGCCATTGGGGTTGAGATGTTGATGGTGGCTGCGGCTGTGTGGGGAGTACAAGAACTCTATGGATATCGCTCAGTAGGTGATGAATGTTGCGGTTGTGCTGCTCTTGAGCGGCCCATCTTTGATCCTGTTCAGCCCACCGCAACTCTTGTTGGGCCCAATGCTCTTCTTGCAAGTTACGGTAGTCCTGAAAATCAGAAGTGATTTCAGCGACACCCGTATAAATTTCTCCGACTTTCTGTTGTATGCTGGTGTAACGGTGGTTCAAACGTGCAAACTCGCCCATATAAAGATTGTGTTCAGAAGAAAAAGTGGGACGAGATGAGCTAGAGGCACCGGCAGTAGGAGCAGGAAGAGGAGAGGGTGGAGGACTATGATCTACTGTAACACCTAAATTGGATCTGAGTTTCCAAGTGGTTGATGGAATGTCATTGGCTAAATTGAGTATCTTCTTGTTTCTGCTGTCTATGCGTAGATACTCTTTCCCATCTACTGTCCAATGAACATCCCCAGTGGAAAGGCGGTGGAAGAGATGCATTGTTTCCATAACATAAATGGATAGACGAGTATGGCCCAC
This sequence comes from Lactuca serriola, assembly GCF_051521515.1. NCBI lineage: Eukaryota > Viridiplantae > Streptophyta > Magnoliopsida > Asterales > Asteraceae > Lactuca > Lactuca serriola. The sequence continues at coordinate 86,221,228 of NC_136408.1, forward strand.
GACTATGTTTGTTGGGTTATTGGGTAAATGGAGGCCAAGATGCTCGGCAATAACAGAAACCATGCCTCCACAATGTAACTGCCCACCATGGCTCGTAGCACTTCTGAGCATTTTTTGAATAACCCAACACCCAAAATGAGGGACTTCTGCAGGCTTATGAATCATACACCATAAGACTTCTAGCTCTTTCTTATTAGCCTTGCTAATCTCTTCTTGAGGGAATAAGAGAGAAGCAATGATCCGGTGGGCGACTTTCAAGACCGGATGGATAATGCTAGAAGCTTTGGCTGTGCCTGACTGATAGTCATACTCACAAGAGATGCTTCTCCAAAAATTTGTACAGTTTTGCTCAAAAATGATATTTTTTTCTCTTTGCTGTGTATACATCTCTTTTTGCTTTGGGAGCACCAATCATATCACAGAGGATGTCAGCATGAAACTGATGGGTTTGATTGAGCAAACGGAATGTGAGGAGATGGGTTTGATAGTCAAAGGTAATGGAAGACAAAAATTCCAACATTGGTGTTTGGTAACTAACTGCATGAAGATTCAAAAGGCCCTCCCATCCTATGTTTTTAAAGAGTTTGTGGACACCCTTATAGATATGTAAATCTTTGAGGGCTTGGATGTCCACAAATTTTTGAGCACCCATTGTTCTTGTAACAAGATTTGCATACAATATCTCCTGTCTATTGGTCTCAAAAATAAGACCAAATTCATAAGGGTTGTCCATGGGATGTGGGTCTTGTTCATCCTGTGAAGTTCCAATTCTAGGTCTTTTTTGCCCCGGGAAGCCATTACCCAAATGAATCAACAAAGAATTGCACACAATTAAGACAATTGAAGCACAAGAACTAGCAAGTCTCACCAAAAATCACCCAAAAAAATGTGGTTCTATCTAAATGCACAAAGTAAGAGTTTGGAACAATTATACCGATTTGTGCTTGAAAATGGTGATAGGGTGATATCCAATGCTTCCCCAAGCGGGTTATACCGATTTTTCCTTCTAACTCGGGAACAATTATACCGATTTTTCCTTCTAACTCGAAGGAAATGAAAAGAAATGAGAGAAAAATTTTAAGTTTTTGTGTTCCCGAGTTAGAAGGAAAAAGAAAATAAAAATTGAAATATTCCTTCCCCTCACTTTCTTCCCAAATCCGTCCAATTTGGGAGGAAAATTTGGAAGGAAAATATGACTCCAAAATCCTTCCCCTCCCTTCACTTTCCTTCCATTAATGAAACTTGGGAACACGATTTTCCTTCGACACCCTCACTTTCCCTCTGTATCCTCCCATTTCCCTCGTTAAGTAGAACTCAAGAACAAAGCGTTAGTTAATGAAGTTTACAACACATAAACACATATGTAACTAAAGAAAACACACAAAATCATGCATACACATATAGATATACACAAAACAACTTGTATTCTCCCTCAAAACAAAGTAAAAACCAAAAATAGGGGGTATGAACTCGCTTGGCTTTGAAGTTTTCGGTTTTTGTTGAGGAATGAAGAGATCTCGACCCTTGATGTGTTCTTAAGGAGATTTTCGAGATCTATGAAGTTCTAATAGCATAAATCATGAAGTGAGAGTGGGTTAAGGAGAGATTACTAGTGTAAACTTGGATTAAAAGTTATAAGGCTTCACAATCACTTACCAAGTTGATGAGAAGTTTGAAGTGAACCACTTGAAGCACACCAATTCATGATTTTTAGGAGGAAAAGGAGGAAATTTTATTTGGAGAGTTAGAGAGGAGTTTTTAGAAATGAGAGAATGTGTGTAATGGTAAGTGAGAGGTTGAGAGATAGAGGAAGAAGAAAGAAAAGAGTGAGGTGGTGATTGCATGGAGGGTTAAGGACTTAATTCTTGGTATATGTGAGGTAATTATCATGGATGTCCATTAAACAATTATGAGGTGTCCAGGTTTGATTAAATTAGGTCTGTCTTTTTTTTCATTTGGGCCGAGAATGGGGAAAAGGAAAAAAAATGAAATAGTTTAGGCCCTTTCTTGACTTAGTTCGAATTTATGAGGCCCAATATGAAGATTTTTCGGCCTAGTGGGCCCTTATGAGGGTTCATGGCCCAATGAAGCCCTAGAACATAGTTTACGGCCCATTAGTGCTTATGAAACAATTTATGGCCCATCATGGCCCATTAGAGATAAGATGGATCACTCTAGGCCCACATGACCCATAATACTTTAGTTTCATGGATGTGGGTCCAATTAGAGCCCAAATAGGGTTCCTTGGCCCAGAATAGTCAAATTGAAAGTATTGGTCCATTAGGCCCAATAAGAAGATCCTAGTCCATAATAAACTTGAACCGGAATTTTTAGGGTTTTCAACCCATAGTTGAATATATGGAATGTATTGTATTAGGTTTTAAACTTCACTCAGGAGTTTGGATTCAAATGGATGGTTTCATTTTAGCATATATCATGATATTCACTTAGAGTACAAGCCTTGCAACAGTTGATGAGTACAAGAGAATCGATTCTCCTAGCTAAAATGCTAGTTGTGACAGGTGGATAGGGGGACATGGATGAGACTATTTGAATAATGTCTTATGATTTGTGCATATGTATGTTAGGTGTTATGACATGGTGGGTAAAAAGGAGATACTTTTGTTTCTTATGAGTTTTATATATATATATATATATATATATATATATATATATATATATATATATATATATATATATATTCAACTTTTTTATAAAAAAAAATATGGTATAAATGATGTATAAATATTTAATTTGAATTATAAAAATTCAAATTATTATAAAAATCATTATCATCAAAAATAATAATACGATACATGAAAGTTACGTTGATTCCTAAATTTTTTCCGTTAAAATTAGGTGTTTAAGTCGGATATAGAATTTATCGCATTTAGTGACGACGTCACCAAAAATTTAAACTTGTAATAGTCATGAATTTGTCATGTAGTGTAAAGCTTATGAACTCAATTGCATTGTGTTATGAATATATATATATATATATATATATATATATATATATATTTATACCTAAATAATATAAAATTGAATTATCGAATTCTTATGTTACTAACCCTAACTAGGGTTTATATTCAATAATTGACAAAAGAGAAATATTTTGTATTATAACTTGTCAATAGTACGTTAGAAACATTTGGGATATCATATTTCTTCTAAAATTCTAATACGAGTTGAGTTGACTTGATTGACTTTTGTTGACTTTGTTTGATCAAAATTGACGATTATCACATAATTTCAAATAAAACAATGTTATTTTCATGATTTATTATCTTTGTGTTTTTCAGTTTATATAATTTTTCTATTTCATAATACAATATGATCATATTAATTTGAAGTAACTATATATCATTTTACTTTGTCAAAATCAAATTTTATTCTTGCAATTTCATTTCTCCATGAGTACCACCCCATTTTTTTATAATAATCTATTCATTTTCTTATCTTCTCCGTCTCTGTTTATTCATATTTCAATGATAAATTTTCAAAACTTTCTATTTATCACATCACATTTTTTTAAAAAATTGCATAGTTATTATATTTAGTTTAAATCATCAATAATATTATTACTTATATTTCTTAACTTTTTATAATTTTTTATGTAAATCTTAAAAAAATATTATCTATACAATATTTTATCCATACCAGTATCAATTCATTCTAAGGGGGTGTTTGGATAGGAAAAAAAAATAGACAGTTTATTGCTTATTGATTAATCTCATCGCAATAAGCAAATTTTAGTGTTTGGATAGAAGTCTTTTAAAAATCAGCTTATTGCGGTAGGAATAAGGCAAATAAGTTGATTTTAATAAGCAATGATGAAAATGTTTATTGCTTATTGTTTATTAGTTATTTTACTCATATAAGCTGTTTTGTTTGCCAAATATTTAAAATACTTATTACTTATTGTTTATTCCCACCACAATAAGTTAATCCAAACACATTTAAAAAAATAATTATTTCCACATCAATAAGCAATAAGGAAATAAGTAATATGCTAATGAACTAAAAATTATTATCCAAACACCCCCCCTAAGTTATCTAGGGAAAAAAGAAGAGAAAATGACAAAAATAGCCATTTACACTAATTGCATTACAAAAATAGCCAAAAAAAATCGAAATTACAAAAATAGCCACCAATTTCGTAGATGAGAAGGTCCCATCTGCGAAATGACCTTCTCATCTGCGAAAGTACAAGCACCTAAAGCACAGTTGTGCTTTAGGTGCTTGTACTTTCGCAGATGAGAAGTTTTTTTTTTTTTAATATTTTTGTTGTATATATAGGGGTAATTTCGCAGATGGAATAGGTCCCTCTGCGAAATACTCTCACTCTATCTGCGAAATGGTGGGTTTTTTTGTATTATTATTATTATTATTTTTTTTTTTAAGTTTGACTATGAAATGAATTGGTTTGACTACGAAATCATGTTGCTATATAAAAAGTTTTGTAGAAAAAATATCATTTTGGTTGTTATTTGTTTAGGAACTCTCTCTACAATTTGCTCAAAAAATGATTGAATATTTGGTTTGTCTTGTAACCGGTGGGAGATGGCAAGTTAATGGAACTAATCTGGAATACATATGTCCACAGGGAGGTATTTCTGAATTCGCTTTGATATTTTCTGAGTAAATTAGTTATAGTGATTTTGTATCTTTGGTAAGAAGCAAAATTGGTTTGTTAGACAAATATAGAATTAGTCTTCGTTTCCACCATCCTGAATTAAATTATTATATAGCTATAGTTGAAGACATGGATGTTAGAATGTTGATAAACGTAATCAAATGTAGTGGAGGAAGGGCTGTGAAAGTGTTTGTGGTGGTTGATGAAGTTGAGGAGGTTAATGGGGGTGGTGAAATTGGAAACCAACTTGTTGGTAATTTATGCAATTATAAAGGGAGCAACGATCCGATAGGTACTTTCAATACTCCTAGTGTACCTCAGTTTCACAGTGTTACTGAAAATGTTAATGTTAGTTATTCACATATTCACTATGTGGATCCCGAGAATTACAAGTCTGTTGGTGATGATGATGTTGGTACATATCTTAATCATGTGGGTGGTCGTTGTGATGATGTTGCCGAACAAGAAGTTAAAGTTATGAATAGGCGTGTGGTAGATAAAACTAAAAAGAAAAAAAAATTGAAGTCAAAAAAATGAAAAAAATTATGTTTACGGGCATTATGTTGATGTTGGTGATGTATGTTTAGATATAACCGAGCTACAAAGCAATTCCGATAGAGATGAGTTGGGTGATGAAGTTAAAGCTAAGTTTCCCGATAACCTTTTTCACGGTATGCCCCCTGTACCAGCATAGCCAATTGATATTAATGAAGATATCCCAACACAGATGGTAGACATGAATCTTCAAAAGATTCAATGTGAGAGTATATTTAAGAACAAAGAACTTTTAAAGCGGTGTATTGGTAAAAAATGTCTTCAAGAAGGTTTCCAGACGAGGACAAGTAGATCCACCAAATCAAGGTATGAAGTTGTGTGTGTTTCGAAAAATTGTTCTTGGTTACTAAGAGCAAAAGCAATTAAAAATTCTGATGGACTTTTCCAAGTGAATAAATTTGTTGATGTACACACATGTTCTTCAACATTGTTGCAACCTAATCATCGACAAGCAAACAAATATGTTTTGGGTGAATATGTTGCTGATGTTTTGGCTGAAGACTATAGTAGAGTTTATCGGGGAAAAGAAATTGTTAATGATATGAATGCTCAATTGAATATCAATATCTCATACCATCAGGCATGGCGTGCGAAGCAATATGCATTGTTGTCGTTAAGGGGTACGAAAGAGGATTCTTTTACCAAACTTCCGGCGTATTGTCACAACTTGGCCAAACATAATCCGGGTACTGTCACACATATTAAAACAGATGCTGATGATCGCTTTGATTTTTTGTACGTCGCACTCGGTTGCTCGGTTAGTATTATCATATCCTAATTTAATTTTTTAATATTTATTTTGGTGTATTTGAATAGATATACAATGTATTGTAGGTACGAGCTTTTGTCAATTTTTGTAAGCCGACCCTAGTAGTAGATGGAGCTCACCTACATGAATAACTACTGCATTGAGGGAGGTAACAGGACCACCGTTTCATTTGGTATTTCCCAATGCTCATATGATGGTATACCATTCACCAACTCAGATCCATATGCAAGTCGATACACATAATTAGTGAACTTGTAATCAACCATTCTCTGAATGGACTCAGATGTACGGGTTCTTAGACATGCTATAGTGTGGCCACATGGTATACCGCTTTTTTGCCATTTACCACAACTACATACCCTTCGTTCAACGTGTACGTTGCTGGTGGCAAAAGTGTCATCGACTTCAAATGTATCCCCATACAAACGTCTTGCATTACAATTATAAGACTTGTTGAGACTTTTTTGAACCTTACTCTCAACGTAAGGGGTCAACCCACCAGACAACCTCCCTGTAAAATTTGATATTTTAATAAAAATAGTAGCACAATAAAAAAAAACTAAATATAACAATCTCCCTTACCAGTCAGTTCGGCCCGTTCAGCATACTTTGATTGTATCGACGTGGTGGTTAACTCAATTATCGTTGTTATAGGAAACTCACGTGAGGATATAATTTGCAAAATTTCAGGGACGTCAATCGATTTAACATTGTAACGTATTTTTGGGGAAAATGCTCTTGTCCATTTTGAAATCGGTATATCGTCAAGCCAGTAAATTGGACTCATAAGCAAGGTGCAGAAAGGTGGTTTCCTACATGTACTTTGCAACCTTTCCAAACACAAGTAAAAATCATCAACGCTATATGCATTGCATGACTTCCAAAACAACGATTCGACTTCCGTATTGTTATGTCCAACAGACTCACGTATCTTTCGAGCTATATCTTTAGGACAATATCCATGATAGGAATCCGGGTAGGCACTCTGAACACCAAAGTCTATGTTATCACACAGGTTGCTTATGAAACCAACCTCTATGTCCTCACCTAAACAATCTCTTAACCTCATCATGAACCATCTCCATGATTCTTCACACTGTAAGGTTCCCAAACCAATTGCTAAGAGTAGTGGTTCATGATTTCCATCTAAAGCCACTGCGAAGTACATTGTTGTCAGAAAGCTCCAAAGAAGGGTAAATAACCCACATATATCAGTGGTATCATGCACCTAAGGAAGGTACGAATCTACATAAAAACGAACACATATTAGTGATAAGTAAAAACTAATCGAGATACATTACCATGAAATATTATATAACTCAATAAAAGAAGTATGTTATACCACGCAACCTAAAGCCACAAAACAGAATTGAAAGCGGTTGGTATTGGTTTTCTTAATGGCTGTGAAGGTATTAGGATTTGTTCTTTGAAGGTTATGCAAGAAAATTGGTAGTTGAGAAAAGGTTCTTTCGCTGTAACTACTCATTTTCAATACCGATGATAGTGCTCTACAATCATCACACAAATGCAATATGAAACAAATGCAATTATAAATAGAAAATATTGTATCTCTACTGATCAAAATTCATAGTTTAACCTTTTAAATTCATAGTTCAACTTTTTGAATTCATAGTCAAACCAGTTCATTTCATAGTCAAATTTCACTGACCGACATGACAATACTACAGAATGTACTTGTCTGCATTTCATAGTTCAACTTTTTGAATTCATAGTCAAACCAGTTCATTTCATAGTCAAATTTCACTGACCGACATGACAATACTACAGAATGTACTTGTCTGCATTTCATAGTTCAACTTTTTGAATTCATAGTCAAACCAGTTCATTTCATAGTCAAATTTCACTGACCGACATGACAATACTACAGAATGTACTTGTCTGCATTTCATAGTTCAACTTTTTGAATTCATAGTCAAACCAGTTCATTTCATAGTCAAATTTCACTGACCGACATGACAATACTACATAATGTACTTGTCTGCATTTCATAGTTCAACTTTTTGAATTCATAGTCAAACCAGTTCATTTCATAGTCAAAAAGAATTGTCTGTAATATGATTTCTTCTATAAATGGGTGTCACTCATTATGAAAAATTTAACTGAGAAAGTAACTCCGATTTAAAAGAAAAAGAAGGCTAATGGCATACTGCAATTGCGGAGGAGAACATATCGTTAGGATTTCGGGTACAACTAAAAACCCAGGAAGATTGTTTTACGCTTGCCCATATTTGGTATCATGTTGTTAACGTCATTCAAATTTAAACCCTCGTGTTTACATCACAAAAATTTATTTTCTTACTGTGGATATTAAATTTAACAGGGACCAAAATGCTGGTTTATCAGTTGGGTTGATGAAGAGAAGGACCAATCTTCTATGGTAATAGCTAAAGTAGCTAACTCTAATAAGCTCTTTCAATCAGAAAATAAGAAGTTAAAGATAGCGTTGGTTTGTAGTTGGGTGTTGTTCTTGGCAGTTCTTGTTTACAAGTTGTAAGCTTTTCAATATTGTTTTTATGGTTTTGAAGTTGTTAGGTCAATAAATTGTTGTGTTTGTAACGTTAAAACAAATGTTGTAGTCGTTCTTATGTTGTATGTATTGATAAGTAGTTAGTAGGTCATTAATTTGTTGTAATTGTCGTAACGTTATATTTTTTGCCATCCGTTGAGTAAACTGTAAAAATAAACTAATAATGAAATCCAACATTAATTTATATATACATTTATATAATCCAACTACATAGGACCAAGACTAGACCCCCAAATAATTTTTGTCATCCGTAGACGGAACTCTAAAGCTGCATTCTTTGGGTCAATAAGAACACGTATTGGTTGACCTGAAACCAATTGCTCCATAAACATACAAACAAAAACACCGCAATCTCCCAAATGACTACTTTGTTGGGGAACATTTTCTTCATAAATGAATTGCATATTCAATGGAATCCTTGGGATGTTCCTCCGGGCCCAATACTTAATCTTGTCCAAATAATTTGCCACCCGACGTTCAAATTTGGAAAAGATTCCTTCAGATTTGAATTTTTCATAAGCCCCTCTACCAAGACTGTCATAAATATGCACTTCCATTGACGCTAATCGTAGTTCCCCAAATAGCCAATGATTAGGGGATGAATGAATCGGCAATAAGACCTGTATAAGGATCAGAAAATAAAATTATGTTTATTTACATCACAATACAAAAACATAACAAAAAAACGATATTATTTTCAATATAAACTATTAAGTTTACCGTATCAACATTCCACCAAGCAACCATGAAGTTGGGGTACGTAGCAATACCAGCCATAAACGCCCTCCAGTCATGTCCTTCTTCCAAAGCATGAGAAACAAAAAAATTTGGAGGCATTATTGTATGTCGGTCGCTCTCAAACCGTCTCTCCATCAATAGTCGGTACCAAATGGTTATATGCTGCACACATGATAGTTTTGTTATTGACTAAAAAACAATTAACTTTTAAAATAATTAATTAACAATTAATTTACCGCTGACTCCAACCATCCGTCGTGTGTATGCCCAAACAATGAGCTCCAAAAATCTCTATCTAACACGAAATTAAACAAACGATGTTGGACATCATATGAATGCAATACATAATTTTGGATGGCAACCTTACCGCCTGCTACGTAAGGTTGCAGGCGCAACATGGAGAAGTCATGAGCAACACCAAAAACTGGAGGAGGAACGGGGCTTGTTGATTTGATATCAACCTTCTTTTTTGTTCTTCTTTTTTGCTTCGGTGTCGTGTGCAACTAAAAACAATATTCAAATGTTTAAATCTATATCTTTCAGATAATTCACATAAACATAAAATCATCAGTTTATAAATAAAACGAATACCTCGGTGTAAGGAGGGCACAAATATTGTGATGGTTTTCGACTCCTCGGTTTATCGGGTGTAACTTCTTTGTCATCATCATCATCAAAATAATCTACAATTCCCGTTATTATTAGTTCGTCTTCGTCCGGCACATCATCATCAAATTTGTTCCCCGCATTGTCATTCCTCTCCTCCCACTCCTACATTAAAAATAATACTTTATACTTAATAACGAAATACACATAATTTAATAAGCAATAATATCTAAATAAACAAAATATTTATATTAATGTAACTATAAGAACCTCTTTAACTTCACTATAATCATTTACATCAAACACATCATCATCAAATTTGTTCCCCGCATACTCATTCCTTTCCTCCAACACCTACATTAAAAATATAACTTTTTACTTAATAACGAAAGACACTTTATTAAAAAGTAATTATTAAAATCGTAAATGTAACATCTATAACAACCTTGTCGTCTTGAATATCACCAAAAACATTTTCAGTTGGATTGTTTTTATTCATCACTTCATCTTGCACAACCTATATTTTCAAATATAAAATATGAACACAGGTATTCATATATGTTAATAAAATTTAATAAATAATGTAGCGTGTAACTAACCTGTTCATCATAATTTCTTTGTGACACTGTCGGATCATCAAAAATAATGTCGTTCCAAAATTGTTCATTATTCACTTCTTCAACAAAAACCTATGTAGGTTGTCGGTTCATAAACACATGCTGCTCCAGTGCATGTAGCCGTTTCAACACCTCGTCTAGGTTGTGTTTCCCACTGCCCCGACCTCTACCATGAGAGCGACCACTGGACGACATACTAGACGAAGATTCGTCTTGTCTCCTAAAATGGTCCCGTACTGGGGATGAAACTGCTTTCCCTTCACCATATACATACTCTTGAAATGACATATAATAAGAAGATGTCATCTCACCATCACCCGGTAACATGTTTTGTCTTGGTGGTAGCCCCTCCTAAAAAATTAAACATATTAAAAATGCATATAAAAGTATAATAATCAAGTTTATTAATAATAAACGAAATATTTTTAAACCTGCATCTTTGACCAAATCTTGTTCACGTCAACCCATTTCAATTTTTTTGTTCCACTCCATCGTTTCATCCGAGGCAAGTCTTTATTTTTTCTCGATGCAAATCCACATGCACGAACAGCCGGAATCATCTCATATATCCATATCTACAATTTTTTACAATTACAGTAATAAAAGTTAAAATTAAAATAAAAAACATAACAATAAAACAATTTAAATATAAGTAAATTTTTATACCCTTATTGGACCGTAAATCCTGAGACGGAGTACTTTAAAGTTTGACCACATTCAGAAAGTGATAAATAATTATGTATTTTGTTCCATGTATCCTCAAGGTCAACATAAGTAAAATCCCAGTGATAGCTACCCCAAGCGAAGCTAACAAAACAAAAAAAAACAAAATTGATTATTATATAAATTATAATTTTAATAAAATAGAACTTTTAACGTAAACAAAATATACCTGTTCCAGAGATCCAAATTCTCAGCAAAAAAAAAAATAATCTTGTGGCACCCGATCATTAACTTCTTTACCCAAAAAAACCTTCACACAAAATGTATATCAAACATACTCTAACTGCATCAACGTCGTCAAGTGCTAGGAATGTTCGATTTAAAATTAAACGTTTCAGGTCGCCGATTTTCACCGAACTATTAGTATGGTCCGGAAATAGCCGTTCACGCAATAAACATCTTTTTTTACTGCTTATTAATTTTTCCGACCCTTTTCTCCCAATGTTTTTTGGATACTCCCCAAAATTGAAGCCGGTAATCAAACAAAACTCTTCCGGCCCATAAACCATTTTCGTATTGCCTACTCGAAAATATAAACGTTTTATTCCATCTGGAGATAAAACAAGGTCCGGCCGGATCTAATGAAGGAACATTTTATGAAACAATAATGCGTCCCCTTGTAAACGAGGGACATCAATAAAATAACCAAAGACGGTATCTCTGAAAATAGCACGTCGAGAATCATCTAAAACTTCAAATACTTCCCATATGTTACCGCCAGAGCCTTTTAAGTTCGCAAAGGCTTTCGTATTCATTAAACTAAAATCATGCTGCAAAAAAAACACAAAAACAAATTAGATAACTAAAAAATATTTTTTTTTAAAATATATGATTACGAACTGCAAATACAATTTCTTAATTACTAATATATATATTTCCGATAAAAAACAATAACATACACATATATAAACAATTTTCCAAGTTATACAACAAATATATTTATGATAGAAAACAATATCATACATAATTATATAAACATTTTATTAAACAAATTTTCAACTTAAACGACAAATATATCAACGACAAATTTTCAACTTAAACAAATTTTCAACTTAAACGACAAATATATAAACAATTTTTATCTTTCTAATTAAAACTAACATTTTATAACCATATAAACAAAAAAAATTAAAAATAAAACGACAACCAAATTAACAATTTTGCAAGTTATACGATAACTTTATACAAATTTTCAACTTACACGACAAATACAAACAATTTCTAACAATATATATATACGACAAATTTTCAACTTATACAAATGTTATACTTATACGACAAACACAAACAATTTCTAACAATATATATACGACAAATTTTCAACTTATACAAATGTTATACTTATACGACAAATATATATACAAACGACTATTTTGCACTTTATATAAACAATTATACGATAAGAATATATACAAGATTTCAGGTTATACAACAACTAAAAAAACAACAAAAATAACAAATTGTAAACATTATCTACGCAGTCTCTACTTGTCTCTAGTTGCATTTAAACTTCAAGTATACTAAAAAAATATTAAAACTATCAAACACAACAAAATTACCCTTTTTTAACACTAAATAATACAACAAATGATAAAATAAAGAGATTGTTGACATTAAAATTAAAAGAGTTAAAATCTAACCATATTTGCGGGATTGTTGACATAATCCTTCATTTTCTTCAAAAACTAGCCAAAATTCCGAGAGAAGCCCAAAGTTAGAGAGAGTTTTTGTGTAGAGAAGGGTGAAAAATGGAGAAAAAAAAAACGTTTTTATACTCAAAATCGAGGACATTTCGCAGATGGGAGCCATTTCGCAGATGGACCTTCTCATCTGCGAAATTGGTGGCTATTTTTGTAATTTCGATTTTTTTTGGCTATTTTTGTAATGCAATTAGTGTAAATGACTATTTTTGTCATTTTCTAAAAAAGAAATAGAACCTTTAGATTGTCGTATTATGACAGCCCGTAGGAGTCCACATTGTTTAATTAGGCGAATATGGAATTGGTTATAATATGTAAATTTCTTCTTTTTGGTTTCTTGGGTTTAATCATACAATAGCTTCAGCTAAAAAAAATTATAAGTATAAAACAATTTCTCAATTTAAAAATGGGCCAAAATCTAGAGTATAACATATAACCGTTTTGAATTCTCAATACTTACTAAATGTCTTAATCGCCCTAATGTTTTTTTACTCTATTCTTCTGGTCCAAAGAGCAAATAAAAGCTATCATTATTTTTTTTTTTACACTTTTTTTCTTCTAGGTCCAAAAAAGCAAATAAAAATTATTATTAAAAAGACTGGACAAATACATTAAACACAAATCATCCTACATCGTGTATTCGTGTACTACAAATACAAATGATAAAAATAGTAAATCACAACAGAAAAAAACAACCATACCTTTTAAACAGAGAAATCGTGGCTGAAGCTCCATCGAAAACAATATATGCATGACGAAATCAACCTCCATGAAAATTAATCAGCGACAATAGTAATTGCGGCCTTAGATGCAAGACGGCGAGAGTAATCGCCCTAAATCCCTACAGCCTACAGCCGTCTCAGAGAGAAAAGTAATATATATACCAAAGCATTTAGGGTTAACCTAAGGTATTTACCATATTGACCCCGGAGGCATCTTCAAATTTTAGCTTTGAGATATATAGACAATTCATTTTACAATTTTATGTGGTAAAAAAACGTGAAGAACAAACTATTTACGATTTGAGAATTTGTAAATGATCGTTAGATTCTTGTAGTTTTTTTTATTTATTAATAATATATCATCTTTAATAAATGAAGGTTTTTTTACCACATGTCATCTTCTCCTTCATTTTGACACTTGTCATTTTGTGAGAATTTTTGAAATTTTATTTTCTACTTGTCATTTTTTAAGGATTTTTATTTTCTTAAAAACAAAATTCCATAAAATTGTAATGAGTTTTATAAGGAAATAAAATCATCTTATTAATTTGGTAATAAATTATCATAAATAATTCAAACAATTTAGTTTCTTTTGCAGATTTATTACATTATGTTATGTAAAGTATTACATTATAAAATATTTCATATTTATATATTTATATTAAAATTAATTTATAATAAACCCGTGTAATACACGGGTCTTACACCTAGTATATATATATTATAGTTTAATAAATAATTAGATTAGGAAATTATAGTTTGTATTATTTGTGTAAATTTTATATAGAAACTATTTTATTTATTTTTTCACTTTTTATTTATAGTAAATTACATGAATAGTCATGGTCAATCCCGAGAATTCAATGTCCACGATGAGTCGAAAAATAAAAAGTCCTTAGGCCTTAAAGTGTAACGAATTAAAATTACATAAACTAATATTTTTTTTTTAAAACGACGATAAACTTTATAGTAACAAACATAACAAAATCATAGTATTTTAATGAATAATTACATATCGTAACAGCTAACTCACGATCCGTGAAACTCTCCTAGCGTTCTCGATAGCAAATTAGTTGAACAACTCTTCGTAGTCTATACTCTCTAAGATTTCGTTCTCGATAGATATCATCGTCAAACCACTAATGTTGCGTTTGGTTCGCAATATGTTTTTGATGGAATTGGAATCTGTTAAGGAATTAGAATCGGTCAGGAATTCTAATCCGGTTTCATATTCTGTTTAGTTGCTAGGAATGAAATTTGAATACAATTTGTTTTATAACTTGTATGTAAAAACATATTATATAAATTTTAAAAAAATAATAATAAATGATAGTGATGGTGGGAGTGATGTTGACGATGGCAGTAGTGGTGTTGATTGAGACATAATGTAACGCCTGTATTTCTGGGCTTGTCATTAATATTGATGTAATAGTCTAGGTTAACCTTTGTAACCCATTTTAAAATAATAAGAACGTATTATTTGAGTATTATGTGTTTTGTGCTTAATTGCTTAATTATGTGATTTGATTTAATTAAGAATAAAATAAGCGTCAAAATTTAAGTGTAAAATAAACCCGATATCTTTGCATAAAGTTGTAGTGGCCGAAACGAGGTTTCCGAATATATATAGAACGCCCGAATCTGACTTCGTATGAGGATGTTATGATTTTCTGAAGTTTCGACTTAGCAGTATGCAGCCCGAATACTTGATTTGAGATCGAGCGGTCTTTAGCCGAAACAATCTAAACAAGAATCGAAGATCTCGTTAGTAGTAGCGAAACGATAAAAAGATAGGCGAGAACGGACGTCGGATAAAGAAGCTATGAATTTATAATGAAGTTTTCATGTCCCGGCCTACTAAAAATAAATAATAAAAATAAAAGTCAAAATTAGCCGACAGAGTCTAAACGAAAGTTATAGAGCGTAGTCTCACCTACGCGTGGATATAAAGAACGTCGAAAACGGAGTTCGTATGAGGAAGATATGAATTTTTGAATTTTATTAAATAATTAATATATAAATTTAATTATTAAATCCCATATTATCCGAAGGGGAGTCACCAGACTCATCCGAACTACGCCCAGCGTACAGCGAAGCATGACGACCCTCGCACTTGAGTTCTTCGGATACGTAAGCAGTGACGATTTCGAAGGAGTACGCCCCGTGTAGAGCATTACGCCCAGCATAATGCGAGGCCTCAGCCTCCTATAAAAGGGCATGCGAGGGCAACCTTATTCTTTTGCCAAATTCTTACTTTCTCTCTAGCTTTTGCCTCGATTTGCATGCCAATTATACCCCGAAGCCCCGGTATTATTCCCGAGCCCCGAAGCAAGTTCCGAAGCCCAGAAGATCCCGAGAAGTGAGATTCCAGAGCCGAAGCTCTGCCCGCGAGAAGCCAATTTTTGTGAAGATCTTCCAGATCTACCGAAGAATACTATTTCTGCAAGTCGTAGTGCTGTCCGATCATCTTCTGATCAAGTGAGTGTGTAGTTACCTTCTTCTAACACATAATTATGAATTATTTTATACGAAATACGTGTTATGTGTATATTTTGTTGTTATATGCGTGAATGTATATTCACTTTCTTCTATCTCATAGATCTGATTTATTCTCTATGAAATACGTGTTATGTAGGTGTGCCTCATCTGTTATGTGGAATATGTATTGAATGAGAATGTTATACAGGTTTTAAACTATGTATAAAAATATATATTTTTATCTACTAATATGTTGGGTAGAACATGGGTAGATAGTTGATGTGTGATAAACAGATGAGAGGTCTCGATGTTGTTGTTGTTGATCTAGTTACTCAGCGGAGTATGGATAACGACCACAAACTTTTTCTAGACAGTCATGTGGAACGCTAGCAGGTTCATAACATGCAGGTGTTGTGAACGATGTGTTCACGGTGTACCCTATCCCTCTCATGGTTGCCTTTAGGATATCTATTGTTGAGGAAACCCCTTAGCAGTAATGTCCGTCCCGATGAAAATCCTAGATTAGGTCTCTTGAGATAGATGTTGTTTTAGGGACATAAAGTGAGGATAACGGGAATGGGTAATCGGGTTATTGTTGGTTGGTGAAATTAAATATAATTATTTATTGTGGGTTGAAAACCCTATATGCTCACCAGGCTCCCAAGCCTGACCCACTCAGTTTATTCGTATTACAGGTAGTGGCGCGAGGGCATAAGATGGATGAATCATCAAGTTGTTTTGTTTACAAGTCTGTATATGTATATATTTGTTGAATGACTTGTAATGTTATCGTCTATGCTTTATGGTCTGTATCGGAACATGACATCCCGAGTTTTGATTATATAATGAAAATGCATATCTTGATGAAATGCTTTGATAAATATTATTTTATCATATTTTGTTTTGGGAACAAATTCTGCAACTGTTTTAAATCAAAAGGATTTACTCTGAAATTATTTTAAAAAGCATAAATGAAATCGGTCTTTTCTGGCCGAGATTTTTGGGATGTCACAGTTGGTATCAGAGCATTAGTTTAAGCGAACTAGGAATTTGTAGGATTTCTAGACTTAAACTTAGAATGCTAAGTGGAGATTGTGAGATGTGTGTCTGATATATTATAGACACGAGCACTAGTATATTTTAGGAAGCTGCCTAAAATGCTTTTATGTGCTAAAGGTTATATGTTGCCATATATGATATTATTTGTTCGGATTTATGGTCTGTTGCCGATCGGATCTGGAAACTTTATGTGTGTAGGATTCTAAGCGTACGTCTACGGTATTAGAACTAACATGTAAACGTTTCGGAGTGATAAGGATGATTTAATTATCTATCATGGATGAGGATCTAATTTCACTTTATTCGGTGTGTAGATCAAAAATGGTAAGAACCAGGAGTGGCGTTGGAAACGCGGATGAAAACAGGAATCAACCACCAGTGATTGAGCAAGCACCTGTTGTAGCAGCAGCACCAGAACCAATATCGATGGTTAGGGTGCAAGCCATGATTCCGGCTATGTTAGTCGAACAAAGGGATGAAATGCGACAGATGTTGCATGATAATAGGGACGAACCTATCATACCTATTGAGGAACCTGAATTGATTCCCGAGCAATCGGAGGAAGGGAACAATAGTCGCATGGTGAGTCAAGTTGGGACTCAAGGAGTACGAAGGAACGATTCGGAAAGGAGAAACAACAAGGATGGGCGAATGTACAAGAATTTCTTGGGCGCCAAGCCGTCAAGTCTTTCTGGAAGCCCAAAGCTTGTTGAGACTATGGATTGGATCTCCGAAATTGAGATGGTATTTGAAAGTTGCGACTGTAGCAACAAACAGAAGACTGTCTTTGCAGTTAGACAACTGAAGACTGGAGTCTTGAGTTAGTGGAAGTTGTTGGCAGATACTATGCCACGAGGAGAAACCCTGAAAATGTCATGGGAGGAGTTCTTGGAACAACTAAGGGTGCAATATTGTTCAGAGATAGATCTGATTGATCTGAAAAATGAGTTCCAAAACTTGAAGAAGGGGAGGATGAGCATATATAGATGACTATGCTATTGCATTCACTGAGAATATGAAGTTATTTATGTACCTAGTGCCAACGAAACTCTCTAAGATTGAGAGGTTCGCTAATGGACTACCTGCCGACTTTGGCCGACAGTCAAGATGGCAACTACTCTGAAAACAGTTGTTCGAGCAGCTAAGAATGTGGAGGCCCATCAGAAGGAAAAGGGTCTGGAAAGGATAAAGGTTGGTGAAAAGAGGAAGTTCGATGGAACTTCAGGGTCCAACAAGAAAAACAAGTTCTCGAAGTCTAGTTCGAGAGGAGGAGGAGGGGAAGCGAAATGGTGCGAAAAATGTAAGAAAAAGCATCATGGGAAATGTGAGGTAGTGGCCACATGCTTCAAATGTGGAAAGCCAGGGCACTATGCCAATGAATGCACCCTCACTAAGAAAGTTTGTTATGGTTGTGGTGAGGAGGGACACATGTCGAGGGACTGTCCGAAAAAGAAGGAGGCAGCAAAACCCAACATTCCGCCAAAGCCGAAGGCGAGAGCATTCCAGATGACACTGGAAGCTGCTAAAGATGAAGCTGATGTCGCTTCAGGTACCTTTCTCATAAACAAATTGCCTGCCCAAATTTTATTTGATTCTGGAGCCAACTACTCCTTTATTTCACATGAATTTGGTAGAAAACTAGCTTTGCCTGTTGATAGACTAGATAATGCTTTATTAGTCGAAGTTGCTAGTGGCAAGTTTGTACCTGTTAGTCATCGTATGAAAAACATCTTAATTGACTTAAATGGGAATAAGTTCCACGAGGAATTATTTTCTATAGAACTTAATGGTTTCGACATCGTGTTGGGAATGGATTGGCTTAGCGCCAATGACGCTGAGATATTTTGCAAGAAGAAGATTGTAAAGGTAAACCGGCCTGGGAAAGAGTCGTTTATGGTGTATGGAGATAAACGCAGAGTAAATTTTGGAATCATTTCATTGATGAAAGCCAGAAAGTGTTTGGCCAAAGGATGTACGTCGTATCTAGCATTTGTGATAGATGCTAAGAAGGAGAAAAAGGTGATGTAGAGCATTCCTGTCGTATGTGATTATCCGGAAGTATTTCCCGAAGATCTTCCCGGATTACCGCCTGATAGACAAGTGGAGTTTAGAATAGACTTGTTACCAGGGACAACGCCAATAGCAAAAGCACCTTACCGATTAGCACCGACGGAGATGAAGGAGCTGATGATGCAACTTCAAGAGTTATTGGACAAAGGTTTCATTAGACCTAGTTCATCGCCCCGCAAAGCTCCGGTGTCATTCGTAAAGAAGAAAGATGGGAGCATGAGGATATGCATTGATTACAGAGAGCTAAATAAAGCAACAATAAAGAACAGATATCCATTGCCGAGGATTGATGACATGTTCGATCAACTTCAAGGTTCGAGCTATTTCTCGAAGATCGATCTTAGGTTAGGATATCATCAGCTGAAAGTAAGAGAGCAGGATATAGAGAAGACTGCATTCAGAACACGATAAGGGCACTACGAGTTTTTGGTTATGTCGTTTGGACTAACCAATTCTCCATCAGCATTCATGGATTTAATGAACATGGTTTGTAATCCGTTCCTAGATAAATCTGTGATAGTGTTCATAGATGACATTTTGATTTATTCAAAAAGCCAAGAAGAGCATGGCAGACACTTGCAAGAAGTGTTGGAAGTCTTGAAGAAGGAGAAGTTGTATGCTAAGTTCTCCAAATGTGATTTTTGGATTCGAGAAGTCCAATTCTTGGGTCATGTGGTCAACCAAGAAGGGATAATGGTTGATCCAGCAAAGATTGAAGCTGTGATGAAGTGGGAACAACCAAAAAGTCCCACGGAGATCCGAAGCTTTTTAGGATTAGCCGGATATTACCGAAGGTTTATCCAAGGATTTTCTTCGATCGCTACTCCATTGACAGCTTTGACCCACAAAGGAGCTACTTATGCTTGGAGTGATAAGCATAAAGAAGCATTCGAGAAGCTAAAGAAGAAACTATGCGAGGCACCGATACTTTCTCTACCCGATGGAGTTGAAGACTTCGCTGTTTATAGTGATGCGTCTGGGGTTGGATTGGGTTGTGTTTTGACCCAAAGAGATAAGGTGATCGCATGTCTCGACAATTGAAAGAGCATGAAAAGAACTACCCGACTCATGATATGGAGTTGGCAGTAGTAGTTTTCGTTCTGAAGATATGGAGGCATTACCTCTATGGCACGAAGTGCAAACTTTTCACTGATCATAAGAGTCTCCAATATCTCTTTAATCAGAAAGAATTGAATATGAGGCAATGACGCTGGCTAGAGTTACTTAAGGACTACGACTGTGAGATACTTTACCACCTCGGTAAAGCAAATGTTGTTGCTGATGCTCTCAGTCGGAAAGTCAGTCTTGAAAGGAAGAGGCCAAGAGGGTTGAGAATTGAAGTTGTCTCGACCATTGTGGAAAGTATAAAGAAAGCTCAAGAGGAAGCTTTTGAGAAGAATGACCGAAAGGAGGAACGTTTGGGCAAAACGTTGGTGTTTGGTATAAACAGTCATGGACTGAAGGTGTTCCAAGATCGGATTTGGATACCTAAGATTGGAGGAGTCAGAGATCTTCTGATGGAAGACGCTCATAAGACCATGTACTCGATTCATCCCGGTAGCACTAAAATGTATAGGGACCTGAAACCCTACTATTGGTGGCCGACGATGAAGCTTGATGTTGCAAAGTATGTGGCTGAGTATGTGACTTGTGTGAGAGTAAAAACACAAAATCAGAAACCGTACGGGTGTTTAGAATCATTGCTTGTGTCTATGGGTAAGTGGGAAGACATTGTTATGGATTTTGTCACTAAACTGCCCAGAATAAAGAATGGTCACAACATGATTTGGGTGGTCGTTGATCGATTCACTAAGAGTGCGCATTTCATAGCAGCCAAGGAGAAATGGTCTATATATAAGCTTGCGAATTCTTACGTGAAGGAAATTATGAGGCTTCACGGTGTTTCGTTAACGATTGTGTCAGATCGTGACAACCGTTTCACCTCACGATTTTGGAAAAGTCTACAAGAGGAATTGGGTACCAAGTTGAGTTTGAGTACAGCTTACCGTCCACAAACTGATGGTCAGAGTGAACGGACGATACAAACACTTGAAGATATGCTGAGAGCATGTAACGTGGAATTCCAAGGTAACTGGGATGAATATTTACCTTTGGTAGAATTTTCCTACAATAATAGTTTCCACTCGAGCATAAAGATGGCACCTTATCAAGCTTTGTATGGACAGAAGGGTCGTACGCCGTCTTGTTGGCTTGAGGCTGGGGAAAAGCAGTTTATGGGACCGGAGATAGTCCATCAAACTGCTGAAAAGTTGAAAATGATTAGGGAAAGAATGTTAGCAGCTCAGGATCGTCAAAAGAGCTATGCTGACAACAAGCGAAGACCGATGACTTTTGAAGTTAGAGATTCGGTTTTGCTTAAAGTCTCACCGTGGAAGGGACTTATAAGATTTGGTAAAAGGGGAAAATTAAGTCCAAGGTTTATTGGACCGTTTAAAGTTCTTCAGAGGATTGGGAACGAAGCTTACAAGCTCGAACTACCAGAAGAACTGAATGGAATTCATAGCACATTTCATGTGTGTTATTTGAGGAAGTTCACAGGAGAAGTTCCCGACATGATTCCACTTTCGGAGTTGAGAATCGATGAGAACAAAAGGTTGATTGAAGAACCACAGGTAATCGTTGACCGAAAGACTAAGAAGTTACAACGCAAGATGGTCGAGTTAGTGCTTGTCCGATGGAAACACACTAATGAGCCGAATCTCACCTGGGAGACGGAGAGTGACATGATGGGTCGCTATCCGCATTTGTTTGTTGACGTGTGATTCCGGGGACAGAATCATTCTAAGGTGGAGAGAATTGTAACGCCTGTGTTTCTAGGCTTGTCATTAATGTTGATGTAATGGTCTAGGTTAACCTTTGTAACCCATTTTAAAATAATAAGAACGTATTATTTGAGTATTATGTGTTTTGTGCTTAATTGCTTAATTATGTGATTTGATTTAATTAAGAATAAAATAAGCGTCAAAATTTAAGTGTAAAATAAACCCGATATCTTTGCATAAAGTTGTGGTGGCCGAAACGAGGTTTCCAAATATATATAGAACGCCCAAATCTAACTTCGTATGAGGAAGTTGTGATTTTCTAAAGTTTCGACTTAGCAGTATGCAGCCCGAATACTCGATTTGAGATCGAGCGGTCTTTAGCCGAAACAATCTAAACGAGAATCGAAGATCTCGTTAGTAGTAGCGAAGCGATAAAAAGATAGGCGAGAACGGACGTCGGATAAAGAAGTTATGAATTTATAACGAAGTTTTCCTGTCCCGACCTACTAAAAATAAATAAAGAACGTCGAAATAATTAATATAAAAATAAAAGTCAAAATTAGCCGACAGAGTCTAAATGAAAGTTGTAGAGCATAGTCTCATCTACGCGTGGGTATAAAGAACGTCGAAAACGGAGTTTGTATGAGGAAGATATGAATTTTTGAAGTTTATTAAATAATTAATATATAAATTTAATTATTAAATCCGATATTATCCGAAGGGGAGTCACCGGGCTCATCCGAACTACGCCCAGCGTACAGCGAAGAATGACGACCCTCGCACTCGAGTTCTTCGGATACGTAAGCAGTGACGATTTTGGAGGAGTACGCCCCGCATAGAGCATTACGCCCAGCGTAATGCGAGGCCTCGACCTCCTATAAAAGGGCATGCGAGGGCAGCCTTATTCTTTTGCCAAATTCTTACTTTCTCTCTAGCTTTTGCCTCGATTTGCATGCCAATTATACCCCGAAGCTCTGGTATTATTCCCGAGCCCCGAAGCAAGTTCTGAAGCCCCGAAGATCCCGAGAAGTGAGATTCCAGAGCCGAAGCTCTACCCACGAGAAGCCAATTTTTGTGAAGATCTTCCCAATCTACCGAAGAATACTACTTCTGCAAGTCATAGTGTTGTCCGATCACTTCTGATCAAGTGAGTGTGTAGTTACCTTCTTCTAACACATAATTATGAATTATTTTATACGAAATATGTGTTATGTGTATATTTTGTTGTTATATGTGTGAATGTATATTCACTTTCTTCTATCTCATAGATCTGATTTATTCTCTATGAAATACGTGTTATGTGGGTGTGCCTCATCTGTTATGTGGAATATGTATTGAATGAGAATGCTATATAGGTTTTAAACTATGCATAAAAATATATATTTTTATCTACTAATATGTTGGGTAGAACATGGGTAGATAGTTGATGTGTGATAAACAGATGAGAGGTCTCGATGTTGTTGTTGTTGATCTAGTTATTCAGCGGAGTATGGATAACGACCACAGACTTTTTCTAGACAGTCCTGTGGAACGCTAGCAGGTTCATAACTTGTAGGTGTTGTGAACGATGTGTTCACGGTGTACTCTATCCCCCTCATGGTTGCCTTTAGGGTATCTATTGTTGAGGAAACCCCTTAGCAGTAATGTCCGTCCCGATGAAAATCCTAGATTAGGTCCCTTGAGATAGATGTTGTTTTAGGGACATAAAGTGAGGATAACGGGAATGGGTAATCGGATTATTGTTGGCTGGTGAAATTAAATATAATTATTTATTGTGGGTTGAAAACCCTATATGCTCACCAGGCTCACAAGCCTGACCCACTCAGTTTATTCGTATTACAGGTAGTGGCGCGAGGGCATAAGATGGATGAATCATCAAGTTGTTTTGTTTACAAGTCTGTATATGTATATATTTGTTGAATGACTTGTAATGTTATCGTCTATGCTTTATGGTCTGTATCGGAACATGACATCCCGAGTTTTGATTATATAATGAAAATGCATCTCTTGATGAAATGCTTTGATAAATATTATTTTATCATATTTTGTTTTGGGAAAAAATTCCGCAACTGTTTTAAATCAAAAGTATTTACTCTGAAATTATTTTAAAAAGCATAGATGAAATCGGTTTTTTCTGGCCGAGATTTTGGGGATGTCACACATAGGTGATGTGAGGTAGTAGCGAAGGTGATGACAATGGTGGTTGTAGTAATTATGATGGTGATGGTGGTGGCAATGTGTAGTGGCGAAGGTGGTGGGTGGTGTAGTAGTGGAGGTAGCAATGGTGGTAGTAACGGTAGTGATGATGAGGGTGGTGGCAGTGGTGGTGGTGGTGGCAAAATGATGACGGTGGTGGCGGTAGTGATGGTATGGTCATGGTGGTAGAGCGGGAGGGTGGTGTGGTAGTAGAGGTGGTAACGATGGTGGAGGTGGCGAGTGATGGTGACGGTGGTTGTGGTAGGTGGTTATCGTGGTGTTAGGTGGTGGTTGATATGGTGGTAGTGGGTGGTGACGAAGGTGATGTGTGGTGCTGGTGATGAGTGTTGGTGGAGGTGACGGTGCTAGTAGGTGGAGGGTGGTAGTAGCGGAGGTATTGATGGTGGTGGTGTGTAGCGGCGGTGGTGGGTATTGAATGATGGTGGAGGTGGCGATGGTGGTGGCGACAATTGGGTTTCATATGTAGTGCTAAAAGTAAAATGGGTAAAATGTTAACATTCAACATTCTTACTTGAAAGGAATTTTAATTCCTTAACTTTCTTGATGGAATTTATTTTCCCTTGTTGGAAGGAAAATTTGACTCATTTTGGAATCCAATTCCTTTTGAAAGCTTGAACCAAACAAAAGAAAGTGAAGGAATTAGATTTTAATTCCTTCTAATTCCAATGCATTCCAACGAACAAAATGACATCTAAGTCTTTCTTGGGACATTGTCGGGCGTAAGTAAGACTCAATAACTTTAGAAAACCTCCTTTCTGTAGATGTCATCATTATTGGAATAGTCAACAATATTCTATATGCAATGCTTGCATTTGGGAAATAATCAAGTTCTTTCAAAAACTTCAAAACATTTATAGGGTTGCTAAATTCATTGGTTTCCAACGTCTCAAATAATTTCAACTCCGTATAAAGTTCCTCGGTATCAATATCCGATCTTTCTTCAAGCTTGAGTGCTTTTTTAAGACGATGACAAGACGACTTAAGATCTTTATCTTCAGTTCTCTTCAAATTATATGGAAATAAAAAACCAAATACTTTGACATACTCTTTGAATTGTTCAAATCTTGTATTAAGATAAGAGATAGTTTGATCAACAGTGTATAAGAAATAATTGATTCTGAAATTCTCTTCAGGTGTAAATGAAACTTCTTCACTACTCGAACTCTCATCAAACATTTTTTTCCTTTCAATCAAACGCTTTTGTGGAAATATTGGATCAATATCCATTTCAATAGCAATGTCCTTAGTTTCATCAATCTCTTTTAAAAAACCAGTCTCTATAATCCTTGAAGTACCCCATCAATTTGTTTATTTTTGTAATATCATTATCAAGATGCATATCCTTTAACTATAACTTTTTACTCACAATATTCACATGGTTTAGTACTTCATGTCAGATAACAGTTGATACAAAAAATTGAAAGTCACCAAGTTCTTTTTCTGCTAGTGAAGTTGTTACAACATCATTATATTTTTATCCAACTTGAAGTAAAGCTTCTCGTACATCAACAAGTTGCATTTTAATAGCCTTTACACTCTCAACTCGGCTTTCCCAACGAGTTTGATACGATGACTTAAGACTCAAAAATTTTACATTATCTTTTAGGATTTCCCACCTCTTAGTAGAATTTGCAAAGATAGTATAAACGTGTTGGATGAATCCAAAGAAGTTCTTTCCTTTTACACACTTGTTAGCCATATCATATAATGTTAGATTAAGAGAATGGCAACCACAAGGAGTGTAAAATGCTCTAGGATTTATATCTGAAAATCTCTTTTACACTCCTTGGTGTTTTCCTTTCACGTTTGCTCCATTATCATAGTCTTGACCACACATATCATCAACTTCAAGACCAAAAGATTTTAACTCCTCAAGTGTAATATCAAATAGTCCTTTTCCGGAGGTATCATTAAAATTTAAAAAACCTAAAAAGGACTCCTCGACAATAATAAAATTATATGATAACTTTAAATACCTCACTATTTTAGTCATTTGTTCTTGGTGACTTGAATCAGGAGTACAATCAAGTATGACTGAGTAGTACTTTGCTTCATTTATCATCTTGATAAGTTCTTTTTTAATTTCTTGAGCTATGAAAAGTATTATGAAAAAACTCATTTTATCATCACAATATATATATATATATATATATATATATATATATATATATATATATATATATATATATATATATATATATATATATATATAATTTTTTTTTAAATTTGTTTTATAGTGGGGTAAGTTGTCTATTTATAATTAGTTGAAAACCTATAAGACCCACCAAATCATTGAAAAAGTTCATGTTAAGACCTTGTTAATTAATAAAATCTTTGTAAAAGCTTCGACTTTAAAAAAATTCTTCCAATGGTTTTTTCAGTTTTAATGAGCATTTTGGGGTGAAATTTATTTTGAAAAAAACTCTTATTGTGAATTCATCCAAGAATCATCATAATTTTTTTCTTTGACTATGTGAGTTTATATTTAAATTGATATTGAATGTTAGAAACTGAAAATGAAAAGCATTATGGTTTGTAAATAATGTACAGCTTAAAAAACCTTACGAATACAAGCCCAAAAAATAGGTTGAATTTATGATTATTAACCAATTAATCTTACATTGTGAGTATTCATTTTTTTTTTTTTTTGCAGTTCATATTACAATAAAATACACCATTGTTTGATTTCATCTCAATGTACAATTTGCATATATTTTTTTTGCAGTTCATGTTACAATAAAACACACCATTGTTTAATTTCATTCCGATGTACAATTTGTCTGTGAAATACCTTCGATATACACGAGCACGCTGTATACAAAAATGGAACAAAAAATATAGACTTGAATCATATCTAATTCTTTTTTTTTTCTTGGAAAATTCCATACATGGTTATGTAAATAATTAAGTTTATTCATCAGGTCACTTGTCCAATCAACATGATACCGATGGTCTCTAAGGCTAAGGGAAATGGTAACATTCTTAGCACCTTGTCACATCATTATTTTGAGTGTCACATCATTTTTCTTTCTTTATTTGAGGGGGAAAAAAAGAGATAAAAATAACAATAGCGAACCAATCATAATCAACCATTACATCTTTTCTCTCTTCTTTTCTTTCGCTATTTGCTTGGCGATCAATTCTTAACACCTCCTTTGGCAAATCCAAAGAAATGGTGTTTGATATCTTAGCATCTTGTTTGGCGAGATGGGTGATGAGTCCACTCCTTCAAGCCTAACGTGGATGGGAGTTGTAGATCATTTTCTCAACGGCCCATTGATAACTTATCCATAATGCTGGTGGTCTCCAATGGTTTGGCCGACCTCTTTAGCAAAGTTCTTTTTCTACCTTCCATTATTCATTTAGGGCACCTACCCACCGACCTTCTTCAGATGTTTGTCATTCAATATACAATAAGCCTAAAGAACAAATCATCCGATTAAGTTACCATTAGTTACCATTGAAACTGACCTTTTAAAAAGGGAAATCACGGACGAGAATCACTTTTCAGACCCAAATCAGAAAACCATCTCTAATATTTCAACAAATAAATGCATCCAAAATGATATATACATATCATGTTCAAGCACACAATAAACAATTCCAACATCCATCAACATTAGCCAGCGATTAGATTATATGATTTGTAGAAAATGAATAAGATTTTGAGAAAAGTCAGAAAAACGCAAAACAGAAGTTGGTTGCTGGCAATGGGACAATTTGCCTGACATGATAGAAATTTAGAGTTGAACAATAGAAATTTACCATATTGACCCTGGGGATCAGACAATTTGCCTGACATGAAATGCTAAGTCAATACATAAATCGTTTTATGCGGTCAAAGAGACAGTATATGTATGTTTGAGTTATTTATATTGAATTAATATTAATATTCTTTTTATTTTAGTTTACTGGTTTGTGTAATATAATTTTTTTTTAACAAATTATTAGTTTTATTATTTTGAGTAAAATTTAAACATAACAAAACTTTTTCATTTTATGTAATATATTATACAAAAAAAATACAAACTTATTCAATAAATAATAAAAGAATATATTATATATAGTATTAGATAATGTAAATTTGCAATTTATTTTCAGTTACATCTAAAATATTTTTTATAAATAGTTTAGAATTATATTTTTTACAACTAACACATAGCCTATAAATCATACTCTTAAATTACATGTTTGTCACCACATAACATGAACTTTCAATCTTTTGGGGGAGACACATTTTCAAACACATGATATGGTTAGGCCAATGACCATTTGTATTAGAATTAGATACCTTTTTTAATGAGTACTACATTACCGAAATGGAAAATACTAACACTTAAAAAGGGAATAGAATTCAAAACTCATAATGCTTTCTGCTCTAAAATCAATCAATCAATCCTATCTATAATCTATTTACTAAATGGTCTTTGGTCTAGCAATATTAGGAATTGAAAGATATATATCCATCATCTAAATTGATTATTCAAGTCTCATATGAGACGGAAAATATAGATTCAAGTGTAAAATAGTTGATGCATTTCGTTAGAAAAAATCTATAGGCTTTCTTTTTAATTATAATTGAATCTTCAATTAGTGATGAAAACGCAACTACCATAGACTATTTGTCTTTCAATCTTCAAACCCACTTGCAATGGTTGTGTATTTATTTATTTATCGAACTATTATTAACTACATTAGGCAACCTTATTTCGGTCTAAGTCCAAAATAAATATGGACCAGCCTTAACTACATTAGAAGACCTTCCAATATAAAGCAAGAGAGGAGATATATGCCACAATTCAAAGTCTCATTGCTCCAAACTTCCCATATCGTCCATAATTACCCTTATTTCCTTCATCATAATATGTTACATGCTCCAAACAATCATGCCATAAATATGAGGCTCCTGCTACAAGTTTATGCATACAAACTAACTTTGAAGTTCCTGAGTCATATGAAATTAATGAAAAACCACATAAACTATATATACTAT
This sequence comes from Lactuca serriola, assembly GCF_051521515.1. Classification (NCBI taxonomy): domain Eukaryota; kingdom Viridiplantae; phylum Streptophyta; class Magnoliopsida; order Asterales; family Asteraceae; genus Lactuca; species Lactuca serriola. The sequence goes on from NC_136408.1 coordinate 86,250,442, forward strand.
TTAACTCCAATACATATTTGAAAAGTAAAAAATTAATTGGAATCATGTGTCTACTTTCACTACAAAAAAAAAATGACAATAGTGACGAAAACGTATGGTCACTAACAATAGAAGGCGTCGTCACTAAATGATTTAGTGACCATACTTCTAGTCGTCACTTTTCGTCACTATATGTCCGTCACAAAAATTGATCAGTGACCAAAATATAAAAGTGGTCACTAATTAGTGACTAAAATTTAATGGTCACTAAATCAGTGACGACCTATTTCGTCACTTAATGTTGTCACTAGTCACTGAAAGTCGTCACTGTTTTCTATAATGAGTCACCATAAAAGGTCGTCACTCTTTTGTGCAATTAGTGACTAGAAAAAGTGGTCACCGGTTTACTCAAAATAGTGACAATAAAAAGTCATCATAGGCTGCTATTTATTACATTTAAACCCTTTAAATAATTAGCATTGAACTTAGTAAATGATAAGATATACTATGATCATTTTATCAAAATATATGTCATCCAATGATAAGCATAAATTGCTCTTAAATTTAAACAAAACCCATAACATACAATACATAAATGACTAAATGGTAAAAACACATATTCACCTTTGTATAAAGTAGGATTATACATGATATTCAAAGAAAATGGATTCGACCTCTTCTGTACCATGAAAAAATAAAAAGATTACATCAATTTGTAAACATATTTAGAAGTTAATCACCTTCTCATATTCAAGAAACTTTGACTTCTCTTGTCCATTGGCATTATTCCCTCCTGAAATCAATCGATCATTCAATCACTAACTCAAATTAAATCAAAAAATTGTTCTTTTATTATGTTATGTCTCACCTTTGTGTAAGATTTGGTGAAGAGTTCTTTCAAAGCATCAAGGCTGCTATGCCATCTTGATTGAGTCAAACAAATAGCAGTATCTTTATCAAAACCAAGCTTTCTTAAAAATAATGCAATCTCTTATGCACTATATCCTTTACAACCCTTATGGTGTGATTTGGTGATTGGCGGAAGGCAGTTAAGCAAACATTAGTAAGAATTAGGACTTGGGAGCAACATACATGTGCAGTGGTTATGGGAAAAAATGGGAATAATAAAACCCAATGTTTCATGTGAATACAACGGTGTCCAATAAGGTAGACTGGATTAGGTACAAACTTGATAAGACAATACACATGTCTTAAGTTTTTATCTTTTCAATCTTGACACAAAATTAATGGGATTTTTAATCATCCTATTTAACCTAATCATATCAATTAATTGCTCTGTTTCTTAAACCAAGAATACCCAAATATGGTAAAAGTTAACAATTGTGAAAGTTAAGATGTGGTATTGATTGTTGGATGCATCTTATTTATGTATATTTGTGCTAATTACATTGGATATTGTCAACTATAATATTTCATGTATGCATTTAGGTATAATTGTTTAATTTACACCTTAAAACATGATCAATAGCTACAAAAAACTGAACACAAACCAAAGAAGTGCACCTGATTAAAAAAATGCAAGGGTCACAAATTCGTCCACAATTATTTTCTTCGCTTCATACCCTCCCCACAAAACAAGATCTTGGACATTCTGCACGAAGATCACATCATGGTCAATGGCATCTTAGTCATTTAGCTAAAAGTACATTTCAAATGATTTTCAAGCATATGCAATACATATTTGTGCAATGAGGATTGCTCTAATTCAAGGGTATATAAGAGAAATCAAGAGTATCGAAGCACTTTGTAACACCGATTAGCTTTCCAACAAAAACCTTAGAACTAAAAACTCTTTCCAAATGATTGAAACGCATTTCAATCTCTTCATCATCAAATTCTTGAAAGGTGTGATAAATAAACAGATTAGCACCAGGTAGAGTATCCACATAACAAAATATAGTAGAAATTTTAGCCATATACAGAAAGTTACTGGTGTTTGTATTATCCTTTCTCCTTAATTTAATAACTACCTCAAATAAAGTGGAAACAACTGAAGCCTTGGCGAGCTTCCTGAAATTCAAATAGCAGGGTCAAACCTTCAATATGACATACTACCAAGGATGGTAAAATAATGAGCTGATGATCATCCTTTGACAAGCATTTAATCGAACAGATGGAGTGCAACCGATAGCACAAAGATGACTAAGTTATTCTTATAGAAGGTACAAAGTTCTAATCAGAAAAGTCTTCAAATTTAGTAAAACTACCTAATTTATATGAAGTTTTAATCAAAATATTCTCCAATTTAGAAAAAAGGCCTAAATTATATGAGGCTTGAATCATAAAATTTGTCCTACTACAAGCTTCATAGCTGGAGCGACCTATTCCATTTTTCAACAAAAAGGTCGTTGATTTCAGAACTCTGCATCTTTCATTGTTATGCTTGATGTTAGGTAGTGATGACTGAAAGGGGAAACAATAATGGTGATGATGTTGATGATAGGAAAGATATGAAGTCGAGAGTTTACACTTATTATAAAAGAAATGAGCCCTAATTTTGAGAAAAAGTATGAGATAACTAACTTGTACGTGGAAGCTCTTGTGTTGCGCTCTAATTAGAAAAGCGTCGACTAATGAAGAAATCTGTCACGCAGTGTGTGGTTAAAGCGGTCGATAAACATCAAGCGCCGAGTAATTCAATTGGACCAAACAGATATCCGCCATGACGGAAGCATGGTACAGGAGGATGGTGACTGCGGTATAAGTTAAGCCTAAGGCGGGAAGCTGCTTGCAAAAGGATATACTACTGCCATCTGATCCATCGGAGGGTTGTGAAGGCACAAGCACTGGATCCTCTGATATATTCCAATCTAATGGCGCAAAAGAACAAAGAGGCATGCGAAAGATGATAGAGAGGGGGTGAGATCGAAGAGATACCGAGGTCCATAGACGGTCGACGGGAGAGGGTGGAGCGTGCTGGTAGACCGGATAGAGAGGTGCATCTATGTCGATTTAGGGCTGATTATGTCAACATTTGACGAGAACTAATTGTTGCGATTCAAAATTTGTGTTTATTTGATTTCTTTTCATGGTTGTGAAAGGTTTGTGAGTTGGGTCGGATAGTGTATGTTCCAATGGGATCAGTTTCATGGGTCGGGTCTTGCTGATGGATACCTGGTGATGTAAGGATGTTTCTTTACAAAGTGGATGTAATGTTTTTTAAGCAATTAAGGGGGTGTTTGGCTAAGCTTATTAAAACAACTTATTAGCTTATTAGTGATTCCACACCACTATAAGTTAAAAAAGTGTTTGGATGAAAAATAACTTATTCCGGTAGGGAACCTCTAATAAGTCATTTTTTCATAAGTTACCCCACACTTACTTATTAGCTTATAAACTAATAAGCTAATAAGTTATAAGTTAATAAGCAATAAGCTTTTTTTTGCCAAACACCACCTAAATATGGGTGAGATTTATGATGAAATAAAAAGAATACCTAAATAAAATATTGTGAATTTCGTAAGGTTTTTGGAGTGTGACAAGTACGTAAGTGGTGGATTTTGCAATTTTCAATCACTGTTTTATTTTCACTTTTTTTAGCTAGTGACCACTATTTTTGGTCACTATTTGTTTGCAATTCAGTGACCATTATTTTTTTGTCACTAATTGTTTTTTTATTTTGCACTTCAATGACCATTATTGAGTGGTCACAGCTTATCCACATAACACATAGCGTTTAGGTGGTTTCAAATAGTTAGTGACCACCATTTTTGGTCACTTTCAATGCAATGACCACTATTTTTTGTCATTAGGCCTCTAAAATGGTGACAATTATTTTCAGTTACTAATACATGTTATGATATCAAAAAATATATATTTTAATTTTACTCACGGTTTAGTGACTGATTTAGTGACGACAACATAGAATTGGGCATTAAATTTGTAGGATTACCGAATTTAGTGACGACTTAATATATGGTGACTAAATGATGTTGTTAGTGACTAAAGTTTAGGTGGTCACTAAAATATTGGTCACTAATAGAGGCTTTTTTTAGTGTTTCCCACTTAGATCAATCTTTGACAAAATAAATAAATAATAATAAATTAGTTCTAAACAAAAAACATTACAAATAGTTTATATTATCAGGAAACAAGGGTTGCTTGACAAAATTCAAAAACCAACGTCAATTTTTGCCACAAAACAGAGAATGCCAACAACAAACGAGGTTTCTTTTCTCACGAACATCACAACTTCAAGAAAACTAACCCAAATAGGATATATTCATTTTGATAACATAAATTTGTGAATATTTTAATTGTAAACATTCTTATATATATGAAGTTGAATAACTTTATTATTATTCATATTTGGTATAAATAATGCCATAAAGACACATGTATATGTTTCAACATACCATTACTATGCTTTAAGTACCCATGTTTCAAAACACTAAAACTTCATATATTAATTGAATTCCAAACACATTTTTGATCAAATGGCAAATATGGGTGCCGTTGCAACAACAACTTTGCTTTGCCTGAGCATATTGCTAGAGTCATCACTTCTACTTGAAGTTGCTGCTACCCCCCATATCGGATATCCAAGCCTATTTTATGGTGATCCGCCTTGTTTACCAAAAGATAGTAGACCTGCATGCAAGCCTCCTCCTACACCCATTGGTAGAGGTAATATACCTTTGTTGTCAGAAATGAACGAATATCCACCAGAGTAATAATTCATAGCTTTCTTTTTGGCATATATATATATATATATATATATATATATATATATATATATATATATATATATATATATATATATATATATATATATATATATATATATATATATATATATATATATATATATATCAAATAACGTGTATATGGACACGAGAGTACGAGATGCATTCTATTTCCATTCCATTAATGATGCACTCCATCCATATTCTCGCGTAGTTTATCATACCAACTGTGGCATGGTACAATTTTATATGTTAAATGTCTTAGTACGACACCATAAATATATGTTTGCATATAATCTTTTCGATACCCTTTAAAGTCTAACAAACAGTTATTACCGAACGAATTTAATAGTATTTCACATACATACATACATACCCACAAAAACTCATTTTACTATCATCTTTAATTAATTAGATTTGACTTTAACAGGGGACTATGGAAGAAGATGTGGTAAATGGGGTGACAGGGCGAATGTTGTGAGAGTAGCAGATCATGAATGAGAGATAGAAGGAAGAGGTGTTACAGGTGGGATCGTGAGAGTAATAAATGAAGAAGATGATATGTAGTGTTAAATAAGTAATAAGACAGTAAATTCTTTAATTTTTTGAAAAACCTTGTTGGATGCATTTTATTGGATTTTTTAGGATACTAATATGACACATGTTATCATTTAAATAGGTAGGAGGATTGATAGAAACAAAAGGTAGAAGGATATTTAATTTCTTTTAAAATTTTTAATGTTTTTGCAACCAAACGTGGAAATTTGTCGGAATTCAATTCCGATTCCTACCAAATCTTATAAATGTGACATCCCAAAATTCACAGCCAGAAAAGACCGGTTTAATTTATGCTTTTAAAATAATTTCAGAGTAATCATTTGATTAAAAGAGTTGCGGAATTTATTACCAAACAAAATATGATAAAATAATATTTACCAAAGCATTTCATAAAGAAATGTATTTTCATTATATAATCAAAACTCGGGATGTCATGTCACTACAAGAAAAATCATGAATAGCTACGGAAAATTTATATGAAATCAAAATCCGTAGCAATTTTAATACGGAATATGTTACAGAATGGCTTGTCGTAGCTATAATGCTATGGAAACGGTTACGAAATTGCATTCAATAGCTAAATCCTAAATAGCTACGTAAAGTTCCTATGGAATTAAGATTCATAGCTATTCTACTATGGAATATGATACAAAATGCTTGGTCGTAGGTACTTTGCTACGAAAATGGCTACGAAATTGCATTACGTAGCTGAATCATGAATAGTTGTTACGAAATCGAAACCCGTAGCTATTTTACTATAAAATATGCTACATAATTTTTGGTTGTAGCTAGTTCGTTATGAAACTTGTTATAGAATTCATATCCGTAGATACTTGGCTAGAAAGTTCGCTACAGAATCAAAATTTGTAGCTAGTTAGCTACAAAATTGAAATCGGTAGTTATTTTGCTATGAAAATTTGCTACACAATAAAATTGTGTAGTTAATCTACCATGATACTTGTGACGAAAATGCTAATCGTAGTTATTTGTGTATACAACTGGTTTCGGAATTTGCAAAATAACTACAAAAACCAAATATGTGGCTATTTCTCTACGAATTATTTCGTAGTTAAATAGCTAAGTAATATCTCTCCCCTAGCAAAATATAGAAAATTATTTTAAAAGGAAACTAGTAAGAATCTTAAAACAAAAGAAGAAAACTATATCATGGTAACTTAAAAAGTTATGATTTTTTCTTCATTGACATATATATATATATATATATATATATATATATATATATATATATATTACGTCTCATTATTTATTTTTACCTAAGCTACTTTTCACCAAATCATCGCAGTAACCCCCGTTTTGTGTTCCCTCGTTTTGTCTCCTTAACTTCGGTGGAAGCAGCATAATTTTCCCCAAATCATATCATATGTATCACATTTGGAAGTAGCATAAGACGATCGCGTATGAAAAGGAGTATCTATGACTTCGATGGCGAAGTTGATCCAAACATATCAGACATCTGCAATGTAATTAAGGAAACGGCGACATGTGATTGTGCAGCGAGGTTGTTGATCTCAAATGAGAAACGGTATTGATCAAATGGCAGAGGGAAGGGACGCCTGTGAGATCCAGTCTAGCAACCGATCAATTCTCACATCCCTCAACCTAAAATCGTACTCTCCCCCCCCTTCTCTCTCTCTCTCTCTTTCTCTCTCTCTCTCTTCAATTGTAGTCCAATAAGCCAATTGAATTAGGTTTTTACATCGGACTGGTGTTAAAATTGTTAAAAAATCGATTTTTATTCAAAGCACATTGAATAGGAGTTGGAGTCTTCCTACTAAGTTGTCATTATAACGATATAATTTGTAAATTCTTCGGAATTGGGATCGTAATCGACTAGTGCTGTTATTTTGATCTTACATGAGGTCGTAAGGAACTTTAATTCTTAATTTGTAGATTTGCAATAAAATAATTTGTATGTAGCCTCTTCCAAATTATGAAGAACACTATATTACAAAAATATATCTTTAGGAACTAGAAAATAGATCTTATATTATTATTCACAACGAGCTTTATCAATCATATTTCCTTAATATGACCTTTTGTGTAGCATTGTCATTACTTTTTGTGTGTTATTGATTAACGTAACGTTACTTGTAGCACCTTGTTTAACTCAATTGTCTTTCAGTTGGACATATTAGGATGAAAGGCTGATGTATAAGTTAGTTTGTAAGAAAACTCATTGGAGATATAGTTGGAGCCTAGAGGAAGGAAGACTTAAATTCTTGATCATAAAGAACTTACACATTACAACCTACGAATAATGCCTTGTAATATTCATAGGCCAAACCAAGTAATGCCTTGGACAACCTTCGATTACTCAGTGTTACTGATCAATAGCTTTTGGAGGATGCTTATGAAATAATATACACATTAAAATGATCAAGAGATTAGAATAATAACCATACAGTAAGCTAAGAATCTTAATTGAAAGTTTAAATGAAAATTTGGTAATTTCCATACATTAGATGCTTTTATTAACATATATAAATATTTTATTATGAGAATTATAAATAATATACTTGCACTAACCGTTGTATTTGACAGAATAGCAAAGATGATGGTTTAGACAACAATTTGATTGGTCAATTTGGTGTGGGATTTTATTATGCCTTCCAAGTTGATAAGGTGTGTCGTTTTTCAACCCTTTGATACTTCTTTTTATAAAATACCATGAATTATTTATGGAGTTTTTTTACTCATTTTTGTCCTGATTGTTTTATATAATAATAACAGGTGATGTTGTCAACAAGAACTCCAAACTCTGATAAGCAAATATGTTTGGGAAGGAGAAGCGAATTATAGCTCTTATATAATCTAAGAGGAGATTGATCTTGAGAAGTTTATTCCTTGAGGATCTTGCATCACATTACATCTCAAGGTATATTTTTTTTAGTGTGATCTTAATTTTATACCAATTTAATTTATATGCAGGGTGGATGCAGAGGATTTTACTCCTGAAATACAATACCATTAACACCTAAACTTGCTAATTGCATTCATAAACAAGGTGGCACCATAATCGGGACATCACGAGGTGGCTATGATAACAAAAAGATAGTCAATAGTGTTGAAGATCCTAGAATTAATTAGGTTATTATAAAACAACCAAAAACAAGTAATTTTACTAGTTTTGTGACATATATATGATACAACCTTGATGTTATTTTTTAATGAAGAAAAGTATAAACTTTTTGTATTTATACAGGAACTTAGAAGACGGGGTCTTAAAGTTGCGGTTATCGGGATAGCAAAAACTATCGATTATGACATTCCGGTACTTTATATTGAAGTGTTGTCGATTTTAGTCCTTCGTGTTATATGATTAAAATAAAATTCATTACTTTGATCTTGTTTTTATAGATTATTGATAAATCATTTGGATTTGATACTGCTGTTAAGGAGGCTCAACGTGCGATTAATACAACTGATGTTGAAGAAGAGAGCAACAAGACTTGTATAGGACTTGTTAAGTTACGTAATAATGGTAAGTTTTGTAAAACAAGATTAAATAAAATTTAGTGTTTGTGGTTTAAATTTGAAAATATTTATGAATACTTTATTTTTATTGTAATGTATGCGGCTCTTGCAAGCCTAGATGTTGATTATTGTTTGATCCCTGAGTGGCTGGGTCGCCTTTCTATCGTGAAGGGCATGGTGGTCTTTTTAAACATATAGAAAAAATATTAAAAAAAACGGGCATGTGGTAATTATTGTAGTAGAAGGTGCATGACAATAATTTGTGGCTAAGAGCTTAAGAGCCACCAACAACAAGGATACCTACGGGAACAAGGTTTTAGATGACATTGGCTTGTGATACCTAAGTTTTGTGACAATTGGAAACTTTTTTTAATGAATGATAGAATATTATGTATCAAATAACATTTTATGTTTAATTTATAGCCTTTAGATGTGTTGGATATTTATTTTAGTTTCTATATAGAAATACCACTTTTGGTTTTATATTAATTGTATTTTTAGAAATTGTTATAAGTAGTCGAATTCAAATACCGAATTTTATAAAATAATGGTACAAAACATTTGCTACAAAATTTGTTATGGAAAATTTTCTACAGAATTGGCTACGGAACAATTGCTATGGAATTAGCTATAAAACAATTGCTACGGAATTTGCTATGGAAAAATTGTTACGAAATTTGCTACGGAAAAATTACTACGAAATTTACTACGGAAGAATTGTTACGGAATTGACTATGGAAAAATCACTACGGAAAAAACGCTATGGAATATGCTACGGAAACATTGCTATGGAATTGGTTACGGAAAAATTGATACGAAATTTGCTATGGAAAATTGCTACGAAATTTACTACGAAAATGCTATGGAACTCAAATTGCAACGAATATATCTCGTAGAAACTATCATAGCAAAATTGCTACGGAATTCCAATTTTGTAGCTAAACAGTTTGCTACAAGAAATAAAGCAACGGAGTCTAATTGAAAATTTGCGTAGCAAATTCCTTAGTTATTCGGCTTTAGCTACAAAATTTCATGTTTTTGCTATGGAATTTTTCCGTAGCTAAATCGAAATTTTCTTGTAGTGTGTTATGATACAGACCAAAAGTATAAACGGCACATTATAAGCCTTACAACAGTTATTTACAACTACAGGTCTATAAACAAAATAACTTGATGACTCATCCAACTTATGCTCTCGCGCCACTACCTGTAATACAAATAAAACTGAGTGGGTCAGGCTTGGGGGCCTGGTAAGCATATAGGGTTTTCAACCCACAATAAATAATTAATTTAATTTCACCAACCAACAATAACCCGAATACCCATTCCCGTTATCCTCACTTTACGTCCCTAAAACAACAACTATCACAAGGGACCTAGTCTAAGGATTTTCATCGGGATGGACACTACTGCAAAGGGGTTTCCTCAACAATAAATATCCTAAAGGCAACCATGAGGGGGGATAAAGTACACAGGTGAACACATCTTTCACAACACTTATAGGTTATGAACCTGCCAACATTCCACTGGACAGTCTAGAAAGAGTCTGTGGTCGTCATCATACTCCGCTAGATGACTAGATCAACAACAACATCGAGGCTTCTCATCATTTTATTTCATCACACATCAACTATCTACCCATGTTTTACCCAACATATTTGTAGATATATATATATATATATATATATATACACACACACACATATTCATATATAGCTTAAAAACCTGTATAAAATATTCATTCGGTACTTATTCCAAATAACAGATAATATATAAACACATAGCACGTATTTTATAGAGAAATAATTCACATATATGTGTTAGAAGAAAGCAACTACACACTCACTTGATAAGACGATTATCGGACAACGCTTCGTCTCTTAAAATAATAATCTTCGATGAAACCGAGATATCTTCCAAAAACCGGGCTTCTCGCAGGTAGAGTTTCGGCTCGACAACTCTATTTCTCGGGATCTTCGGGGCTTCGGGACTTGCTTCGGGTGTCGGGATTGATACCGGGGCTTCGGGGGTATTTCTCGCAAGGTTGAAGAAAGTTTAACGGTTAAGAGTGGAAATTTGGCAACCACCAACGGCTGGCCTCACATTCTATTTATAGGGTGAGGCTGGCCTTCGGTACGCAGCGCTTTCCCTGAACGTTGGGCGTTCCTCCGAACGTTGCACGTAGGAGTGGGGTTTGGTCTCTATCCGATGAGAGCTCCGAGTCAGCAGAGACGTGGCTAATCCGAGGCCTAGCAACGAACGTGGGGCGTTCCCTTTCCAAACGTTAGGCGTTCCCTTCTGACGTGCCTCAGTTTGCGTGCCTCGAACTTCAGAAATTCATAACTGTCGCATACGAGCTTCGTTTTTTATATCCACACGTAGGTGAGATTATGCTCTATAATTCTCGTTTAGACTCCGTCGGCTAATTCTGACTTTATTTTAATTATATTATTATTAGTAGGCCGAGACAAGAAAACTTCGTTAGAAATTCATAACTTCTTCGTCCGACGTCTGTTTTCATTTGTCTTTTTACCATTGGACTACTATCGACGAGATCTTCGATTCTCGTTTAGATTGTTTCGGCTAGAAATCACTCGATCTCATAATCGAACTTTGGGCTGCATACTGCTAAGTCGAAACTTCGAAAAATCATAACTTCCTCACACGAAGTAAGATTTAGACGTTATTTTTATGCATGCTCTCAGTTTAACGTATTCTACGTCTTTCATTTAGATCACTAAGGCTAAATATTGCTCTATCGTAAATTCACTATTTACGTCACGCAGTGTCGTACCGGTTCTGTCGCGAAACTTCGACATATCATAACTTCTTCGTTATAACTCAGATTTCGGCATTCTATATATATTCGAAATCCTTGTCATGACCACTACCTCTTTATGTATACATATCAGACTTATCTAATATTTCATTTTAACTCTTATTTTATCCTTAATTCATTTAAATCACAACAATTAAGCATAAAACACATAATACTCAAATAATACATATCTATTATTTCAAAATGAGTTACTAAGGTTAACCTACACCATTACATCAACATTAATGTCTAACCTAGAAACACGGGTGTTACAATAAACTACCACATACCTAACGCGAAACCCCCTCTCCCTAAATCAGTTACAGATGTTCATTAATTTTGAGTAAACTACACGAATGATCTTTATGGTTTATAGTAATTTGAATGTTTGGTTCCTAACTTATATTTTAACTCGGAAGGTCCCTGCCATTTGTTCTTGTTACACGCTTGGTCCCTACTGTTTGATTTTGTTACGTTCTTGGTCTCTGTCTTACCTAAAAATATTATTATTTAAATAGGGAAAAATTGTGGAGTATGTAAGATAGGGTGAGGGGGTAGGGTTGGGTGTGTTTATTTAAATAAATTAAAAAAATAAGGGAAAATAATCTTTTTAGGTAAGACAGGGACAAAAAACGTAACAAAAACGAACAATAGAGACCTTCCGAGTTAACAAAAATAAGTTATGGACCAAACGTACAAATTGCCCTAAACCATAGGGACCATTCGTGTAATTTACTCGTTAATTTTAAATCTTTTTTTCGTAACTTACACTTAATTTGGTTAGTGAGATCCTAGCTTGGGCAAAGAGAAGGAAAAAGAAGATTTTTAATTTTAAAGTGGATTTTGACATGGCTTTCGACTCCCTCAATTGGGAGTATCTTGGAGATGTTATGTCTCAAATGGGTTTCCAAGAGAAATGGCTCAATCTGTTCTCAAAATCATAACAAAAGTGTTTGTTTGGGGCGATTTGGAATAGTTGGAACCATTTGGTGTTTGACAACAATACACATTGTATTAATTCTATTATGTTTGATATTAAGACCTTTGCTTTTCTTTGGCTTAATAGCAGGTGGAAAGAGGACGTAAACTTATATTAGGAGAGCTCGTGTAATTAGCCCATGGCTGCTATCTTGTAATTCCTTCCCTAGCTTCTCGCTAGGTGTGCTAGTTTATTCTTGTCTTGATGCCCAAAAAAATTAAAGGAATAATGCAATTAGGAAATTAATAAACGATAAAAAGTAATAAATATTTTTTTCATTTATAGATTTTAAGGGATAATCAAAAAATCTTATTTTTCGAGATCGAAATGGTGTCTGTGTGCGTTTCCTAAGTGTGGATCTTTCGATCCCTAGATTAATACATACCGATGAAGATCATCTAATTGCAAATTGCAATTATGCATGCAAAGCCTGTAAAAGTTTGCAAAGAAAACACCAATGTCCAACAAACACGAAAAAGAGAACTTAACAGTAAAATAAAGATAAAAAGAAAATATTTTTGGGCGAATCAAAAAGAGAAACAAACATTAAATGCTACTCAAAATATGATACAACATATTTATAGCTATCATACAAATCGACAAAACATATAATCTCTTCTCTTTATTCTAATAAATGAATAACTTTATATTTCTTATTGACAAGTGTCATAATATTAGACCTTTTCATTAATATTATATGTTACATATCATACCACATGTCAAGCTATTAATTCTCCATTTCAAATTTAAAATTTAAAATTTCACATCTCTAATTACATTAAATTAATAATTAATTATTCATCTCAAATTTCAAATTTTAAATTTCACATTCTAATTATATTAAATTAATAACATTAGAATAAAAAATAAAATAAAGTTTTTGGAAAATGGGTGTTAGAAGAAGTAGGGATAATGTCACTGTAGCACATGGAACTTTTATCATTTGGCTAATTTGGTCCTTAAAGTTTTTTTTTTTGGTACATTAGACCAGTAAACTCGTAATTGACCTTTTAATTACACTATTTTAGAAGGTTTCCCGGTTATAATGCTTATGTGGCATGCTGAAGTGTCCAATAAGCTTACGTGGGAAGCTTATGTGTCGAAGTAGTCCAGTTGTCGATATAGGCTTATTAATTGAAACCCTCATTCGGACCTCCTTTAAATCTTTACTTACCCTTCTCTGAAAAGTCAAAGACTTCTCCCTCCCCGACTATTTCCATCTTGAAGAAGAATGTCTTCGAGCTCATCGACGTCAAGGAATCAGCTACAAGTCACCCATGTTCAGTCGCAAGAAGGGGTAAAGGTTTGTGATTGTGTCGTTCCAGCTAAAGAACGAACCTGTTGGAAGATAACAAACCCTGGGAGGCGATTCTCCAATTGTCAAAACAGTATGGTAGGTCCTGATTCTCTTGATTTTGATAAGTTAGTATTTTATGGTTTGATGTGTTGTTTCTTTCTGTAAAGACGATAATGGTTATTTGTATTTTGTTTCATATGTTAAAAACCCTAATTTTATTTCCTTCTTGACGATCACTGTGAACAAAACCCATTTCGCTAGTACATTAAAGGTAGTTGATTTGTGATTGTCAGTCAAACCCTAATTTTATTGGCTTTTTATAGACTAGATTGAGGAAATGTAGCTTCTTTGAATGGAAAGATGAAGAACAGGCAGACGGGTACTACAAAAACCTGCTATATTCTCTGAAGCAGAAACTGGATGCCAAAGATGAACTGTCTGAGATGAACAAATTGAGGAGAAGGATTGCTGAAGTGGATTTTCTGCTGTCACAGGAGCAGTATAAAGTGGCAAAGAGTGAGAAAGAAGTTCATGATGCAAGGAAGGCAATAGGCAGGTACAGGATGATAGTTGCCCTGTTGTTTGCTTGCTTGGCCCTATGTGTTTTGAAGTTAGGGGGGTCAATGTAGTTAGTTTGGTTGGTTAGTGTAACCTTTTGTTTTTTTGGGATCCCTTGTATTTTTTGTAAAGGCAGACTGGAAAGTCAGTTCTATAAGGGGCATTTTGTATGTATTGAAGCTGGTTTTAGTTATAAGTTGGGGTTATCAACCTTAATGTGTTGATGTTGTAAGGTGGTAAGTCCCTAATGAAAAGGCATATGATAAGTAACGTAAAAAAATATTCAAAGTCCCAATAGTAGGGCATTTTGTATAATCAGATGATGTTTATCAAACATATGCACTGGTCTATATTCCCAACAAATATATTTAATTAGGAAGTGGTCCATGTGGAAGTACTATGTGTATGGGGACCATTTGTAGTCAGTGAGTGTTTTAATAATGAAAAAATGGGACCTGTGAAGCCATTAAAAAACCATATTCGGGACCATATAAAACATCCCCATGCATGCACATTATTCCAATTTTTTCCATGTATAAATATTCAAAGCCAATTGTCATGATTTTACTTAAAATGGTAACATACTTTCATACTTCATGTCATACATAAATAAATAACCAACATACCATTTTCTGTCATACATACTTAAATGACCAAATTACCCTTTTCTGTCATACATACTTAAATGACCAAATTACCCTTTTCTGTCATACATACTTAAATGACCAAATTACCCTTTTCTTGCATACATAAATGAATGACCTAAATACCCTTATCTGTCATCAATAAATAAATGACCAACATACCCTTTTCTTTCATAAATACTTAAATGACCAAAAGACCCCTTTTCTTTCATACATACTTAAATGACCAAAACACCCTTTTCTTTCATACATACTTAAATGACTAAAATACCCTTTAATGTCATACATACTTAAATATAAATTACCAACATCCTATTACATAAACTTTAAATATAAATTACCATCATCCTATTACATAAACTTTAAATCCAATTTACCATCATCCCATTACATAAACTTTAAACACAAATTACAATAAACACTAATCAATTACAAGAGCTTTTCCCTTCGAATTTCCTGGATCATCAACACCACCAATTGTTTTGCCTAATTTCAGCTTCAATATTCTCTCTGACTTTCTTCTCCTTATCCTCTTCAAAATATTTGAAATTGGCCTAACACAAACCTGTTGAACTTGGTTAACAGGAGCAACCTCCTTAACATTACCATTATCCACTTGGGCATTAGGATTAACCTCATCAACCTCCTAAACATTTACATTATCAACTTGGATAACAGGATCAACCTCCTCAGCCTCCTCATCTTGAACAGCTTGCTCAACCAGAACAGCTTCCTCAACCACATCAGCTTCCTCACCCATAACACCCTCATCACCTTCATAACATCTAGGTGGAGTAAATTGCATATAATGACGAAAATCCCCTGCACTATTAGATTCAACATCAGTAGGAGCAACTTGCATATCATTTTGAGTAGTATCCATCTCAATTGGAGTCATTTCAACCTCTTCATGTTGTTGTGGTTCACTTGTACTACCCTACATGGCATAATATAATTATGTTAGTGACAGATTATATGTAACAAATTATATGTAATTAATCTTATATTTTAAATTGTTTTACCTGTCCTGCATTTTGGTTCACACATACTTTTTGTTTCTTCTGTTTCTTCACATTTAACTTTTGGGGCCTTCTCTGTGGACAAGTGGCCTTGTTGTGACCTATCTCCTTGCAAATACTACATCTGATTTTCTTTCCAGCCTTAGAAACCATGTGTGTTCCTGTATTCTCTGTAGTGGATTTATTCCTCTTAGTAGTTGGCCTACCAGGCATCCTTCCATTAATAGGAGGCAATGGTGGAGTATAGTTTGTCTCTGGCCACATGTCACTGCTATTCATGGGAGCAATTCTGTAATTGTATGCCTTCCTAAATGTGGTTGTGCTAAACATGTTGTCTACATAGGCTTCTACATCCCTATTAAGAAAGGAAATGCTAGCTACAAAATGAGCATATCCATATCCATTCAATTGCCACAACCTACATGAGCATGTTTTCCTTTCTAAGTCCACCTCATATGCATCTATTGCTCCCCTTATCTCAAACTGGTTTAATCCACTTGGTAGTACCTGATAATGCCTTTGAGGTTTTTTAAGCAAATTCACCTTATCCCTTATCTCTGGACAAATATGATTTCCCCATTGTTGTCCCTTTAATTTCATGTTGTAGATTCTGTCCATCATGTATAATCTTATCTCCTCTAACATGGTTATTATGGGCTTCTTCCTGGCATCTACTATTACAACATTAAAACTTTCTGAGAACCCATTTTCAACTGCATCACAACATCTTCCAGTTTGAAAGAAAGCTCTAGACCATGTTTTAGGATCTTTCTCCATGAGATAATGATGGGCATCTGGGTTCAATGTCTCAATTTCTTTCATCACAACTTTAAAAGCATGCTCAGTTGTGGCTTTAGATGCTCTCCAAAACAAGGTATGATATATGGCACTAGTAAATCTCTTCTGCAAATTTTGGCAAATATGTCTAGCACACTGTCTGTGCTTTATATATGGCAGCAACTCTTTAACAGCCTCTATCAAACCTTGTAGTAGTAAAAAGGTTTAATTCAGATAGTGTAAAATTAACATAAATGCATTACTATGTAAAATACTAACCTTATGTTGGTCTAACATTAAACTGAAACCATTGCCTAAATTCAAGTGTAGATCATCAATGAGAAGCTTTAGAAACCACTTCCAATTCTGCTTGTTATCCACATTAACCACTGCCCAAGCAATAGGATATATCTTGTCATTTTCATCCCTCCCAATAGCACAAAGCAATTCTCCCTTACAAACACCTTTAAGAAAACATCCATCAAGACCAATTACCCTTCTACACCCTTCAATCCAACCTTGTTTAACTCCTTGAAAACAACAATAGAACTTGCTAAAATATTTCTTTCCATCTGGACCATCCTCTATATCTAGTTTCACAGTTGACCCAGGATTTGTCCTTAAAATCTCATGACCATATGGCCATAGCTTACCATAATGTTCAACAAGGTTACCTTCAACAAGTTTCAGTGCATACTTCTTTGCTCTTCTACATTGCCCCATACTAACTTGGATACCAAACTTGGCCATTACTTTTAACCTAAGCTTCCTTACACTTATTTTCTGACTTTCTACAATCTCTTTGGTATAGTGACTCCCAATCCATGCATATGTCACCAATGATCCAAACTTGAAGTTCCTAGCACAATTATGATCAACTTTTAGTGACTTGATTTGGAAACTCTCTTCCTCACTCATCCAGGAAGCCCATAATCTAAATGTGCAAGCACCCTTGCTACACCTCACCAAAAGTCTTGTCCTATCATTTTTTTCAAAACACAATTGATATCCATTAGCTACAACATAGTTACACAACATTGATTTTACTTGCCCTGGACCCTTAAATCTCATCCCTAGAATTGGTTTTTGTTTTTTCCAGTGTAATAGCTCATTAAATATGAAATGAGTTTGTATGTTAACTTCAACTTCTCTCCCATTGTCATCATCTACACTGTTGTTTGCATCCTCATCATCAACACATAGCTTACTCAAGAAAGGATCATTTGGTGTCCTATTCATATGCACTACATCCTCATTAAATTCAAAGGCAACATTTCTAAGTTCATCTATGTTGTCTTCATTTTCACCATCAATACAAGACTCATGTTCATCATCATCATTATCTTCATCATCATGCCACCCATCAACACCAACCCCAATATGATCCACATAACCCGAAATTACACCATCTGTTCCATAAGCATCAAAAATAAAAGAAGAATATTCCACATCATCTGAAATGGGATTAAGCCCTTCCATCAAGGACATGTCTGGTTCACAGTAGTAAAACTTTTTACATTCTTCATACATTAAACGTTCGCAGAAGGTCACAAACTCAGAATAAGTCATAGAAGAAAAGTCAACATCATTGAAGATGGTTTTAACACCACCAGTGTAAGAGAAAGGATTTCGATTAAATACCCCTTAGTAGTTGAGTTCCACCATCGCAAACAGTCCATTAGGTTCTGATTGTGCCATTGCTACGAGTTCTTTGTTTCTTTCAGCTTGATCACAAGAATGCTTCACAAACCCTAAATCAGTTTCTTTTACAGCTGAATAATGAAGACAAAGACTAGTGAAGTTCGATAGCTAAAGACGAAAGGCTTTAAGCGTCGTATTTCATTAATTGACGTGGCATATCTCACGTGGCATTGGATTAGACAAAAAATATATATTAATTGACAAAATGGCATCGTATAACCGGGAAACCTTCTAAAAGTTGCTAAAATGGTGTAATTAAAAGGTCAATTACGAGTTTAATGGTCTAATGTACCAAAAAAAACTTTAAGGACCAAATTAGCCAAATGATAAAAGTTTCATGTGCTACAGTGACATTATCCCGAAGAAGTAAATAAAAGAGTTTAATGGTTGGGAGAAAGAAAAGAAAAGTTCAGGGACCTTTATGCAAACATTTCTTTCTTTTGTAACTGAAATTGTAACTAATATTACAATTTAATTACATATTAATACACATTAATTTTGTGATTAAAGAAGTGTTTAAATGAGAGGTTATAGAATATATATAGTATAAATACTACTACTATACAACTATTTGAGGACACAAATTAGAATACAAAAACTCTGTCTTTTCCATTTCATAATTTCGCGTTCTCAGTTTTCTTGCTGAATTAAAGGTAAAATCTAGTCTTATTGAGGGTTCGGATGATCTGGAAGAACTATTTCAAACTGTTGTATTCTGAGAAACAAACGCCCGATAGCGAACAAATTTGTTTTAAATATAATGTGTTAAACACATGTCTCAGTCTTTTCTATTTTATTGTTTGTTTTCGTACATTTCCGTAATATAATTCCTAAAAAAATTAATATATAAGGTGATATAATTTCATTTATTTATTCAAATCAACGATTATAAAATATAAAATTATTTATCAATTATTTTAAATAAATTAAACACGTTATAAAAAATATTTTTTATAACGTGTCACAGCTTCCTCGTATTTTTTTGTTTTGTAATGACGAATATTTCTTTCCTATTTACTACGACGACAAAGAATCAAATTATCATTATATTTATTTCTTTTTCTACTCCTTTTTCCTAGTATCGGATAACCCCAAGGGTTGTGGGTTGTTTTCTACCAATTGGGGCCGTCCTTCACCGCCCCGTGGATGGTCCAGAGGATTCATAACTACTCCTCTTCTTACAAGGCGCTTATTTAGCTTAGATCTGGCTATAATTGATAAATAATTTTATATTTTTATTATAAAAAACTAATTAATTTTATAGCCGGGTTATAAAAGTGTGCGGATAAATTAATCCTGTAAATGTTAATATCACTTTTTTTTTTTTTTTTTTTTTTTTTTTTTTTTTTTTTTTAAGAGAAGGAAGGAAATCTTGTTTTGATCTCGAATATCGGTCCAACTTATCTAGAGGATTAAACTGGAACCTTCCACTTCTATCTAACCCCCAAAATCTGCAATTTACGACGAGCAGGGTTCTCAAATCTCCATTAAATCTCAATCCCACTATATACAAACCCAGGTAACCTTTTCCTCTAAACAATCTTATTTCGTTCTTAACCCTAAATTGCGAGTGTTCATTCTTAAGTTTGAGCATAAAAGATGGTAATTGTCTAATTGAATTGAAGAATTGCTTACGAACACACATAAGCCCTTTCATCTCAACGACTCTAACTTCCAGTTATCATTTTGAATTTGATCTTTCGTTAGGTCTCACTTCTTACTTTTTCTCTGTGAGTTTTTAATTGACGAGAGCGCTCGAGAATTTGGATAATTACGTGATACGAACCTCTTTTATCTGCATGATCTCTTCTCAAATTGTTACTGTGACTTCGTGAATCGTGATCCTCCAGATTTATTGATGATGGTTGAAACGAAAAACTCCCTCAAGAAATCATTCAAATGAAGTTACTCAATCCGTTCATATTCAATTAACTTAATTCATTCTCCACATGCCTTTTCTATCTTCACTCTCAGAACTTTTTACCATTCGTGATTATTACTGATTCATGAGTTCTACCTCTTCAATACACCTTAAATTGCAGAGATTGACCACTGAATTGAGCATAGGAAACTTAAATTGGTATTGACCATGAGATTTCGATATGATTAGCCAATGAATTCAACATCAAATTAACTCTTATATCTGCAGAACTAGGCTTTTGGCTTAAAAAGGACTAAATTTCTAGGATTTATATATTGTATTGGTATCAGTGCATTTCCTAAATAAAACCCTTATCCTCATCATGTTAAAAAATTGTCTTTTTACAGAGCTTCTCAGTTTGAATAAAATGGAGGAACAATTTATACTGAGAGTGCCACCTTCTGTTGCTGAACGTATAGATCGTCTTTTAAATGAGAGTGGCTCAGAGTCACTGGATTTATCATTCTCAGGTATGATATGACATTTTATTTAATTTACTAAATACAAATAAAAATATAAAAGTTCAGAGAAGAATTAATATTCGATGCAGAAGATGGAAGGAGTGGTGCATTTATTATAGGTGAAGACCATTTTCCTGCATCTCTTTTAGACCTTCCTTGCATTGTGGAGTCTTACAAGACTTATGATGACAATGTTTTGATCAAAACTGCAGATGTTGGCCAAGTATGTTATTTTATTTTTCTTATTTTCTTATACATGTTAAATTGTAAAAAAACATGATTTCTATTGTTTTTAATATTCATTTTCATGTGATGTGATGTGATGCAATTGTGTTATTGTGACAGATGATTATGGTGAGAGATGATGGTGATCCTCCACCAGAGGTGGTGGAGCACCGCCATGGTCTTACGCCGCCCATGAGAGATGCTCGAAGGCGGAGGTTTCGTAGGGAGCCGGATTTGAATGTAAGAAATAGCAATGTACTTTCTTTGAGTTAACATATTATAGCATTTTATAAAAAAAAATTGAAAAATATAATCTTATAAATTATAATAGATATTGATTTGAATTGTAGCCTGAACTTGTTAGACGAGTAGAGAAGGATCTGCTAAACATCATGAATGGTGGAACAGCTGAAAATTTCGATATCCTTTCGTATTGTCAAATTTACTTTATCTGTTAAATGCAAGAAATAGCAATGTACTTTCATTTATTTGTTTTCATAGCACCAATTTTCTTAAAGTAAAATACCTTAATAAGAAAAAACAAAGTACATGTTTATATTTTGTATCCTTGACTTAGAGGTTTACATATGGAAATGGGTGAGCAAGAGGAAATTGGTAGGAAGAAAGCAGGACCCACGCGTGTAGAAAAACCTGATGTTTCGGAGGCGGGAACAAATGTTGTTGAGCCTGAGAGAAGCGAAAGTGATGAGTCTGATGATTCTATGTAGAGAAAATTACACCATTGGTCCCTCTGGTTTGTTTG
Source organism: Lactuca serriola (assembly GCF_051521515.1). NCBI lineage: Eukaryota > Viridiplantae > Streptophyta > Magnoliopsida > Asterales > Asteraceae > Lactuca > Lactuca serriola. The sequence goes on from NC_136408.1 coordinate 86,272,343, forward strand.
CCAGAACTAGCTGGTTGAGGACAACTATGAAAACCAACCACGCAAGAAATTGAAACCAGAGGGACAAACGTGTGGTTTTCATAGTTGTCTTCAACCAATTGGAAAACTAGAGGACCAATTGTGTAATTTTGTCTTCTGTATAACATGTCTATGTAGAAACATGTATATATGTGTGCGGTTTATGTATAAGCAAATTTGAAAAAAATTATTAACATACAATAAAGATTGTACTTTTATCAATAAAGTGACTTAGTTTGTTTTGGTTTTGTTTCGGTTAACATTGTAATGTAATGCATTTTAAGGGTGGTTGCCTTTTATGATATATTAAGTTCTTTATGGGTAAAGTGGCTGAATGAGTGATGACTTATATCTAGATAAAATGGTATACATAATTTATGTTTCTTTCCTAGACTCAATAAACCGTTTGAATGAAACTAAATCACTACCTAACCTTTTTCCAAAAACTTCATAAATTCATCGATTTTTTCAATAGTAATCAATTTTAAATTGAGCTGAGTTGAAGTAGAAAAGAAGAAAGACAAGTATGTAAAAGGTTGGCATCTTAATATATTATGCCAGATTTTTGGACTTTGCCTATATTGTTGCTAGGTTCATTTTATCTGTCATTTACCATATTTTCTAAATCGTTTGACATATAATTAACATTCCATTTTACATCTAATCATCACATATTTTTTGAATATTCTTACCCTTTAGTTTAAATTTGTGTATATTTATGCAAACAGGTAATGCTAAAGTGATTGAAATCTTGCAACAACATTCGTGATCAAGGAGAAAAACAAAACGATATAAATAAATGTTCGGATTTTTACAATAATGATCTTAATAAAGTGATTGGATTTTGGGCCAGGTGAACAGCATTACAATTTACAGCAGCAAAAATCTATCCAACATAAAAGCATTTAAACTCAGGCCGAAAACCTGATTTTCTTATTCCATTTGCTGCCCACGTTTGGAAATTAATAGCAGCCCATAAAATGAACTAAATGGAAGCCCAAGTCACAATTGAAGAGCCCATTAGCGTTGTTTGAGATGAAGTATGCAGGAAGGAAAAAAGAAAGGGGGGATCGTCTATAAAAGAATGACACGCACACTTTTTTCTTCTTCTTCTTCTTCTTCTTCTTCAACGCACGACAGAAACAGAGCAAGAGGGAGCGAACTACTTGATGTTTTTTTTCTAGTGTTCTTAGCATCAAAACAATCTTGAATTTCCGTTTGTAAGTTTTAATTTATTGTTGATTATTTTGTAGTTTTTGGTGGTTTAGGCGTCTTAAACGGTATCATGTGAATGATTTTAGATTTTTTTTTTTTTTTGATCCAGCATTAAATTTTGTTGTCTTAGTTTCTTTTTATCACCTTAATTAGGGTTTGGATGATTGAATTGTTATGTTGATTGTTTGGTTACATAATCGACCATTTAATTGACTAAAGTAGTGATAATGTTATTGAGAATGCAATAGATGTTGATTGATATTATGAAATCAACTGGTACAGTCGTTGGAGCTTATGAGAAAACCACTTGTTGTTGGTATATTTGTTTGAACATTAATGCAATTTTCATATAATTATTGAGAGTTTGTTCAATAATTATGTAACATGTTTTAATTAGATAATTTGTAACTTAGTTAAACAGCTTGTAATCAAGTGGTAGAAAAATTGGATTTATTATGGATAAGCTCGTTAATGAGTCTCATCAACCTAAATTTAATTAGTGAGATTAGGTTTTATTAAAGAGTTTGTTTTGAATAATATATTTGGCAAGTGAAAAGATATTGAAGTTTGTTAGTGTTTTTTAGTATCGATTAAAATACAAGTTCACGACAATTCATAATTAAATTGTACAATTAGGTGCATAGAACGTAGAACGGAATTGTTTTTACTTTGTTTATTGTTAACTAGGTGTGAGACCCATGTATTACATGGGTTTAATTAAAAAAAATAAATATAAAATTTTAACAATTTGAAAAGTTTGAATTTATAAGAAAAATAAGAAAAATTTGAATTATTAAAATTAATGAGACTTTAATGTATTGAATACATTACATATATAGACTTTTTCTAATAAATATTTTACATATATATTACCTTACACATTAAATGTGAAATTTTAATTTAATAAAATGAAAATTACAATAAAATGACAAGTGGAAAATAAAAAATTTAAAAATTCTAGAAAATGTCATGTGTCCAAATGAATGAGAAGAGGACATGTGGCAAAAAAAAACCTTCATTTATTATAGTAGATTTTATTTGCATAATAATGATAGTTTTAGCTTAGCTTACTCATTTTCAAAATTGTTCTATTTTTATACGTTTGAATAAAAATATGACTAGTTTGATTTATTTATTAAATTCGATTCTCTAAGGATTGACACTATAGGTCCAAATAGGATTTATAATTTGATGGATTCACACACTCATCATCTGCCATTACTTTCAAATGGAAAAAAATAATGATCTTGTATAGTTTTTCAAATTAAATGCTTAACTCATTAAGCTAATAAATAAAAAAGACAGTTACTTAGTTTTAATCAATGTTATATTTTACATTCTTTTTTATTGGTTATGTATGTCTATGTTATATGTTTTGTTCATTATATAACAGAAAGTTACTTTATAGATTATACTTTTTTTTATAACAATTATCATATAAAGGAGTTTGTCTTAAAAGATCCCAACGAGACTTCAATAATGATACATTTTGTATAAAATGTTTTTGATCTTTAATTGATAAATATTTATCATATTATATGACATAACCAATATATGACAATTAATTAATAAGAGGGAAATTAAAATTTTAATGACTAAAAACTTAAAATAATAAATTAGTATTTTAGATAAATGGATTGTGTTCCATAGAGCATGATTGAAATTACGCTCCAAGCTCCAAATATTGTGTAACCTTAAGAAAGTAAAACTATTATTTTTAATAGAGAGAACATTAGGAAATAAAAAAATATATAGTCATTTACTTTTAATGATAATAAATAAATGTGAAGTCAATAAATTCAAGAAAAGGGACATGAAGTTTACCAATACAACTTGTTTGACAAGCTCCACCATGGCGACATCGTTTTGGCCCAAAACTTGCTCTACAAGACTACAAGTTCTCAAACAAACATCTGTCCTATGTGTGTGCGTGTGAGATGACGAGAATATAAGAAGTCAACTGTTGTCTTTTGGACCCAGCATGAAGTAATTCATTATCCTTTTTCTCTTTTTACCGGTCAAGGGAATTTGCCATTAATAGATATTCTTTTGTACGAATTTCAAAAAATAGAGATAAAAAATTAAATTTTCAGGCATAGGCATGAATTCCGTAGAGATGAGTTTCGAGGGTTCCGTGGAATCAACTTAATCTCCGAGGAATCGATGTGGCAAAAAAAAAAAAAAATCTCAAGATCCATTTTGCAGAGGGAGTTCCGAGGAATGGATCTTCAGATTTTTTATTTATTTATTTTTTTCATATCGATTCTTTAGGGTTTATACTCATTCCCCAACTAATAATTTTCCATAAAAGATTATGATAATATGAAATTTTCTTGATAATGTTTGGAATGAATGTGAGGTGCAAAAAAATTGGTCTTTTAACCGGAGATCTTTGCATAAAAGAAACATGGGAGGTGAGAAAAATTTTTTGAAGATCCATTCCTCGGAGGTAGCTCCGCGATATGGATCTCAAGATTTTATTTTTATTTTTTTGTCACATCGATTCCTCGGAGATTAAGTTGATTCCGCTGAGCCATCGGAGCTCACATCCGCAAAATCCATGTCTATACTTGGAAATTTGATTTTTTGTGTCTATTTTTTGAAATTCCCCCAAAAAATATGTCTATTAGTGATAATCTTCATGCCTAATAAAAACCTCCCTTAAACGCCACGTGTCCATCTTTTAGACTAACCTTCTGCCACATGTCATCTTTTTGTTCAACCCGGTTTTTGTTTCCCGCTCTAACTTCTCTCTATGTAACGCTATGTCCGATTTTTATTTTGATTATTAATTATCCCATAAAATCAACAATAAATCTTTCGTAAATCAAGCTTATTGCAAGAAATCAGGAGCACAATTTTGATTGAGATCTTCTATCGTCTTCTTATGTATAACACGATGTGCTCTCTAGGGTTTTTTATTGTGACTGCTACTACTCTCCAAAATGCTAATCAATCATTTATCCACAACCTCGATAGGTAATTGAAAATAAGTTGTACTTTGTTTTCCATACGTCTTTTTTTTGTATAATGGACTGCTTCCTTTATATGTCTTTTCTTCCTTTGATTTTTGGGTCTCAGCCTGCTTCATTTGTTCATGTATCTTTTTTCATATTCATCTCTTTTGTTTATGGTTCTATCTATATTGTTTGTAAGGAATAATGATTTTTCTGATTGGCTTTCATTATTCACAAATTCGTCAACTAAAATTTTCTTTGTTAACGTTGTTTATAGACAAAAACACCAATTGTTCGACAAAATTCCTCAATGACGTAGAGGCGTTAGGTATGATTTCTCCACCTTGCTTCTTCTCATAATCCTAACTCCAATTCCATCTCTCTTGCTCTCTGTTATCATAACTCTTAAGCATCAACTCAAAATTTTGATCATCGAACCATGCGATCGAAATCCATCTATTACGACCAGAATCAACTTACTCTTTCTTTAAGCTTCCTTACTTTTCTTTGATTCTACAAAACATCAAAATGTAATTACATTACATCATGTATTAAGAATCTCCAAATAAGAACTTAATAGAGTTAGATAGTGGACTTTACCTGAAGTAGAGTCAAACCTTTTTGACTTTACCATCCTTATGATCTTTCAGGTAAAATAGGCAGCTTCATAACCAATGTCCCTTTTCTTGGCAATAGAAATATATGTACTCTTTGGAAATGGTGCACGAGACTATCTCAGAATTAGCCTTTCTCTTTACCATTAGGTCAAATGACTTGACCATGGTCGATCCCTTTCCATTGGGAAGAGAAAGATTTTCTGGACTTTCAATGTTACCATTGTTAATGTCCAAATAGGTTTGGGAAGTAGATCTTCCAATCAGATTTGCTTTACCAGTGCTCCAAATCATTGTTGATTTAGCAGCAACAAGCAAATAGGCAAGACCATTAAAGGTCAAGTCATGGACTGTCACATAGTATTCCTTAAAGAACTCACTATATGAATTGGGAAGTGATTGAACAACCCAATCAACATCCAACTTCCTTGAGACTTTGACACCCAACTCTCCCAGCATGCCAATAAGGATTGAGTGACTTAGAGCTTTTCAAGTCTTGAAACTTGTGGGATAGGGAGAATTATTTAGAGGAGGTGTAGGAAGTGAAGTATGATTTCCAGTCTCATTAATGTACAACAAAGGGATTAATCTTTCACCTTTATTGCCATTTGGGATATTATCTTCATTAGGAAAGCTCTATCCAAAAGGATGAGGAAGACCATATTTGTTTGAACTTAGACATCTATGAGGGAGAAATTCAAGTTTCAGTTGATTTAAGTACTTAACATAACACTCAATATGAAATATTAAGGCTAGGACCCAACAAACTATTTTATAACTTGGAAGAGGGATGTCGTTATCCAAGCTACAAAATATGTGAAGGTAGGTAAATGACGATTTACCAATTTCGACCATGAAAAATAAAATAAATTATTAAGTTTTAATTGGATTGAAACTCCTAGATCTTTTGAGATTCATTGAACTTTCAATGACATGTTTAAATCTCGATCGTGCCCTCTCAAGTTTGTGACTGGGATGCCGAGGATCACAAACAAGGTGTGAATAACCATGCAAATTGACTTGGTACCCTTAATTTTATCACCCAATCGATGTGCTGATTAACCACACACGCTCCACCAATCTATGATAAAACTAAAGTCACCCTTTTCCACACATTGTCAGTCCCATGTTAGTGTGCCGGTTAACCAGACATGCTCCACTAACGATTTAACAAGGGTGCAAAGTGTAATTTAATGGGTTAGCACCAAATTCACATTTTCCTAAGTAACTAAGATTGAGAATTTATAAGTGTTTAGTTACTTAGTATTTATCATTATACTTTTAATGAAGGGAGAATTATAGTCCTTTCCTACCCGTTCGGCTAACGACCCTCCACCAGTCAAGGAAGCGATCAGTGAGAGTGGACACCCATTAAACTTCCATTTTATAGGCAGTAACCTGGCTTCGTGAATGAGGCCTACTAACGGTAAGAATGACTTTGTTCTTATACTTATATATAAGTATTAACTTTTAATATTATAATAGTGTAAGGGTGTATTTTACACATTTAAAATATTTGGTGATTTAATATTATTAATTAAACTATACTCTTAATTTAATTAAAGTTAAACCATGTCATTATGGAACTATTAACACTTTTAATTAAACACTTTAATTAATTTAATGAAGTCCATAAAGTTTGAATTTTAACTTTTAAAATTCTAGGGTTTGGAATTAAAGCATTAATGTGTGTGAGACTTTACAAATTCCAAAACTTGAGGGCAAGTTTTGAAACTATTCAAAACCTTTCATATTCGTAACATATGAGTTTAATGTTTCTTTAATGGCAAGACTCTTGAAAATCCATAACTTGAGGACCAGTTATGGAGATCATAAAACAATTTACGGAAAAGAGATTTTTCAAGTTTTATAACTTATGACTTTTTAATGATCCATTTAAAAGAAAAACCTTTGGAATTCCATAACTTGAGGACAAGTTATGGAGTCCATTAAAATCATCAAAAACAACAATTCAACAGAGAATGTTACAAGTTCTAGACTAAACTCATATGAACTAGGTAATTTAAGTCAAACAAATTCCATGCAATTAGACTTAATCATATAAACTAATAGAAAACATGAAATTTTGACAATCACCTTTCAAATTGATTAGCATGATCATTATCATATCTTAAAAAAATATTTTTATGATTTAAAACAGTTTGGATAATGATCTTATCCATTTGGGGCCAAAAAACGTTTTTTTCTGCACTCTGCCCAGCCAACTCGACGAGTCCATGAACATGACTTGTCGAGTTGCACATTTTGTACATGGACTCGTCGATTCCATCAATGGACTCATCGAGTTCATCACCCAGAACGCAGAAAACTTGATTTTTTTTCAACTTTAAACAGCAAGTAGCATCAAGTATAATTGAAAACAGTCATAGGCTCTGATACCACTATTTGGTTTTGAGCATTCTAACACTCCTAAGGTGTACATGCAACCCTAAATACCTTGGATCTATGTTTTCTCTATTATACATGCAAACTTGAATATTCCAAGGTATTACCCTAACTAGCAGATAATCATATGTTACTTTCATAATAAAACTAGATAGAATTACATACCTTTTTCTTGTGGTTGATTCCTTGGAGCTTTAAGAGCCTAGCACCAATAATGTGAATGCCTCAAGTGGAATCACAAATCACCAAAACAACTTGGAAGAACTTTGACAGAATATGGAGCTCACTAAAATCGGCCACCTTTTCTTTCACACACACTAGTGCCAATTTTGTGAGCCAAGGACCCCTTTATATATTATGGAGGATTATGGTTACATCCATGTGAACCCTAATACCAATGACCTTTCATTTACATAGGATCCATGGGTTAAAAGCTCCATGGACTATCCATGGACTTCCATACACTCTTAGCACATCCTAAATAAACCTTGGCCCATTCCATATATATATATATATATATATATATATATATATATATATATATAAGAGTCCATATTTAATTAGTCTTTTTTTATCACTAAATTAATTACAAATTAATTACAAATTAATTATTGATCAATACTAATTAAATAATATGATTTCATATTAATATATTATAACTTATAATATATTAATAAATCATAAATATCCTTTTCTCATAAGTCTATCCATACAAATTGTTCCGGTGAAGTGTAACCCAAATGGACCATGCCGGGTCGGGTCAAGTCGTACCAATTATAGTTATGGACTTAGACACTAATCCAACAGTAAGGAGGCCATCCAAAGGTTATAATGCCTTTTAATAAGGCGCAACACCCTAAAAATTAGGGTTTCTTAGCCACCAACTCGTCGAGTTGGTCCAAAAATATGTGCGGCCCAAAAGCCTTCAACAGGTCGAGTTGAGGCCATCAACTTGAAGAGTTCCAAGGGGAATTTTCCTTTTAAGGAATAAATCTCATACCTGGAAGTCAATATGTTACACTTTCTGAGGTTACAAATGTATCTTCTAGATAAATCTTTTTCTAGTACAATCACATCATTAATTTCATAAAGAATTCCAATTGTTTTGGAGATACTACAAATAATTATAATGTCCATAATGGATTTCTTCATCCAAGAGCCTTCATTAATGCATCATATGCTGCTATATACTAAGTTTCTATGGCAATTATATCTTGCATTGAAGTTTTCAAGTATATAGTAGTCCCAATCGACCAAGGTCACAAAGACCAATAGTCAGTTAGGCAAACCACATATGTGCGCCTTCTTTACTTGTTTGTAACAGCCCGAAATTTCAGGTATTGTTATATTTATGATTTTGGGTGTTTTAAGAGGGGACTCGGCGAGTTGGAGCTCAGACTCGCCGAGTAGGATCGCGGATCTGGTCGCGGGTTCGCGACTGGACTCGACGAGTCCGGATATGGACTCGGCGAGTCCGCGCTGTTTAGCGAAACCCTAACCGTCCAGGTTTGGGACATATATAAGGGGCCTTATGGCCGTCATTGTTCACCCTAGTCCTTTGAGAGAAACCCTAATTCGATTGTGAGCATCTGGAGCAAGGTAGAAGACCATTATTGATCTTGGAAGTGTTATTTTGCAAGGAGGAGGAGGCTTGGTTAAGGGAACAACAGGAGAAGCCATATTCTGAGGGTTGGGGACACAGAGCAACGTTATTCAGGTAATATTTTCGAGTTGTTCCCTTCTATGTTGATGTGTATATGGATTTAGGGTTTATTGAACCCTTTTGTGGCTAGATTGAGTGTTTCCTTAGTCCCCCAAGCGATTGGAACCCTATATTGGGACCCTTAGAAGTCCAGAATGTCCCATGCCTGAGCTTTTCGGGAATCAATGGAGGTTTTGGATTGGAATCCTTATGCCTTAGGTCAAAACGTAAATTATGAGTCATGGGGTGTATTATGAGCACCGAAATGAGGACTTTACGTGATGAACCAGTCTAGGAAGGCCAGACCTATGAATTGTCGGAGCAGATCTGACCTTAGAAAGCAGTTTGAGCGGTTGCATGGCATGGACTCGCCGAGTCCGATGAACAGACTCGGCGAGTAGCTTGAAGATTGCCTTAGAGTGGTCCTGTCCGGGTTATGGGTTGGATCGGTGAGTCAGGGCGAGTTAGAGAGGGTTAACAGGTGGCCTGAGTCGAACTGGGACTCGTCGATTTGTTCTTCAGACTCGGCGAGTTGAGTCGGGGTGGCCCCGCGATTCTTTCCGGAGGAACTCGTCGAGTCAGGGGGGATACTCGACGTGTAGAGAGGGGATCTTAGAGAATTGGTGAGAACGTCTAGACTCGCCGAGTCGCCCTAGCGCTCGCCGAGTCCGGTCAAAGTTGACCGTTGACCGTTGACCAGAGTGGACCTGTGTTGACTTCTTAGGGATAGTCAACATTAGAGATATAAAGTGTTAACTAGGGACATATGATGTTATAGGAGGATTAGAGCTCGGAGAATCGGGCACGAGGGATTCCCAGGTTGTGAGATATCGAGACACGCGAGGTGAGTCTTCTCACTATACTTTACCTTGAGTAGGTAACCAGAGTTATGTGATAGAGTATTTGTATGCTATGTATGTTATGTGTTGCACTGCATTCTTCTATGTGATTTATGCTATGCTTGTTTACAGAGTTAGAACCTGAGGGTTCACAGAGTATGGGTGCACGGACCCACAGAGTTATAGCCTCGAGTGGCTAATATGTGTTATGTGTGGTATTTTGGGGAACTCACTAAGCTTTATGCTTACAGTGTTGGTGTTATTTGTTTCAGGTACTAGTGAGGATCGCGGGAAGGCGCCGGCCTGATCAGTGCACACACGCGGGATTTTTATATTATGTGATCTTGGGGTTTTTATATGTTATGAAATGAATTACAAACAATGATGTTTTTATGAATACTAAATGAATTTTGCCTTTATAAAATGCGAAAAATTGTTTTTAAATTCTTGGTGTTACATTGTTGGTCCTTGTTAACAGTTTATAGACCAAAACAAGTGTTATGTTCTTCACATGTACTTCTATTTTTATAACTATCCAATGATGATCATTAGGATTTTCTGGTTATTCATTTTTTGCTTTAGTACATTACTTTTATAAATGATTGATCCATTATGCATGGAATATGGAATCTACTATTTTGAAATTATACATTGAGTCTCATTCAACCGCATGTTATGTAACGTAGGGGTAATTCCATGCTGGAATCTACCATCTTGAACCAATTCAAGATATTACCTTTGTTGGTGCTTTAATGTAACAACATAATTCTAGTATAAGGTACACCAAAAAAAATTCTTTTTAACTCTTTTAATATATACATATGGTGTACTGTATACTAGCAAAAGATATAAGCAATATTAAGAACCATAGTTAAAGTACAAAAGTATATTGTTGTTTCATGATGTTACATAACTACATCATCAACCAACATAAGCACTTATCTTCTAGTCCTTTTACATCATTTCAAAATCAATTATTTTACTTATGTTACTATTACTTGCACCATAATCATTTAACATAACAATAATGGTAAGTTGCAAAGAGCTTAGTTAGTAACATGTATGTGTTCATATATTACAACTTATAAACGTCTTAACACTATCAACTGTTGGAATAGTGTCTAAGGCTGTAACTATATCCGGTTGTGCATGGTCCTTTTGGGTTGCCTTCACCATAGCAACTTGATAGGATGATTTATTAAGAGAGAATAAATATTATTAATATATTATGGGAATAATATAATGAATAATATATATTGTTATTTGATTAATATAAGTCATAGAATTAATTAGAATTAATTTGGTGACTTAAAGAGATTAATTAAATAAAGGGGTATAAACTGTCAATTGTTTGATAGTTAAGCTTTAGACTGTAAATCCATTTGGATATACTATGGACGAATTCTAAGAGGATTAGGATAGCTAAAATCGTCCATTAGAGTTATCTAGGAATGGATTTGGATAGCCTTAAGAGAAGATTATCCAATTAGGGTTTAGGTTGTAACCCTTAAGGAGTCTACAAGTATAAATAGACCCCATGGCATAGGGAATTCGACACCTCTGATTAAGTAAGAGAACTCTGGTCGAAATTCCTCCCCTCTCCTCTCTCCCAAATCATCCTCCTTGCTTTGGTGTTTGTAAGCCATTAGAGGAGTGACATTTGTGACTCTAGAAGCTCCAAGACCTCAAGATCAACAAGGAACTCAAAGGTATGATTCTAGATCTGTTTCAGTGTTCTTATTTAACCTAATTAGTAATTAGAAGTCTTGGATTCAAAGCATGTTTATTAGAAAGCCTAGATCCAAGCATTAGGGTTTTGCATGCGCACATAGGAAAGTTCTTATGGCTAAAACCCATCAGTGGTATCAGAGCCTAGCTTGGTTCTCTGTAAATTGTTGCTTGATTAACTGAAACAAACCTGCAAAATTCGATTTTTTGGTTTCTGAGTCATGGACTCGGCGAGTCTCAAAGTGGACTCGGCGAGTAGGCCTGACTCGGCGAGTCCCTTTGTGCACTCGGCGAGTCCAGGCGTCAGGAATGGCCAGATTCGGGATTTCTTTGTGTTTATCTTATCTTAACTTACCATAAAATAATTAGATCAATATTAATTCGTTTTTCTGATAAATATAACTATTATCTTGATCTAGTTAAAGGTAATTATCAACTAATTAAATATTTAATTTCCTTATATGATAATTAATTGATTATTTTGATTATTTTGGTAATTATCTTAAAAGGAAATCTTGAATAAATCAAATATAGATAATTAGGATATTAATTGTTAATTGGAATTATTTGTTATTTGATCCTCCATGTTTTAAATGTTTAAAACCTACCCTCATGTTTTGAAATTTACTTTTGTGATTAAAAGCTTTAATTTAGACAACTTAAATTTCAAGCCCTAGATTTTAAAAGTTTTAAAATGCAACCCTATACTAATATGATATTACTAGAATAATATATATATGTATAACTAAATGCTAGTCTTACCGTTAGTAGGCCTCATTCACGAAGCCGATCTATAAGGTGGGTATAAGGTTGCGGCCTATAAAATGGCGCTTAATGGGTGTACACTCACACCCACCGCTTGCTTGATTGGTGGAGGGTCGTTAGCCGAACGGGTAGGATAGGGCAACCTCATCCTCTCATTAAAAGTATAATAAGAAATACAAAGTAACTACACATATTTTAAAATTTCCCAATCCTAGTTACTTTAGGAAAAGTGAATTGATGCAATCCCATGAAATTACACTTTGCACCTTGCTAAGATGTTGGTGGAGCGTGTGTGGTTTACCGGCACACTAATTGGTTCTAAGCGAAGGTGGCAAAGGGTGATTCGTTGTTTATCATAGTTCAATGGAGCGTGTGTGGTTTACCGGCACATCGAATAGGTGATTGTTACAATGAAGGCGCCATGTGAATTTGCATGGTAATTCACACCCGCTTTGTGATCCTCGGCATCCCAGTCACAAACAAGAGGGGCATATCGAGATTTAAACATGCCATTGAATAGTTTCAATGAATCTCATCCGAACCTAGGAATTCTCAAAAACACTTAGGACTAATAGTTTAAGTTTCGTAATGGAGAATTAGTGAATCGTCATTCACTTACCTTCAATTTATTTGCATGTTAGATTACGGCATCCCTTTTCTAGTATGTAAATGTTATTGTTGGATCCTAGCCCTAATTTTCTTATTGGGTGATAATTAGGGATTCTTATCTATCTTTGTCCTTTTCTAATTGTAGATGTCAAACGCAAACAACGCTGCTGCTAGTTCTTTCACGTTGATGAGCCTTTGCCAAAAGGTCACCTTCGATGGAACGAACTTTAGCGAATGGATAAGATACATTCGCACCATTGCTCGCTATGAGGACAAAGAGTATGTCCTTGATGAGAAGCTCGAGAAAATCAATACCGAAATCGCTACTCCAGCCGAAATCACCGCCTTTGAAACTCATGAGCGAGATGCAACGAAGGTACATTGCATCATGATCGCCACCATGAACTCCGAATTCCAAAAGTCCTACGAGGACATGTACCCGTACGAGATGCACCAAGACCTATTGGAGAGGTACCACCAAAACGCGAGACAAGAGAGGTACGAGATTTTCACTAACATGATTTCCGCGAAGATGGGTCATGGAGAATCTCTTACCGTGCACTTGCAAAAGATGCAAAGGTATGTCGACCGCCTTCGCAAGTTAAATGTTGACTTCGGTGAGGATTTGGCGATCGACATGGTGCTTCACTCTTTACCTCCGATGTACAACCAATTTAGGATGACCTACCACATGAACAAAGAAGAGGTCACCCTAAGCAAGCTCCAAGGTCTCTTGAGGGTTGCTGAGAGCAACTTCAAAGACAAGTCTGTTGCACCTACTCCCAATCCGCCCGCTGCTCCTGTCTTGGCTATTGGACAAGGGAAGGGAAAGAAGAGGAAAGCTTCATCGAAGAACTATCGCAAGGTGAAAGCCCGAGATGGTGCCTCTTCTAGTGGGACCAAAGTTGATCCCGCCAAGCCCTGCTCTAACCCGAAGGAGGCAGAGTGCCACCACTGCCACAAGATAGGACATTGGAAGAGAAGCTGCCCGGATTACCTGCAAGCAATCAAAGAAGGAAAGATCAAGCCATCTTTCGCAGGTATATATACAATCAAATCTAACGATTCTAATCATGCTATTTCTTGGGTTCTTGATACCGGTTGTGGTTATCACATTTGTTCTAATGTGCAGGGACTAAGAAGAAGTAGGGATGTGGAGCAAGGAAGGATCAATCTAATCATGGGGAACAGAAGATCGTCGCCTGTAACCAAGATTGGAGTGTATTCCTTAGTGCTTAGGAATAGTTTAGTTTTAGATTTGAACAATTGTTGCTATTCGCCAGAAATGGCAAGAAACATCATTTCATTTCATGGTTTATTTAGACAAGGATTTAGATTTTCTTTTAATAATGAGAATGGTTCTATTTTGGCTTATCTAAATGGTGTCTTTTACTTTGAAGCTATACCATATAATGGAATATATGAAACTGTTATGATTGTTGATGACTTTGGAAATGATGTTTTGAATATTGATTCTTCCACTAGTATGGATAAAGCATCCTTGTGGCATTGTCGTCTTGGACATGTCAACAAGAAACGCATAGCCCAACTCCAAAAGGATGGAGTGTTGGAGTCATTCGACCTTAGGGAAGATGACACATGCGAGTCTTGTTTGCTTGGAAAGATGACTAAGTCGCCCTTCACGAGTACTTGTGAAAGGGGCGATGGTCTATTGGACTTAATACATACCGATGTATGTGGACCGTTTAGATCAACCACAAAGGATGGGAACCGCTTCTATGTGACTTTTACCGATAACTATAGTAGATATGGGTATATCTACTTAATCAAGCAAAAGTCAGACACCTTTGAAAAGTTCAAAGAATTCAAGAATGAAGTGGAGAATCAATTGGGCAGGAAAATCAAGATGCTTCGATCCGATCGAGGAGGAGAGTACCTAAGTCTTGAATTCCACGATTATCTCAAGGAGTGTGGAATAGTTTCGCAATTGACGCCTCCTAGGACACCGCAGTTGAATGGTGTGGCAGAAAGGCGTAATCGAACCCTATTGGATATGGTTCGCTCTATGATGAGTCGTGCTTCACTACCAATCTCTTTTTGGGGGTATGCCTTAGAGACTGCCGCCCATATCCTTAACCGAGTCCCTACTAAGAAGGTTGCCAAAACACCTCACGAGATGTGGACAGGGAAAGCTCCCTCGTTGGCACATATCAAGGTTTGGGGTTGCGAGGCTTTCGTAAGACGAGATACTCACGACAAGCTTGAACCTCGAAGTGAGCGATGTATTTTCATCGGCTACCCGCAGACATCCTTTGGATATCTCTTCTATAGACCGAAGGACAATGTTGTCTTCGTTGCAAGGAGAGGAGTTTTCCGAGAGCGAGAACTCATAAGCCAAGGAGACAGTGGGAGGCAAATCGAACTTGAAGAGATTCAAGAGTCGATGGATGAAGGAACCTCTACCGCTGGCACTCAACCCGAGGAGGAAACTCCGGTTGAACCAATTGACGAATCCTTACCTCTTAGACGTTCCGATAGAGTTAGAGTTCATCCCCAGTTTTATGGCTTTCATATTACTACCGAAGGGGACACGTATATTAGTGATGGTACACTAGTAAATCTTGATGAACCTAATAGCTACAAGGAAGCCATGGCAGGCCCGGAGTCTTTAAAGTGGAAAGAGGCAATGGATAGCGAGATCCAATCCATGTATGATAACCAAGTTTGGAATTTGGTTGATTACGTGCCCGGACGTAAGACCGTTGGGTGCAAATGGATCTTCAAGAAGAAGACCGACGTGGATGGGAACGTACACACATATAAAGCGCGATTGGTCGCGAAGGGCTTTACTCAAACTCCCGGAGTTGACTATGATGAGACCTTCTCACCAGTTGCGAAGATTAAATCTATTAGAGTGATGTTAGCAATTGCCGCATTTCATGATTATGAGATTTGGCAAATGGATGTCAAGACCGCTTTCCTTAACGGAAAGTTGGCTGAGGATGTTTACATGGCTCAGCCAGAGGGGTTTGTGGATCCGAAGCATCCGGATAGAGTGTGTAAGTTTGAGAAGTCCATTTATGGACTTAAGCAAGCATCTCGCAGATGGAATCTTTGTTTCGATGAGAAAGTCAAAGAGTTTGGATTTGTACGAAGCGAAGACGAATCTTGTGTATATGTCAAAGCCAGTGGGAGTATAGTAAGCTTCCTCGTTCTATATGTCGATGACATATTACTCATAGGAAACGACATTCCGACTCTGCAGGAGGTAAAGTCCTGGCTCGGGAAGTGTTTCGCTATGAAGGACCTCGGAGAGGCTTCTTACATTTTGGGAATTAGGATAATAAGAGAAAGAAGTAAGAGACTAATTGGACTTAGTCAGAATACTTACTTAGAGAAGGTACTAAAACGTTTTAGTATGGAAAACTCAAAGAAGGGAGAACTACCGATACAAAGTAATGCCAAGTTGAGTAAGACTCAAAGTCCGAGTACCGAAGCTGAGATAGCAGAAATGAGCCGAGTACCATACGCTTCCGCAGTTGGCTCAATCATGTACGCTATGACTTGTACTCGACCTGATGTAGCCTTCGCTTTGAGCATGGTTAGCAGATATCAAGGGAATCCTGGCAAAGCACATTGGATTGCGGTGAAGAATATCCTTAAGTACCTTCGGAGGACGAAGGAATGGTTCTTAGTCCTCGGAGGAAGTGATGACTTGAAGGTGCGAGGGTATAGTGACGCCAGTTTTCAAACCGACAGGGACAACTACCGTTCACAGTCGGGCTGGGTCTTTACCCTAAATGGAGGAGCAGTGACATGGAAAAGTTCCAAGCAAGAAACCGTAGTTGATTCAACGTGCGAATCAGAGTACATTACAGCGAGCGAAGCGTTGAAGGAGGCAATATGGCTAAAGAACTTCATCGGTGATCTTGGAGTCGTACCTGCCATAAAGGAGCCAATGGAGATTTTCTGTGATAACGAAGGTGCGGTTGCCTTAACCAAGGAACCGAGGGATCATGGTAGATCAAGACATATCGACAGAAAGTATCACTTTATTAGACATCGTGTAGAAGAAGGACAACTCGTAGTTAAGAGGATATCATCAGAAGATAACCCAGCAGATCCGCTTACGAAGGGACTGAGTAGGGTTAAGCACTTGCAGCATGCTAGGAGTATTGGGCTGAAGGATGATATTAGCATAGATTAGATAGTATTAGAAACGTGTAATAGATAAATGTAATTGACATTTGATGATTAAATAAAGGAGTTTTATTTATGAGTAATGTTACTATCTTATGTTAATTGTTTAGCTATTGTTTCACTTTGCATGTTTTGACTTCCAGAATAATTGAAATTATTAGGAATAATAGAATTGTTCAAATGGTCCACAATCATTCATATATTGGAAGTAGATATGAAAGAAGATTGTCATGAATTGGTGTGTAGAATGTCTAAATGGTGTTAGACATAGCAAAGGATTGCTGCAACGTTCATGAGTGCTTATGAACTAGTTTTGAGCATTGGAATAAACCCGCGCTTGCTGGAATCACCTTATGGAATAAGATATAAAAGGTGATCGCAAGACGATAATATCATATAGTCTTAAAACCTAGATATATGGTTTATTATTTGTTAATTGATTGTACATTGATAATACGAAAACGCATCAGTAACTTGATGTTATAAAACGTATTGTTGTGTATAGTTGGTAAATGAATAAGTAAATGCATATAAGTCGAAGTTTATCTGTAACTTTTATCTAAGAAGGTAAAAGCGATATCTCGGCCGCTCGATGATTTGATTTGACTTATGTGCCGGGCCCGGTCAGAACTGAATTGATGTGTTCGATTAAGTTCTATGTCAAATAAATCAGAGATCGAGAAACCTAAATGCTTGACTAACCATTCCATAGGATTGTCAGCATGATATCTAACAGAGGACTGTACGTTCCCTTATCTAAAGGACAAGATTGATTAGATCAGAGTTGACAGCGTCTTTGAGAGCTACGATTGCAAACCGAATTTTACTTGTATAGTTACTAGACTTATCCAAGTGGGAGACTGTTGGAATAGTGTCTAAGGCTGTAACTATATCCGGTTGTGCATGGTCCTTTTGGGTTGCCTTCACCATAGCAACTTGATAGGATGATTTATTAAGAGAGAATAAATATTATTAATATATTATGGGAATAATATAATGAATAATATATATTGTTATTTGATTAATATAAGTCATAGAATTAATTAGAATTAATTTGGTGACTTAAAGAGATTAATTAAATAAAGGGGTATAAACTGTCAATTGTTTGATAGTTAAGCTTTAGACTGTAAATCCATTTGGATATACTATGGACGAATTCTAAGAGGATTAGGATAGCTAAAATCGTCCATTAGAGTTATCTAGGAATGGATTTGGATAGCCTTAAGAGAAGATTATCCAATTAGGGTTTAGGTTGTAACCCTTAAGGAGTCTACAAGTATAAATAGACCCCATGGCATAGGGAATTCGACACCTCTGATTAAGTAAGAGAACTCTGGTCGAAATTCCTCCCCTCTCCTCTCTCCCAAATCATCCTCCTTGCTTTGGTGTTTGTAAGCCATTAGAGGAGTGACATTTGTGACTCTAGAAGCTCCAAGACCTCAAGATCAACAAGGAACTCAAAGGTATGATTCTAGATCTGTTTCAGTGTTCTTATTTAACCTAATTAGTAATTAGAAGTCTTGGATTCAAAGCATGTTTATTAGAAAGCCTAGATCCAAGCATTAGGGTTTTGCATGCGCACATAGGAAAGTTCTTATGGCTAAAACCCATCATCAACGTGATAACATCAACTTATCTATACCAACAGTAAGGTAATTAGTGAATATGAATAACTTTCTTGTGATCTTAATTTTAGCATGTTGTAAGATATTGTCTCTAAATGTACAAATACAAACACATCCAAATACAAGACTAATATAAGTACACCCCCATTTAAGACCAACATAAATACATCCTCGTTTGGTACGAATAGAGATACATCCACATTTCAGGATGATTACAAAATGCATTCCTAAGAGTGGCCATTAAAAATACATCCACTTTTGGGACTAATAGAAATGTATCCCTATTTTGAGACCATTAAAGATACATCCCCATTTGGTACTAATAAATATACATCCCCATTTCGGGGCCACTAGAAATATATTCCCATTTAGGACATATAGAAATACATCCTTATTTTGGGACCATTATGAATACATCACTGTTTGAGACCAATAGAACTACATCTTCATTAGAGGACCATCGAAACATCCATATTTGGGACTAATATATGTATAATATAATAACAACATATCATTTCTTAGGTACATACTTAGTTACTTACTTGCATAGCCATTTCTAACCCTTTCACTTGTTCTATATATCATTAACATCACTTCAAGTCTTACTAATGAAACTTTAGTTTTTCGAAAAAAAACACTTTAAGTTTTGCTTCTTTTTTTTTGAAAAAAAACACTTAACTTATGCTTTCGAAAAAAGCTACACATGCATTTGAAAAACTTTTCGTAGTACCAGCTTTTTTGTTTTGGCTCATAATCCTCTATTTTTCTTCTTCTTGTGGTTTATTGTGTTCTTGATAGTTTTAGCTCATGATTCTCACGTTTTTCTTTTTGGTGGTTCTTTTTATGATGTTCTTGGTCTTCAACATTAAAATATAAATGAAACATTTGAGTTTTTTAAACAAAGAGAAAGATTGGTGTGTGTAATTTTTTGTTGAAAAAATGCATATCAAAATCTATTTCCAATGTTGAAAGATAGGACTAAGTGAAGAACGACGTTGTAGACTGGTTTGGAATCTAATTTCTGTTTTTTAAGTTTTCCACGTTAGAAACATTTTCAAACTCAAAACTAATTTGATTAATAATAATCTCATTAGTTTCATCTGAGACTCGTTTCTTCTCATTAATAGTAATATCAATAATATTTTATAGTCAATAAATTTTTTACAATTGCACTATTATTCAATTTCAAATTAGGAGGCCGAAATGTAACATCTGAAAGATCTTGTATGTTCAAGAGTCATATTAAAGTGTTATTGTTAATTAACATGTGATCCTAAAGGTCACACTAACAACAACTTGATACAATTGCTTATTTATTAGAAATTGATTTTAATAAATATTCAATAAACTCTGATATTTAATTAGGAATGATTTATTTCTTGGAAATAATAATTTTCATTTGTAAGTAACTTAATATATACAATATGGTATAATTTATTAAGTCATGTACGACATTTTGGAATAGAAAGACACTTTGTCTTCTAAAAAAAAGTTAAGGTTTATATTTTATAAAATTCACAAATTTTCTATTTATTTTATTAGTCAAAACCATGACTTCCTATATGCTAGACAATATATGGGCTTTGATTAAACAAATGGAAAGTAAGACATGTATAAAAGCAAGGGGGAACACTTAGACTTTAGGGGACATGATATGCTTAAAGTGCTAAGGACCTAAGGATAAAGAATTAGCTTTATGAAGTGAGATAGACTTTCATTTGGGCATGTAAAATCTGAAATACTCTCTATCTCTATCATTCTCTCTTGCTTTTAAAGATCAAGAGTTCAATTTACTTGCATTTTTACTCTCTTAAAGTTCATACTTTGGTTATGAACTTTAAGCTTGAGAGTTTTAAGAGTATTATAAGACTAGCATATTAAATCAAGTTGAGTTCTTGTTGGTGTCTCAAATGTTCCATATTCTCCATTAACTTCCAAGCCTCCCTTAGAGGATCCAAAGTCTACAAAGGTTGTTAAAATCTTCTTCTTCTTTGGTGCTTGTTTTCTTTCCAAAATTTGCAAGAAGATTCATGGTTGGTTATAACTAGTTTATAATTGTTCAAAAATACTCTCAAGTCTTACGTTGCTAAAATATTGTTTTTTAAACTAACTTTTGAATAAAAACTTAACAATTGGTATTAGAGCTACCTTGCAAGTTTGGTTATATTTTATGATTTTTAGAAATCTTATTTTTTGGAAAATATTGATAACTTGTTTTTGTAAGGAAATGAGTTCATACATATTTTCTATGACAACTTTATAATTGTTATTTTTATGAAAAAAGTTTCCATGCACCTTTTGTCATTTAAAGTTGTCTTAGAAAAACAAAGGTTGTTATATGTGTATGTCGATATGTATGATGTGCATAAACTAGCCAAAGACCATTGTGTTGTTGTTTTTGTTATAAAATGGTTGTAATTATTTATTTATTCATATGCTATGTAATAAATTAAATAGATTAGTTTTCTTGGTTTATTTTTTTAAGTAATAGATTAGTTTTTAGAAATAAGTTATTTGTACAAAAATGTAACAAAAATGAACTTGGAGCCATTTTTTGAAGACAAATGGGTAATTTTCGAAGTTATAAGCATGCTGGGAAATTAGTGACAGTTTCTGTAAACTGCAACTAAAGTTGTTCCTTAAGGGTTGCTAGACTTTTCACGACAGCTGCTGAACTATTACCTTCAAGAGGTTTTTTCTAGTCTTTTGCAAGCAATGATTGTTTTATCAAGTGAGAGCTTCTACAACAACATTACTAGAAGTTTTTTGGTCCCTTTAAACGTCCCTTTAGGAATGGAATTGACATCTTTTGTGTTGGCTCACAAAAATATAATTAGTTGGTTATATTTATGCACCTATATTTTAGAGTAAATTACACGAATGGTCCCTATGGTTTGGGGTAATCTGCGCGCTTGGTCCCTAACTTATTTTTTTAACTCGAAAAGTCCCTATTGTTTGTTTTTGTTACGCGCTTGGTCCCTACTGTTTGTTTTTGTTACACGATTGGTCCATGTCTTACCTAAAAATACTATTATTTAAATAGGAAAAAATTGTGGGATAGGTAAGATAAGGTGAGGGGGGTTGCGATTGGGGTGTGTTTATTTAAATATTTTGAGTAAATTACACGAATGGTCCTTATGGTTTGGGGTAATTTGCGTGTTTGGTCCCTAACTTATTTTTTTAACTCTGAAGGTCCCTATTGTTTGTTTTTGTTACACACTTGGTCCCTACCGTTTGTTTTTGTTATGCACTTGATCCCTGTTTTACCTAAAAATACTATTATTTAAATAGAGAAAAATATTGAGGTAGGTAAGATAAGATGAGAGGGGTGGAGTTTGGGGTGTGTTTATTTAAATAAATAAATAAATCAAGGGAAAAATAGTCTTTTTAGGTAAGACAGGAACCATGCACGTAACAAAAACAAACAGTAGGGACCTTCCGAGTTAAAAAAATAAGTTAGGGACCTAACGCGCAAATTACCCCAAACCATAGGGACCATTCGTGTAATTTACTCAAATATTTTAAAAAATCAAGGGCAAAATAGGTTTTTTAGGTAAGACAAGGACCAAACGTGTAACAAAAACAAACAGTAGGGACCTTCCGAGTTAAAAAAATAAGTTAGGGACCAAACGCGCAAATTAACCTGAACCATAGGGACCATTTGTGTAATTTACTCTATATTTTATGCATGTTTGTGTTGTTTATTTTTTTGCAATTATTATGTGTGACTGATAAATTAGTTTTTCACATGCTAAAATAATTTTGGACAAAATAAACATCACATGGAGTTTGGTTTTCAAAATTTAAAATATGGACATAAGATGTAACAAGTTATTATTTTTAAATACAAACTGGCTTTATAAAAATATTAATAACGACAAGTTTTTAATTACTCAATTGTAAGTTTTAAAATAGTGATTTTGTAACTTACACAAACACCAAATATATAAGTAATAAAATAAAGTTTTATTAAAGATATCAAAGGTTCAAATGCGTTCAAACTTAAACTTAATATTAGTTATTAAATTTAAAATTTAATCGCGTTAAATTATATAAAAACTAGCTTTTTATATTGAACCTTTAAAAGTGATTTTCTTTTGAAAATTGATACCATAGCTTATTAAATACATGTAATAACCATGATATCATATGTTTTTAAAACTAGACTTATAAAAGATAAAAATACTCATTCAAACGTCAAATCTATGTAATCCATTTTGAAGAACACTCGCACATCTCTTATATGCACTAGTGGGATAAATGACACATAACCGCTTAGTGTTATCTTTTGATGGCCGAGGTGTCTTCGCGATTTTTATAACCAAGTTATAGGCCGATTACACAAGTTTTTTCAAAATTGGATGATTTGATCGAAAATCTTTTATGATAAAGGATACCTAAGCAAGAGAGTTCTGAGGCATAGATGGGATAAAACATGCCTAATTAAATTTGTTATTAGCGATCCCATAAATCTAGGAATTATATACTAATATATAATTGATAATTGATATCTACTGGGTTGGATTCAAATGGATAGGATAAAGGATACATAATCATTTATGTTTTTCAACTTGGATCCTAAACATTGATAAATTAATGTTTTTGGAAACTAAAAGGGTATTAATTATTAAAAATTGAATATTGAAAATACTAAATGAACTTTGTAGATATAACTAATTACCATGAAATGTCATTTTCTTTAATGGCTTAATGAAACAATAACATTCAATAGATACAACTTCAATGAACGGGTTCATGTCTTAAGAGACAATCTTAGGTTCATGTCTTAAGAGACAATCTCATAAGAGATGTGAAATTGTATATATTTAAAAGTCCTAGTCCTAAAAAACCTGCTTTGAGCAATAAATCTGAACATGATACCTAGTAAAGGCATCAGTATGAAGCTAAAGATGTTTCTAACATCAAACTAGGAATATTTATTTGCTGACTTCCACGAAGTCTTAGATAATTCAGATATATATATATATATATATATATATATATATATAACAGGTTAAGCAATATTCCAATAAATATAGTGATATTTTGTTTTTTAACTGGTTTCAACATTGGAATAATGCAAGGCTAAAAGAATCACCTTATATGACCTAAGAGGCCCATGTTTTATGGACTGTATACCTTTAATCCCAAGAAATCAGTAAGACCTATATAGATGGATCTGGTTTCTTTTATGGAGAAGTTGGACACTAGAAGAAGAATTGATCCTCTTATCCGAAAAGAATGTCTGGAAGAGACTAGTATTTCAGGTATCTACTAGATAGAACTTATATTTTTCATGTAACACTTAAGTACTTGGTACTTAAATGTTAATATAATATTTGTAAATGGCATGAAGATATTTACAGAAAAGCAACCAGTTGAGCAAAAACAAGGTGGAACTGTACTCTCGGAGTTTAGTTTATTATTTATGTTTAAAACATAAATTACTTGTAATATAAAACAATGTTTGTTTTGGAATACTGAATGTTTTAATTGGAATATTGTATGTTTTAATTTAGCTTGTCTAAATATATTTCTCAGTTATTTTAATTTATGAATGATTTACTATTTACTTAAATCGTTTTTCATAACGATCACTTTCATATTCGGAAATGATTAATTTTTTATGAGACTAGATCTATTAATGAGAATTATAAAGTAAATATCAATGTTTTATAAATAACAAGTTCTATATGCAAAATACTTTTTGACTTAAACTTGTTTTGAATCAAACTCAATTTTCACTAAGTAGTAGATAAAATGAATTATTAAGGGAATATACATTGTGATGTATGACTTCCTTTCTAATGGATGTCTAAGATTTAGCACAAGATACCAAACCAGCTTTATTAACAACTATAGTAGTTATAATTATATTTTACATGGTAAATTATAATTGTGAAACCTTTGTTTAAGTTTTCAAATATAATTTTGAGACACAAACCGGTAAGAACTTTCTAAAGCCTTAATGATAATAAATGGTGAATTAAATCTTACCTGGTATGGTTAACTTTCTAATCGGTGGAATTGTCCTCCTTTTATTTCCTTAGGATAACACCTATAACATTATCAATTGTACCTTGACTACAAATACAAACTAATAAGTAGATAAAACATTTTCTTTATAAGATTTTGTATGGAAAGGCTCCATCCCTATCTTATTTAACTGTTTTGTGGTTTTGAAGCCTATGTTAGACTAAATCTTCTAAACCTAATATCTACTAAATATATATTTATATAATGCTCTAAATTTGGCTTAGATTACTATATGTAAACCCACCAAGGATAAGTTCTCTTTTTCTTGTGAAAGCTACGTTAGTAGAATGCGAGCTTCTAATGACAAAGTAAGTGGGAGGAGCATGG
The DNA here is from genome assembly GCF_051521515.1 of Lactuca serriola. Taxonomy (NCBI): domain Eukaryota; kingdom Viridiplantae; phylum Streptophyta; class Magnoliopsida; order Asterales; family Asteraceae; genus Lactuca; species Lactuca serriola. Next base: position 86,297,345 of record NC_136408.1, read on the forward strand.
AACTTGAAGCAAATCAAGAACCAAAGTCTGATGTAGTAACAGTTGGCACTGGTTTTAACAAGGGATTGTTAAAATTGAATAAGAGTTATGCACAAACAAAAATTGTTTTCATTGGTGGTGGAGATCATCTATGACTTGAGAAATGTGGAATCTCTCATTGATGGGCTCTTCTTCATGGTTTCTAGCAAATCCATCAACTACCAAAATGCTATATCAACTCTCGGATTTGATATATGAGTTAGATTCATGAACATGAGATGTAATCCATGTATTATAATCAAGTGTAGTCTTGATCAAACTTCCTCCCTATATCAAGGCTAGAAGGACTAAGTGATTCTGCTAGAAACAATACATTACATGGATAACTATACACATTTAAAGCAAGACTTGTTATAAAAGAATTTTCTCATACTCATTTCATTGACTATGGTCCTTATCATACTCATGACATTGACCATGATCAAACCTTTTTCACAAGTAGTTATGATTAGATCAACAAGGATATTATTTACTATAAATTCATATTCTTAATATGAGATATAACAAATAGATTTCAAGAAAGACCACTTTTCTTGATAGACATCTACTAGAAGATATCTATATAGACTAGCCTATAGGTTTTTCTAATCCCTGTTATCCTAGGAAAATGTGTAAAGCCTGAGATCCACTTGTGGATATAAAGCAAACATCTCAAGGTTGTAATCATAATTTTATTATAAAATCACAAGGTGGGCTTTTATATCAAAATAAATCGAACATGTATGTTTACTAAGAACTAGTGGGAGCATAGTGACATTCATTATCTTATATGAATGATACATATTTAATCATGAGAAATTTCATTCTGACCATGCCAAGCCTTTTCACCTTGACTCGGAATGTGTTTCTAAGATGAAAGAAGTAGGAAGGACAAGATACATTCTTGGAATGTAAAATATATAGATATAGATAAAATGAACGTTCAAAGTTTTATATCTTTTTGAATATATTGACAATATATTGAAAGAGATCAAGATAGAAGATTCCTTTGGAGGAATCTTAGCATTGTCATATGGCACCAAGTTTGAGTCAGCCTCAAAAGAACATAACTCATAGGTTTGAACTAGCTAAAATGACTTATATTCGATTTGCTTAGCGAATGAATCCATCATTTATGTCATATTATGCATAATACCTGGTATATGATCATGTTATGAGAATATCATAAGATACCAGTTGAATAGATGGTTAAGTCACTGGATAACTATGAGAACAATCTAAGATTACTTACAAAGAACTAATAGAATGTATATTAGATAATTAGTTTAGAATAAAATATTCATGTAAAGAGCTATACATGATTCAAATTTCTAAAAAATATAGATAATTGTGAATTATAATTGGATTATGACTTCATTGTGGAATGAATAGTAAGTTTAGTTGTAATGTGGTTCAAGAACAACAAAATGACACGATCTACTACAATATAATACACTATTTTAGAATTTGAAATCAAATATGATTGGATGAATGCCATTTGAGAATCGCATAGAAATATTTGTAACATCGAGAGTATACTTAATCAATCTAAGAGACTCTATGTAATGAAAAACTCCAATCATATTCTCCAAGATATTTAACTATACTTAGAGTAAAGTCAAATATGGAGATGAAAGTATTCTTAGAATTCACACTAATTAAGTTTAGTCGAACCTATTAACAGAGCCCTTCTTCTGAGCTAAGTATGAATGGTCACACTTCAACTATAAGACTTTATTGTTCTAAAAATGGGATTTTGATTTGGATTTAGTATTTGGATATTGGAACATTGTGACAACAACTACTATATAATTTTTTGATATGCTGGGATTTGATCATAACATCAATACTTATGAATAATCTTATTATTCTAAAAGTTCATAGTTAGTTATAATTGTGGGAGCAATTTCAAAGTAAGACTAATATGAATTGGATTGGTTGACTCCCATCAGGTGAAAGCAGGCAAGTGGTTGTAACCAAGTTTCATATGTATTGGTCAGAGAACTATTATTGAACTGAACCACATAAAGATTACCTCATGGATCGTTATCATGAGTGATAACTGATTAAAAAGCACTATCTTTGTAACCTTAACACCTGAGATAAATAGTGGGACTTAAGTATAGGGAGTGGTGTGCTTTGATATGGTCAAATGTTGTTCCTTAACTGGGCAGTTATACAAGCCATTTTCAAGTATGGTGTGAGCTATGCAAGAGGTTTATGTAGTCATGATTGTATTTGTTTCTCTTATGTTTTGACAGTTAGACATCTAAGGCGCCTTACCAAAAGTTGAACACCAAATGAGAATGATTGTGATCCACATATCATGTTCAATAGGATGCATGTGACAAAGGGATAACATGTAAATTACCTTATACACCAACTGTAGCTTTGAGCTTCTAGGGAATTGGGTGTTGAGAAAGTGGCACAAAGTCGTATGTTGTTAGGGGCACTGAAATGTTACTAGATGTTCACCACTGTTAATATCAATCTAATATAAGTCTTGCACAAGTAGGAGATTGAAAGGTCTTGTATGCTCAAGAGTCATATTAAAGTGATATTGCTAATTAACATAAGATACTAAGGGTCACACTAACAACAACTTGATACAATTGATTATTTATTAGAAATTGATTTTAATAAAATATTCAACAAACTCTTATAATTAATTGGTAATTATTTATTTCTTGGAAATAATTATTTTCATTAGAAAGTAACATAATATATATATATATATATATATATATATATATATATATATATATATATATCATATGGTATGATTTATTAAGTCATGTACAACATTTTGGACTAAAAAGACACTTTTATCTTTTACCAAAAAGTTAAGGTTTATATTTTATAAAAGAGTTTATAAAATTCACAAAATTTCTTTTTCTTTTATTACTCAAAACCATGACTTCGTATATGCTAGAAAAGTTATGTGCTTTTGAATAAACAAGTATAAAGTAAGATATGTCTAAAAGAATGGGGGAACACTTAGACTTTAGGGGACATGATATGCTTAAAGTGATAAGGACCTAAGGATAAAGAATTGGGTTTTATGAAGTGGGGAAGGTTTTCATTTTGGCATGAAAAAACTTAAATCCTCTCTATCTCTTTCATTCTCTCTTGCTTTTGAAGATCAAGATTTCAAGTTACTTGCATTTTTACTCTCTTGAAGTTCATATTTTGGTTATGAACTTTAAGTTTAAGAGTTTTAAGAGCTTTACAAGACTATCATCTTAAATCAAGTTGAGTTCTTATTGGTGTCTCAAAAGGTTCCGCATTTTCCATCAACTTCCAAGTCTCCCTTAAAGGATCCAAAGTCTACAAAGGTTGTTAAACTCTTCTTCTTCTTTGGTACTTGATTTCTCTACAAACTTTGAAAGAAGATCTATGGTTGGTTATAACTAGTTTATAACTGTTCAAAAATACTCAAGTCTTCCGTTGCTAAAATCTTGTTTTTGTAACTAATTTTTTAATAAAAACCCAACCACATCCGAAATTTAAGACTATATTGTTAATTTAATATGGTAAATAAATAAAGGGTTATTTATGTAATTAAATCAATATGGGATAATCATATCATTAGTTGATATGAAGTTTAGAAATTTAGAAGCGAAGATATTAACATTTTAAAAGTTAAAGGACCAAAAGTGTCAAGTTGGAAAAGAGAATTAACCAAAGGGTTGGCTCAACTAATGAAGGGGGCTACCAAATTTAAAAATGGACGAGGAAGGACTTATTATGACAAAAATTAAGTTAAAATCACAAATATTGTGGTTTTGGTAGGTTTTGGCCAAAACAAGTAAACTAGAGGGACCAAATGTGAAAAAGTAGGGAAATAAGATGCATACCCTATCCATTCTCTTCCATATCCGTGTTTTGCATCCAACAGACTCCCCAAATGGCATTTTTTCATCTTATTTCCATCGCAAGTTTGTTTTAAGTGGGGAATTGAGCAACCAAGCAAAGAATGGAAGAACCAAAGGCTTGCAAGATAAAATATTATCCCTATTTAACCTAGAAATTGTTTTTGTGAAATAGGTAGAACGCCCATGTTGATTTTGGATTCAATTGATGATTTGGTTTTGATTTTTTAACCTCCCTTGAGAAGGTTACATCGTTCTAATCTCAATTTAATTATCCCAATGATGGATTTGATGATTTGGGTAAAAATCTCCATGAACCCTAGAAATCTAATTTGAGGATTTTGTATCTATAAGTTAATATGGAATGGATTCAATGACCTATATGATTTTTGATAAAAAAAAAAATAAATCTAATTGGAATGCTCAAACTCATGCATGATGGTAGAATCATGTATAAACATGGATTTGTGATGGTTTTTGGAGAAATCCATGGATAAATACATGGAGATTGATGACATTCATGAACATGAATTAACACTCTAGTGATGAAATTAGAACATAAACATGAACGAATGATATTGAACTTCTAGCTCTAGTGATTTTTTAGCCTAATGGCAATTTGGGAATATGAAATTGGGCAAATATGATGACACTAATGGATTTTATGTATTATGGTATATTTGGTGAGCAAATAAAATTCAGAACCATGAATGGATGCTATTAGAACTATTTGCATGCAACATATTAAATGTTGATTGGCTATTAGATGAATCTATGTAGTCTCAAAAGGGCAAAATGAGAAAGTTGGAATGGAATTGGACATTCCATAACTTCATTAAGGACTAAACATGAGATTTGTGTAATGTTAAACACTTGACAACACCCAATAATGTATTAAATTATTTGGGAATAATTCATATTGGTTGAAGAGTTTTTTTAAGCAACTTAAGTTCTTAACCCTTTGATTTGAGTGTTTGTAAGCATTGTGAACTTACATTTTGATTGAGGACTTAATGAATTAAGTTAAATGTTTTGACATGATAAAATGTCCTCTAAAAATGCTTAGAAACTTTTAAAGGTGTTACAATTGGTTACCTAAAAGACCAAAACCATTCATGCAAGTTTAAGCCTCAAAAAATGAGGTTTTGGGTGTGTTTGGGGTGCCTCGGGACGCGACCCGCATGGTCAGGGGCGAGACCTGCGTTCAGGGGTCAGAATGCCCAGCTCAACCAAATCCGGACTTTAGTATCTTCCTTATAACTTTTTCATACGGTCTTATATTTATGCACAATTTTCGTCTACATTCATATTTCTTCATAAGGAATGAGTTGAAGCAATAAAACTTAGTAATGGAACCTATGAGAGGTATTTTGGTCATTTATTAACTTGTATACATGTTATATAGGTGGTGTTTGGGGGTGTTGCTCTAAGAAAAGGAAATAGAAGAGGACTAGTCAATCATCTTATGACTAAGGTGAGTACATGTGGAATTTTACCACTTTGGTACATGGAAAAATGATTTTATGATAATGAAATACCAATTGATTGATATATGAAATGTTTTGAAATGAAAGTGTTAAATACTTTTGAAAAGAATGTTTTCAAAGTATTTCTTTCTAGTAACCTATGTTGTTATAAATGATAATATAAGTATGGATAACGGGGAATGTGAAAGCTAAAAGAAAGTAAAAGGGCACAATGAAAAATGTCCTAACCATGATACCTTATAAGAGGCCTTGGAGGAATATATTGGGATGGTACCATCCTTTCTCGAAGTAGATGTCATGAGAAGCATAATATCTTGGTGGATTGATTTGTTGTGACAACTGAGGCAAAAGCGTCACCGAGCACCATTAGAAATTGATGTAGATAAATAAGTGTAATAGGAAAACGATGTAATATTTAGATATATTAATAAATATATTCGATTATGTCCTTACCATATACGATTATTTCGACTAATAGGCTCATAAATAAATGCACAAAAAGTCGTGTTATCTTATGAGCAAGTTAACACATTCAGAATGTAGGTGTCAGCATGATTCCAAAAATATAAACTTGGTGAAAATCCGACTTAGCATGGAGGAGATATGATTTTTATAATATATAAAAATCAACCATGGATAAAAAGTTACAACGTCAAAATTTACAAAGAGAATTGTTGACATCTAACAAAAGTCACCAACAGGGAAATCGTAGTGCCCCTCAAAATAGAAATTTTGAGAGTAAGAAAGTCAAAGACGGACCCCGTATGAGAGAGATATGATTTTGGTAAACCAATCACGGGTAGAAATATAGGCTAAAAATGAAAGTTAGAATTAGGAAAAACGACCAAAAGGAAAGTTGTAGTACACGTCAATACCTACATGGGGATATAAGAAACATCGAAAATGGAGACCATACACGGGAGATGCAGAATTTAGAAAACGGCGTGTGTTTTTGACGTCGAGATCTGTAAGGATACTGTTGACGTGGCATAATGTGGAGACGACACGTGGCAGCTCCTGAATGGAACCATGTGCACAACACTCGCGACGCACGTTTCAAAATTTCTTATAATTAAATAAAAAGTTTTGGCCGATCATTTTGCACACCTTCAATTCCCATTCCCTTTCTCAATTTTCAATCCTTCTCACCTCTCGAGTTGTCCCCGAGCTTTCGACGATTTGACACCATCCCCCTGTTGGAATACTGTCTAAGGCTGTAACTATATCCGGTTGTGCATGGTCCTTTTGGGTTGCCTTCACCATAGCAACTTGATAGGATGATTTATTAAGAGAGAATAAATATTATTAATATATTATGGGAATAATATAATGAATAATATATATTGCTATTTGATTAATATAAGTCATAGAATTAATTAGAATTAATTTGGTGACTTAAAGAGATTAATTAAATAAAGGGGTATAAACTGTCAATTGTTTGATAGTTAAGCTTTAGACTGTAAATCCATTTGGATATACTATGGACGAATTCTAAGAGGATTAGGATAGCTAAAATCGTCCATTAGAGTTATCTAGGAATGGATTTGGATAGCCTTAAGAGAAGATTATCCAATTAGGGTTTAGGTTGTAACCCTTAAGGAGTCTACAAGTATAAATAGACCCCATGGCATAGGGAATTCAACACCTCTGATTAAGTAAGAGAACTCTGGTCGAAATTCCTCCCCTCTCCTCTCTCCCAAATCATCCTCCTTGCTTTGGTGTTTGTAAGCCATTAGAGGAGTGACATTTGTGACTCTAGAAGCTCCAAGACCTCAAGATCAACAAGGAACTCAAAGGTATGATTCTAGATCTGTTTCAGTGTTCTTATTTAACCTAATTAGTAATTAGAAGTCTTGGATTCAAAGCATGTTTATTAGAAAGCCTAGATCCAAGCATTAGGGTTTTGCATGCGCACATAGGAAAGTTCTTATGGCTAAAACCCATCAGTGGTATCAGAGCCTAGCTTGGTTCTCTGTAAATTGTTGCTTGATTAACTGAAACAAACCTGCAAAATTCGATTTTTTGGTTTCTGAGTCATGGACTCGGCGAGTCTCAAAGTGGACTCGGCGAGTAGGCCTGACTCGGCGAGTCCCTTTGTGCACTCGACGAGTCCAGGCGTCAGGAATGGCCAGATTCGGGATTTCTTTGTGTTTATCTTATCTTAACTTACCATAAACTAATTAGATCAATATTAATTCGTTTTTCTGATAAATATAACTATTATCTTGATCTAGTTAAAGGTAATTATCAACTAATTAAATATTTAATTATATGATAATTAATTGATTATTTTGATTATTTTGGTAATTATCTTAAAAGGAAATCTTGAATAAATCAAATATAGATAATTAGGATATTAATTGTTAATTGGAATTATTTGTTATTTGATCCTCCATGTTTTAAATGTTTAAAACCTACCCTCATGTTTTGAAATTTACTTTTGTGATTAAAAGCTTTAATTTAGACAACTTAAATTTCAAGCCCTAGATTTTAAAAGTTTTAAAATACAACCCTATACTAATATGATATTACTAGAATAATATATATATGTATAACTAAATGCTAGTCTTACCGTTAGTAGGCCTCATTCACGAAGCCGATCTATAAGGTGGGTATAAGGTTGCGGCCTATAAAATGGCGCTTAATGGGTGTACACTCACACCCACCGCTTGCTTGATTGGTGGAGGGTCGTTAGTCGAACGGGTAGGATAGGGCAACCTCATCCTCTCATTAAAAGTATAATAAGAAATACAAAGTAACTACACATATTTTAAAATTTCCCAATCCTAGTTACTTTAGGAAAAGTGAATTGATGCAATCCCATGAAATTACACTTTGCACCTTGCTAAGATGTTGGTGGAGCGTGTGTGGTTTACCGGCACACTAATTGGTTCTAAGCGAAGGTGGCAAAGGGTGATTCGTTGTTTATCATAGTTCAATGGAGCGTGTGTGGTTTACCGGCACATCGAATAGGTGATTGTTACAATGAAGGCGCCATGTGAATTTGCATGGTAATTCACACCCGCTTTGTGATCCTCGGCATCCCAGTCACAAACAAGAGGGGCATATCGAGATTTAAACATGCCATTGAATAGTTTCAATGAATCTCATCCGAACCTAGGAATTCTCAAAAACACTTAGGACTAATAGTTTAAGTTTCGTAATGGAGAATTAGTGAATCGTCATTCACTTACCTTCAATTTATTTGCATGTTAGATTACGGCATCCCTTTTCTAGTATGTAAATGTTATTGTTGGATCCTAGCCCTAATTTTCTTATTGGGTGATAATTAGGGATTCTTATCTATCTTTGTCCTTTTCTAATTGTAGATGTCAAACGCAAACAACGCTGCTGCTAGTTCTTTCACGTTGATGAGCCTTTGCCAAAAGGTCACCTTCGATGGAACGAACTTTAGCGAATGGATAAGATACATTCGCACCATTGCTCGCTATGAGGACAAAGAGTATGTCCTTGATGAGAAGCTCGAGAAAATCAATACCGAAATCGCTACTCCAGCCGAAATCACCGCCTTTGAAACTCATGAGCGAGATGCAACGAAGGTACATTGCATCATGATCGCCACCATGAACTCCGAATTCCAAAAGTCCTACGAGGACATGTACCCGTACGAGATGCACCAAGACCTATTGGAGAGGTACCACCAAAACGCGAGACAAGAGAGGTACGAGATTTTCACTAACATGATTTCCGCGAAGATGGGTCATGGAGAATCTCTTACCGTGCACTTGCAAAAGATGCAAAGGTATGTCGACCGCCTTCGCAAGTTAAATGTTGACTTCGGTGAGGATTTGGCGATCGACATGGTGCTTCACTCTTTACCTCCGATGTACAACCAATTTAGGATGACCTACCACATGAACAAAGAAGAGGTCACCCTAAGCAAGCTCCAAGGTCTCTTGAGGGTTGCTGAGAGCAACTTCAAAGACAAGTCTGTTGCACCTACTCCCAATCCGCCCGCTGCTCCTGTCTTGGCTATTGGACAAGGGAAGGGAAAGAAGAGGAAAGCTTCATCGAAGAACTATCGCAAGGTGAAAGCCCGAGATGGTGCCTCTTCTAGTGGGACCAAAGTTGATCCCGCCAAGCCCTGCTCTAACCCGAAGGAGGCAGAGTGCCACCACTGCCACAAGATAGGACATTGGAAGAGAAGCTGCCCGGATTACCTGCAAGCAATCAAAGAAGGAAAGATCAAGCCATCTTTCGCAGGTATATATACAATCAAATCTAACGATTCTAATCATGCTATTTCTTGGGTTCTTGATACCGGTTGTGGTTATCACATTTGTTCTAATGTGCAGGGACTAAGAAGAAGTAGGGATGTGGAGCAAGGAAGGATCAATCTAATCATGGGGAACAGAAGATCGTCGCCTGTAACCAAGATTGGAGTGTATTCCTTAGTGCTTAGGAATAGTTTAGTTTTAGATTTGAACAATTGTTGCTATTCGCCAGAAATGGCAAGAAACATCATTTCATTTCATGGTTTATTTAGACAAGGATTTAGATTTTCTTTTAATAATGAGAATGGTTCTATTTTGGCTTATCTAAATGGTGTCTTTTACTTTGAAGCTATACCATATAATGGAATATATGAAACTGTTATGATTGTTGATGACTTTGGAAATGATGTTTTGAATATTGATTCTTCCACTAGTATGGATAAAGCATCCTTGTGGCATTGTCGTCTTGGACATGTCAACAAGAAACGCATAGCCCAACTCCAAAAGGATGGAGTGTTGGAGTCATTCGACCTTAGGGAAGATGACACATGCGAGTCTTGTTTGCTTGGAAAGATGACTAAGTCGCCCTTCACGAGTACTTGTGAAAGGGGCGATGGTCTATTGGACTTAATACATACCGATGTATGTGGACCGTTTAGATCAACCACAAAGGATGGGAACCGCTTCTATGTGACTTTTACCGATAACTATAGTAGATATGGGTATATCTACTTAATCAAGCAAAAGTCAGACACCTTTGAAAAGTTCAAAGAATTCAAGAATGAAGTGGAGAATCAATTGGGCAGGAAAATCAAGATGCTTCGATCCGATCGAGGAGGAGAGTACCTAAGTCTTGAATTCCACGATTATCTCAAGGAGTGTGGAATAGTTTCGCAATTGACGCCTCCTAGGACACCGCAGTTGAATGGTGTGGCAGAAAGGCGTAATCGAACCCTATTGGATATGGTTCGCTCTATGATGAGTCGTGCTTCACTACCAATCTCTTTTTGGGGGTATGCCTTAGAGACTGCCGCCCATATCCTTAACCGAGTCCCTACTAAGAAGGTTGCCAAAACACCTCACGAGATGTGGACAGGGAAAGCTCCCTCGTTGGCACATATCAAGGTTTGGGGTTGCGAGGCTTTCGTAAGACGAGATACTCACGACAAGCTTGAACCTCGAAGTGAGCGATGTATTTTCATCGGCTACCCGCAGACATCCTTTGGATATCTCTTCTATAGACCGAAGGACAATGTTGTCTTCGTTGCAAGGAGAGGAGTTTTCCGAGAGCGAGAACTCATAAGCCAAGGAGACAGTGGGAGGCAAATCGAACTTGAAGAGATTCAAGAGTCGATGGATGAAGGAACCTCTACCGCTGGCACTCAACCCGAGGAGGAAACTCCGGTTGAACCAATTGACGAATCCTTACCTCTTAGACGTTCCGATAGAGTTAGAGTTCATCCCCAGTTTTATGGCTTTCATATTACTACCGAAGGGGACACGTATATTAGTGATGGTACACTAGTAAATCTTGATGAACCTAATAGCTACAAGGAAGCCATGGCAGGCCCGGAGTCTTTAAAGTGGAAAGAGGCAATGGATAGCGAGATCCAATCCATGTATGATAACCAAGTTTGGAATTTGGTTGATTACGTGCCCGGACGTAAGACCGTTGGGTGCAAATGGATCTTCAAGAAGAAGACCGACGTGGATGGGAACGTACACACATATAAAGCGCGATTGGTCGCGAAGGGCTTTACTCAAACTCCCGGAGTTGACTATGATGAGACCTTCTCACCAGTTGCGAAGATTAAATCTATTAGAGTGATGTTAGCAATTGCCGCATTTCATGATTATGAGATTTGGCAAATGGATGTCAAGACCGCTTTCCTTAACGGAAAGTTGGCTGAGGATGTTTACATGGCTCAGCCAGAGGGGTTTGTGGATCCGAAGCATCCGGATAGAGTGTGTAAGCTTGAGAAGTCCATTTATGGACTTAAGCAAGCATCTCGCAGATGGAATCTTTGTTTCGATGAGAAAGTCAAAGAGTTTGGATTTGTACGAAGCGAAGACGAATCTTGTGTATATGTCAAAGCCAGTGGGAGTATAGTAAGCTTCCTCGTTCTATATGTCGATGACATATTACTCATAGGAAACGACATTCCGACTCTGCAGGAGGTAAAGTCCTGGCTCGGGAAGTGTTTCGCTATGAAGGACCTCGGAGAGGCTTCTTACATTTTGGGAATTAGGATAATAAGAGAAAGAAGTAAGAGACTAATTGGACTTAGTCAGAATACTTACTTAGAGAAGGTACTAAAACGTTTTAGTATGGAAAACTCAAAGAAGGGAGAACTACCGATACAAAGTAATGCCAAGTTGAGTAAGACTCAAAGTCCGAGTACCGAAGCTGAGATAGCAGAAATGAGCCGAGTACCATACGCTTCCGCAGTTGGCTCAATCATGTACGCTATGACTTGTACTCGACCTGATGTAGCCTTCGCTTTGAGCATGGTTAGCAGATATCAAGGGAATCCTGGCAAAGCACATTGGATTGCGGTGAAGAATATCCTTAAGTACCTTCGGAGGACGAAGGAATGGTTCTTAGTCCTCGGAGGAAGTGATGACTTGAAGGTGCGAGGGTATAGTGACGCCAGTTTTCAAACCGACAGGGACAACTACCGTTCACAGTCGGGCTGGGTCTTTACCCTAAATGGAGGAGCAGTGACATGGAAAAGTTCCAAGCAAGAAACCGTAGCTGATTCAACGTGCGAATCAGAGTACATTGCAGCGAGCGAAGCGTCGAAGGAGGCAATATGGCTAAAGAACTTCATCGGTGATCTTGGAGTCGTACCTGCCATAAAGGAGCCAATGGAGATTTTCTGTGATAACGAAGGTGCGGTTGCCTTAACCAAGGAACCGAGGGATCATGGTAGATCAAGACATATCGACAGAAAGTATCACTTTATTAGACATCGTGTAGAAGAAGGACAACTCGTAGTTAAGAGGATATCATCAGAAGATAACCCAGCAGATCCGCTTACGAAGGGACTGAGTAGGGTTAAGCACTTGCAGCATGCTAGGAGTATTGGGCTGAAGGATGATATTAGCATAGATTAGATAGTATTAGAAACGTGTAATAGATAAATGTAATTGACATTTGATGATTAAATAAAGGAGTTTTATTTATGAGTAATGTTACTATCTTATGTTAATTGTTTAGCTATTGTTTCACTTTGCATGTTTTGACTTCCAGAATAATTGAAATTATTAGGAATAATAGAATTGTTCAAATGGTCCACAATCATTCATATATTGGAAGTAGATATGAAAGAAGATTGTCATGAATTGGTGTGTAGAATGTCTAAATGGTGTTAGACATAGCAAAGGATTGCTGCAACGTTCATGAGTGCTTATGAACTAGTTTTGAGCATTGGAATAAACCCGCGCTTGCTGGAATCACCTTATGGAATAAGATATAAAAGGTGATCGCAAGACGATAATATCATATAGTCTTAAAACCTAGATATATGGTTTATTATTTGTTAATTGATTGTACATTGATAATACGAAAACGCATCAGTAACTTGATGTTATAAAACGTATTGTTGTGTATAGTTGGTAAATGAATAAGTAAATGCATATAAGTCGAAGTTTATCTGTAACTTTTATCTAAGAAGGTAAAAGCGATATCTCGGCCGCTCGATGATTTGATTTGACTTATGTGCCGGGCCCGGTCAGAACTGAATTGATGTGTTCGATTAAGTTCTATGTCAAATAAATCAGAGATCGAGAAACCTAAATGCTTGACTAACCATTCCATAGGATTGTCAGCATGATATCTAACAGAGGACTGTACGTTCCCTTATCTAAAGGACAAGATTGATTAGATCAGAGTTGACAGCGTCTTTGAGAGCTACGATTGCAAACCGAATTTTACTTGTATAGTTACTAGACTTATCCAAGTGGGAGACTGTTGGAATAGTGTCTAAGGCTGTAACTATATCCGGTTGTGCATGGTCCTTTTGGGTTGCCTTCACCATAGCAACTTGATAGGATGATTTATTAAGAGAGAATAAATATTATTAATATATTATGGGAATAATATAATGAATAATATATATTGTTATTTGATTAATATAAGTCATAGAATTAATTAGAATTAATTTGGTGACTTAAAGAGATTAATTAAATAAAGGGGTATAAACTGTCAATTGTTTGATAGTTAAGCTTTAGACTGTAAATCCATTTGGATATACTATGGACGAATTCTAAGAGGATTAGGATAGCTAAAATCGTCCATTAGAGTTATCTAGGAATGGATTTGGATAGCCTTAAGAGAAGATTATCCAATTAGGGTTTAGGTTGTAACCCTTAAGGAGTCTACAAGTATAAATAGACCCCATGGCATAGGGAATTCGACACCTCTGATTAAGTAAGAGAACTCTGGTCGAAATTCCTCCCCTCTCCTCTCTCCCAAATCATCCTCCTTGCTTTGGTGTTTGTAAGCCATTAGAGGAGTGACATTTGTGACTCTAGAAGCTCCAAGACCTCAAGATCAACAAGGAACTCAAAGGTATGATTCTAGATCTGTTTCAATGTTCTTATTTAACCTAATTAGTAATTAGAAGTCTTGGATTCAAAGCATGTTTATTAGAAAGCCTAGATCCAAGCATTAGGGTTTTGCATGCGCACATAGGAAAGTTCTTATGGCTAAAACCCATCACCCCCGGCCCTGGGTATTCAAGTACGTTTCAAGAGTGAGTTCACGATCCCACTTTTTCGATTTTCAAATGTTTTACGGTGGGGAATACATGTTATAATACTACACTATTTTATAATCATCGCTAATTGTATAGTATTAGTGATATAACTATGCCTAGAACGTTAGGGTAATATTATGACTGGTAGATACCCTGCCCAACTTTTAAGGATACTATTAGGCCTAGTCGTTACGCTAACCAACCCTTAAGGATAACATTGTACCTAGTCGTTATGCTGTCCAATTTTCTAGGAAACATTATACCTAGTCGTTATCCTTGCCAACTTTTGGGATAACATCATACCTAGTCGTTATGATGGCCTGTTTTCTAGTAAACATTATACCTAATTGTTACCCTGGCCAACTTTTGGGATAATATTGTGCCTAGTTGTTACTATGCTCGAATATTCTACCGAATAAACTATCCTAACTTAATTATATATATATATATATATATATATATATATATATATATATATATATATATATATATATTAAGTATAACTAGTGGAACAAGGAAAATGAAAGTACCGATACGGCTACATGTTAACAATATTTAAATGAGGCGTTATTCATCCCTTTAACTAAACTCGACTTATAATCGTTAAATCTTAAGTGATCAGGAAATATATGTATAGATCTATATGGGGCTGACACCCCCACCTACAGTTGCTAGCTACAACCTTGACGGTCGATTCACAGAGGGCAAAACTTTCTAAACTTTGGCGACGCCCGATGAAGCATCGTTTGGGGGAGTTTCAATGTCAAGATATCGATTATAGGAACTCATTGTAACATTGTTTAGTCTAAACTAACTACAATTACTAATAGGGATAAACCTAAGGAGTAGTGACACTGTAACAAACTCAAGGATGTGATTTCAGAATAATAATAGTACCTATAAACCATTATACAGTAAAACCATAAAAAACACTTTCAAATACAAAAATTTGTAAACTCACCAACATTATGTTGACCTTTCAAAACCACATGTATTATCAGGAGAATGAGTATTGGAGATGAAGGGTGTATTTCTAGGAGAAAGTTGGAAGTATTTGTGTTCTGATAATTTACTTGGCATTTGTCTTGTACGTGTACCTCGAACAAATATGTAACCTATATTATATAATATGTAAAAGTTAATGTTTATTTGATAACATTTGGTGTGTTGTTGTGTATCTATTGTCTGTGATCCAACATTCTAATTTCGCACAGCCCGACATTTTCGTCGTTGGCCGGGGGTGTGACATTTGTTCTTTTCACCTTGGTGTTAGACTTGGAAAGGAATCCAAGAGAATGTTATTGAAGGTTTGTATCGATTGGATACACTCAAGTATGAATAATAATGAATAAACAAACTAAGCAAAGATTAAACATAAAAACGAAAGAACAAAAGTAATCACAAAGATGCTTTCACTCAGAAAGAATGTTCTCACCAAGAGAACGAAGGTCACAAAGACGGTCACCAAGACTTACATTAGGGTTTCACCCTAATGTTGAATATATATACGATTAAAATAACCGATATACCACTAATTAAGGGTTGTATACCTGTCTAAGTAAAGGTATGATCCTAATCATAAAGATTACGAATTAGATATGTATTATATATCTATTATATATATATATATATAACTGCCTAATATACAAAAGATCACCAAGATCATTGGTTTACGCTGACGCTAATAAGATTTGGTGTTGGTGCTGGTGTTGGTGCCGCTGGTCAGCGTGTAATGTGTTTGAATCATCAGATCATAAGGTGTGACCTTACAATCTCTCCTGTCCGATGATATCAAAACTAATCTTCAACAGAGTCATCAAGGTCAACATTGGAAAAATTGTCATCTTCTAGAGTAAGGAGATAATGAATACCCCCTAAGAATAAGAACTTTCTTGCTTGACTCTAATAGCATAGTCTATTCTTCAAATTAAGATATTTGCCTAGACACATATGAACGTATGCCAAAGATAGCGTATGAAAAATCATATGAAAGTATCTCACCTTACAAACTCCCCCTGAGTAACTAAAGACAAGAAAGTATTGATATCTCCCCCTGAATATTTGAAAGTATTTCTCCTCCTTTTTGACATCAACACCTGTATAGTACTAGCGGAAGCGATCAGTGTATCTGATTTACTCCATCAGCGGATCAAAAATGTAGCTGACAATCAAGTGTTAATGTGATGTCTCCTGATAGTATCAGTTTTACCTCTAACTCACAAACATAGTATTGAAAGGTATCATCTACATATGGTTCTATACACTGAATCACCAACTTCTTTTATTAGAAGAATGAGGGCCAAGAATGGAATGATGTGTGTAATATATTTTGGTATGAAATGTACCCATCGACAAATATTGTCGAAGTTTTATCAGTGTATGGAAGGTACAATGAATCATTAACTTATTTTATTAAAAGATTTGTTAGGAGAGAATGGGTAGGTGCGTGTAATATGTCATGGACAATGATATACCCATCTGCACAGATTTTTTGATTTCTCATCGGCGTCTGGCTTCATACGATGAATCATAAAATTCTAAAGATGAATGTATGACGATAATGGATTGGTGCATGTGATAAGCTATGGTGCATAGCTTAACCATCGACACAAAATTTTCAAGCTCTCGTCAGTGTATGGTACATTACGTTGCATCATAAAGCTTTAAAGAAGAATTTATGGGCAAGAGGGGATTGGTGCGTATGATAGCCTACGGTACATAGATTAACCATCGACACAGAGTTTCAACTTTTATCAGTGTGTGGTTTATCATAGTGAATTGTTAAGTTTTATCAAGAAGATTTTGAGGAGTGAATGGAATGTTTCAATCATGCTGAGGTGAAATCAACGTGAATCATAAATAGTGAACTTATCAGCAAGAAGTGGTCTATCTTATGTATAATAAAGTTAAGTTTCAGTGTATAATTTTAGAATTTACCATCAATTCATTTAATGTTGTACACGAAAAAATTGGTAAGGGGATAAAAACATAAGAGATGGTCAACATATGAATAGTAAAAAAGGAATATATAGCTTTTTCATAGGCCCTTTATGTAATCTTTTTCAGGAGAATCATAAAACTGATGCTAGAAGATCTTTTGATTTAAAAGCTCATAAATAAGTTTCCATTCTTCGAGATACCTCCTCCTCAATATAGTCTATAAAAGAGTACACAAGAAAGAGCAAGCACATCAATATAAAATACAACTTATGACAAACCGAGAATGACGTAGCCTTTAATAGGAACCAGTCTTTGTAACCAACGAGGTAAGGGGCTCTAAACCGTGTAACCATCGAGTTGACAAGATCACCGCGAGGGCACTCAAGGTTTTATCAGATTATGAGTCCGTAGATGAAAGTAAGACTCATTGTAGTGATGGTGGCTTTTTGCATCTATAACAACAAATGGAGGAGAGAAAGAGTAATGTTAACAAGAAGAAGACTTGATGCCAATAGTTTTCTCAACAACTAGAGAATTCAGAATATTCTAAATGCCCCCAGATCTTTCTAACTCCGCAAGGAGGAGGTGTAGATAATCCGTAGATAAGGTATTTATAGGGTTGAAATAGAGAATAGAGATGAACAAACCCAAGATCCGATCCAATCCGGTCAACAATCCGATCCGGAGCCGATCAAAATCTGATCCGAATTTGGTCAATAATCCAAATCTGATTTGAAACCGGTTTGATCCAGATTTTGTTATCTTTTACCAGATTTTTCAACGGTTTAAGAACCGGTTTTTGTAGAATCCGGTTTGTGATCCGGAGGTAAATCTGATTTTAAGTCCGAAAAGTCAAACCGGTTTGAATCCGGTCATCGGTTTAATCCGATCCGGTTTGGTCAAAACTGGTTTTAACCAAAACCAATTTTCGGATTGGATCAGTTTCATTTCGAGGATCCGGATTTTATGTGCATCTGTAATAGAGAATAGAGAGAAAAGAGAGTACATGTAAACATTATATGTAAAGCTTAAGCAAACTATGTAAAGCTCTTTGACAAAAGCATAATAAAAGAAGCACCTCTTTTTTTTTGTGTTTTAAGAAAGCAAGTAGAAGCAAAGTTATTTTAAACGAGTTAGAAAAGGATTAAGTCATTGAAAGCATGCCAAGATCTGAAATCAATTTGTTCAGGGTCTTCTCGTACAATGCCTTAGTGAAAATGTCAGCCAGTTAATCAGTGGATCAAATGTATAACAACTCCACTTTTCCCTTTTGAACAATGTCCCTGATGAAGTGATGACGAATGTGGATGTGCTTGGTTTTGGAATGTTGTACTGGGCTCTATATCACCTGAATGGCGCTAGTGTCGTCATAGAATATAAGAGTCTTTGAGAAGTTGAGGCCATAATCTAAGAGGTGATTCTAAATCCACAGAATCTGAGCACAACACCTTCCAGCGGCTACAAATTCTGCGTCAGCAGTAGAACAGGCCACTGATGTCTACTTCTTGTTGGACCAACCCACCAATCTATCTTCTAGCATTTGAGCCCCTCTTAAAGTACTTTTACGATAAATACCACATCCACCATGATCCGGATCAGTGTATCCTGTATCCCACCAGCTTGAACTCAAAATCATGAGGATACCATAACCCAAGATTGGGTGTATGCTTCAAGTAACAAAAAAAATCCTTTTTATAGCGAGAATATGTGATTCCTTACAACAGGCTTGATATCAAGCACATAATATGGTAGCAAAAATAATGTCAGGGCGAAGGAAAGTAAGATAGATCAGTGAACCTATCATTTCTCGGTACAGGGTGGCATTCACATCAGCGCCATTTGGATCAGCGAAGATACACACCGATGAAGACATTAGATTCTGTGTTGGTTTGCTTTTAGAAAAGCCAAACTTCTTCAGTATGTCTGCAATATATTTAGCTTAACAAACAAAGATTCCATCATTTAGTTGTTTAACCTGCAAACCTAAAAAGAAAGTTAGTTCACCCATCATGCTCCTCTCAAATTTCTTGGCCATAACTGCAACGAACTAAGAACTTAGTTTCTCATCAGTGGATCCAAAAATGATATCATCAACATACACTTGAGAAAGGATGATGTGAGATCTTGAATGCATGATGAACAAAGTGTTGTTAATTTTTCCGCGTTTGTATCCACTCTCCAGAAGATAACTCGCCAATGTGTCATACCATGCCCTAGATGCCTGCTTCAAACCATAGACAGCTTTATCTAGACGATATACATGATTGCGAAATTCTTCACTTTCAAACCCTAAAGGTTGCTTTAGAAAGACTTCTTCTTGAAGATCCCCATCTAAGAAGGCAGTCTTTTATTTAACAACCGAATTTTTTCAAAAGAAATTTTTCATTTTTAAATAATCAAAACATTTCCCAATAAACCACCAAATCTCAAGTACAATCGTTTTCAGAATCATATCATCAACAATTCTATTTGAATTATCTGAGTGTCCCATAAAAATACCTGATAGAGTGCATGTCGCGCCATCAAGTCTTACCCTTGCCCTTAGGCTCAGAAGTACCTAAAACAAATCAACAAACTGTAAGCTAATGCTTAGTAAGTTCCCCAGAGCATACCCCACACAATCCACATCATCTCATAATCCATATTAGTTATAAAAGCTACATAAACCACATAAGCCATGCATACAAACAAATAAGGATGATGCGGGCTCCTCCCAGGGTCTTACTCTAGGATGTCATGGGCTCCCCCACATGGTCTTACACCTAAGTTCCATAGGCTCCCCTATGGTCTTTAGTTGAAAAGCCATGGGCTCCCCTACATGGTCTTACATCCAAGTGCCATGGACTCCCCCATGGTCTTTACTTGAAAAGCCATGGGCTTCCCTACATGGTCTTACATCCAAGCATCATGGGCTCCACCCATGGTCTTCCCTGCAAGTATCAAATATATAACTAGCATACCACTTAGCATATGACCAACTAACATACCATATATCACTACATCAACTAGTGTACCACATATCACAAAATGGGCTGGACTTGGTGCCTTTGACCTATTGGTATGATGAGGAGACTCACCTCTCAAAATGTTGAACTGATGAGATACAATCAGATAAGTCCCAATGCGCAGCTCCAACTCAATTTCCTACAATCATCATGTGACTGATCTTGTCAAAACACCCGAAATACCAAAAATACCCTTAAGGTCAAACTTGGTCAACCTGGTCAAAGTCAAGGTTAACAGTCAAGGTCAATAGTCCATGTTGACCCCAACTCGGTGAGTGTATCTAGCAACTCATCGAGTTCCTTCAGAGTCCATAAAAACTGAAGTCCCGAGTCAACTCGTCGAGTTCTTTAGTGTCCAAGAGACCGAAAACTCTAAACCGAAATTCCTATTTAGCTCAACGAAATCACCGAGGATCCCGAAAATGGTTAAACTCTGCCCAACTCGTCGAGTTGGCTAAGCAACTTGTCACACCCCAAACCGAGGCGGTGGAAAAGTTCGGGGGCGGAGGACGTCATGTACAGTATCATCACAAGTGAATAATAACAACAACCATTGTATAGATAATAGAGTGTTTACATTGTATTCGAATTACAAATGATTTATTCAAAAGTAAATTCGCAAAAACTAAGACTTGAAGCTATTATACTCCGTCTTCTTGACATCTGTGCGTGTACCTGTCTACTGGTTTCCTGAGAATACAAGTGGTTTTGAACGTGTATCAACATTTAAGTTGGTGAGTTCATAAGCATTTTGGTATTCGAAATTATGTTCTTTGTTCCTTGATAACGTTAGTGTGTTCCTTCAAAAAAAATCCAATATTCTCTTATTAAATGAAATGCAGTCTTAAAACCAAAGACCGAATGTAAAAGTGTTATTTCATACTTATAATGGTATACGCAGTTTTTGATAAATAAAAACCCTTTTGATTGTAAGATGATTTCAAAAATGACAGTTGTTCTGTACTTGACAACAATGTAACATAGTTTTATAATGATATTAATAAAACCCCTTTTTATATGATTGTTAAATCCCCGTAAACTATACCTATCGTTGTTTCCCTATGTGAGTTATTATAACCGTGCAATTGACATAGTAAGCCTATTACGACGTTCTTCGGGCGTCGGAATGTTTTGACATTTTTCACCCTAGACCTGCCGGTCTAGCTGGTGGAAGCAGCGTAGGTGCGGGATTGTCAGTCCCAATATAGATCTATACACAAGTATCATGCTCTCCCTACAAGAGACTATGGTTATAATACACGACTTTAACCGGTACTCTAAAGAATACAATGAAGTAATGTCTCACAAATTTGATTCAACGAGTTTACGAGTAGTTTGAATGAAAACCGTTTTTGTAGTAGATAAGAAACTTTTCTTAATATGTTCGTACTATTAATGTGCCATAAACTATACCTATTATAGTTTATCATATGAGTTTGTAATGACGAAAAGTCCCTTATGTGAATGATTATTTCTTTTTCATAGAAATAAAATATCATTAAATATAATCAACATGTATTTTTTTATATGGCTACACACTTTGCTCAACATGTTACAAAGTGTAAATGAACTTGTAAACAGTTTTCCTAGTTTTAACACTTATGTCCGTGTTATTAGAAAAATTATAGAAAAATAATTGTAATCCGAAAAATGGATCCGTAAAATCTGAGAATTTAGAAAATGAGTCTACTTTGTTCATAATTTTTATTATGATTTTTAATGGTCTCAAACTAGTGTGAAAATTTTCATCTTCACTGAGTGGTCCGAAATCACTCTTGAAATGATAGGCAGTTTTGTAAAAATTGCCATAATTGCATAAAAATTGTATGAACTTGTGCAAATAGTCATTAGAAAGTTATAAACCTAAAGTATTTGCATATTGAACAGTTTTGAAAATATTAATTTTAATATGGTCAAAATAGTTCGTGAATAGACCATAACTTTTCTATTGAAAGCTGTTATTTGAGTTCGAATATGTGTTGGTGTTGTAACGTGTATTCTCCCCCTTAAAACTTTAATAAAACGTGAAAAGATAGGGGTATGAACCCACCTTGAGTGATTTCTTGTAGATTGGAAGGTTGAGGATGAAGGATTTCAAGTCAAGAACACTTGAACAACACTTGAGGTTTTGACGATACTATGAACAAACATATGAATATTTGTGTAAATGATCACGATTTGGATTATAATGTGTAGAATATTTAGGAGTTGGATGAATATACTCACCAAAATAAATGGAGGAAAAAGTTCTCCAGAAATTCCTAGGGAAATTAGATTCCAGAGAGAGAGGAAGAAAGAGAGAGAGAAGGAGAAGACGTTTGTTTTTGGTGAAGGC
The DNA here is from genome assembly GCF_051521515.1 of Lactuca serriola. Lineage (NCBI taxonomy): Eukaryota > Viridiplantae > Streptophyta > Magnoliopsida > Asterales > Asteraceae > Lactuca > Lactuca serriola. Next base: position 86,319,997 of record NC_136408.1, read on the forward strand.
AATTGAGATTGTTGGAATGTGAAGAATATAGATTTCTTAGGTGGATTTGATTAAGGCAAAATCTGATGAAGTGTTAGGAATAGTTGAAAAGGACAATGCTTTGACTAGGTAGAGTGCAAATAGTGACATAAAGTGGGTGTGGGGATGGATTGGTGTCATAACTTTATGGAAAAGTCAACAAGCCTTTAAATATTATCTTCAACAAAAGATATGATTTATGAATAATAATTTCCATAAAATAGGAATAAAATATGAGTATACGGGGTCTAATATGTCAAAAATACGAATTGAGTGAAAATCCCGCGTCAAAGACTTATAAAAATGAAGAAGAGTGTGAAAATGCCATAATTTCCGAAGTTAGCAGTGAGGGTGTGAGAGGGTTTCCCTTCTTGAGAGGGTTTCCCTACTTGAGAGGGTTTCCCTTCTTGAGAGGGTTTCCCTTCTAGTGTGTTGTTTTTCGTATTTTCTTCCCGGCTCAAGGGATTTTCAACTAATTGAAGTGTCAGGATGTCCCAGGTGTTTATAAAAAGTAGAGATAGAGATTTGGGAGAGAGATAGAGTGAGAGAGATTGAGAGAGACTTGGCCGGTGGCCTTTATTAGTTTTTGGATTAGTAATGCAAGGTTTGTAAACCCCATTATGCCTCGTTATGAGTGTTTTACACCCCCGAAGGTGCTTAATAGTGCTTTATAAAGTCATTACATCACTCACCCTTGTTAGGGTTTAGAATTTCTAAACACTAGAAACTTTTGAGTGATACTTTGTCATACCTCTCTGTTGGACAATCTCTCTTGAAATGTCCCGTTGCACCGCATGCATGGCATACTGGTCTTTCTCCGACATTGGTGGTTGAAGTGATGCGTTGGGCCAGAGTCCTATAGAAGCGAGTAGTGTGCCCCTTCCTATTATATTTATTGCAATGCAACACCCGGAAGATTTCCTTATTATGGAAGTTACACTTGTTGCACTTCGGTAGCGTTCTAGCATATCGACGGGCTGGTGCTGGAGTGGTGGATGTTGTGGCAGCATGAACTACCACAATCTGTTGCCTCTTCCAGGGCTCTTATGTTGGCTGTTCCTTATTCTTACTCCAATCCTTTCGTTTATAGTTCTTAGGTTCGCGGTTTGGAGTGTCTTGGTAGGCAGACACTCGTTGGTTTCCTTGGTTATTACTACGATTGGAATTGTCAATGTTGATTCCATTCTCGTTTGTGTTGTTTGCATTGAGTTGTGGCATGACGGCTGTCATGGCGGTCGTGATCACGGCTTGAAAAGTGGTGTAGTCTAACTGTAGAATCGGTGTTTCGCCAGTTGGTTGGTTACTTCCTTGTGAAGGCATGATTCTGTTGCATGATGAAAAATGAGCTCGTTAGTAACTATGGTCGTGTCTATATATATATATATATATATATATTGTTTTTTAATATTAAACACCCTTAAATGAAATTTCGTGACTTGATTCACTTGTTATTAGTTGTGACGAAAGAGGCAAGAATCCTAACATATAGTGTGAGTAGTGTGGTCACTAACTCACTAGGTTATATTAGTTTGTTTATTAACGTGACGCATAAAGGGTTTTGCCACCATGTACGTCTCGCGAGTGACCTCTTCTGCTCTTTGTTCCGTTTTCATGTTTGTTCTAGTTTCAGCTGTAAGGTTTTGTTGTCTCGGAGTATTCCTGTAGTTTTCTTGTTCTTCATAGGGGTGTTGAACCCCTGCTCCTTCATGCTTTGAGTGTTGTCGCTGATTTCCATTACTTCATAACGAAAATCTTGAACCCGAATGTCCAAGGGAGATTTGCATGTCTGCTTCTGATAAGGTAGGGTTCATTATCGATCTTGTCGACATCCTTTCTCTTTGGATGATTCCTCCTCGGGATCTCCCTCATGAACCCTTTATGTTTCCTCCTCGACTCCTCTGTTGCCTGTTGTAATGGAGTGGCTATCTCTATCTATGTTGTGCATACGAGAATGGGAGTATCTAAAGAATCTATGAGGTTATGTAAATCATTAATTTCAAAATTTTTATGGTGATCCTTACCGTGTCCTTCTATAATCACATAGTGTATACATATTATATATAACCGATATTAGATAGACCTTCGAATAAGTGATCCTCTCTAAAACCACAACCAAACAAGGAATAGGAAGTAGAGCGAAAATAAAAAAATTCTAAGTCTATGAAATCTCCATTATATATAACCTTAACGTATACACTCAATAATTATAGACCAACCAGGAAGGGTCTTTTTGTTTTCACATAAGTTAGTTATAGTGCCTAAAATACTCCTATAGTATTTTAAACTTTATGTTCGATTCGAGTATTCCTTGGCAAGTAGTGTTGGTAAGTTTTAGACTTGTTGCAATAACACTATCACTCCCAAACACATGTTGGTCGTATCTCAAATAAATATAGTTGATCATGCTATATTTATCCCATATATGATTACATAATTGTCTAGGTTTGACTGTAGTCTCCAACCTCTAAATACTTCTTTTTTGTTCTTGTAATACTTTTCTAGCATGTATGCATGTTTGTATATAAAATACTTATAATTTAAAAGTATAGTTTAAGTCAGAGCACTTCGACCCCTTTGTATTTATACTTGTATATCTTCTTATGGGTTGATATACTAAGTTCACTATAAACAATGCTCTGATACCAATCTGTCACACCCTCAAACCGAGGCGGCGGAAAAGTTCGGGGCGGAGGACGTCATATACAGTATCATCACAAATGAATAATAGTAATCAAAGCAACAACAACCATTGTATTGATAATAGAGTGTTTACATTGTATTCGAATTACAAACGATTTTTTTCAAAAGTAAAATCGCAAAAACTTAGACTTGAAGCTATTATACTCCGTCTTCTCGAAATCTGTGTGTGTACCTGTCTACTAGTTTCCTGAGAATACAAGTGGTTTTGAAAGTGTATCAACATTTAAGTTGGTGATTTCATAAGCATTTTGGTATTCGAAATTACGTTCTTTGTTCCTTGAAAATGTTCGTGTGTTCCTTCAAAAAAATCCAATATTCTCTTATTAAATGAAATGCAGTCTTAAAACCAAAGACCGAATGTAAAAGTGTTATTTCATACTTATAATGGTATACGCAGTTTTTGATAAATAAAAACCCTTTTGATTGTAAGATGATTTCAAAAATGACAGTTGTTCTGTACTTGACAACAATGTAACGTAGTTTTATAATGATATTAATAAAACCCCTTTTTATATGATTGTCAAATCCCCGTAAACTATACCTGTCGTTGTTTCCCTATGTGAGTTATTATAACCGTGCAATTGACATAGTAAGCCTGTTACGACGTTCTTCGGGCGTCAGAATGTTTTGACATTTTTCACCCCAGCCCTGCCGGTCTAGCTGTTGCAAGCAACTTAGGCGCGGGATTGTCAGTCCCAATATAGATCTATACTCAAGTATCACGCTCTCCTTACAAGAGACTATGGTTATAATACACGACTTTAACCGGTACTCTAAAGAGTACAACGAAGTAATGTCTGATAAATTTGATTCAACGACTTTACGTGTAGTTTGAACGAAAACCGTTTTTGTACTAAATATGAAACTTTTCTTAGTATGTTTGTAGTATTAATGTAGCATAAACTATACCTATTATAGTTTATCATATGAGTTTGTAATGATGAAAAATCCCGTATGTGAATGATTATTTATTTTTCATAGAAATAAAATATCATGAAATATAATCAACATGTAATATTTTATATCGCTACACACTTTGCTCAACATGTTACAAAGTGTAAATGAACTTATAAACAATTTTCCTACTTTTAACATTTAAGTCCTTGTTATTTGAAAAATTATAGAAAAATCATTGTAAGCCAAAAAATGGATCTATAAACTTTGAGAATTTAGAAAATAAGTCTACTTTGTTCATCATTTTTATTATGATTTTTAGTGGTCTCAAACTAGTGTGAAAATGTTCATCTTCACTTACTGGTCGGAAATCACTTTTGAAATGATAAGCAATTTTGTAAAAATCGCCATACATTATATGCAAATCTTATGAACGTGTGCTAGTAGTTATTAGAAAGGTATAAACCTGAACTATTTGCATTTTGAAAAGTTTTGAAAAATATTAAGTTGAAGATGGTAAAAAAAGTTCGTGAATAGACCATCACTTTTCTGTTGAAAGCTGTTATTTGAGTCCGAATATGTTTTGGTGTTGTAACGTGTATTCCCCCCCCCCCCTTAAAAATTTAATAAAATGTGAAAAGATAGGGATATGAACTCACCTTGAGTGATTTCTTGTAGACTGGAAGGTTGAGGATGAAGGATTTCAAGTCAAGAACACTTGAACAACACTTGAGGTTTTGACGATACTACGAACAAATATATGAATATTTGTGTAAATGATCAAGATTTGTATAATAATGTGTAGAATGTTTAGGAGTTGGATGAATATAGTCACCAAAATAAATGGAGGAAAAAGTTCTCCGAAACTTCCAGGGGAAATTAGATTCCAGAGAGAGAGGAAGAGAGAGAGAGAGAGAGAGAGAAGAAGTTTGCTTTTGGTGAAGGCAATTGAGATTTTTGGAATGTAAAGAATATAGATTTCTTTGGTGGATTTGATTAAAGCAAAATCTGATGGAGTGTTGGGAAGAGTTGAAAAGGACAATAATTTGACTAGGTAGAGTGTGAATAGTGACATAAAGTGGGTGTGGGGATGGATTGGTGTCATAACTTTATGGAAAAGTCAACAAGCCTTTAAATATTATCTTGAACAAAAGATATGATTTATGAATTATAATTTCCCTAAAATAGGAATAAAATATGAGTCTAGGGGTCTAATATATCAAAAATACGAATTGAGTGAAAATCCCGCGTCAAAGACTCACAAAAATGAAGAAAAGTGCGAAAATGTCATAATTTCCTAAGTTAGCAGCAAGGGTGTGAGAGAGTTTCCCTTCTTGAGAGGGTTTCACTTCTTGATAGGGTTTCGCTTCTTGAGAGGTTTTCCCTTCTTGAGAGGGTTTCCCTTCTTGAGAGGGTTTCACTTCTAGTGTGTTGTTTTTCGTATTTTCTTCCCGCTCAAGGGATTTTCAACTAATTGAAGTATCGGGATGGCCCAGGTGTTTATCAAAAGTATAGAGAGAGAGAGAGAGAAAGAGAGTGTGTGTGTGTGTGTCACACCCCGACCGTCGGCAGAAACACCGGGCAGTGTAACGTCATTTCTCGTATCATAGTTATCAACTTCCTGAAAACACATGCATTTAAAATACGTCAACATAAAGTTGGTGAGTCCACAGGTTTTGACTCCATATAAAAATAATACATATTCCGAGTTTCAAAAGTATAGTTTTGAAAGTATAAATTTGACTCTACAACGTTTACTATATATATCCTAGGTATAAAAGTTTACTTACCAAATAAGTATATACCTATAAGTCTCATATACTATGAATATAAGTGTTTGTAATTCCATACAAACGAAAGTTGCTACGTATAAATCTTATTTCAGTTCTATACAGGTAAAACCACTACGTATATATCTATTTCAATTCTATACGAGTATGTGTGCTAGGTATAATTATCTATTTAATATAAAAGTAGTACCTAGGGTATAAGTAGGGGAAACTTATACTTAACATTAATACTTATATAGCGACGAAGTATAATGTTTCTAACAAGTTTCTACCATGAGTCTGTAACCGTTGCTTGACAACAAAACCTCTGACAAAACAATACACTCAAGATTTACCATGAGAAACAATAAACTCATGATTTACCATGAGAAACAACACCGCGCGCTTCATCGACGCCAGAATAAAAATAAAAGGAACGGATCGTCACTCGCTTGTCTTGGGTTGTAATTAACAACCACGAGTGGGGTCGTCAACCCGTATCTTATTCATACACGACTTCCTCGCTCACACGGTATTAACGGTTACAGGTCAGAGGACTTCCACTAAGATCCCCAATCTTAGTTGATGAATGAGGTAGCTCATGTAGACTTTGACGACTTCCTATAGCTCTAACAACAAAAGCATTTTCAGGTCTAAAACCCTAAGTCACTAGACTATGTTTTAAACATTACTCCTAACTTTATAACATTTAGGCAGTATAACATCTATATCTTGAAGTATAACCAGGTTTTATCTTGACCAAAAACCAATAATAACAACAGATAACGTTCATAGTTTTATCTTGACATAAAACTATCAATAACAATACTAAGTTTTATCTTAACATAAAACTAACAATAACAACATATAACATATCCAGTTTTATCTTGACATAAAACCAATAATAGCAACATATAACATACCTGGTTTTATCTTGACATAAAACCAATAATAATAATATACTTATCAATTCACATATAGAACTTCCGAGTATAACTCTGGAACTATATCGCACACAAAATTTTAATCCTAAGTATAACTCAAGATCTACATTAGTATGCCAATAACATGCTAACAACTTTACGATAGTTGTATACTTTCAAATACGAAATAACTATATCCCAGTTATTATAACTATCTACGTTGTTACTGATATATACTATCATATAGACATAATAATAACATATATATATATATATATATATATATATATATAATATTTAGCATGTGTTTTCCCCGAAAATATTAGAAAGTGGGGCCGTGAAACTCACCTTAATATCGTGATTCGATAGAATCTAACTGAAAACAGTCAGTGGTTCGCGATCACCGGGCTCGGGAAGCGAAATGGCTTCAACAAACGAGAGAGAGAGAGAGAGAGAGACAGAGAGATATAGAGAGAAGAAATTCAGGTGTACTAAGCCTTAGGGTCGAAATGGCTATTTATAGGCTGATTTTTGGCCCTCACGACGTGAGAAATGATAGGTTCATGTCGTGAGTTATGGTAAGAGTTATCCTGTAGCTTTAACGCGTGTTTTCTAGCCCCAATTCATGTCCTCACGTCGTGAGAAAACCTTGCTCACGTCGTGAGCTTTTGGGTTATCATTCCATAGACTTCTAGCTTCGAAACGTGGCATTTTGACTCCTCACGTTGTGAGTTTTGATGCTCACCTCGTGAGTTCAGTCAAATTAGGGTTTCTGACAGCGACATCTTCGAAAGGCCATAACTTTTGCATACAAACTCCATTTTTGACGTTCTTTATATGCACGCGTAGGTAATTCCGAGTACTAAAACTCTCTAATAGATTACAATAGCTAACTCTAAGCCTATTTTAAATTACTCTTGTTATAAAGATTTTATAGCGTTCGATTTATCATAACTTGTTCACGCGAAGCCAGATTTTGACGTTCTCTACATTTTTGGAATCGTATGGACATATACTTTGATTTATACTATAAAGTATGTATGAAAGTTCATATTTATATTAGAATTATCATGAAATACATAGTAAGTTTACTACAATACTAGTTTTAACAAAATCACATTACATGACTGGTATAATCACATGTGATTGTTATTGACCTATTTTGACTAGTGTTACATTCTCCCCCCGTTGAAGTAAATTTCGTCCCAAAATTTATGTTTAACTAGATACCACCGTAGGGTACTAGATAGATTCCCTACTTCCTATTACAATGGTGCTACCACAACCTAACTTCATTGACCCCTTAACTTTGGACATTCCTTCTTGATATGTCCAATTTCACCACACTCAAAACATGCTCTTCCTCCATCATAGCCTATTCCAATGTTTGTTCCTTGATTTTCTGTTGTAGGTGTTGTGCTCCTACAATAACTGACACTGTGTCCCTTAGTTTTTCAATTCATGCAAATATAACAGTCACCTGCGTGCTGACGGTTACATTGACTGCACCATGAACAGTTACCTAAGTGATGACGATTGCACTAAGTGCACGTTGGGAGTTTTCCAGCATACTTCCTTGGTTGTAGGGGTATTGCTGTTGTGGCTGCATAATTAGTTGCCACCTCTTGTCTCTCCTCAAATGATTGTATGTGATTCTTCCCATTAAAATTGCGCTTGTTCGTTCCAGATTCGGGAGACTCAGCTATAAATCCCACTTGGATTTTTGTGTTGGTTAGCTAATGAGCTATACGCTTTGCACTGTCATATGTTTTAGGCTTCGATGTGATCACCATTTCTTTGATTTGCGATGCTAGACCCCAGATATATCGCTCGATCTTCTTATACTCTGGGGTTACTAGTGCTGGACACATCACCGCAAGATCATTAAATCTAGCAGTGTAAGCATTTATCTCTGAACCCTTCATGGTTAGGGTCCACAGTTCTTGTTCCAACTTATGTATTTCCTCTCTGGGACAATACTCCTCTACTAGCATCCTCTTCAGCTCTTCCCATTGCATGGAATTGGCATCATCAATACCCATTATATTCACTTGGTTGTTCCACCATGTAAGTGTTGCATCAGCGAAGGTACACGCAGCAAATCGTACCTTACATTCATTCAGACAGAAGCTTATTTGAAATACTGATTATGTCTTTTCAATCCACCGAGTCAAGCTAACGACCCCTTCCGTTCCATGGAAACTCTTAGGTTTGCAATTCATAAAATCCTTGTAGGTACACATTCTGGCGGTCCTTACATTGCCCTCGTTTCTAAGCCTTTGGGTCGAAATGGCTATTTATAGGCTGATTTTTGGCCCTCACGACGTGAAAAATGATAGGTTCACATCGTGAGTTATGGTAAGAGGTATCCTGTAGCTTTAATGCGTGTTTTCTAGCCCCGATTCGTGTCCTGCAGCGTCCTCACGTTGTGAGAAAACCTTGATCATGTCGTGAGCTTTTGGGATTATCATTCCGTAGACTTCTAGCTTCAAAATGTGGCGTTTTGACTCCTCACGTCGTGAGTTTTGATGCTCACCTCGTGAGTTCAGTCAAATTAGGGTTTCTGACAACGACATCTTCGGAAGGCCATAACTTTTGCATACGAACTCCGTTTTTGACGTTCTTTATATGCACGCGTAGGTAATTCCGAGTACTAAAACTCTCTAGTAGATTACAATAGCTAACTCTAAGCCTATTTTAAACTACTCTTGTTATAAAGATTTTATAGTGTTCGGTTTATCATAACTTCTTCACGCGAAGCCAGATTTCGACGTTCTCTACATTTTTGGAATCGTATGGACATATACTTTGATTTATACTATAAAGTATGTATGAAAGTTCATATTTATATTAGAATTATCATGAAATACATAGTACGTTTACTACATTACTAGTTTTAACAAAATCACATTACATGATTGGTATAATCACATGTGATTGTTATTGACCTATTTTGACTAGTGTTACAGAGAGAGAGAGAGAGAGAGAGAGAGATTTGGGAGAGAGAGAGATTGAGAGAGACTTGGCCGATGGCCTTTATTAGTGTTTGTCTTAGTAATTCAAGGTTTGTAAACCTCATTATGCCTCGTTATGAGTGTTTTACACCCCCGAAGGTGCTTAATAGTCCTTTATAAAGTCATTACATCACTCACCCCTGTTAGGGTTTAGAATTTCTGAACATTTGAAACTTCTGAGTGATTCTTTGTATTATGATAGAAAGTTGTATATTAGAAAACATAGAATATACCCTATCATACAAGCACTAAATGAGTTTATCGGTTTGACCCGTTGACTTTTATTGACTTTGACTTGACCAGAATTTGACGATTGTCACACAACTCGTCGAGTCCCTTCAGCCCTTTTCATGTTCAGTCCTTTCCAGTGGGATTCAAGGCTCCAAACTACAAATCCAGCCCCCTAGGGTGTAGTTACCACGTAAAGTTGCCAACTTTACGTGCATCCAAGGCCTTAAGAGGCTAAAACACTCAAAGTAAGGTTTATACAAGGTTTAGGGCATGGAGAAGGGCTAAAACTAGATAAAGTGAGCAACGTTTTGTCCATGGAGTCCTAGAGGTGTCCAGATCTGAATCCATATCCTCATGACAAGTTCAAATCCGAAAATGGCACCCTTATGCATCAAAAGTGACCATTTACTTTCATGAGATGAGATCTAAGAAAATAAAGGTCAAGGTAGCAACTTTATACCTCAAGATGGCTGCCAAAACATAGTAAATGTCGAATCTACTGCTTCTCTATTTACTCCACCTTCTTCAAGATTCAAAATCCTTCACAACCACCCAAAAATCACTCTCCAAAGCTCTTTCACACACTCAAGAAGGTATAAGGCTCGAACTAGGGTTTCTCTGGGCTGTAAGGATGATGAGAGAGGCTATAAATGAGCCATAAGTATAGGGTGCAAATCCCTGAAAATTAGGGTTTACCTTTACAATGTCTACTCGTCGAGTAGATCCTAAGTCCCACGTCCAAAATGATTTCTACTCGACGAGTTGGAGCTCCCCAACTCGTCGAGTTCCAGTCTAAAACCCTAAAATAACTTAGAAAATAAAATGATACCTGGAACAGGTGTTACACTTTACATCCATTTGATAGACTTTGAAGTTCTTGAATGAAGAAAAAGAAAGGAACATGTGAATCGCTTCAAGTCTAGAAATAGGGATAAAGGTTTCGTCATAGTCTAACCCTTCCATTTGACAAAATCCTTGGGCCACAAGTCTCACTTTGTTTCTAATGACAATTACATATTCATCCATCTTGTTTTTAAACACCCAACGAGTACCAATGATGGTTTTTCCTTCAATCCTGGGAACAAGATTCCAAACACGATGACATTCAAATTCATTCAGCTTGTCCTACATAGCTTTTATCCAGTCATATTCCTTGACAACATCAACAACATTCTTTGGTTCGATCATCGAGACAAAATTCACAAACATGCAGAAGTTTTTGTGGACTCTGCTATGAGTGAGAATCCCATAATTTACATCTCTAGTGATTTGAGATTCAGGATGATCTCGAAGAATTATAGGATTAGTACATTCACTCATGTTGTTTGGAAGTGAATCTTTTTGATTTGAGAGGGTAGATGACTCATCTTCTTCAAAGACGACAATATGATCTTCAAAGTCAGAATCAGAGTTGACAATTTGATAAATATTCGGAACAACAGGCTCGGTGACATTTGGTAGGAACTCGGGAACATGGTCTGAAGGACTGAAGGTAAGTTCATTCGGAATGGAAGAAGGATGATCAATCTGATCATGGATAAATGAGTCTTCATCGAACATGACATGAGCTATTTCCACAACAGTTTGCCTTGCCATATTGAATACCATGAAGGCCATGGACACACTAGAGTATCCCAGAAACACTCCTTCATCAGCTTTAGCTTCAAACTTTGAGTGCTGATCTGTTTGATTCAAAATGTAGCAGACACATCCAAACACTATAAAGTAAGAAATGTATGGTTTTCTCCCATTAAGCATCTCATAGGAAGTCTTCCCATGACGCTTTACAATAATGGAACGGTTTTGAGTGTAAGACACTGTGTTGACAGCTTCAGCCCAGAAGGATATAGGAAGACCAGCTTCAACAACCATAGTTCTCCCAACTTCAATGAGAGTTCTATTTCGTCTTTCAACAATGCCATTTTTTGGGGGTGTTCTAACAGTAAAGAAGTTTTAAGAGATTACTGAGTTTGAGAAAAGGTATTCTAGGGAAGAGTGCCTTTAACATTACCCCAAGGGTTTTCTCACACCGATCAGCAATTTGATCATTAATAATTCTCGTGACATTATAGTGTGATGAATCCTAGGTTTTTAAAATAAGTTGAATGCTTCTTGCATGATCAACAACTTTTTTTCCTTTTCAGCCTGAAGAAAATTGTTGGTCAGAGAGATGCAAGCGTTTTCCCTTTTTAATTGAGATAGAGAGTTCTTAGAAAAAGAGAGTTTTTCTATAAGATTTTTTTAACTCAATTTTGAGAGAAGATTTTTCTTTTTTTGAAATATATAGATCGAAACATAAATGATCAAATATATCATCTTTTTCATCGGAAGAATAGTTACCGAAATTCTTTACCTGATACGTTGAGGCTAAGTCCCAGTCCTCAGACTTAGAGTCTGTAACGGCTAGAGAAAGGTCAGCGTCAAACGTGCTAACACCGCCCCTTGGTGTTTCAGCAGAAGACTCGATGATTTGAGTCGTGAGACACTTACCTTTTGAAACTTCATCATCCGAGAGACCTTCTTTGTCAAAGGCGAATGATAGAGTGATCATCATCTCTTGTGATTGATCAATTTTGAACCAAACGATAGACATGATATGGAAGAGAGTTTCCTATAGTAATCATCGCCTTCACATCGAGATTTAGAACCATTTTCTCTTTGTTGTTGTATCCATGAATATATTTCTGCTTTAGTTCACTACCAAATGAATTGTCATTCGAGAGTCGATGCCTAGAGACAATGGGACCCTTGTTGATGATATCAAGCATGTCATAGTCCATGATCTCGACAAAATCAATGGCCTTTAATTTCCAAGAAGTACAGTTGAATTCATCAAAAGGAAAGATCTTGTTGCAAACAGACGACTTGGGATTATAAGAGGTCGACATGATAACTTGAGTGTATCGTAAACCCGCTCTGATACCAATTGAAGGTTTGCATGTATCGGATACACTCAAGTATGAATAACAATGAATAAACAAACTAAGCAAATATTAAACGGAAAAAAAAAGAGCATAAGTAATTAAAAAACTGCTTTCACTAAGAAAAAATGTTCTCACCAAGAGAACGAATGTCATAAAGACAGTCACCAAGACTTACATTAGGGTTTCACCCCAATGTTGAATATATATATATATATATATATATATATATATATATATATATATATATATATGTGTGTGTGTGTGTGTGTGTGTGTGATTACAATAACTGATATCCCACTAATTATAGGATGTATACCTATCTAAGTTAAGGTCTGATCCTAAGCACAAAGATTAGAGACCAAATATCTATTATATATATATATATATATATATATATATATATACACACACACACACACATATAACTATCTAATATATAAAAGATCACCAAGATTATTGGTTCACACTGACGCTGATACGATCTGGTATTGGCATTGGCGCTGGTGGTCAACGTCTAATGTGTTTGACTCATCAGATCATAAGGTGTGACATTATAGTTATAATATGATAAGCTATGGTATGTATAAAATGATATGATATGATATGTTGTTATGTATGAAATGATTTTCATGTAAATGATTTAAAATATTTTGGTTCACAAACTCGTGTATCTCACGAGACATTATTGTCTTACGCATCTCTTCTTAATATCATGTATCTCAGGTTGTACTTAAGGAGAAAACATGATAGATGGAAGTTAGAAGTTAAGAGTTAGTGGATGGCTTGGAGCTTATCAAGTTCCTTATTAATGATATTGATGTAATTCTTATTTGTTTGCTATGGTTTTTGTGATGCTTAATGTAACACACAATGTTACTTTTATGTAAATGTTTTTGTGGGAGCGAGTTTTTATTAAATGCGAGTTAATCCTCAAAATTATTTTATAACCATAGCATTTTAAAATTTAAAAGGTTATGAAATTTTTTTGGGTGTTGCAACGCAAAACCAAAACCTTGGGTTATTATGCACAAAGCCTTTTGTCACTAAAACCTTCCATTTACTAATTGAAGGTTCTATGCGTGCTATTTTGAAAATGAAGAATAATACAATGCTTAAAGATTTTATTGACAATGTTATTATTAATATTTATATAGTTATCAATGGAAAATAAATAATAAAAGAATTTAATGAGATTATTATGGATCAAATTATTTTTGATTGATTAAAAATGTTTTTAATAGTGAAAATATAAAAGCTGAAATTAGATTCGAAGCCAACCTAGATCGTTTATTTAATTACGTGGGTATTATTTATGAGCATTCTACAAATAGATTTTGATATGTATTTTTCCAACAAATGTTAGACACCCCTGGCCTTTTTCTTTGTTTAAAAAAATTAAATGTTTCATTTTAGTTTTAATGTTGAAAATAATCAATAACGCCATAAACAAAAACAAAAACATAAGAATCAATCAACAACACCACAAAACAGCAACAACAATAAAAACAAAGGAATCATGAGCCAAAACAAAAAATATTAATACAAACCAAAAAGGTTTGTCAAATGGGAGTTTATTTTAAAAACTTCAATTGATTTTGGAAATAAAATGTTGAGATGTTTTTAAAAAAAATTATTGTAAAACTATAAGATTACCATAAACTTCTTAAACAAACAAGATTTAATAAGAACCCTTAAAAGATTTTTAAAAACCTTATTTTATTTATTTTATATGTACCCCTTGTATAAGTGGTGAATATGTGATTGATTTTTTTATATGAGTGATAGAGGTACATGTACTAACATCATTTTTAAAGTAATAAAAAAAATACTTAGGTTGTTTTGTTTGGCGGTAAAAGAATAGAATTCAAAGGAAAATAACTCAAATTTCTTCGAATTCATGTTTTCGGTTAGACTTAGAGGAGGAAGAATGATTCCTAAATGAAAATAAATTTTCCACGATATGAAGGAAAGTAGATTCCTTCTAAAATTGGACGGAAAACATTTATTCTTACAAAGAAAATGACATATTACAAAAATACTCAGTTACTTATCAGAAAACCAACACCCACCACTACTGCTATCGACCATCAACCGTCACTGTCACCACCCCTACCACCACCACTTCTGCCAACATCGCTACCACCACCATCGCTACAACCACCACCGTCGTCACCACTAGCTACCACCACCACCGACCAACAACCACCACTGCCATCACCCACCACCACCATTACTTCTACCGCCACCACTACAATAGTTTCCACCGCCACTACCCACCACCACTACTACTGCCACCACCCCCACCATCTCCACCGCCACCACCGTCATCGCCACCACCACCACCACTATTATCGACGCCACCACCACTACCATCACTCACCACTATTAACACAGCCACCACTACCACGTCGTCACCACTACCACCACCACCAACACTATCGTCGCCGCCACCACCACTACCATCACCCAACACCACTACCACCGTTGTCACTACCACCGCCACCGTTACCACCACCACTATCGAGATTTTACTATTTTTTATAATTTATATGATGTAATGTATATTTACATAAAAGTTAGAAAAAATAAAGTAAAATTAAGCAAAATAAACAAAATGAGTAACATGGATTTTCAATTTCATTTCCTACGAACCAAATATAATTTAAAATTCATTCTAATTCTATTTCTCTATCAACCAAAAATTTATTCAAATTTATGGCATATTCATTATGTGAACCAAACAACACTTTAGATTTGTACAAAAAATATAAATATAAAATCTTTTATACAATTAACTCATCTGTAAATATTTTTTTTGGCCCAACTATTATGTAACATGCATCTATGTTAGGCTTCATGACATGCATTTATAAAGTGAGTAGTACGGAGGAGACACAGACGAGCTGTCGTCGGTGCCGCCGTGATGGCTTAGTAGAAACAGTTGGCATCCAATTTTAGTATATTTTATTTCTTTACAAAAAAATTAATACACAAATCATAGAATATAATATAATAAAATAATAAATAAAATAAATAGTAGGTTCAAAGTTAAAACCATGTACACGGTTTCTTTCTCTCTGCTCTACAGCTTGCAATTTGAATATAAAATTAAAATGTCTATTTTATAATTCAGAAAACTACAAGGAAATACTGCGAATAGATACTCTAAAAAAATCTATTTTTGTATTATTTGAGTTCTTATTGTTTAGAACTTATACAGTGACTGATAGTTCTATTTAATTAATTTAAAAACCATTCGACTAACACCTTTGTCCCTTTAAAATCTAAACAGTTTATCCACCGTCGCTATTTTCTCTAATACAAGAAAGATATCATATTGCTATAGTAATGGATTCAACATACTAATTAGTTATTTGCTCTTCAGTGAAAACATGAAAAAGAAATAATTAAACAAAAATTTATCATTAAGTTGTTCATGTAGCTAAATTTAGACGACAAACTTCGTTATGAAAATGGCATACAAATAAAATATCTCGCATGAAGGAAGCAATAAACCAAAAAAAAAAACATTATTTATTAAGACCAATTTCATGGCATGAAGTGTGTGTACGTGTGTGTGTGTGCCCGAAGTCATAAATATAGTTGAAGGGTGCATCATGCATCGATGAGATGGGAAGGGAGATATGGTGTGGGTGCTCGTATCTTGACAGTTGTATGTGATGTGGCCACATTATCTCACCCTTTGATCTTGACCTCACCAAATTCAACCCACGCTTTGACCTTGACCTAGCCAAAAACCTATCTTGTTAAGCATTCATCAAAACTGCTACATCAAATTATAATGGAATGGATGGTAATGGAAGTCAAAACCTTATGAATCACCGCAATGTGGGGTCTTGGGGAGTAGGGATCGGGTCGTTGGAGATGTGGAAGGAGGAGGAGGCGAAGGAACCACCGAAGGCCAAAAATACAATTTTATATATATAAACATACCAACCCATGATTTCTAATAATGCAATTTTTCCTTATGTTATTTTGTTATTACATAAACATGTCAAAACGTTTGTATTTATTGAGAAAACTAAAATAATAGACAAAACTACATAAATGGTTCATATGGGTTTTCAGATTTGCAAGTTTTGTCCTTAACATCTTTTTGTTACACGGATTATGATTTCAATTTATTATGTGATTGGTCATTTACTCATATAAATTGACATTTTTTCTCTTTTAAATTTGTCGTATATCTTTTTAGTTAAAGCTTTATTCCTTTCCTGGAATGATTATTTACGGAAGCTTGAAAAGTAATGATAGCATTTTGAGAGTTTCTACAGATCCGATTCTTGTTAAAGAAGAGATTCCCTTGTTCTTTAAATTAAAATTCTCAAAAGCTCACCTCTAAAACTAAAGGTGATATTGAACAGTTTAAAATTCTTTTCAAATTCTAACTCTTCTTTTATATTGGTGATTGCCTCGGTGGTTAGTTATGTCCAAACCATATTCATCGTGCGAGGAACATTCTTGACAGACCACTAATCATAAATAAATTGTAGCCTTGGGCAAAAAATCAAAGAAAGAATGCGTATTTTTAAAAGTCGATTTAGAAAAATGTTCGACTTGTGAGTTGGGATTTTCTTGACTCAACCATAGAACAAATGGGCTTTCCAATGATTTGAAGGACTTCTCACATCCACAAAATGTCCGATTATAGTAAACAAATCTCTAACAAAGGAATTTGTGGTTCCAAAAAGGTGTGAGGCAAGGTGACCAAATTGTCCATTTCCTTTTTAAAATCATAATGGAAGCTTTGAATGTGGTCACCAACAAGGCTTGTGAATTGGGTATTTTATGGGGATTAAAACACCTAATAATGGGTCTTTAGTTTTCCACTTTTTATATGTCGAGGACATTTTATTTATGGTGAATAATCTTCATCCAACTTTCACAATCTTAAAAGGATTCTACGATATTTTCTCTTAGCCTCGTGTCTCAAAGCTAAATTCAAAAAAAACTAAGTATCCGGTTTTGGTGTTGATCTCATCCATATCTCATATATGGTTTCTATTCTAAATTGCTAATTTGCCACATTCCAGTCACATATTTGAGACTTCCCACAGGGGAAAATATATAACTTTCTAAGAATTAGAAGGTTGTGCTTGACAAGTTCAATATAAAGCTTAGGAAGGCTAAATATCTCTCATTCAGTGGGAGGATCACTCTCATTGTAAGAACCCAAAATTTAGAGAATTTTGACTTTGGGTGAAAGTTTGACCGAAAGGGCAATTTGGTCATTTATAGGAATTTCATGAATTAAGAAGATGTAAACTTCATGATATGAGTCAAGATAAGTTTAAGTCACTTATATAAGATAAGATGAATGATTTCAAGAGAAGAAATGTAAGAGATGATGCATTTAGGCCATAAAGGGAAAATGGGAATTCTATATTTTTTTGACCAAGTTTGTGACTTAATAGATTAAGACCTGTAAGCAGTTAGTCATAAATGACTTAATGGAGTTGTAGAACTCTTCCCCACCTTCGCATGGATATAAAGATGTGACAACCCGAAACTTCTAACCCATGTAATTGTTCTAGCACTAAAACTTGAGTTCATTGTCTTTTATTAAATCTTGTGGTTTCATTGAGTGCTCTAGACTTAGTATAATCTAAGATATGAGTCTTAGGAAGGGTTGGAGAGTGTTTAGTATCACAATATCGGGCCAAGCTCACTAAATAAGGTGTGTGCGGCCACACACTTGTGTGTGCGGCCACACACCTGTGTGTACGGCCACACACAACCACAGACACCCTCAACCTCTCACCCAATTCTATTTATGGATGGATACCCCCCCCCCCCCTTCATTCATTCATTTAGATGTTCTCTTCCCTCTCTCTACTTTCTCTCTCTAAATCATCAACCAAGAACACTTGGAAGGCTTCATAATCGTGATCTACTTCATCTTCAAGCTAAGTATAGTGGTAAACACTTGGATCCCAAGCTTAAAACTCATTATGTTCATCATATTCATCATCCCATGAAGGTGTACGACCGCACACCTTCATATGGGGGCAGCACACATTCAAAACTCCCAAGTATGAAGAGCATACACTTCAAAAATCAACATATGGACTCAAATGAGGAGTGTACGGCCGCACACTCCTGTGTACGGCCGCACACACCCTCTATACGGCCGCACACTCTTGTGTGCTGCCTCACACACACTCCTGGCCGCACTCCCCAACCGCACACTCATTTTCAAGATCATACACCCACTCTAATACCCATATTTGGCCCTAAACATGCATAAATCATTAAGTTTGGATCATAGGACACTTATTCTTAGTAATTCCAAGCCCTAAGGATGTTTTCCCATCTTGTTTAGTCATGAAACACCTTAGTTCTAACTCATTTATGTGCGTCTCATGATAAATAGGGGCCATAGGAGTTCAGGGCATCCGTTGACACTCGAACTCTACATTAAAGCGGTGAGTTCATACCCCTACCCTTTTTCACTGTTTTTCACTGTTTTCAGGGGGGAACACAAGCAAAGTACAAGGGATTACTTGTACTCAAAACTTGTTTTCTTGTGTGTGTTTCACATTTTATATGCTTTTAACACTGATCGTTACAACCGATAACCGTTTGAACATGCAGATCACGTAAACATATATTTGTGAAATGGAATTTAAACTGTTATGTTTTATATATATTTCACAAATGATTTTCCACATTTTATCAGTTAAAAGCATGACATTAGAACCTTTGAGCATAGAACTTGTACACTGTTTTGTCCTCGGTAACACTCCACATAGATACGCGAGTGGAGGATTATCATATTATTACTAGTAAATTTGTTAGTCCTATATGATTGGAGACACGTCCTCGGTGAACACTCCACAGAGATATGCGAGTGGAGGACTACACCTGTAACCAGAATCTCTTGGATAGGGAGCGTGACTTGAGTGTATAGATCTATACGGGGCTGACTATCCCACACCTGGCTGCTAGCTACAGCCGAACCGAAATGGTTCAAGGGTGACGAAAGTCATAAGGTGATGTGGACTACTTATTGCCACATCTAGTCTATTGTATGGTTATGGAACTCGCAATTAGGATAACAGAAATTTACTTAATAGTAATAATGAATAACGTAATACATTTCACAAGATAACCAGGTTTCAGTATACATTTTTCACATTAGTAACCAACAGTCAGGAAAGTATGGGACTTTCCTGGGGAACATTATACATAACTAGAAAAGGGTAACAAACCGGGTAACTTTACATCTCAGAAGGGTAAACATGTTTTTCAGAATACATCTTTTACATTTGATAACCAACAATCAGGAAGGTATGGGATTTTCCTGGAAATACATTTGTACATAACCAAAACAGTACAACAAACCAGATAACCTAACTATACATTTCCACAAGAATATACGTGTTTTCAGTATACAACTTTACTTTTCATGTTGAGAAACAATAACCAACTTTATTAAGAAAATATGGGATTTTCTTGGTGTATGTAACATTTTCAGAAACAGAAAGGAAACTTGAACATTTTCACAAAATAAAACTGCTTATGAACTCACCAACGTTATGCTGATTTTCAAACCGCTTGTGTTCTCAGGTCAGCGATAGAACAGGTACCCGAAGATCCTTTTATCCAAAGGTGAAGTGCGCAGAAGACTTGTCTCGTTTTGTTTATATATACTATGTATCACAACTGTACAACTTACTTTTGAAACAAAATGTAAACTTTTCTATATGTAATGTAATGGTTGTTTTACTTTACTTACTATGTGCATTGGATTTGATACTCAACGTGGAGTCAACCCCGGAAATGTTTCCGCCTCCGGTTTTCGGGGTGTGACAAAAGATCATCGAAAATGGGTTTTAAACGAAAAAGACATGAGTATTATAAAATTGGGAGAAAACTATCCCAAAGTTGGAATGGAATCAGCTAGGGAGCTGCTGATGTGCAGCTACCACGGTACGGTAAGTGCCTTGTCGTGGCATGGTTTTCAGAATGTTAAAATAGAGGAAAGCTCGGTCGTAAGTCGAGGGCAAGGCATGGTATATGGATACCATGGCGTGGTGGTGAAAACTAGGATGTTATATGATAAATGCATCGTGCTTCGGTACCTCGGTCAGAGGGAGATTCCAGCCTAATATGGTGCACCACGGCGCGATAGGCGTATTATCGCGGTGTGGTTTCGCAATCAGAAGACTCATTTAAATCTGTTAAGGGCTCATTCTCGCACCATTTTCTTCCTAAATTCGTTTGAGAGCTAAGGTGGGAGATTTTGGTTCCAAGACAAGGTAGAGATGGCCTATTGCAAGGATTAACACCCTCTTCCCCTTGAGGTAATGGTTTCTCCTTTTTATGAAGCTTTGAGCTTCAATAGTGAAATTGTTAGTTTGACTAGATTGATTGAGTTAATCGAATTGTATCTTAATTTACATATATTTGAGAGTGTTTAGAAGCTTTGAATAATCTTTGTATGTGATTTCCATGGTGAAATCCATATATGGAAAATTACAGTTTAAAACCCTAACTAGTAAGGATGATGAATTGATGCAATAGAAATTAGAGTGTAAAGAATTAGGTAGTTGTTGGATCTATATATATATATATATATATATATATATATATATATATATATATATATATATGCTCAAGAATCATTATTGAGTGATATTGCTAATAACATATGATCATATATGGTCACACCTTAATCAAGTTGGTACTTATTGAATATTTATTAAGTATTTGAGGAAAATAATAATAAAAGAGAAAACAAACTAGTTAATACATCATATGGTATGATTTATAAGTCATGTACAAATGTTTTGGACACTTTAGCTAACCATGACTTAACTAATTTAGTTGGTGTAATTGTTTTAATATACTAGGAGACATTTTTTTGTCTTTTTTCCCTCCATGGCTGAAAATACTAGAGGGATGGGAGGCTGCTTGTCAACCTCCTTCCTCTTGTCCGCAATGCTTACTTTAATATCCATTACTTTGTAGTAAAATAATATGTAGGTTTACTTTGCAAGAGAGGTTTGAGACCTTAAATGCATTTATTGGTTGAAAAATGACCGAGGGGTCTTCTATGAGTGCACATGTACTAAAAATGAAATCTTACACTCACCATCTTGCTTGCATCGGATTCCCTTTTGGGGATGAGCTAGCGACCCATGTGATCCTAGCCTCATTGTCTAAGTCATTAACCAATTTGTTTTGAACTTCACTATGAATAACTAAGAGAGGAGCATTAATGAGCTTCATTTAGTGCTCAAGAATGCCAAGGAAAATATCAAGAAACCTGGGAATCAAGTGTTGATGATCCACGAGGGTCAAATATCCAAGAAGAAAACTAGTAATGCTACCGGTAAGAGGAAAGGCAAAGCTGGCAAGAAAGGCAAGGGAAAAGGAAAGGGTCAATGGAAGCCTTCTGCTACTAACCCAACTCGTAACCCTAAAACTTTCGTTGACTTTGTTTGCTTTACTACAATGAAAAGGGACACTGGAAACGCAACTATCCCAAGTACCTAGAGGAGGTTAAGAAAAACAAGGCCAACCAGGTTGGCACCTCAGGTGTATATATATATATATATATATATATATATATATATATATATATATATATATATATATATATATATGGTTGAAATATATGTATGAGGTACGAATTATTGGGTATTCGATATTGGAAGTGGTACTAACATTTGCAATGATATGTAGTGACTAGAGAATGTTAGAGATGATGGTTTTTGAGCATTCTAACACTCCTATGGTGTACATGCAACCCTATAAACCTTGGATCTATGCTTTCTCTATTATACATGCAAATATTCAATATTCCAAGGTTTCATCCTAACTAGCATAATATGAAGTATATACAATACAAGAATCTAGTAAAATGACATACCTTTTGATGGAGCTTGAAGTCTTGAACCTTTAAGAGCTTAGTGCCCTAAGTTTTGCACCTCAAATGGTTCACACAAAACCAAAAGCCCTTGGAATAACTTGAGAAGAATAATACTTAAGTTCACTCTTATGAAATCGGATTTTCCCTCCTGTGTACTATACACTAGTGCCCATTTCATGAACTAGAGACCTATTTATATAGTTTGGAGGATTAAGGTTACATTCATGTAAACCCTAATACCCATGACCTTTCATTTCCATAGGATCCATGGGTTAAACACTCCATGGACTATCCATGAAAGCTTAGCCCAACCTAAATGAACTTGGCCCATCCTATATATAAGAGTCCATATTTAATTAGTTCCTTTTTTATCACTAAATTAATTCTTGATGAATATTAATTAAATAATATGATTCAATATTAATATATTAGAACTTATAATATATTTATATAAATCATAAGTAACCTTTTTCTCATTTTTTCTATCAAATTGTTCCGATGTCATGCAACCCAAATGGACCGTGCCAAATCAGGTCAAGTACATACCAATTATAGTTATGGAATTAGACACTAATCCAACAGTCTCCCACTTGGATAAGTCTAAAACTATTATTGTGTATGACTCCAAAACCTGAGTAGCAATCGTAGCTCTTATGGCCGCTGTCGAACTCTGACCTAGTCAATGACTTGTCCATTAGATAAGGGATCATATATTCTTCCATTCTAGATATCATATGGACTGAGACATGGATTATAATCATTCTCTCTGTCCATTTTTTGTTTCCCGATTTTCGATTTATGACGACTAACTAATTGAACAAATCCAATTACTCCTGGCTTGGCCAAGCACTTAGGGGTGTCATCACAAAATTATCGAGGGGCCCACAAATATCGCTTTTATCCCTCCAAGGATAAAAGGAATGGATAAACTTCGACTCATATGCTTGTTCTACTACTTGTTGAATCATACACAAAGGCACTGTAACAACCAAAATTTTCAACCAATTTAAAACATTTTATTTCATTAAAAAACCATTAAGTTCATACCTCTTGATTACAAAATAGTTTAAACATCAGAGTATCCCCCAGAACCAAATCACATAGATCATAAAACATGAGGAGTGGTACGATCACGCATTCGCCTTGCAACGATCTCCTGAAGTACCTGAAACAATACATTGAATTGTAAGCTCAAAAGCTTAGTGAGTTACCCCCAAAATACCAACCACACATAAACATACTCATAACATATCACAAATATAACAGCCATGCACATCGAGTCTATAGTATGACTGGTCCGCCCACACCGGGCCTTCAGTCGGCTTGGTCCACTCTCCGAGCCTCAGCACGTCTGGTCCGCCCTCTTGGGGCCTTCAGCCTATCCGGACCGCTCGCTGGGCCTTCAGATTATCCGGTCCGCCCTGGGTATGTTGGCCTACAGCACAAAGCAGGACCCGCCTCAACCCAACCCTCGTCAAAAAACCATGTGCACATAAAGACAATTAATCACGTAACAAATCCTTAACCAGACAAATAGTCTAACCGATCACATAGCATATCAACATCCTAACCTGGATTCCGATCTAACCGGTCACTAGCATAACATTACCCTATATACTGGGTACCGACCTTAACCAGGTCACTATCATAACATTACCCTAAATATCGGGTACCGACCTTATCCAAGTCACTAACATAACACCATCCTAAATACCATGATGCAGGTCTAGCAAAGCAATAACATAACAAACAACACCCGGATTTCCATCCGATAAAGGGCCGACCTTGGTGCCGTAGACCCTGTCGATATAGTGAGGATAACTCACCTGCAATTGCCAACTGAAGAGATAAGACCAAGCTGTGCCGACCACCAACACGAACTTCACCACAGAACACTACTAAAGAACAAATTCCATAAATACCAGAATTACCAAAATACCCTTGGAAGTCAAACTGGTCAACTCTTGGTCAAAGTCAAAGTCCTCAGTCAAAGTCAACCTTCCTGGTTGATTCTACTCGCTGAGTCAACCCGTTGACTCGCCGAGTCTTCATTCCCAGAAAACTCTCATAACATAACCTAACTCGCTGAGTCGCCCCAACACTCACCGAATCCAACGATCTATGAGTCTCATCCTTCCCGACTCACTGAGTCACCGACCGACTCACTTAATCCAAGGCTTTAACCAAAAAAAGTTGGGTTCTACGACCAGACTCGTCAAGTCCAAGAACAGACTCGCCGAGTCTAAGGCAATATTCAACAAACTTGCCGAGTTGTTCTTCCAACTCGCCGAGTCCATGCACATGTTCATACAACTCGTCGAGTACACCCATGTGACTCGCCGAGTCCCTTCAGTTCTCAATCCATACAAAGGCTTTTCGAGCCATGCAGGGGCTTCAATCTATAAATCCACTCTTCTACACCCTAACACTCACATAAAGTTGCAAACTTTACGTGAAACCAAGGAGATATAAGCCCAAATCACTCTAGGGCTTGGGTTTATGACAAAGGGGCTTCACCAATCACTCTTAGACAGAAGCTTTATGACATTATGGACCATCGCAAGCCTAGATCTGAAGTAGCAACCTTAGATCTAAGCCTCTAACTCGAAATAGCTCTTAATCATACCAAAAATGCCCCAAATCTCACATGATAATATATCTAAATGCAAAAGAGTCCAAGCAACATATTATTACCTCCAATATAAGCTCCAACTGAAGTAGATCCCGAATCCACACCCCTCCTTGCAGTAAACCTCTTGATCTTCAAGCCCCTTTCCACCCAAAATCACTTATCAAGGCTCCAAATTGCTTCCAAGGGCTCTCACTCACGATTTAGGGTTTCTGGATCTTAACAGGGTAGCAAAGAGGC
Source organism: Lactuca serriola (assembly GCF_051521515.1). Lineage (NCBI taxonomy): Eukaryota > Viridiplantae > Streptophyta > Magnoliopsida > Asterales > Asteraceae > Lactuca > Lactuca serriola. The sequence continues at coordinate 86,345,237 of NC_136408.1, forward strand.
TGAGGGTGGGTTATAATGTGCTTTATATAGGGCACAACCCCTGGGATTAGTGTTTTATCTCTTCAGCACCAACTCGTCGAGTCCAAGCCACCGAATCGGCGTGTTGGCCACTTAAACCGCAACAGAATTTTGCTCCGACTCGGCGAGTAAGCGGACCTACTCGTCGAGTCCCTTTCCTAAATTTACAGTTTTGGCCCTTCATTGAACATTAGAAATTTGGGGTGTTACAACTCTCCCTTACTTAAATTAGGCGTCGTCCTCGAAGCTTACTGAATTATATGCTTCAGAACAAACCCCTTGCACTGCAGACTCTGACTCAATTTACTCATGCTCTTACTAACCCTACTTCTGTATCTCTCTTAAAATGGCTTATTCTCATGTGGCATCCTTGCCACTATTCCCAATCGACCATCGGCCTTTCAACTCAATAGCACTAGATAATAACCACGTATTACCCGATGATACCATCCCTTCAAATCAGGAACATGCCTTCGCGCCCCGCGTACGCTAGATACCACAAACACCCAATGAGCCCCACCGAGACACTAATCCATCTTCCTTTGCCCAAGATTGATGATAACCCTGATAACTTGCAACCTAGAATGAATCTTGTTCCATCCTCTGGTTCTATCCCTTACGCGCTGACAGGATACTGCATCCCTCGGCTCCCATAACCCATCAACCAAACATAGCGCGTAACCACTCGTACCTGGCCCAAACAGCTTCGGGCTGGAATACCAAACACACCAGGTCCAATCAATCATAGGGTACGGTCGTCCTCATGATGGAATACCCCATATTGGATACCTCCACATACATAACTCAAATCTACAACCATACCCGGAACTAAGGACCTTGTACTTGAGTCACCCTCGAACCTTTCAGTTCGACACAATAGAGTGCGACCCACTCATACCTCCCTATCACGATCTCTAGGTCCTTGACCTCCGACGGTAATATCCTTATACAGTCCTCAGCACCGGTCCAGACTACTCCCGAGTCTGTAATCCTGCTGATCACCTTCCTCTGACCTAATTTCCAATCTGGAATCACTATCCTCCTCCTCTTCCAAGGAGACTGAAAAAAACATGCCTGCGCATCATCCAACATTGCTATAACTTCAACGGGTATCCAACCCGTATGTGCTTCCATATATCTGGTACAACCCCAGTGCTTACTACCAATAACTGGAACACTTTCGATCATCCATTTACTTTGCTACCTTCCTTTTAGAGGACCCACACTCCTTTCGGAGCTACATACCTTTCCTTTCCAGGAAGTATACTCAACAACCCTTACCACACCTATAAGTGTCACTGAGCTAAACTCCATTCTACACTAACCATGTAGATAAACTGCTATTCTCGAACTCCCATATACTCCGAATCCGAGCACATAACTAACTAGGCCCACGCACGGCCTCCAGCCAACTCCATCATCATGATCAATACTTGGGGCCATACCTTATCGATTTCTATTTCAAGGCGACATACTCACTCATTCTCCGCATACAAGTCTACTAACACACACATGGTCTTCAGCATGACTGGACCGCCTTACCAGGCCTTCAGCCTATCTGGACCACCCTCAGAACCTTCAACATGTCTGGACCGCCCTTCTGGGCCTTCAGCCTATCTGGACCGTTCTTCGAGCCTTCAACCTGACTGGTACGCCCACCGGCCTTCAGTCTATCCGGACTGCTCAAAATTTTCGTACATCACCCTGAACCATTCTTTCTAGGAATCTCTCCCATGCATACTGTTCTCGCCCTCTTGGGGTTCCGAACTCCAGCTCCATTCTATATACTCACATTCCAGCCTATCCCTGGCCTCACAACAATCAATCACTTTCTCTGAAAGCCATGGTCTGTTCCCTTCCCCACGTGTCTGTCACCACATTCTCGGCTAAAACACTACTGGATCCAACATTTTAATTAAAACGCCCATTCAGATCCACTCACAGTCCCCAACTGGAGTATTACCCGATCCAAGAAGATGAAACCTCAGAGACACTCCGAACTGATGAGATCACCAAGATCCTTTGAACTTCGTCAGACCACTAATAACAACTTTCGATCAACCAAGATACATCGGACTCCTCAGCCTACTCTAGCAGCATGCTCAATACGCGGAATAGACCTATTTAGTGCTAAAGCGTAGCAGCCCACTCAATACCCGAACATAGATCTACAAACATAAACAGAGTCTTCATCATCACTGGACCGCCCTACCAGGCCTTCAATCGATCGTCCACCTTCTTGGAAATCCGAGGTATGTTCCATGGCACACATGTCTACCATACACGCTAAATAACCCGCACTCCCGTGTTGAATGCACTGTTGAGCCCTACCATCTAACAAAACCCTCAATCTATCAATCCAAAACCCTCAGAGTCGAGCACACCCTCGACCGAAAACTCGAACTGAACTCGATTCTTGACTAGGACCCCAACCTGGTTCCTCAGATTCTGCTATCAAGCATCCAGAAGACGTGTTCTTATGCTGGGGAGTTTTGTTGAACCCCCAATCAACACAACCCTCAAGCTAAGCAGCCAATAGGGCCTCCATTCTCCCTGTCAGGTTGTGAAACTTATCCCCGTTTCAAAACCTTTCCCACTTCAGCATCTCGGGTGACATTCCCCCACGTAGATTCAACTAAGCCTTCATAATACATGAAAATTGGAGGATTCTCAATCCTCCTCACTTCCCAACGATTTATCCGATGACAACCAACTCTTTCCCACTAGTGTTCCATTGCTAGCTGGACCAGACTCATCACACACTTTTAAGAACTAGATGATCACTTCCTGAATCCCAAATAACTGCAACACTCTGCTCATCAGAATATGTCACATAACTAAGAAGCTCGACCAGCTCCTCCCCTTGTCGTTGTTACGACTGCCAAAGTTGCCGCAACAACCGTCTCAGCAATGTCTGCATGCCGCTCGACAAAATACTCAACCATGGCGGTCTTGAAAGACCCAATCATCTTCGGAATTTATCCTCGAACAATCTTAATCGTCTCCTCCCGGAGGATCTCCCTGACACGATCTCCTGACAATGTTCGCCTATCCTGGCTGCCAACTCCTGATCCTAACCTGGATCCGGTCACAAGATGTCTTGTGACCACCATTCTGGCAATACACCAAAAGGTCTCTAATAACCTATATAATGACAGGGAAACAACTCCAAAACCCAACCCTAGGGGTTGTGACTTCCTTGCCACGCGTATGGGTCATGTGCTTTCTATACTACGGGCCTATACTACCATCCACACCTACCCATATTTGTCTTAAGTATCATCACAACGCCCTAACAATATACATAAATATAGTGAGCGCTTAAATCCTCGCTGTGACATCCCCATTTTTACGGCCAGAAAAGACCGATTCTGTTTATGCTTTATAAAAATCAGAGTACTTCTTTAATAAAAGTGTCGCGGAATTTGTCCCCAGAAAAACATGATAAATACGTTATTAAAACATTTTCTAAGAAACGTATTTTATTCATTTTAAAACGTTTGGGATGTCATCATCAATACAGGAACATAAGCATAAACAGAACTTACATTCATTTACACTAATGATTTACATCTCCTTTATTCTCTCAGTGAATTATGTCTTCGTTATTGATACATGTGATACAAAGAAAACTGAGTGGGTCAGGCTTGGGAGCCTGGTGAGCATATAGGGTTTTCAACCCACAATAATACATTTATTATATTCAATTATCAACAATCAACCCAAATACCCATCCCTATTATCTTCTTTAAGGTTTTACCCTAAGAATCGATTATACTTTCTTCATTCATTCCTAAGGGTTTACCTGAGGAACTGGCACACAGTCCATTTGCTACCACGGTTTATACAATAAGTACTACGTCGCATAGTCACCAGGGTTCATACAATTGGCACTACGTCTCATAGTCACCAGGTCTTACACAATAGGCACTACGTCTCATAGTCACCCGGGTTCATACAATTGGCACTACGTCTCATAGTCACCAGGGCTTACACAATAGGCACTACGTCTCATAGTCACCAGGGTTTACACAATAGGCACTACGTCTCATAGTCACCTGGGCTTACTCAATAGGCACTACGTCTCATAGTCACCTGGGTTTACACAAAAGGCACGAAGTCACATCGTCACCAAGGTTTATCAAATAGGCACGAAGTCGCATCGTCACCAACTATTCCATCTACCCATGTTCTACCCAACATTTTTGTAGATATAAATACAACACAATTTAAATCATTTAACACCCGTACAAAAACATCAATTCCAATCCATCTCAAATAGATAATTAATATCTAACACATAGCACGTATTTCATAGCTAATACTTTATATTTATGTATTAGAAGAAAGTAACTATGCACTCACGCATATAAACAACAAAATATATAAATATACACATAACACGTATTTTATAAAATACTTCATATTTATGTGTAAGATGAAAGTGACTACACACTCACTTGATCAGAAGATGATCTGACAGCACTACGGCTTGCAGAAGTAGTGTCTCTTCGTAGATCTGGAAGATCTTCACATAAACCGGCTCCTCGCGGGCAGGGCTTCGGCTCGGGAATAATGCTCTTCGGGATTCTCGGGGCTTCGGATCTCGCTTCGGGGCTCGGGAATGATACCGGGGCTTCGGGATATGATTGGCACGCAAATCGAGGCGAAACTTAGAGAGAGGGAAGAGTTTGAACAAGAGAAAATGGCTGATTTCGAGTTCTATTTATAGGCTGAGGGTCTGGGATTACGCGGGGCGTACTCTCAAATTACGCAGGGCGTACTCAGTACGCGGGGCGTACTTGGTTACGCGGGGCGTACTTTGACGTCACTGCATGCGTCGATCTGTGGCACTCGAGTATTGGTCAGACAAGTTGCATCCGACTGAGTACGCGGGGCGTACTCAATTACGCGGGGCGTAATTGACTCGTCGAACTTCTAAATTGCGTAACTTTCGCATACGAGCTCCGTTTTCGACGTTCTTTATATCCACGCGAAGGTCAGACCATACTCTATAACTTTCATTTAGACTCCGTCGGCTAATTTTGACTTTTATTTTTATTATTTATTTTTAGAAGGCTGCGACAGAAAAACTTCGTTATAAATTCATAACTTCTTCGTTTGACGTCCGTTCTCGCCTAACTTTTCATCGTTTCGCTACTAACATCGAGATCTTCGATTCTCATTTAGATTGTTTCGGCTAAAAACCGCTCGATCTCAAATCGAGTATTTGGGCTGCATACTGTTAAGTCAAAACTTAGAAAAATCATAACTTCCTCATACGAAGTCAGATTTGGGCGTTCCTTTTATGCACGCTCTCGTTGTAACGAAATCTACGACTTTCGTTTAGATCGTTAAGGCTAAATATCGCTCTATCTTAAATTCATATTTTACGTCACTCGACGTCGTGCCGGTTCTGTCGCGAAACTTCGACAGGTCATAACTTCTTCGTTATAACTCAGATTTTGGCGCTCTTTATATGCACGGAATTCTTGTAACATATACTATCACCTAGTTAAGATTATTCATTCTAAATAATCTTCTATCAGAAACTCATTTTTGACGCTTATCGTCTTTAAATTGACTAGCCCTGATCTACGGGCGTTACAATTATCTCCCCCTTAGGATGATTACGTCCCGGAATCATCAACGAAATAGGGCTTGTATAATGATTCCATATGTCATCCTTCCATCCTAAGTAATCACCGTGATGCTCAATCTTGCACCTGCTCTTCGTACTATGTTGGCTTTCAATCGTAACCTTCGAGTTACAAAATAGGTCCTTATTGAGGACTCCTTTTTCTTCTCAGGATAAATACTTTCCTTTATCTGTTGTAACAGACCGATGGGTCGTGCTCTACTGACCTCTCACCGCATGATGTAATGCTTAGACTTTGGTCTCTTAGAGTTAAATTCCAAAATGGAATATACCTTCCTTCATATTCTAATGTGATATAATCACATTTCAGCACGTAGCATTTCTGCCTACAAACTTCTTTTAACAACGAGCGCGACACTATCAATCGCATTAACTTCAACCTTCTGACTTAAGTCAGATGTTACATCTAACTTGGTCCTCTAGACCATGTAACATACTCCTCGTAGTCGAACTCAAATTTAAACATGACCACTAGGGTCGGAACAAGAACCATCTTACTAGTCATTACCGAAACAATGGTAATGACATACCAGAATAAAATGGAATCAATCACTAGCTTCTTGGTAACCTTGTGACTTTCCCTGATCCAAGTGCGAGTCCTGTGCTTCCGGTAGTATATGCATCTACTACCTTTCACACCTACTCATACTCGTCCCCAGTATTGTCCCGTAGTCGACCAAGTCACCATACAAGAAAATCACAAAACAATTTAACACATACGAATGCGTCCAAGTAATCATAAACAATTTCCCTAGACTCTACTAGGACTTCTTCACTGCTCAATCTTCAATCATCAACTCTACTTCAACTCGATTGGTGATGAAAATATCAGACGATGAGACAACTTCAAGTACTTCACCAATCGTTCCATCATCATGCCAATCGAAGGTGTACTTTAGACGTACCGTACTCCTCTAAACGTACTGTTATTTCATAAGACATACTCTAAAGGCAGGATACCACTCTTATGATATCTTCCGATAGGTGTCATTCACTATCATAAGCCTTCTTTATTTCTTCCATTTACTCAATTCTCTACAAGTCTTCACCATGACCTTTTGTACATCCAAGCAGACATTCGGTGTACCAAGCGAGAATTTTAAGATAAGAAAGCTTTAATTACGATAAACGTATAAGTCTCCTTATCACCCCGAAACGTTTACATGCTAGTTCTAATATCGTAGCCATACGCTTAGAATCCTAAACACATAAGGTTTCCAGATCCGGTCGGCAACAGACCATAGATCCGAACAAATAATAGCATCAATATAGCTATCACACAAAACATTTAGCACATAAAAGCGTTTTAGGCATCATTCTTAAAATAAACTAGTGCTTGTGTCTATTTAGGTGTACTACCTAACATATTTTAGACACACTCCTCACAATCATTACTTAGCATTCTAAGTTTAAGTCTAGAAATTTCCTACAAATTCCTAGTACGCTTAAACTAATGCTCTGATACCAACTGTGACATCCCCATTTTTACGGCCAGAAAAGACCGATTTTGTTTATGCTTTATAAAAATCAGAGTACTTCTTTAATAAAAGTGTCGCGGAATTTGTCCCCAGAAAAACATGATAAATACGTTATTAAAACATTTTCTAAGAAACGTATTTTATTCATTTTAAAACGTTTGGGATGTCATCGTCAATACAGGAACATAAGCATAAACAGAACTTACATTCATTTACACTAATGATTTACATCTCCTTTATTCTCTCAGTGAATTATGTCTTCGTTATTGATACCTGTGATACAAAGAAAACTGAGTGGGTCAGGCTTGGGAGCCTGGTGAGCATATAGGGTTTTCAACCCACAATAATACATTTATTATATTCAATTATCAACAATCAACCCAAATACCCATCCCCATTATCTTCTTTAAGGTTTTACCCTAAGAATCGATTATACTTTCTTCATTCATTCCTAAGGGTTTACCTGAGGAACTGGCACACAGTCCATTTGCTACCACGGTTTATACAATAAGTACTACGTCGCATAGTCACCAAGGTTCATACAATTGGCACTACGTCTCATAGTTACCAGGTCTTACACAATAGGCACTACGTCTCATAGTCACCCGGGTTCATACAATTGGCACTACGTCTCATAGTCACCAGGGCTTACACAATAGGCACTACGTCTCATAGTCACCAGGGTTTACACAATAGGCACTACGTCTCATAGTCACCTGGGCTTACTCAATAGGCACTACGTCTCATAGTCACCTGGGTTTACACAAAAGGCACGAAGTCACATCGTCACCAAGGTTTATCAAATAGGCACGAAGTCGCATCGTCACCAACTATTCCATCTACCCATGTTCTACCCAACATTTTTGTAGATATAAATACAACACAATTTAAATCATTTAACACCCGTACAAAAACATCAATTCCAATCCATCTCAAATAGATAATTAATATCTAACACATAGCACGTATTTCATAGCTAATACTTTATATTTATGTATTAGAAGAAAGTAACTATGCACTCACGCATATAAACAACAATATATATAAATATACACATAACACGTATTTTATAAAATACTTCATATTTATGTGTAAGATGAAAGTGACTACACACTCACTTGATCAGAAGATGATCTAACAACACTACGGCTTGCAGAAGTAGTGTCTCTTCGTAGATCTGGAAGATCTTCACATAAACCGGCTCCTCGCGGGCAGGGCTTCGGCTCGGGAATAATGCTCTTCGGGATTCTCGGGGCTTCGGATCTCGCTTCGGGGCTCGGGAATGATATCGGGGCTTCGGGATATGATTGGCACGCAAATCGAGGCGAAACTTAGAGAGAGGGAAGAGTTTGAACAAGAGAAAATGGCTGATTTCGAGTTCTATTTATAGGCTGAGGGTCTGGGATTACGCGGGGCGTACTCTCAAATTACGCAGGGCGTACTCAGTACGCGGGGCGTACTTGGTTACGTGGGGCGTACTTTGACGTCACTGCATGCGTCGATCTGTGGCACTCGAGTATTGGTCAGACAAGTTGCATCCGACTGAGTACGCGGGGCGTACTCAATTACGCGGGGCGTAATTGACTCGTCGAACTTCTAAATTGCGTAACTTTCGCATACGAGCTCCATTTTCGACGTTCTTTATATCCACGCGAAGGTCAGACCATACTCTATAACTTTCATTTAGACTCTGTCGGCTAATTTTGACTTTTATTTTTATTATTTATTTTTAGAAGGCTGCGACAGAAAAACTTCGTTATAAATTCATAACTTCTTCGTTTGACGTCCGTTCTCGCCTAACTTTTCATCGTTTCGCTACTAACAACGAGATCTTCGATTCTCATTTAGATTGTTTCGGCTAAAAACCGCTCGATCTCAAATCGAGTATTTGGGCTGCATACTGTTAAGTCAAAACTTAGAAAAATCATAACTTCCTCATACGAAGTCAGATTTGGGCGTTCCTTTTATGCACGCTCTCGGTTTAACGAAATCTACGACTTTCGTTTAGATCGTGAAGGCTAAATATCGCTCTATCTTAAATTCATATTTTACGTCACTCGACGTCGTGCCGGTTCTGTCGCGAAACTTCGACAGGTCATAACTTCTTCGTTATAACTCAGATTTTGGCGTTCTTTATATGCACGGAATTCTTGTAACATATACTATCACCTAGTTAAGATTATTCATTCTAAATAATCTTCTATCAGAAACTCATTTTTGACGCTTATCGTCTTTAAATTGACTAGCCCTGATCTACGGGCGTTACAATTATCTCCCCCTTAGGATGATTACGTCCCGGAATCATCAACGAAATAGGGCTTGTATAATGATTCCATATGTCATCCTTCCATCCTAAGTAATCACCGTGATGCTCAATCTTGCACCTGCTCTTCGTACTATGTTGGCTTTCAATCGTAACCTTCGAGTTACAAAATAGGTCCTTATTGAGGACTCCTTTTTCTTCTCAGGATAAATACTTTCCTTTATCTGTTGTAACAGACCGATGGGTCGTGCTCTACTGACCTCTCACCGCATGATGTAATGCTTAGACTTTGGTCTCTTAGAGTTAAATTCCAAAATGGAATATACCTTCCTTTATATTCTAATGTGATATAATCACATTTCAGCACGTAGCATTTCTGCCTACAAACTTCTTTTAACAACGAGCGCGACACTATCAATCGCATTAACTTCAACCTTCTGACTTAAGTCAGATGTTACATCTAACTTGGTCCTCTAGACCATGTAACATACTCCTCGTAGTCGAACTCAAATTTAAACATGACCACTAGGGTCGGAACAAGAACCATCTTACTAGTCATTACCGAAACAATGGTAATGACATACCAGAATAAAATGGAATCAATCACTAGCTTCTTGGTAACCTTGTGACTTTCCCTGATCCAAGTGCGAGTCCTGTGCTTCCGGTAGTATATGCATCTACTACCTTTCACACCTACTCATACTCGTCCCCAGTATTGTCCCGTAGTCGACCAAGTCACCATACAAGAAAATCACAAAACAATTTAACACATACGAATGCGTCCAAGTAATCATAAACAATTTCCCTAGACTCTACTAGGACTTCTTCACTGCTCAATCTTCAATCATCAACTCTACTTCAACTCGATTGGTGATGAAAATATCAGACGATGAGACAACTTCAAGTACTTCACCAATCGTTCCATCATCATGCCAATCGAAGGTGTACTTTAGACGTACCGTACTCCTCTAAACGTACTGTTATTTCATAAGACATACTCTAAAGGCAGGATACCACTCTTATGATATCTTCCGATAGGTGTCATTCACTATCATAAGCCTTCTTTATTTCTTCCATTTACTCAATTCTCTACAAGTCTTCACCATGACCTTTTGTACATCCAAGCAGACATTCGGTGTACCAAGCGAGAATTTTAAGATAAGAAAGCTTTAATTACGATAAACGTATAAGTCTCCTTATCACCCCGAAACGTTTACATGCTAGTTCTAATATCGTAGCCATACGCTTAGAATCCTAAACACATAAGGTTTCCAGATCCGGTCGGCAACAGACCATAGATCCGAACAAATAATAGCATCAATATAGCTATCACACAAAACATTTAGCACATAAAAGCGTTTTAGGCATCATTCTTAAAATAAACTAGTGCTTGTGTCTATTTAGGTGTACTACCTAACATATTTTAGACACACTCCTCACAATCATTACTTAGCATTCTAAGTTTAAGTCTAGAAATTTCCTACAAATTCCTAGTACGCTTAAACTAATGCTCTGATACCAACTGTGACATCCCCATTTTTACGGCCAGAAAAGACCGATTTTGTTTATGCTTTATAAAAATCAGAGTACTTCTTTAATAAAAGTGTCGCGGAATTTGTCCCCAGAAAAACATGATAAATACGTTATTAAAACATTTTCTAAGAAACGTATTTTATTCATTTTAAAACGTTTGGGATGTCATCGTCAATACAGGAACATAAGCATAAACAGAACTTACATTCATTTACACTAATGATTTACATCTCCTTTATTCTCTCAGTGAATTATGTCTTCGTTATTGATACCTGTGATACAAAGAAAACTGAGTGGGTCAGGCTTGGGAGCCTGGTGAGCATATAGGGTTTTCAACCCACAATAATACATTTATTATATTCAATTATCAACAATCAACCCAAATACCCATCCCCATTATCTTCTTTAAGGTTTTACCCTAAGAATCGATTATACTTTCTTCATTCATTCCTAAGGGTTTACCTGAGGAACTGGCACACAGTCCATTTGCTACCACGGTTTATACAATAAGTACTACGTCGCATAGTCACCAAGGTTCATACAATTGGCACTACGTCTCATAGTTACCAGGTCTTACACAATAGGCACTACGTCTCATAGTCACCCGGGTTCATACAATTGGCACTACGTCTCATAGTCACCAGGGCTTACACAATAGGCACTACGTCTCATAGTCACCAGGGTTTACACAATAGGCACTACGTCTCATAGTCACCTGGGCTTACTCAATAGGCACTACGTCTCATAGTCACCTGGGTTTACACAAAAGGCACGAAGTCACATCGTCACCAAGGTTTATCAAATAGGCACGAAGTCGCATCGTCACCAACTATTCCATCTACCCATGTTCTACCCAACATTTTTGTAGATATAAATACAACACAATTTAAATCATTTAACACCCGTACAAAAACATCAATTCCAATCCATCTCAAATAGATAATTAATATCTAACACATAGCACGTATTTCATAGCTAATACTTTATATTTATGTATTAGAAGAAAGTAACTATGCACTCACGCATATAAACAACAATATATATAAATATACACATAACACGTATTTTATAAAATACTTCATATTTATGTGTAAGATGAAAGTGACTACACACTCACTTGATCAGAAGATGATCTGACAGCACTACGGCTTGCAGAAGTAGTGTCTCTTCGTAGATCTGGAAGATCTTCACATAAACCGGCTCCTCGCGGGCAGGGCTTCGGCTCGGGAATAATGCTCTTCGGGATTCTCGGGGCTTCGGATCTCGCTTCGGGGCTCGGGAATGATATCGGGGCTTCGGGATATGATTGGCACGCAAATCGAGGCGAAACTTAGAGAGAGGGAAGAGTTTGAACAAGAGAAAATGGCTGATTTCGAGTTCTATTTATAGGCTGAGGGTCTGGGATTACGCGGGGCGTACTCTCAAATTACGCAGGGCGTACTCAGTACGCGGGGCGTACTTGGTTACGTGGGGCGTACTTTGACGTCACTGCATGCGTCGATCTGTGGCACTCGAGTATTGGTCAGACAAGTTGCATCCGACTGAGTACGCGGGGCGTACTCAATTACGCGGGGCGTAATTGACTCGTCGAACTTCTAAATTGCGTAACTTTCGCATACGAGCTCCATTTTCGACGTTCTTTATATCCACGCGAAGGTCAGACCATACTCTATAACTTTCATTTAGACTCTGTCGGCTAATTTTGACTTTTATTTTTATTATTTATTTTTAGAAGGCTGCGACAGAAAAACTTCGTTATAAATTCATAACTTCTTCGTTTGACGTCCGTTCTCGCCTAACTTTTCATCGTTTCGCTACTAACAACGAGATCTTCGATTCTCATTTAGATTGTTTCGGCTAAAAACCGCTCGATCTCAAATCGAGTATTTGGGCTGCATACTGTTAAGTCAAAACTTAGAAAAATCATAACTTCCTCATACGAAGTCAGATTTGGGCGTTCCTTTTATGCACGCTCTCGGTGTAACGAAATCTACGACTTTCGTTTAGATCGTGAAGGCTAAATATCGCTCTATCTTAAATTCATATTTTACGTCACTCGACGTCGTGCCGGTTCTGTCGCGAAACTTCGACAGGTCATAACTTCTTCGTTATAACTCAGATTTTGGCGTTCTTTATATGCACGGAATTCTTGTAACATATACTATCACCTAGTTAAGATTATTCATTCTAAATAATCTTCTATCAGAAACTCATTTTTGACGCTTATCGTCTTTAAATTGACTAGCCCTGATCTACGGGCGTTACACTCGCTCCTAGAGGAATGCTAAACATCTCATAACTGGCTTCCCGTCCTCTCACCACCCACCCAATCCATGAAACTTCCACCAACCCTGCAACATTAGTGTATACTAGCCACACATAACGCTGGACCCGATAGACTTTCGAATATCCAATTCTACCCTATGGTCGAATCAAACATTCTCAGGCTATAAGATCTTGATTATGCACAGCCGTGATGCATACACTAAACAACTACAGTAAGGATGTCAATCTCATATAAGGAAAACCCTAGGCTAATAGGCATCATGAAATCAGGCAATTCTATCATGCAATTCCTGAAGATCCCTAGCCTAGTACTAGCTTGTTATTCTAACATATCACAATATCAAATAACAGTATGGTATTTTGGGGTCTACTTACTGGCTCCGGCTGATCATACACTTCGCATCCTCTTTTACTTATTTGAAAACCATTTTAGAATCCATTTTGAAAACCTTTCCTTAATTTGAGACTGGAGTCACGCGAATGTTCCTCCAATTCACTCAAACCAAGGCTTTGATACCAACTTGTAACGACCAAAAATTTCAACCAATTTAAAACATTTTATTTCATTCAAAAACTATTAAGTTCATACATCTTGATTACAAAATAGTTTAAACATCATAGTATCCCCCATAACCATATCACATAGATCATAAAACATGAGGAGCGGTACGATCATGCATTCGCCTTGCCACGATCTCCTAAAGTACCTGAAAAAATACACTGAACTGTAAGCTTGAAAGCTTAGTGAGTTACCCCCAAAATACCAACCACACATAAACATACTCATAACATAACACAAATATAACAGCCATGCACATCGAGTCTACAGTATGACTGGTCTGCCCACACCGGGCCTTCAGTCGGCCTGGTCCACTCTCCGAGCCTCAGCACGTCTAGTCCGCCCTCTTGGGGCCTTCATCCTATCAGGACCGCTCGCTGGGCCTTCGGATTATCTCGTCCGCCCTGGGTATGTTGGCATACAACACAAAGCAGGACCCGCCTCAACCCAACCCCCGTCAAACAACCATGTGCATATAAAAACAATTAATCACATAACAAATTCTTAACCAGACAAACAATCTAACTGATCACATAGCACATCAACATCCTAACCAAGATTCCGATCTAACCGGTCACTAGCATAACATTACCCTATATACCGGGTACCGACCTTAACCAAGTCACTATCATAACGTTACCCTAAATACCGGGTACCGACCTTATCCAAGTCGCTAACATAACACCATCCTAAATACCAGGATGCAGGTCTAGCAAAGCAATAACATAACAAACAATACCCGGATTTCTATCCGATAAAGGGCCGGCCTTGGTGCTGTAGACCCTGTCGATATAGTGAGGATAAGTCACCTGCAATTGTCGACTGAAGAGATAAGACCAAGCTGCTCCGACCACCGACATGAACTTTACCACAGAACACTACCAAAGAACCAATTCCATAAATACCAAAATTACCAAAATACCCTTGGAAGTCAAACTGGTCAACTCTTGGTCAAAGTCAAAGTCCTCAGTCAAAGTCAACCTTCCTGGTTGATTCTACTCGCCGAGTCAATTCGTTGACTCGCCGAGTCCCCATTCCTAGAAAACTCTCATAACACAACTTAACTCGCCGAGTCGCCCGAAGACTCGCTGAGTCCAATGATCTCTAAGTCCCATCCTACCCGACTCATTGATTCGCCGACCGACTCACTTAATCCAAGGCTTTAACCAAAAGAGGTTGGGTTCTGCGACCAGACTCACCGAGTCCAAGAACAGACTCGCCGAGTCTAAGGCAATCTTCAATAGACTCGCCGAGTTGTTCTTCCAACTCGCCGAGTCCATGCACATGTTCATACAACTCGTCGAGTACACCCATGTGACTTGCCGAGTCCCTTCAGTTCTTAATCCATACAAAGGCTTTTCGAGCCATGCAAGGGCTTTAATCTATAAATCCACTCTTCTACACCCTAACACTCACATAAAGTTGCAAGCTTTACGTGAAACCAAGGAGATATAAGCCCAAAACACTCCAGGGCTTGGGTTTATGACAAAGGGGCTTCACCAATCACTCTTAGACAGAAGCTTTATGACATTATGGACCATCACAAGCCTAGATCTGAAGTAGCAACGTCAGATCTAAGCCTCTAACTCAAAATAACTCTTGATCATACCAAAAATGCCCCAAATGTCACATGATAATAGATCTAAATGCAAAAGAGTCCAAGAAATAGATTATCACCTCCAATATAAGCTCCAACTGAAGTAGATCTCGGATCTACACCCCTCCTTGCAACAAACCTCTTGATCTTCAAGCCCCTTTCCACCCAAAATCACTTATCAAAACTCCAAATTGCTTCCAAGGGCTCTCACTCATGATTTAGGGTTTCTGGATCTCAAAAGGGTAGCAAAGAGGCATAGGGTGGGTTATAATGTTCTTTATATAGGGCACAACTCTTGGGATTAGGGTTTTCTCTCTTCAACACCAACTCGTCGAGTCCAAGCCGCCGACTCGGCGAGTTGGCCACTTAAATCGCGACAGAATCCCGCTCCGACTCGGCGAGTAAGCGGACCTACTTGTCGAGTCCCTTTCCTAAATTTACACTTTTGGCCCTTCATTGAACATTAGAAATTTAGGGTTTTAGAGGAACGTTTTATAACATCGAGTTATCAATGCGTTTTCGTATAATCAATGTATAACCAACTCATAGTCAACAAATCATATCTCTAGGTTTGAAGAATATAAGATATTATCGTCTCATTAGTCACTCGTGATAAAGTCTATGAATTGATTCAAATGAGCGTGTGTTGAATCCAATACTCGAATCTCATTACAGGAGCACTCATGAACACTACAGCCACTTATCCCAGACAATCTACAGACCCTTCATGACAGTCTTGCCTCAATACCTACTTCCAAAGTATGATCGACTGTGAATAGATTGAATAACCTAGTTATTCAGGAAGTCAAAACATGCAAAGTGAAACACAAGAATAATCGAATCCAATATGGTCTCGGAACTTATGAATATAAATAAAACACCTTTTATTTTTCACCATATTGATTACATAATATTCATTGCATAATGTTTCAAATAATCAACTTAATACTTGAATTAAAACAATAGTCATACCATGCTCCAACCATGCACACTATGTTTGTCCAAACAATAGTTATGCCATACACCAAGTATGCACAATATGTTTGTCTATGATCCTTACTTTGTGGAATAGATCAATTGAACACAATTCCAATGATTCTCATTTCACAATCCCAAATCCTTATCGTAAATGTAAGAATTCCAAATTCCCGACATTTACCAAAATCTGTTAAATTCTAAACTCAAGTGCATTGATCCTCTTGTAATGACTATGCACAAAGTCACTAAGACTTCGCAACAGACATTACAAAGTACTCCAATGGAGATCAATTCCATGGAAACGAAGTCTCAAATTCAAAGTATATTCCTTTGAACATCCTTCTTGCATTAAGTTTTTTTCTAATCTTACACAGATTTAAAGAATAACCTCCACATATGGAAACATTTCCATATTCCCATTTTGACTATCACTTCTGAACAAGAGCTACCTCTTTTCAAAATATGTCAATATGGTCATTTCCAAAAATTTACATCATACTTCCAACTGTCCATGAGAAACCAATCTATGGTAAAACCTTAGATTGTCCTCAACAATTGCTTAATCATTTTAGTCATATCCAATTCTAGACCTTTTTCTCCTCTTAATGCCCTAGGCATTTGAAAATTTTAGAAAGGATAAATATTATAGCAAATGTAATTGATCCTATACTCGAAGCATATGGGACACGATTCATGATGTCTCACATAAATACATGATCCTAGACCAGTCTTTTGCTACAATATTTTTTTCATTTGCCATGTTTCCATAATCCGACTATGAAGAGCGATGTCGTAATCATAATCAAAATTTGAGAACGCAAGATATATATATATATATATATATATATATATATATATATATATATAGAGAGAATTTCCATATGTTGAACCATTCCAACATAAAATTCATATATATATATATATATATATATATATATATATATATATATATATATATATATTGACTAAAGATGATTAAAATCTCAACCTAAGCTTTTAGAATTGAAATGAAGTATAATTTCCTCTCCCTTAATTATAGCAAAACAACTTTTCCCAATTGAAGATTTTGTTTTCTATAATTAACATTGCTAACTTGAAACTCTTATCATAGTTATCATGCTCCCACTAACATGAAAATTATTAGCATAACACTTATGCTCCCACTAGCTTTGACATGTATCCAAAAATTAGTTGGACTTCTAGAAATCAATACTTTATTGACTTTCTTACCAAAGTTCAGATTTCTGATACGTGATGCTTTGATAAAACTTTATCAAAATCATACACTAATTTATTGACTTTCTTGCCAAGGAAGATGTCGCTCTTAGAAAGCTCCAAGGCCTTTTTAGGACTGTAGAAAGCAACCTGAAAGGCAAGTCGGTTGTGTCTACTCCTACTACTACTTCTGCTATTCTGGCAATCGGACATGGGAAGGGCAAGAAAAGGAAGGCTCCCTACAAGAGCCGCAAGGGAAAGTCTCTTGATGGATCCTCTTCAAGTGGGACCAAAGATGGTTCTGTTAATCCTTCTTCCAACCCAAAGGAAGCAAAGTTCTTCCACTGTCATGACCAAGGGCATTGGAAACGAAGTTGCCCCAAGTACTTATATGACATTAAGGATGGGAAGATCAAGCCCTCCTTTGTAGGTATTTATACTATTCACTCTAATAACTCATCACATGCTAATTCTTGGGTCCTTGATACAGGTTGTGGTATTCACATTTGTTCTGATTTGTAGGGACTAAAAAGAAGTAGGGATGTGGACCACGGGAAGATAAACTTAATCATGGGAAATAGAAAAGTTTCTCTTGTGACCAAGATTGGATTTTATTATTTATTGCTTAGTAATGGTTTTAATTTAGATTTGAATAATTGTTATTACCCGGCCGACATGGCGAGAAATGTTATTTCCTTTCACAGTTTGTATAAACAAGGTTTTACCTTTTCTCTTAATAATGAAAATGGTGGTATTTATGCTTATTGTAATGGTGTATTTTATTTTGAAACAGTACCTTGCAATGGTATATATGAAACGGTGATGGTTGTAGATAACTTAGTAAATGATGTGTTGAATATTGATTCTTCCAATGATTTGGATAAAGCATGTTTGTGGCATTGCCATCTTGGACATGTCAACAAGAAGCGCATAACCCAACTCCAAAAGGATGGAGTTTTGGAGTCATTCAACATAAATTCGGATGACACTTACGAATCTTGTTTACTTGGAAAGATGACCAAGTCACCCTTCACTGGTACTTGTGAAAGGGGTGAAAGTCTATTGGATCTCATACACACTGATGTGTATGGACCATTCAGAACCGCCACAAGAGATGCTAACCGCTTCTATGTGACTTTTACTGATGATTATAGTAGATATGGGTATATTTACTTGATCAAGCATAAGTTAGAAACCTTTGAAAAGTTCAAAGAGTTTAAGCAAGAAGTAGAGAATCAATTGGGCAGGAAGATAACAATGTTGCGATCCGATCGTGGAAGACAGTATCTTAGTATCGAGTTCCTTGACTATCTTAAGGAATGTGGAATTGTTTCACAATTGATGCCACCTAGGACACCACATCTTAATGGTGTGGCTAAGAGGCGCAATAGAACCTTGGTCGACATGGTTCGTTCCATGATGAGTCGAGTTTCGTTACCTTATCATTATGGGGGTATGCCTTAGATAATGCCGCACATGTCCTTAATCTAGTCCCTACTAAAAAGGTTTCCAAAACACCTCATGAGATGTGGACAGGGAAAGTTCCCACTTTAGACCACATCAAAGTTTGGGGT
Source organism: Lactuca serriola (assembly GCF_051521515.1). Taxonomy (NCBI): domain Eukaryota; kingdom Viridiplantae; phylum Streptophyta; class Magnoliopsida; order Asterales; family Asteraceae; genus Lactuca; species Lactuca serriola. Next base: position 86,364,397 of record NC_136408.1, read on the forward strand.
TGCGAGGCTTTTGTGAGAAAAGAAACTCTCGAAAAGCTCGAACCTCAGAGTGAGCGATGTATTTTCATCGGCTACCCACAAACATCCTTTGGATATCTCTTTTACAAACCGAGTGACAATGTCGTCTTCGTTGCAAGGAAAGGAGTCTTTCGCGAGAGAGAACTCATAAGCGAAGGAAACAATGGGAGGCAAATTGACCTTGAAGAGCTTCACGAGTCAAGCGGTGAAGGAACCTCAAACACTAGCAATCAATTTGAGGAGGAAACTCCAGTTGATCCAATTAACGAGTCCTTACCTTTGAGGCGTTCCAGTAGAGTTAGGAACACACCTGAGTTTTATGGTATCCATATTACTACTGAAGGTGATACGTTTATCAGTGATAGCACGTTGGTAAATTTGGATGAACCTAACAACTACAAGAAATCCATGGCAGGCCCCGAGTCTGCTAAATGGAAAGAGGCTATGGACAGCGAGATTCAGTCTATGTATGACAATCAAGTTTGGAAATTGGTTGACAATGTACCAGGTCGAACGATAGTCGGGTGCAAATGGATCTTCAAGAAGAAGACCGACATGGATGGGAAAGTACACACATATAAGGCGCAACTGGTTGCGAAGGGCTTTACTCAAACTCCAGGAGTTGACTATGATGAGACCTTCTCACCGGTGGCGAAGATTAAATCTATAAGGGTTTTGTTGGCCATAGTTGCATTTCATGATTATAAAATATGGCAAATGGATGTCAAAACAGCTTTCATTAATGGAAAGATGGCTGAAGATGTTTACATGAGTCAGCCAGAAGGTTTTGTTGATGTAGAGTACCCCAATAGAGTGTGTAAGCTTGAGAAGTCCATTTATGGATTGAAACAAGCATCTCGTAGATGGAATCTTTGTTTTGATGAGAAAGTCAAAGAGTTTGGTTTTTCGAGAAGCGAGGATGAGTCATGTGTATATGTCAAAGCTAGTGGGAGTATAGTTAGCTTTCTAGTATTGTGTGTAGATGACATACTGCTCATAGGAAACGACATCCCAACCTTGCAGGAGGTTAAGTCCTGGCTTGGGAAGTGTTTCTCTATGAAGGACCTTGGAGAAGCTGCTTATATCCTAGGGATAAGGATATTAAGAGACAGGAGTAAAAGACTAATAAGACTTAGTCAAATTACGTACTTGGACAAGGTGTTGAAACGTTTTAGCATGGAGAAATCCAAGAAAGGTAACCTACCTATCCTAAGAAATACCAAACTGAGTAAGACTCAGAGTTCAAGTACAGAAGCTGAAATAGCAGAAATGAGTCGAATACCATATGCTTATGCAGTTGGCTCGATCATGTATGCTATCAATTGTACTCGTCCTGATGTGGCCTTCGCTTTGACCATGGTCAGTAGATATCAAGGGAATCCTGGTAAAGCTCATTGGACTGCGGTTAAGAATATTCTCAAGTACCTACGGAGGAATAAGGAGTGGATGCTTACCCTCGATGGGAGTGATGACTTGAGAGTGACAGGGTATAGCGACGCCAGCTTTCAGACCGACATAGATAATTTCCGCTCTCAGTCGGGCTGGGTGTTTACCCTGAATGGAGGAGCAGTGACATGGAAAAGTTCCAAGCAGGAGACTGTAGCTGACTTAACATGTGAATCAAAGAACATAGCTGCAAGCAAAGCATCGAAGGAGGCAATATGGTTGAAAAACTTCATTGGAGACCTTGGATTCATTCCATCCATAAAGGAGCCTATGGAGATTTTCTACGATAATGAAGGTGCGGTTGCCTTAACCAAGGAACCGAGAGATCATGGAGATCAAGGCATATCGATAGAAAGTACCACTTCATAAGACTTCAAGTAGAAGAAGGGAACCTCATGGTAAAGGGGATATCGTCATAGGACAACCGAACAGATCATCTTACAAAGGGATTGACTTGGGTTAGGCACTTGCAGCATGCAAGGGGCATTGGGCTAACGGACAATATTAGTTTTAGTGGTTAGATAAATAGAAACTTGTAATAGCTAAATGGTAATTGAAATTTGATGATTAAATAAAAGGAGTTTTATTTATAAGTAAAGTTACTTTTTTGTGCCAATTATTTACTATTATTTCACTTTGCATGTTTTGACTTTCAGAATAATAAAAATGTGATTATTATTATTATTCAAACTATCCATAGCCGATTATACGTTGGAAGTAAGTATGAAACAAGGCTGTCATGATTTGGCTTGTAGATTGTCTAAGGAGTTAGGAATAGTAACAGTTTGCTACACCATTCATGAGTGCTCTTGAAATAAGATGTGAGTATTGGATTCAACCCGCGCTCACCTGAATGACTTGATGGAATTTATCACGAGTAATTGTGAGATGATAATATAATATAATCTTCAAACCAAGATATATGAGTTGTTGACTACGAGTCGGTTGTGCATTGATGGCACGAAAACGCATCAGTAACTTGATGTTATAAAACGTGTCGTTGTGCATGATTTGATGAGTAGTTAGTCACATAATGTCGAAGTTTATCTGTTCCTTTAATCCTATGAGGATTAAAAGTGATATCTTGGGCCTCCCGATGATTCTGTTTTGACTTATGTGCTGGGCCCGGTCAAAACTAAATTGATGTGTTCAGTTATGTTCTATGTCAGACGAATCAGAAATCGGGAAACAAACTGTTGGACAATGAGTATGACATTGTTCCATGTATTTGTCTAGCTGATATCTTGAGAACAGAGGAGTATATGATCACTTATCTAAAGGATGCGTCACTGAATGGGTTAGAGTTGACAAAGGCTTTTAAAAGCTTGCGATTGCTAAGTCGGATCCTGAAGTGCATTAGCAGTAATAGTTATTAGACTTAAACAAGTGGGAGATTGTTGGATTTGGTGTCTAAGCCCATAAATATTACTGGTATGTACTTGACCCGATTGTAGCATGGTCCCTTTTTGGGTTGTCTTCACCAATGCAATTTGATAGGAAAGATTTTTGAAAATAAGGTTATTAATATATTACAAGTATAATATATTAATATTATTTAATTAGTATTGATCAAGAATTAATTTTGTGATCAAAAGAGACTAATTAAATATATGGGGATTAATAATGTAAATTAATGATTCTTGTAATGTGGGCTAATGATCAATGACTACATGGTTTGGCTAAACCAATAAGATAATCCATGGATAGTCCATGGAGGTTAACCCATGGAGCATAAGAATGTGAAAATTCATGGAGCATTAGGGTTTACCAAGTGTAACGCTAGTGTATACCACATTAACCAGGAATCATAAATCTTGAATCTTGGTTACTCATAATGGTCTACAGATGTTGCTAGAAGATGCAAATGAAACTTCTAAGTTGGATCTATGATCCAAAGGTGATCCCTTCTTCTTCAAGCCACCAAAAGCTCAAAAGCCACAAGGAGAGGCTAGGGTTAGGGTTTTTATGTGTCTTAGGATGAGGGAGGCTATTAAGGAACCCTAAAATAAAGTTTATAGGGTTTAAATACGAAGGGAACCCTAAAAGATCATGGGATTGGGTTGCAGCACATCTAACGTCGTGAGCACATATGTCTCATGTCGTGAGATCACTTTAAATCATCATTTTCAATTAATCACTTGTCACATCATGACACTGTTTTACCAAAAAACCATGCCTTTGACTCCTTGAAGCCCTAAACTGATCCGTTTCGGAAATTGGGTGTTACACAAATCATGTCTTTGTAGCAAGATGACCAAAGCTCATTTTACCGGTTTCGGTGAAAGAGCTTCAGATCTATTAGGACTCATACATACTAATGTATGTGGAACTTTTGATACAATGAGTAGAAACAGTGAAAGATACTTCATTACATTTACTGATGAGTTCAGTAGATTTGGATATGTGTACCTCATGAAACACAAACATGAAGCATTCAATGTCTTCAAGGTATTCTAGAATGAAGTACAAAATCATATTGGTAAAAAGATTAAAACCATATGATCAGATCGTGGTGGTGAAACTCTAAGCTATGAGTTTGATGAACATTTAAGAATTGTGGCATTTTGTTACAATTCACTCCATCGGGAACACCACAACATAATGGTGTTTAGGAAAGGAGAAATCATACTCTACTTGACATGGTATGATCAATGATCATTCATACTTCCCTTCCTTATTTGTTTTGGGGTTATGCCCTTAATACTGCACCTCAAATTGTAAATATGGTCCCAACTAAAAAGGTTAGCAAGACTCCTTACGAGTTATGGCATGAAAAAGTTCCTTCAATGTCTTACTTAAAGATTTTGGGTTGTGAAGCATATGTTAAAAGAGAGACTTATAACAAGCTTGAACCTAGATCTCAAAAGTATATCTTTTTGGATACCCAAAGCAAACCATAGGTGATTACTTCTTTCAGAAAGAAGAGAATCGAGTGTTTATAGCCTGAAAAACAGTGTTTCTTAAAAATGACTTTATCTATTATAAAGTAAGTGGGAGTCCCATTGATCTCAAAGAAATTTGAAAAACACAACCTTTAGTTCAGAATGATAATCAAAAAAGCATTATTGAACTTAAAATTATCGTTTAGACGCCAAAAAACACAAAAAAATTGTACGACGCTCAAGTAGACCTCGTTGGGAACCTGGCATATTTGGATTTGTCATTCCTGAAGAGGAATTCATCTTGATAGATCAATTTGAGCCCATAAATTTCAAGGCAGATACTGCAGAACCATAGTATGATAAATGGCTTGAAGCCATGAGAGCTGAAATTCAGTCCACGAATAACAATCAAGTATGGGACTTGGTTGACTTACCTCCTAACAGCAGGGCTGTTGGAAGCAAGAAGATCTTGAAGAAGAAGATCGACATGGATGAAAATATACAAACATTCAAGGCACGACTTTTCGACTAAGGGTATACTCAAATTCTAGGCATCGACTATGCATATACTTTCTCGCCAGTTGCTAAGATTAAATCTATTAGGATTATCATGGCCATAGTTGCATATTATGACTATGAGATATGGAAAAAGGATGTCAAAACAGATTTCCTTAATGGATATCTTGAGGAAGATGTCTATATGGAACAATCTGAAGGTTTTGTTAACCTAGATAACCTAAAGAAGGTGTACAAACCAAAGAAGTACATTTATGGATTGAAACAAACATCTAGGTCCTGGTGATGAGGATTTCAAAAAGTTTGGTTTCTCATAAATTACCGATGAACCATGTGTATACATTAAAGTAAGTGGGAGCCAAATGGTTTTTCTAATTCTATATGTCGATGACATATTACTGATCGGGAAAGATATCCCAACATTGAAAGATACTAAGGCTTACCTCAGTAAGTCCTTTCAAATAAAATATATAGGGGATGCTGCATACATACTCAGTATTAAGATCTATAAAGATAGATCGCAAAGACTAATTGGTTTGTGTCAGAGCACATACATTGACAAAGTCTTAAAATGCTTTTCAATGGATAACTCAAAAACGAGGAATATATGTATATCTTATGTTGTATGAACATATTCAGATTCAATTCATTATATTATATCAGCCTAATTGGTTGATCTCCCATCCCCTTTCTCCTTCATCTTACCCTTTGATCTCTCTTTCTCCATGGTGTCTTCTTCCTCACCTGACAGAGCCATCCCTCTCAATACGCTCATCGACATGCTCATTATCAAACTGTCCTCCTCAAACTACCTGCTATGGAAAAATCAGATGCTACCCATCCTATCTTGCCAAAATCTTCTTGGTCATGTTGATGGATCTACTGTCGCCCCTCCCTTTCTTCTATCTCAACCCGATGGAAAATCTATAAATAACCCCGATTATGTCTCGTGGGCCACTAATGATTAGAAACCACCATCGTCCTTCATGCCTCCTTAACTAAAGAAGTTGTCACTGTGGTTGTCGGTCTCTCCTCGGCTCATGCAATATGGTCGGTGTTGGAGGCTGCCTTTGGTAATTCCTCGGTTAAGCGTGTTCACAACCTCCATGATCAACTTCTCCAATCTCTCAAAGGATCCAAATTTGTGGCTAAGGGCATGTTTGGGTTAGCTTTTTTTAGCACAAAATTGATTTTTAAGAAAAGTTCTTATTAGCTTATGGCTTTTAGGAAAAGCTGATTTTAAAAAGTGTTTGGATAAGAAAAGCTGATTTTTAGGAGTAAAATGGCTTAAAAATCTAAGAAGTTAGGATTTTCCAGCTTTTTGAAAGTTTTACTTTTTCCTATCCAAAAAGTTGTTTTAAAAAACGCTTTTTAAATACACAAACACTTTCTTAGCTTATTAGCTTTTTAAAAAGCTAATAAGATATTTTAAAAAGTTATCCCAAACACCCACTAGATATGGACGATTTTTGAAGGGCTTATGCGACCAAGTATCAGCAATCGGTCACCCAGTTGATGCTGAGGATCAACTTTATTGGTTTCTTTGTGGCCTTGGGTCATTGTTCGAAACTTTTTCTATGGCTGTCCATTCCTCCGCCCCACTACATCCTTTGTTAATTTGCTTGTCTGGGCAGAAAGTCATGTTCCATTTTTACAAGCCCTTCATGGCTCCTCAACACCCATTATAGCTTGTTTGTTGAAACGTCACCAAGAACTTGGGGATGGGGCGGTCGCTTTTTCTCTAGTGGTCCAGCCCCCTCTCGCGGGTGTGGGCACACCCTACTACCAGCTTTGTGGTACTAATGGGCATTATGCCTCTGTTTTCCCTAAGCTTGCGTCTTATGCCTCACAAGCAAGCCCCACTAATGGTGTCATGGATTCCGCCTTCTTATCTCAAAGTCATGTTTCTTCTTCCGGACCTGACTGGTTCGTCGAATCTGGTGCCACAGACCACATTACTTCTTCCCCTGATACTATTTACAATGCTTCCTCCACCCCAGGTACAAACTCGGTTACCTTTTGGAATGGTCGTCACCTTCAGATTTCTCATAATGTTCATGCCTCTATCTCTCTCCAAACTTTTTATTAAAGGATGTATTGGTTGTCCCACATATCACCAAAAATCTTTTGTATGTAACCAAACTCACCAAACATAACCAAGTTGATGTACTTCTATCTCATCCTCATTTTTTATTCAGTGTCGCCAAACTCAGCAGCATGTCCTTGCCTAAGGAAAATGTGATGATGGGCTTTACATCTTCCAACTAAATGCTCATGCTTTTTTTTGCTTCCTCTACACCATATAAAGCCTCTTTTGTTAAGTTAAATAAACTAGGACATTTATCTATAACTTCACTTTTACCTAAACTGGATGTTTGTTTATCATGTCAAAATGCCAAGAGTCGACGGTTGCCTTTTGATCTTAACCCAAAACGAGCTTTGCATCCTTTAGACCTTATTCATTGTGATGTGTGGGGACCTTTCCTGGTTTTGTCTGTTGACAACTACCATTATTATGTCATCTTCATTGATGATTTATCGCGCTTTAGTTGGCTTTACCCACTTAAACAAAAGACTAAAGTATACAATGCATTGGAGTTTTTTTTTTCTAAACTTTGTTCAAACTCAATTATCATCAAAAAAAAAAATCAAAGTGATGGAGGAATTGAATTCCTAAATCATCATGTTAGGACTTTATTCGAGTCCAATGGAACTCTTCATCAGATATCATGTCCATATATCCCCCAACAAAATGGACGAGCTGCATGGAAACATAGACATGTTGTTGAAATAGGCTTGGCTATGATGTTTAATGCCTATTTTCCTTCTTCGTACTGGGTGGATGCCTTTTCCTCTGTAATATATATCATCATTCGCCTTCCAATCCCAACTTTGCATGGAAAATCACCTTATGAGATCTTATATTTAAAAAACACCAAACTATCACACCTTTCGGTCATTTGGTTGTCGTGTGTTCCCTTACCTTAATGAATATTTGGAACACAAGTTATCTCTACGAATCTTACCATGCATCTTTGTTGGGTATAGTCCCAAATATAAATGGTATCAGTGTCTTGATCCAGTTACCTATCGGGTGTATATCTCCATACATGCCAAGTTTGATAAGACTAGCTTTCCATTTGCCAACTGTAATCAAACTTAATTATTCTCTCAACTCCCTCCTGTCACATTCTTGGATACCACTCCTCTTGTTACACCCCCTAATACACCTACAAATTCATCTACTTCACCATCCAAAAACACCCTACCTCCTACCTCTACTCCTCCGTTCCATTTCTACATGGACACCTCTCTACTGTCAATGCTTCTCCCAACAACCCTCCACCACCGTCACCTCCCTCTCCACCACCTATATCTACACCTCCATCCGTTCCACCTACCTCACAAACATTAAACAACATCAATCCTACACCAACAACTCCTTTACCTATTCACCCTATGGTTATAAGAGCTCGAGCTGGCATTTTTAAACCTCGTCATATCTCTGACTTATCCCATATAACTCATTATGCGTCAAATGACCTGATGAGTTTCAAGACTGTTATCAAATATCCCAAATGGGTTGTCGCTATGCAATGTGAGCTTGATGCTTTAAATAAAAACAACACGTTGTCCTTGGTACTTCGTCCCATGAACCATCACGTTGTTGGTTCCAAATTATCGCACCAAGTTTCACTCAGATGGGTCTATTGAACGACACAAGGCACGTCTTGTGGCTCAATGCTCCAGTCAAACACTGGGTCTTGACTACTCCCATACCTTTAGCCCAATTGTGAGAGCATTTATGGCTCGTATCAAACTATCCTTAGCAGTTCTCAATAATTTGCATCTACATCAACTCGATATCAACAATGCCTTTTTACATGGTCATCTACATGAATTTGTCTACATGGAGAAACCCTTGGGTTTTGTTATCCCTCACTTCCCCAATCATGATTGCAAATTAAACAAAGCTTTATACAATCTCAAACAAGCCCCTCGGACATGATTTAATCGCTTGAGCACCTTTCTGGTGGCAAATGGATTTACTAGCAGTCGGGTCGATACCTTTTTGTTTATCTTCAAACACGATTAGTGTGTTATGTATTTACTAGTCTACGTCTATGACTTGATTCTTACTAGTAACGATGAGCATGTTCTCACAACTTTTATTGCTCGTCTGAACAAAGAGTTCGCTATCAAGGATTTAGGGGAGCTCAACTACTTTCTTGGGCTTGAGGTTTCTTATATAACTGATGGGATCTTCTTGAATCAATCCAAGTATACTCCAAGATTTTAAATGCCAAACCGCCCCTTACTCCGCTCTCTCCCAATTTATCGTTTAATGTTCTTGGTGTTCCTTATTTAGACCCTAATTACTATTGGTCTATTGTTGGTGTTCTCCAATATTTGACCATCACTAGACTTGACATCTCTTATGTCGTAAATCAAGTTAGTCAATTCCTCCATGCGCCTACAAACACTCACTATCAAGAAGTCAACCGGATTCTCCTCTACCTTAAAGGCACCCTTGCATTTGGTCTTCACTTCACTCGTCATGTGGAGTCCTCTCTCATTGGTTGTTTAGATGTTGATTGGCCTCGTTGCCTTGAAACTTTCCGATCCACGTATTGTTACTCGATATTCTTGGGACGGGGTAGCCTTGTCTCTTGGATTGCTAAGAAGAAACCTACGGTCTCCTAATCCAGTTGTGACTCCGAATATCGACCTATGGCCAACACCGCTGCTGAGATCATTTGGATTACGCACCTTCTACGTGAGTTACATGCTCTACAAAATGAAGATTCAACCCTTCTTTATGACAATTGTAGTGCTCCTTTTTGTTGGATAAGGTGTCTAAGTCCATAACTATATTTGGTATGTACTTGACCTGACCCGACATAGTCCATTTGGGTTGCACTTCACCAAAACAATTTGGATGGATAATCTTTTAAGAATAGTATATTTATGATTTATTAATATATTATAAGTTATAATATATTAATATGAAATCATATTATTTAATTAGTATTGATCAAGAATTAATTTGGAATTAATTTAGTGATCAAAAGAGGCTAATTAAATATGGACTCTTATATATATATATATATATATATATATATATATATATATATATATAATGGGCCAAGTTCATTTAGGATGGACTAAGCTTGCATGGATAGTCCATGGAGTTTTTAACTCATGGATCCTATGGAAATGAAAGGTCATGGGTATTAGGGTTTACATGGATGTAACCCTAATCCACCATACTATATAAGGAGGTCTTTGGCACATGAAATGGCACTAGTGTATGAGTGAACAAGAGTTGGCAGATTTCTAGTGTGCATACTATTCTCTCAAAGTCTTTCAAGGTGTTTTGGTGATTTGTGATTCCACTTGAGGCATCCACATTATTGGTGTTAGGCTCTCAAGACTCCAAGCAATCAACCACAAGAAAAAGTTAGTTATTCTATTGAGGTTTTTATGTTATAAGTACCCCATAACATGCTAGTTAGGTTGAGAACCTTGGAAAAAGAATATTTGCATGTATAATAGAGAAAACATAGATCCAAGGTTTCTAGGGTTGCATGTACACCATAGGAGTGTAAGAATGCTCAAAACCCTTCAGTGGTATCATAGCATAGGCTTGTTTTCATTATACTTGATGCAAAATGCTTGAAAATATCGAAACACTATTCACTATTCAGTGTGCTTGCCGAGTCCATAGGGGGACTTGATGAGTCCAAGTGTAAACTCATCCTACTCGTCGAGTAGGTTCTTGCACTCGATGAGGAGGAGGCCAAGTGTGCAGATTTTTGTGTTTTGCTGCTGGAAATGGACTAGAATCATTACCCTAAACTATTTTGGACTTATAAAACCTGTTTTTGGACTGGTAATGATTATGCTAATTTATTTACAATGGTTATTATCAAATTTTCAAGTTTTATATATGTTTATATTATTCTTGAAATTGTTGATATGAATGTTCATACTTAATGAGTTTTATTAGATCATAGGAATTATTTGCAAATTGTTTGTTAGTGTAATTCTTGATCTAAATGCCAATTAATGGACTCCATAACTTGTCCTCAAGTTATGGAATTCCAAAATTCTTTTCTTTAAAACCATTAAAACTCATAAGTTATAGAAATGAAAAGTTTTTGAATAGTTTCAAAACTTGCCCTCAAGTTTTGGAATTTTTAAAGTCTCACGCACACTTTAATTCCAAACCCTAGAGTTTTAAAAGTTAAAATTCAACCTTTATACTTTATAGTATTATAAGTTAATAATATACGTATATGTATATATATATATATATATATGTATATGTATATATATATATATATACATATATAAGAGAAAGACAGACTTACCGTTAGTAGGCCTCATTCATGAAGCCGGTCTATAAGGGGGTATAAGGTTGTTGACTATAAAATGGCAGCTTAATGGGTGTCCACTCTCACCCACCGCTTCCTTGACTGGTGGAGGGTCGTTAGCCGAACGGGTAGGACAAGGACTATAATTCTCATTAAAAGTATAATGATAAATATAAAGTAACTAAACCTTTTATAAATTCCCAATCTTAGTTACTTTAGGAAAATGTGAAATTGGTGCTAGCCAATGAAATTACAGTTTGTACCTTATCAATACGGCGGTGGAGCGTGTGTGGGTAACTGGAGCACTAACATGGACCAGTAAGAGTGGAAAAGGTTGACTTATTGTTTATCATAGATCGGTGGAGAGCGTTTGGGTAACCGGCACTTTGATTAGGTGATAAAGATTAAGGGTACCAAGTTAATTTGCATGGTTATTCACACCTTGTTTGTGATCATCGACATCCCAGTCATAAACTTGAGAGGGCACAATCGAGATTTAAACATGCCATTGCAAAGTTCAATGAATTTCAAAAGATCTAGGAGTTTCAATCCAATTAAAACCGAATATTTATTTCGTTTTTCATGGTGGAAATTGGTGAATAGTCATTCACCTACCTTCAAATATTTCATAGCTTGGATTACAGCATCCCTCTTCCAAGTTATGAAGTATTGTGTTGGGTCCTAGCCTTAATATTACATTTGGGTGTCTTATTAAGGATTCTATATGTAATCTAAACTTGTCTCTCTTCTTTTCAGATGTCTTCCAACATTGCTGCTTCTGGCTCAAACCCTACCGACTCCTTCTCTCTCATGAATATTTGTGGGAGAGTCATCTTTGATGGTTCAAATTTTAATGATTGGATCAGGAACATCAGGATGGTCACGCGTTACGAGGACAAGGAATATGTCCTTGATAAGGAGCTGAAAGAAATTAATGAGTCTACTGCTACTCCACAGGAGATCGTTGACTTCAAGACTCATGATAGAGATGCCACCAAGGTGGCATGTATCATGTTGGCCACAATGACAGTTGAACTCCAGAAGTCCTATGAGTACTTTTACCCTTTTGAGGTGCACATGGACCTGATGGACCGCTACCATCAGAGTGCTCGTCAAGAGAGGTATGAAATCATCTCATCCATGATAAAAACCCTAATGAAGGATGTTGAACCCATCACGGGCCACATGCAGAAAATGCAAAGGTTTGTGGACCATTTGCTAAAGTTGATTGTGAACTTCCCTGAGGAATTGGCTATTGACATCATATTGCACTCCTTACCTACTTGTTATGATCATTTTCGAATGACCTATCATATGAACAAGGAGGAGGTCACACTTAGCAAGTTTCAAGGACTTTTGAATACCGCTGAAAGTGGTCTCAAAGGTAAATCGGTTGTTACTACTCCTACTTCTAACACCGCCCTTGTTCTGGAAATCGGGCAAAGTTGAGGGAAAAAGAGGAAGATCCCTTCGAAGGGTACCAAGGGAATGTCTCTTGATGGCTCCTCTTCGAGTGGAACCAAAGGTGGTTCTGTCACTCCTTCTTCCAACCCAAAGGAATCTGAATGCTTCTATTGTCATGATAAGGGGCATGAGAAATGAAACTGCCCCAAGTACCTGCAAGATGTTAAGGATAGGAAGGTCAAACCTACCCATGCAGGTATTTACACTATATTGTCTAATAACTCACCGCATACTAATTCTTGGGTCCTTGATACAGGTTTTGGTATTCATATATGTTCTGATTTGCAGGGCCTAAGAAGAAGTGAGGATGTGGAGCACGAAAAGATAAACTTGATCATGGGGAATAGGAAAGCTTCACTTGTCACCAAGATTTGAGTTTATTCTTTGTTGATAAGTAGTGGGTTAATGTTATATTTGAATAAGTGTTTTTACTCGTCTGAAATGGCGAGAAATGTTATTTCTTTTCACAGTTTGAACAAACAAGGATTTACTTTTTCATTTGATAATGAATATGGTGGTATTAATGATTTTTGTAATAATGTTCTTTATTTTAAAGCATTACCTTATGATGGTGTATATGAAACTGTGTATGTTGTAGACAACTTAGGAAATAATGTGTTGCATATCGATTCTTCCACTAGTTTGGATAAAGCATCCTTGTGGCATTGTCATCTTGGACATGTCAACAAGAAGCGCATAGGCCAACTCCAAAAGGCTGGAGTCTTGGAGTCATTTGACTTAAAATCGGATGATATTTCCGAGTCTTGTTTACTTAGAAAAATGACAAAGTCACCCTTCCCTGGTACTTGTGCTAGGGGTGAAGGTTTGTTGGGCCTCATACACACTGATGTGTGTGGACCCTTCAGAACCACCACAAGGGATTCTAACCGCTTTTATGTGACTTTTACTGATCATTACAGTAGATATGGTTATGTCTACTTAATTAAGCATAAGTCAGAAACCTTTGAAAAGTTCAAGGAGTTTAAACAGGAAGTGGAGAATCAGTTGGGCAGGAACATTGAGATGCTTCGATCCAATTAAGGAGGAGAGTATCTTAGTATAGAGTTCCTTGACTATCTTAAGGAATGTGGAATCGTTTCACAATTGACACCTCCCGGGACACCACAGCTGAATGGTGTGGCTGAGAGGTGCAATCGAACCTTGTTAAACATGGTTTGTTCCATGATGAGTCGAGCTTCGTTACCAATCTCATTATGGGGGTATGCCTTAGAGACTGCCACCCATATCCTTAATCTAGTCCCTACCAAGAAAGTTTCCAAAACACCTCACGAGATGGGACTGGGAAAGTTCCTAATTTATACCACATCAAGATTTGGGGTTGCGAGGCTTTCGTGAGACGTGAGACTTAGGACAAGCTCGAACCTCGTAGTGAGCGGTGTATTTTCACCGGCTACCCACATAAATCCTTTGGTTACCTCTTCTACAGACCCGGTGAGAATGTGATCTTTGTGGCAAGGAGAGGGGTCTTTCGAGAGAGAGAATTTATAAGCCAAGGAAACAGTGGGAGGCAAATTGACCTTGAAAAGCTTCAAGATTCAAGTGGTGATGGAACCTCAAACCCTACCAATCAACTTGAGGAGGAAACTCTTGTTGAACCAACTAACGAGTTTGTACCTCTAAGACATTCCACTAGAGTTAGGAATCCACCTGAGCATTACTATGGTTTCCATATTACTACGGAAGGTGATACATTTATCAGTGATAGTACACTGGTAAATTTAGATGAACCTAACAATTATAGGGAAACCATGGCAGGCCCCGAGTCTGCTAAATGGAAAGAGGCTATGGATAGCGAGATACATTCCATGTATGACAATCAAGTTTGGAACTTGGTTGACAATGTACTGGGTCGTAAGACGGTCGGGTGCAAATGGATCTTCAAGAAGAAGACCGACATGGATGGGAAAGTGCACACTTATAAGGCGTGATTGGTTGTGAAGGGCTTCACTCAAACTCAGGGGGTTGATTATGATGAAACCTTCTCACCAGTAGCGAAAATTAAGTATATTAGGGTTATGCTAGCCATTGTTGCATTTCACGATTATGAAATATGGCAAATGGATGTCAAAACCGCTTTCCTTAATGGAAAATTGGTTGGGGATGTTTACATGAGTCAACTAGAGGGTTTTGTCAGTGTAGAGTGCCCTGATAGAGTGTGCAAGCTTGAGAAATCCATTTATGGATTGAAACAAGCATCTCGCAGCTGGAATCTTTGTTTTGATGAGAAAGTCAAAGAGTTTGGTTTTTCGAGAAGCAAATATGAGTCCTGTGTATATGTCATAGCTAGTGGGAGTATAGTTAACTTTTTGGTACTGTATGTAGATGACATACTTCTCATAGGAAATGACATCCCAACTTTGCAAGAGATTAAGTCCTGGCTTGGGAAGTGTTTCGCTATGAAGGACCTTGGCGAAGCTGCCTATATCCTAGGGATAAGGATATTGAGAGAAAGGAGTAAATGACTAGCTGGACTTAGTCAGAGCACCTATGTGGAAAAAGTGTTGAAAAGGCTCAACATGCATAATTCCAAGAAAGGTGACTTACCGATCCAGCATAATGCCAGATTGAGCAAGGCTCAGTGTCCGTGTACAGAGGTTGAGATAGCTAAGATGCGTCGATTACCATATGCTTCTGCTGTTGGCTCGATCATGTATGCTATGACTTGTCCCCGCCATGATGTGGCCTTCACTTTGAGCATGATCAGTAGATATCAGGGGAATCCTCAAGTACCTACGGAGGACTAAGGACTCGGTCCTTACCCTTGGTGGGAGTGATGACTTGAGCGTAGTGGGGTATAGTGATGCTAGCTTTCAGACGGATAGGGATAATTTCCGCTCTCAGTCGGGCTGGGTCTTTACCATGAATGGAGGAGCGGTTACTTGGAAAAGTTCCGAGCAGGAGACGGTAGTTGATTTGACATGTGAATCAGAGTACATAGCAGTGAGTGAAGCGGTGAAGGAGGCGATATGGTTGAGGAACTTCATCGGAGACCTTGGAGTTGTGCCAGTTATAAAGGAGCCTATGGAGATTTTCTGTGACAACAATAGTGCGGTTGCCTTAGCCAAGGAACCGAGAGATCATGGCAGATCTAGACACATTGACAAAAAAATATCACTTCATAAGACATAAGATAGAAGAAGGACTCCTCGTGGCAAAGAGGGTATCGTCAGAAGAGAACCCGACAGATCCTGTCACGAAGGGACTGACTAGGGTTAGGCATTTACAGCATGCGAGGCACATCGGGCTGAATGACGATATTAGTTTTACAGATTAGATAGCTCTAAAACTTGTAAAATGTAATTGACATTTGATGATTAAATAAAAGTTGTTGTTTATTTATAAGTAAGGTGTTACTATCTTGTGTCAATCGTTTACTATTGTTTCAACTTTGCATGTTTTGACTTCTAGAATAATTACTTTATTCAAACTCTCCACAGTCGGTCATATGTTGGAAGTAGGTATGAATCAAGACTGTCATGAATTGGGCTTGTAGATGTCTAAGGTATTGGACATATCAAAGAGTTGCTACAATATTCATGAGTGTTCATAAGTTCTGAGTATTGGATTAAACCCATGCTCACTTGTATCACTTCATGGAATTTATCTCAAGTGATTGTGAGACAATAATATCATATAAGTCTTCAAACCTGGAGATATGAGTTGTTTCCTTTGAGATGGTTGTGCATTGATTGTACGAAAATGCATCAGTAACTTGATGTCATAAAACTTGCCTTTGTTTATGATTCAACAAGTAGTAGAACAAGCATATGAGTCGAATTTTATCTTTTCCTTTTAGTCCTTGGAGGATTAAAAGTGATGTTTGGGCCCCTCGATGGTTTCGTTTTGGCCTATGTGTCGGGCCCGGTCATAACCAAATTGATGTGTTCACTTTAGTTCTATGTCAAAAAAATCGAAAATCGGGAAAGAAACTATTGGACAATAAGTATGACATTGTTCCATGTATTTTTCCAGCTGATATCTAGAGCAGAGGATTATATTATCACTTATCTAAAATGGCACTTCATAGTTCAACAGAGTTTTAAGAGCTATGATTGTTGGTCGGTTCCTGAAGTCATACTTGCAGCTATAGTTATCAAACTTATCCAAGTGGAAAACTGTTGGATAAGGTGTCTAAGTTCGTAACTATATTTGGTATGTACTTGACCCGACCCGGCATGGTCCATTTGGGTTGCACTTCACCAAAACAATTTGGATGTATAATCTTTTAAGAATGGTATATTTATAATCTATTAATATATTATAAGTTATAATATATTAATATGATATCATATTATTTAATTAGTGTTGATAAAGAATTGACTTGGAATTAATTTAGTGATCAAAAGAGACTAATTAAATATGGACTCTTATATATATAATGGACCAAGTTCATTTAGGATGGGCTAAGCTTGCATGGATAGTCCATGGAGTTTTTAACTCATGGATCCTATGGAAATGAAAGGTCATGGGTATTAGGGTATACATGGATGTAACCCTAATCCACCATACTATATAAGGAGGTGTTTGGCACATCAAAAAGGCACTAGTGTATGAGTGAACAAGAGTGGGCAGATTTCTAGTGTGCATACTATTCTCTTAAAGTCATTCAAGGTGTTTTGGTGATTTGTGATTCTAGTTGAGGCATCCACATTATTGGTGCTAGGCTCTCAAGACTCCAAGCAATCAACCACAAGAAAAGGTTAGTTATTCTACTAAGGTTTTTATGGTACAAGTACCCCATAACATGCTAGTTAGGTTGAGAGCCTTGGAAAAAGAATATTTGCATGTATAATAGAGAAAACATAGATCCAATGTTTCTAGAGTTGCATGTATACCACAGGAGTGTTAGAATGCTTAAAACCCTTCACTTTCTCACTCAAAAAGCTTCATTTTATATGTGAACTCGTGTCCTCCAGAAAGCTTCACACTCGCTTTATACCTACCAAGCTTCAAGTGGCAGACATATTGTGACATCCCCAAAATCTCAGCCAGAAAAGACCGATTTTCATTTATGCTTTTAAAATAATTTTAGAGTAAATCCTTTTGATTTGAAAGAGTTGCGGAATTTGTTCCCAAAAACAAAACATGATAAAACAATGTTTACCAAAGCATTTCATAAAACAAATGTATTTTCATTATATAATCAAAACTCAGGGTGTCATGTTCCGATACAGACCAATAAGCATAAACGATAACATTACAAGTCATTCAACAAATATATACATATACAGACTTGTAAACAAAACAACTTGATGGTTCATCCATCTTATGCCCTTGCGCCACTTCCTGTAATACAAATAAAACTGAGTGGGTCAGGCTTGGGAGCCTGGTGAGCATATAGGGTTTTCAACCCACAATAAATAATCATATTTAATTTTCACCAACCAACAATAACTCAATTACCCATTCCCGTTATTCTCACTTTATGACCCTAAGACAACTAACATAAGGGACCTAGTCTAAGAATATTTCATCGGGGCGACAACACATGCTTCGGGGGTTCCACAACAATATATGTCAAATAAGGCAACCATGAGGGGGATGGAGTACAGCGAATGAACACCCAAGTTCATTAACACCTACAGGTGGCAAACCTGCTAATGTTTCCACAAGACTGTCTAGAAAAGTTCGTGGTCGTCATCTAAACTCCGCTAGATGACTGAATCAAACAACAACGAGGCCTCTCTTCTGTTTATTACACACCAACTATCTACCCATGTTCTACCCAACATATTAGTAGATAAAAATATACATTTTTATACATAGATAAAAACTTGTATAGCATGCTTTGATCAATACATATCCCATATAACAGATGAGGCACACACACATAACACGTATTTCATAGAAAACAAATCAGATCTATGAGATAGAAGAGAGTGAATATACATCCACACATATAACACAAAATATACACATAACACGTATTTCGTATAAAATACTTTATAATTATGCATTAGAAGAAAGTGACCACACACTCACACCTATAAACAACAATATACTTAATACACTCAAACCATACTTGTATTATTATCGTGTTTATGAAAGGTAGTATACACTCACTTGATCAGAAGATGATCGGACAACACTACGACTTGCAGAAGTAGTAATCCTCAGCAGATCTGGAAGATCTTCACAAAAATCGAACTTCTCGCGGGCAGAGCTTCGGCTCAGGAACCTCACTTCTCGGGATCTTCGGGATCTCGGGACTTTCTTCGGGGCTCAAGAATAATACCGGGGCTTCGGGGTATTTCTGGCACGCAAATCGATGCAAAATGGGAGAGAGAAGAGAGAAAATAGCAAAGGAGTCGGCTGCCCTCGCATCCTATTTATAGGAGGCTGGAGCCTCGGAGTACGCGGGGCGTACTAGTCCGAAATCGTCACTGCTTACGTATCCGAAGTGCTCGAGTGCGAGTGTCGACATTCCTCGGTGTACGTGGGGCGTACACGAGTACGCGGGGCGTACTTCGGATGAGTCCGATGACTCCTCTTTGGATAATGCCGGATTTTCAAATTAAATTTAAATACAAATTATTTAATAAACTTTGGAAATTCATATCTTCTTCATACGAACTCTGTTTTTGACGTTCTTTATATCCACGCGAAGGTGAGACTACGCTCTACAACTTTCGTTTAGACATCGTCGGCTAATTTTAAATTTATTTTTATTATTTATTTTTAATAGGCCGAGACAGAAAAACTTCGTTATAAATTCATAACTTCTTCGTTTGACGTCCGTTCTCGCCTAACTTTTTATCGCTTCAATACAAACAACGAGACCTTCGATCCAAGTTTAGATTGCTTCGGCTAAAAACCGCTCAATCTCAAATCGAGCATTTCAGGCTGCATACCGCTAAGCCGAAACTTCGATAAATCATAACTTCCTCATACGAAGTCAGATTTGGGCGTGCTATATATATTTGGAAACCTCGTTTCAACTACTACAACATTATCCAAAGATATCAAGTTTATTTTACACTTTAATTTTGACGTTTATTTTTATTCTTAATTAATCAAACCACAAAATTAATCAATTAAGCACAAAACACATAATACTCAAATAATACAATCTTATTATTTTCAAACGGGTTACAAAGGTTAACCTAGACCATTACATTGCTAAAAATTGCAAGCTAGGAAACACAGGCGTTACAATTCTCTCCACCTTAGAATGATTCCGTCCCCGGAATCACACGTCAACAAACAAACGCGGATAGCGACTCAAGATGTCACTCTCCGTCTCCCAGGTGAGATTCGGCCCATTCGTGTGTTTCCATCGGACAAGCACTAACCCAACCATTTTGCGGCGCAACTTCTTAGTCTTTCGGTCAACAATTGCCTCTGGTTCTGCAATCAACCTTTTGTTTTCATCAATTCTCAATTCAGAAATTGGAATTATATCGGGAACTTCTCCTGTGAACTTCCTCAAATAACACACATGAAAAGTGTTGTGAATTCCATTCAGTTCTTCGGGTAATTCGAGCTTGTAAGCTTGGTTCTCAACCCTCTGAAGAACTTTAAACGGTCCAATAAACCTTGGACTCAACTTTCCCCTTTTTCCAAATCTTATAAGTCCCTTCCACGGCGAGACTTTAAGCAAAACCGAATCTCCAACCTCAAAAGTCATCGGTCTTCGCTTCTTGTCAGCATAGCTCTTTTGACGATCCTGAGCTGCTAACATTCTTTCCCTAATTATTTTCAACTTTTCAGCAGTTTGATGAACCGTCTCCGGTCCCATAAACTGCTTTTCCCCAGCCTCAAGCCAACAAGACGGCGTACGACACTTCTGTCCATACAAAGCTTGATAAGGTGCCATCTTAACGCTTGAGTGGAAACTATTATTGTAGGAAAATTCTACCAATGGTAAATGTTCATCCCAGTTACCTAGGAATTCCAAGGTACATGCTCTTAGCATATATTCAAGTGTTTGTATCGTTCTTTCACTCTGACCATCAGTCTGCGGATGGTAAGCTGTGCTTAAACATAACTTGGTACCCATTTCCTCTTGTAGACTTTTCCAAAACCTTGAGGTGAAACGGATATCACGATCCGAAACAATCGTTAACGGAACACCGTGAAGCCTCACAATTTCCCTCACGTAAGAATTCGCAAGCTTTTCCATAGACCATTTCTCCTTGGCTGCTATGAAATGCGCACTCTTAGTGAATCGATCAACGACCACCCAAATCATGTCGTGACCATTCTTTGTTCTGGGCAGTTTAGTGACAAAATCCATAGCAATGTCTTCCTACTTACCCATAGGCACAGGCAATGGTTCGAAACTCCCGTACGGTTTCTGATGTTGTGTCTTGACTCTCGCACAAGTCACACACTCGGCCACATACTTTGCAACATCAAGCTTCATCATCGGCCACCAGTAGTAGGGTTTCAGGTCCCTATACATTTTAGTGCTACCCGGATGAATTGAGTACATGGTTTTGTGAGCTTCTTCCATCAGAAGATCCCTAATTCCTCCTGACTTAGGTACCCAAATACGATCTTGGAATACCTTCAGTCCATGACCGTTTGTACCAAACACCAACGTTTTACCCAAACGTTCCTCCTTTCGGTTATTTTTCTCAGAAGCTTCCTCTTGAGCTTTGTTTATACTTTCCACAATGGTCGAGACAACTTCAATTCTCAACGCTCTTGGCCTTTTCATTTCAAGATTGACTTTCCGACTGAGAGCATCAGCAACAACATTAGCTTTACCGGGGTGGTAAAGTATCTCGCAGTCGTAGTCTTTAAGTAATTCTAGCCAGCGTCGTTGCCTCATA
Organism: Lactuca serriola; assembly: GCF_051521515.1. Classification (NCBI taxonomy): domain Eukaryota; kingdom Viridiplantae; phylum Streptophyta; class Magnoliopsida; order Asterales; family Asteraceae; genus Lactuca; species Lactuca serriola. The sequence goes on from NC_136408.1 coordinate 86,385,898, forward strand.
TTCAATTCCTTCTGATTAAAAAGATATTGGAGACTCTTATGATCAGTGAAAAGTTTGCACTTCATGCCATAGAGGTAACGCCTCCATATTTTCAGAGTGAAAACTACCGCTGCCAACTCCAAATCATGAGTCGGGTAATTCTTTTCATGCTCTTTCAGCTGTCGAGACGCATATGCTATCACCTTTTCTCTTTGGGTCAAAACACAACCCAATCCAACCCCAGACGCATCGCTATAAACAGCGAAGTCTTCAATTCCATCGGGTAGAGAAAGTATCGGTGCCTCGCATAGCTTTTTCTTCAGCTTCTCGAATGCTTCTTTATGCTTATCACTCCAAGCATAAGTAGCTCCTTTGTGGGTCAAAGCTGTCAATGGGGTAGCGATCGAAGAAAAGCCTTGGATAAACCTTCGGTAATATCCGGGTAATCCTAAAAAGCTTCGAATCTCTGTGGGACTTTTCGGTTGTTCCCACTTCATCACAGCTTCAATCTTTGTTGGATCAACCATTATCCCTTCTTGGTTGACCACGTGACCCAAGAATTGGACTTCACGAATCCAAAAATCACATTTGGAGAACTTAGCATACAGCTTCTCCTTCTTCAAGACTTCTAACACTTCCCGCAAGTGTCTGCCATGCTCCTCCTGGCTTTTCGAGTAAATCAGAATGTCGTCTATGAACACTATCACGGATTTATCAAGGAAAGGATTACAAACCCTATTCATCAAATCCATGAACGCTGCTGGAGCATTGGTTAGTCCAAACGACATAACCAAGAACTCGTAGTGTCCATATCTAGTTCTGAATGCAGTCTTCTCGATATCTTGCTCTCTTACTTTTAGCTGATGATATCCTGACCTTAGATCGATCTTCGAGAAATAGCTCGAACCTTGCAATTGATCAAACAGGTCATCAATCCTTGGCAACGGATATCTATTCTTTATTGTTGCCTTGTTCAGCTCTCTGTAATCGATGCACATTCTCATACTTCCATCTTTCTTCTTCACAAATAACACCGGAGCTCCCCAGGGCGATGAACTAGGTCTAATGAAACCTTTGTCCAATAATTCCTGAAGTTGCATCATCAACTCCTTCATCTCCGTCGGTGCTAATCAGTAAGGTGCTTTTGCTATTGGCGTGGTTCCTGGTAACAAGTCAATTCTGAACTCCACTTGTCTATCAGGTGGTAATCCAGGAAGATCTTCGGGAAATACTTTCGGATACTCACACACCACTGGAATACTCTTCATCACCTTCTTTTCTTTCTTAGCATCAATCACGAATGCTAAATATGATGTACATCCCTTGGTCAAACACTTTCTGGCTTTCATTAGGGAAATGATTCCAGAATTCACTCGCCGTTTGTCCCCGTACACCATAAATGAATCTTTCCCAGGCGGGTTTACTTTAACGATCTTCTTCTTGCATAAAATTTCGGCATCATTGGCGCTAAGCCAATCCATTCCCAACACGATGTCGAAACCATTTAGTTCGATAGGAAATAACTCCTCATGGAACTTATTCCCATTAAGATCAATTAAGATGTTTTTCATATGATGGCTAACAGGTACAAACTTGCCACTAACTACTTCGACTAATAAAGCATTATCTAGTCTATCAATAGGCAAAGCTAGCTTTCTACCAAACTCATGCGAAATAAAGGAATAGTTGGCTCCAGAATCAAACAAAATTTGAGCAGGTAATTCGTTTACGAGAAAGGTACCTGAAGCAACATCAGCTTCATCTTTCGCGGCCTCAAGTGTCATCTGGAAGGCTCTCGCCTTCGGCTTTGGTGGAATGTTGGGCCTAGCTGCCTCCTTCTTCTTCGGACAGTCCTTCAAAATATGCCTTTCTTCATTACATCCAAAACACATCCTTTTGTTGTTCGGACACTCATTGGCAAAATGTCCAACCTTTCCACACTTGTAGCAGGTTACATCCTCGCTACATTTCCCAAAGTGCTTTTTCTTACACTTATCACACCACTTCGCTTCGCCTCCCTTTCCTCCAAACTTTTTCGAATCAGATTTCGAAAATCTGCCTTTCTTACCGGAACCAGATGTTCCCTCAAACTTTCTTTTCTCACCAACCTCAACCTTGACAGTGGTTCTCCCCTTAATCATGTTCTCAACAGACTTGGCAGCCCAGATAGCTGCCTCTAGAGTATGTTCCTGACGTACTGGCACCTCGTACTCCCATGGGAGTCCCTTCACATACCGGTCCACCTTTGTCAGCTCGTCTGGAACGATGCGCAAGGCAAACTCCATCTTATCGGTGAAGTTATTGGTGTATTCATCAACTGACATGCTGCCTTTCGTCAATGCCAAAAACTTGTTTTCTAATTCCAACAGATTTTGGGCCGAGCAGAACTTGCGCTTGAACTGCACCAAGAACTCTGCCCATGACAATTGCAGTGGCTCATTAGGGCTTAAGTTCTTCCCTAGAGTGTTCCACCAACGAATGGCTCCACCTCGGAAATGTCGCACTGCATAGATAGTCTGCAACTTGCCTCTGCAGCCACAAGTCATAAAGGCCAATTCCATTTCGGAGATCCAATCCATAACTCCAATCGGATCCTCCTTTCCATTGAAGGTCGATGGTTTGCAAGTTAGAAAGTCCTTGTACTTGCATCCCATTCCATCATTCCTTCCATCATGGTTATCTTGTCTAACTATCGGTGGGTTGGCTTGACCAACAGACCCACTGAAGTTTCCACCTTCCGAGTGCCCTTCATTTAATTCGGCCTCTTCTACACGAATTGATAGTTCTTCATGATTTTGTTGAAGCAACCGTCTAGTTTCATCCATCTGACGATCCAACATCGTCTGAATCATCATTTTCAAACCAGCCATGGTTATTGGCTCAGGTGTTGCTGCTACGACAGGTATTTGTTCAATCACTGGTGGTTGATTTATGTTTTCATCAGCATTTCCAACTCCACTTCTTGTTCTCACCATTTTTGATCTACCCACCGAATAAGGTGAAATTAGATCCTCAATCACAATAGATATTCAAATCGTCCTTATCACTCCGAAACGTTTACATGCTAGTTCTAATATCATAGACGTACGCTTAGAATCCTACACACATAAGGTTTCTAGATCCGGTCGGCAACAGACCATAGATGCGAACAAATAATATCATATATGGCAACATATAACATTTAGCACATAAAAGCATTTTAGGCAACTTTCCTAAAATAAACCAGTGCTCGTGTCTAAAACATAACACACACACATCTCAAAACTTCACTTAGCATTCTAAGTTTAAGTCTAGAAATCCTACAAATTCCTAGTTCGCTTAAACTAATGCTCTGATACCAACTGTGACATCCCCAAAATCTCGGCCAGAAAAGACTGATTTTCATTTATGCTTTAAAAATAATTTCAGAGTAAATCCATTTGATTTGAAAGAGTTGCGGAATTTGTTCCCAAAAACAAAACATGATAAAACAATGTTTACCAAAGCATTTCATAAAAGAAATCTATTTTCATTATATAATCAAAACTCGGGGTGTCATGTTCCGATACAGACCAATAAGCATAAACGATAACATTACAAGTCATTCAACAAATATATACATATACAGACTTGTAAACAAAACAACTTGATGGTTCATCCATCTTATGCCCTTGCGCCACTTCCTGTAATACAAATAAAACTGAGTGGGTCAGGCTTGGGAGCCTGGTGAGCATATAGGGTTTTCAACCCACAATAAATAATCATATTTAATTTTCACCAACCAACAATAACCCAATTATCCATTCCCGTTATTCTCACTTTATGTCCCTAAGACAACTAACATAAGGGACCTAGTCTAAGAATATTTCATCAGGGCGACAACACATGCTTCGGGGGTTCCTCAACAATATATGTCAAATAAGGCAACCATGAGGGGGATGGAGTACAACGAATGAACACTCAAGTTCATTAACACCTACAGGTGGCGAACCTGCTAATGTTTCCACAAGACTGTCTAGAAAAGTTCGTGGTCGTCATCTAAACTCCGCTAGATGACTGAATCAAACAACAACGAGGCCTCTCTTCTGTTTATTACACACCAACTATCTACCCATGTTCTACCCAACATATTAGTAGATAAAAATATACATTTTTATACATAGATAAAAACTTGTATAGCATGCTTTGATCAATACATATTCCACATAACAGATGAGGCACACACACATAACACGTATTTCATAGAAAACAAATCAGATCTATGAGATAGAAGAGAGTGAATATACATCCACACATATAACACAAAATATACACATAACACGTATTTCGTATAAAATACTTTATAATTATGCATTAGAAGAAAGTGACCACACACTCACACCTATAAACAACAATATACTTAATACACTCAAACCATACTTGTATTATTATCGTGTTTATGAAAGGTAGTATACACTCACTTGATCAGAAGATGATCGGACAGCACTACGACTTGCAGAAGTAGTAATCCTCAGCATATCTGGAAGATCTTCACAAAAATCGAACTTCTCGCGGGCAGAGCTTCGGCTCGGGAACCTCACTTCTCGGGATCTTCGGGATCTCGGGACTTGCTTCGGGGCTCAAGAATAATACCGGGGCTACGGGGTATTTCTGGCACGCAAATCGATGCAAAACGGGAGAGAGAAGAGAGAAAATAGCAAAGGAGTCGGCTGCCCTCGCATCCTATTTATAGGAGGCTGGAGCCTCGGAGTACGCGGGGCGTACTAGTCCGAAATCGTCACTGCTTACGTATCTGAAGTGCTCGAGTGCGAGTGTCGACATTCCTCGGTGTACGCGGGGCGTACTTCGGATGAGTCCGATGACTCCTCTTCGGATAATGCCGGATTTTCGAATTAAATTTAAATACAAATTATTTAATAAACTTTGGAAATTCATATCTTCTTCATACGAACTCCGTTTTTGACGTTCTTTATATCCACGCGAAGGTGAGACTACGCTCTACAACTTTCGTTTAGACATTGTCGGCTAGTTTTAACTTTATTTTTATTATTTATTTTTAATAGGACGGGACAGAAAAACTTTGTTATAAATTCATAACTTCTTCGTTTGACGTCCGTTCTCGCCTAACTTTTTATCGCTTCGATACAAACAACGAGACCTTCGATCCTCGTTTAGATTGCTTCGGCTAAAAACCGCTCAATCTCAAATCGAGCATTTCAGGCTGCATACCGCTAAGCCGAAACTTCGATAAATCATAACTTCCTCATACGAAGTCAGATTTAGGCGTTCTATATATATTCGGAAACCTCGTTTCAACTACTACAACATTATCCAAAGATATCAAGTTTATTTTACACTTTAATTTTGACGCTTATTTTTATTCTTAATTAATCAAACCACAAAATTAAGCAATTAAGTACAAAACACATAATACTCAAATAATACAATCTTATTATTTCAAAACGGGTTACAAAGGTTAACCTAGACCATTACATTGCTAAAAATGGCAAGCCCGGAAACACAGGCGTTACACATATTTACGAAATGTCTCCCAAAACCCTAGTTTGAGTTCTTTTGGGATCGGCTTTGCCTTGGTCCACCACTGTCTTGCTTGCAGGGGGTATTACTCTAGCTTATCAACAGATTATCAGTTTTTGTCATTTATTATTGACTTTTGGCTTTCCCGTGTTGTACTTATATATACGTGTATCTTATATTGTATGAACATATACATATTAAATTCATTATAAGGAATTATATGAATAATGCCCGACGCCATTCTTTATAAGGAAGATTGCCCTAGTACTGACGGTGAGCTCAAGAGAATGAGTCACATACTGTATGCTTCAGCAGTAGGTTCAATTATGTATGATATGAAATGTACAAGACCGAATGTATCTTATGATATTAGTCTAACTAGTAGATATCAAGCTAATTCTAGCAGAATACATTGGATTACTATAAAGAACATACTTAAGTATTTAAGAAGGACTGAAGACATGTTCCTAGTTTTTGGAGGAGTAGAGAAACAGCTTGTTGTAAGATGTTACACTGATGCTTGATTCAACACTGATCGAGATAACTCACAGTCATAGTCGGGATATGTGCTCACACTTAATGGAGGACCCGTTGCCTAGAAAAGTTCAAAACAAGAAGTGTCCGCACTTTCTACAATAGAATCTGAGTATATAGATGCGTCTGAGGCAGCTCAAGAAGTTGATTGGATGAAGAAAATCATCGGTGATAAAAATGTTGTTCCAAGCATAAAAATGTCATTAAGATGATTTGTGACAAAACTGGTGCTATCGCTATCGCAAGAGACCCGATGGTTACCAACATGACTAGACACATTCAACGAAAATTCAATTTCATTCGTCAAGAATTGGAATTAGGAAATATACGCATTGAGAAGGTTCATGCGAATAATAATATAGCAGGTCCATTCACAAAGACTCTTTCTCAAAACAAGTTTGAGGTCCATGCAAAAGGAATCAGTCTTCGATTAGCTAGTGATTGGATTTAAATTTATACTCTACTAATATCTGGATATTCTGAACTATGTAGCAATGATATGTAATCTTTTTTGATATATGAAATATCTCTTTTTTGTTAAATATTATTGTGTCCTATGTTATCATGTTATTTAATCCTCGAATAATGACATTATTCAAAATTATCCATAGTCATCCACTATTGTGGGAGCAACTGTGAATTAAGACTAATATGAATCGGATTGGTTTATTTCAAGTGGTGAAATAGAAAAGTGTTGCATCCAAATTCATATGTACTCGTTAGAGAACAACTATTGGATATGGCCCACGTCAAGAGTCACTTCATGGATCGTTATCATAAGTGAATCTTGAAAACTAATAAAGTTTTTAATGTCCTTTGACCTGAGATACATATTGAAGAACTCAAATATGAGAATTTTTGTACTTTGACATGGTTAAACATTATTAGTAACTATGCAATCATAAAAGCCTTCGTTAGGTGTATCATGAACTATGTGGGAGTGTGTATCTATTCAAGATGGGATTTATTCCTCTAATGTGTTGAGAGTTAGACATATAAGGCGCCTTACTTAAAGTTGGATTTCAAATGAGAATTATTACTTTCCATGTCTCATATCCAACATGATGCATGTAACAAAGAGAATATTCATGCACTTACCTCATACTTCAATTTCAGCTTTTTGGGCTCCTGGAATTGGATGTTTATTGATGGCACCCCTTCACGTGTTGTTAGGGGCAGCAGCCTGTTGCTAGACACCAACAACTGTCTATGTTAGTTTGTAATGAATCTTGTGCAAGTGGGAGATTGTTGTATCTATATGCTCAAGAATCATTATTGAGTGATATTGCAAATAGCATATAATCCTATATGGTCACACCTTAATCAAGTTGGTACTTATGTGAATATTTATTAAGTATTTGATTATTTATAAATGAATTCAACTCTTGTAATTAATTAGAGGAAAATTATTATTTTTTTAGTATAGTAATAAAAGAGAAGACAAACTAGTTAATACATCATATGGTATGATTTATAAGTCATGTAAAAATGTTTTGGACACTTTGGCTAACCATGAATTAGCTAGTTTTGTTGGTGTAATTGGTATAATATACTAGGAGACAATTTTTATCTCTTTTTCCCTCCATGGCCGGAAATACTAGAAAGATGGGAAGTAGCTTGTCAACCTCCCTCCTCTTGTCCCCATGCTTACTTTAATAGCCATTACTTTATAGTAAAATAATATGTAGTCTTACTTTGAATGGGAGTATTTAAAGGAATGTTCTGCATAAAAAACACTTCCACTAGGCTTAGAAATCACACCAAAACCGTAGAGGTCTTTCATCGTCATATTTGATCTCTTTTGAAGTTTGTCTTTGGTGATTTGTGCTTCCCTTTGTGTCTTCCTTTAGTGCTTATTTTGTTAAGCACTTAAAATATTAAATAACAAAGCATACAAGAGGAAAATAGCATTTCTTAATACCTTAATCTTGGTGGTGGATACTTGTAGAGAAGATCATACTCTTTTATCTTTCCATATTTATCAACACTCCAAAACTAAGTGGGTTCAAATGCTCTAAAGGTTTTCATTCTAAAACACCATATGGTTATTTTTAATATCATTCTAAACTATTTAAAAGGATCCTTGGTGGTTTTGTTTTGAAATAAACTCGAAATTTTCTTGAAAATTTTATGGCTTCCGTTTCCTAGTTTTTATGAAAAACTCTCTTACTTTTAGTATCAAAACCCATAAATAGCATGGGATGATTATTTCATTGGGTAAATTAGATTTAGATTTAGAAGAGAAATGTTAGAATTATAATCAATTAGGTAATCATTTTGATATGGAGAGCGGGTAAGCTCTCAATAGGCTAATACACATTCTAAGGAGCTTGGTATGTTGTATGAATAGACCTTGAGCAAAGAAGATGGATCAAGATGCATCAATTAAAGATTTGGAGACAAGGGTAGTTAGTCTTCACTAACTAACAAGGTGATTTATAATTCTCTCTCACTAGATTATGTATGCATGTTTACATGTGTTTATATTATTATGTATGCATGTTTAAATGTTAATGGTATTTTTTTTATATCCATAACTCATTAGATAAAGATAGTGCATGGCTATATGAATTATAACCTTATGGATGATTATGTATGTATGAGTAGATGTTAGTGGTATTGTGTTAAATACTCGTAATATATTAGATTAAAGATAGGGTATGAAAATGTGATTCAATGTAAATGGTATTATGTTAAATACCTATAAGATGTTAAATGAAGATTGATTATGATTATGTGTTTATAATCATGTAAATGAGTATCTATGTATGTTTAGATGATAATGGTATTATGTTAAATACCTACAAGCTAATAGATGAAGATAAAGTATGTATTTGTGGTTAGATATTAATGGTATTGTGTTAAGTACCAATCATAGACTAGATGAAAATAGAGTAGGTAAGTATAGTTAGATGCTAATGGTATTGTGTCGAATGTCTATATCTTAATATATGAGTATTCAGATTAAGTACGTAATGAAGTAAGTACTAGATTGGTAGTAGAAGATCTCTTAATGAGATGATGAGATAATATGTTATGTGACATGTGATGTGTAAGACTATGGATAGACATAGCATTAACATGAACGATTATGAGAATATAAAAAGATGATTCCTTCTTGAATGAGATTACGATTCCTTCGGGAATATAGATAGATAATTCTTGTAGGAGTAAGGGTATGGGTTGTTAGAGAAATTTGAGATACAGGTTCCATGAGTGGAACAAAGTAAGAGAGTTCTTCTAAAGAACCTTGTTATATAATCCGTGAGGGATTAAGTATAGAGGATATGTAAGGGGTCATTGTAATCCATGAGAGATTCAAGAAAGGAAAAGTTGTCAAAGGATCCGTGTAGGATTAAACTGAGGAGACTAAGTATGGATGATTTTACACTGGTAAGGTCAAAGTAAGTTGTCCCCATACATGATAGATGAAGTTATCATATATGATTTGACTGTTTGGTCTAAATGAAAGTATAATGGAAAAGTGAAGAGAAGATATGAGATCAAATATGAGATGGGGCGAAAAGAGAGGAGAAAGTATTCCATAGAATGAGAATAGAGCATGATGTTAGAGAGAAGGACATAATAAGAGATGTAGATAGACTAACAAGAGGAAATAGATGAAGTGAGAAGGAGGAACAAGAGGAGTCGGGAAGAAGCAGAGATAGAGTATGAATAGAGCATGAGATGAGCATGAGAGGAAATGAAGATCGAGTATGAGACTAGTGTGAGAAGAGATGCGAAGACATAAGGTGAGATAGAGTAAGAGTATGCGAAAAAGATGACTGAATGGTAGAGTATGAGAATAAAGAAAGAATATAAGTAGAGTATGAGTGCATGAAAACAAAGTTAGATATAACTCACCGCACATATAGTTTGATGTGGATTTTTCATGTATTGCAGGTTCGGGTAGTAGTCGTTATACGAGAGGAGATAGGAGCACAATGATTTCGACTAGTAGGAGCACAATTATAGAATGTTGTTCTTATGTGGTAGCAATGCTACAAAAAAACAAATATGTTGTGTGTCTTGGTACAAAATAGTGGCACCAACACAATTAATGGACTTGGGATAGAATGCTTAAGAGTTTCAAACTTTGCTATTCTAGCAAACTAATAGTAGAGGTATAAAAGGGAAACATAAAACTCTTTGGGTGAAAGTTATCGATTCAATAGATGTTACACCTCAAGTATGGAAACTCCTTCCGACAAGATTTGAATTTTTTAGGGCCTGGAAAAATATTGCAAAAATAAAATAAGATTTTATTGGCATCAATTTTTTTTATAAACTTAATACTGGGAAAGAAAAAAAAGGTTTTTTATTGAATGACAATTTGATAGGATATATGACTTTATTCCTTTTACTCCTAACACTATACTCCTTGGAATCTTCCAATTTATGTAAGATTACATAGAGAATGGTTAATAGCTACATTGGTACTATGATTAGAAAAGAACACCAATCAAGATATTGTAAACAATCGAATTATAATAGTGTACCGTGTTGCTCAATCAATTTTTTCGAACTAACAAATATGATAAATGGTGATGGAGAGGAAACCTATCAGGTGAATTCTTAGTGTATTTCTTGAGGAACGTTATTAAGGTCGGATACTATTTTTCCGATTCATGGGAATTTTAATGGTCAAATTGAGTGCCAAACAATTTGACTTGCTTTGTATAAGGGTTGAAAGTGGAAAATATTGACACTATCAACGTTATCAAGGAAGGGAATTAGCATAAACTCAACCATATTTGTGTGGTATCGAATGTCAAACAGTGGACCATTTACCGGTTGGCTTCCAAATTACATAAATATTTTGGGAACAAATTATGATTCGGTGCAAATTGAATCCACTACTGTCAAACTCTGTCAAGGACATGATGACCTTACCATAATGTCTTCACTGTCAGATCTACACAAAAAACATCATCAATATGATATGCATTTCAACTTGTTGGTTCATTTGGCGATCAATAATTGATAGAGCCTTCAACAACTAACCTTAACAATAAACCAGATCACAGAGTACATAAGGCGAATGTATTTTTGTGACTAAGAAACAAGGCAATATTATCTAGATTAGAATGCAATTCATGGTGTATTTATCCTTTATATATATATATATATATATATATATATATATATATAGAGAGAGAGAGAGAGAGATAGGTTCATTTATTCTAACTATCAATTGTGTGGATGTAGGAATGATTGTAGACCAATCATTTCAAAAACCTAGATAAGGGTATATTGGTAATTTTCTTTTATATACCTAAATTAAAATCCAATATACATGGAAAATTGCTTATATGTTGGATCCGTTTTATTTTTCCCTTAAATTGCTTCTTTAATCTTCACCATCAACTCCTTCATGATACCAAGAAAAGAAGCCCACCATGCCCATCATCATCAATCAGAAGCACAATACAAACATCAACCCTAATGGTGCCTAATTCCAATTCACATCGAGCCCTAAACTCTCCAAGGTTTGAGACCTAAACTCTCCACTATCGATCATCAAGATTCCAGACCCATGACCATGGACAATTTTTTTATCCGATCGAGCACAAGACTCAAGCCATGGACGATTCTCATTCTCCAATCAAACCATAAGTTTCTTTTTCTTCCAATGAGCTCGTTTTTTATTTAATCAATTTTATGTATCCGGTTTTGGGTAATTGATTTTTTGAACGCCATTTCTGAAAAATCGATGTTTGCAATCTGTTTGGAAGTATTTCTTTGCATTTTATTTGAACCGATGGTTTGCTTGTGCTTTGTAATTTTTAAATTGTGAATTCTGAAAAATCGATGTTTGCAATTTGTTTGGATGTATCTCTTTGCGTAGAGGGAACCCCTACCATCGAGAGTACCTGTCTCCTTCTCCGATTAATTAGGTAACCAAGCTGGTAAATTCTTCGCCTTTTCTACTTCATTATATTAATCTTTCTTTTATTCTTATTTTCCAGTCAAATTGATGTTTCTGGAAACCCAAAAGTTGTTGTGATTGGCGAGGACTAGTGTTATGGATGATATTGAATGGCTTGTGAGAGTTCAATAAGTTCTCAAACACTGGATCTCAAATCACTGTAAGCATTTCTTTATATCAAAAGGACTCATTTATATGCAAATTGAAGACCACCAATTGTAAAGGAACAAATGATTTCTTCATATGTATTATGTGTGGTACTTAATGTCATTGAGACGTTGAGTTTAATCTACTTGTCAATTGTCATTATCAAAAGTTTCTATTCACTTAAAGGATCAAAATTTTCTTTTATGTTTTCTCTACTATAGGTTTATCTAGTTTATCATGGTGTTTTAAAATTAAATGTGCAGAATATTAAATCTATAACTATTTTAAGATTTAAGAAAAGGCTCAAATTATAAAGGGTACAAACTAGAGATAAAGGGTAAATTTATATAAATGTAAGTTGCACTAACTGTGAACATAAAATATTAAATTTATATAAATATGAGTTATTTCGGAATTACATATTATGTTTTTTTTTAATTCTTCTTTGTACAATGCATAACCACATATTTTCATATGGTGTGTTATTAGTATTTATTTTTGTAAATTTACAGCATCCGTCAATTTTATTTGTAAATGTCATTTTGTTTGTCGAAAATTTTCATTTAGCTCGTACAGTTGGTTGATCTTTTTCATATATTCCATACCTATAAACTATATTTTGTCAGAGTTACTAAAGTTGTAATATTATTTGCCATATAAAACATTCTCACAGAATGTTATTTTTACATGATTCGATTTTATGACAGTTATTTTCACAGATTGTCATTATTGTAAGAATGGTTGGATTGAAGTCGACTTTGGATCATTGTGTATTCATTCAAGAATTGTATATTCCATAATGTTATGTTCTTAAGAATTTTAGTTATTTTTATGATATTCTATTAGAATATGTATAACTGTATTGAAGTGTATAAGACTATTATTATATAAGAATATGTATGAATCTATATTTGCATTTCGATATCTGAATATATAAGAATCATGTTATTTTTCAACCGAAGGTTGAAGAATGTTGTTTTCCTACAAGAAGTTACTTCAATCAAAATATGTACTATACAGAATGTTTATTCTGGTATTTTATAGAATATCATTCTAACAGAATTGCATTCTAAAAGAATAAAATCAAGTAAAATTAAAAATTATGTTAGAATTAAAAATTAATTAATTAAAAAAATCAAAATTCAAAATTAAAAAAAAAAAACATTAATATCCCTTAAATTCTGAAATTTTCATTAATTAAACATGTGTTTCCTAATTTGAAGATAAGTCAAATGTACAATCTTACCATTTTTTTAATTAAATGGTATATATTCTATTTTCTTTAGTTTAATAATATAAGTAAATCATTTCTTTAAAATAAGTAAAAACCATTGATCCACATTCATCCCTATATCCATACAATAATTAGTTAGAACACAATAATCTATATATATATATATATATATATATATATATATATATATATATATATATATTTCTCTTCCGGTAAACTCCTTAATGATTTTATCACTAAAGTCAAATCCAAATGTGATTGCTAATTCTAGCTCGTCTTAGTTATTTATATCATTAGTTAAACATTTTTTTTTATTAATTAAATTGTCTTATTTCATCTGGTAAACAAAAGTTGTTAAAATCGCGATCATGATCGTATGTTTGTATGATCATATGATTTCACCTAGGCAAATCGATCTTGATCGTACGTGAGTCATTTTTGGGTAAGATCAGGGTAAGATCATATGATCGGATCGTAAGATCATAGAATTGATCATATTTTTTAAAATATTTTTTCCAATATTTTGTCTTAGACTAACTAAATACATCTGACTTTAAACCATATTAAACCTCTTTTGAATTTTTTATTGTTAAATGATGTATTTGATAAATATGTTTTATGTTTTAAGCTATTTATTGTTAACTGAATTGTTACCTAATGGACTAAAATGTATTTTTTATATTTTAAAATAAGTTTTTTTTTTTTTGTAGAATCTTACCATTCCGATTTAATCATAAATCTTGACGAACAGTTTATGATTTTGACAACCTTGATTAAACCTATTTTAATTAATGAATTGTATTCATTAAATTTCCTCGATGATAAATATAATTATTTAAATTTATTTAACCTTATTAACATTAAGAATTGGTTAAAGAAAGACGTTTATACTTTATACATGTCGGAATTCAGAATATCAGAGTTCTAACAATGACGTAAGTATAGAATACAAGAATAGTATCATATCATGTTTAACATACTATGACGATCCTAAAGGCTAAAATTTTCCAACGTGAATACTTGTTGATATATTTTGTCTATTACAAGGAGACATGGGCCACACGTATGATTCTTTTTCCCCTTGACTTGTTCTCTCTCTCTCTCTCTTGTGTAAATTTCAAATGTTTTGGAAAGTAGTTTATTTTTACACTTTTGCCTTCTTATTGGAAGTTTGAACGTGACTTTTGATGATAACTTAAACACTAGAAAAAATTACATACATGGTCCCTGCACTTGGCAAAATATACCAAGTTTAATCCTTATGAGGAATTTTTTGCAAAATGATCCTTATGTTTGAAAACCTTTGCAAGAACAGTCCTTATGGCTAACTCCCTTTGTTAAGTCCCATTAAGTGTAAACCTTTGATCCTGAAATGACAAATATAGTCCTCTCTCACAAATTATCTCACACTTACAGTCATCACCCACACCTACTCTTCATCAAACCTTCGCCGCCCCATTTGAATTTGCCCAATCATTAACCATCGGAAAACCCTAGCCCCTAATGAAAACCTAATCACCTTTGGAGTTGGAAACCCTTCAACATAAACAATGAAGTTTCAAAGAGGTGATATGGTGGAGATTACGGGCAAAGAGTCTGATATAAGAATCTTACTACATGGAAAACATCATGTTGGCTTATATCATATAAGTAGTATTATCCGATACTAACTTGTATTAGTGAAGATGGCTTTGTTCCCCTCACAGAGGTTGTCTCCGTCGAGAAAATCTATGTAGTTCACCCTCTAATTTTATTAAGTGTTGTTTTAAAGTCTGGCATTGTTAATGTCTACCATAGGATGTGTGTGTGACGTCCTCATTTTCACGGCCAGAAAAAACCGATTTGTTTATGTTTTATATTGAAAATCATAGTAACCTTTTAAGAAAAGTTTTGCAGAATTTTTTCCCAGAAAAAAACATGATAAATACGTTATTAAGCATTTCCGAAGAAATGTATTTTATTCATTTTTAGAACATTAGGATGTCATCGTCAATAAAGAAACAAAAGCATAAACAGACATTACATTCTTTTACACTAGTGATCTACATCTCTTTTAAATCTCTTAGTGTAAAGTAGCTTCGTATCAATGCATGTGATACAAATAAATTGAGTGGGTCAGGTTGGGAAACCTGGTGAGTACATTGGGTTTTCAACCCACAATAATATAATTATTATGTTTAAACATCAAATAATCAACACAATTACCCATCCACATTTCTCTTCTTTACTCTTAAGGATCTACCCTAAGAATTAGCTATTCTTCGTTCATTCATTCCTAAAGATTATCCTGAGGAATAGGCATGAAGTCCATCGTTGCCAATGACACAGCTGTCAAGCACTACTACTAATATTATCATTTAGGCGTAACTGCCAGAATTGTGACATTCTCTGTGAGGCGCAGTTGTCGGTATTGTCCTTTAGGCACAACTGCTATGGTTATGATGTTCTCTATTAGGCGCAGCTGCTAGGATGTTTAGAGTACATTGTAGATCAAAAACATCTACAGGTTGTAGTGCAGTTGCCAATGCTCATCTATAGGTTACTAAGTCCATTGCTGTCAACGTTCACCTATAGGGCACTATGTCCATACTGTCAATGTTCCTTTATATCAACTTTCATCCCTCGTTATTTATCTACCCATGTTTTACCCAACATATTTTGTAGATATAAGATACATATATAGGGCGTGTTTGGCAAAAGTAGCTGTTAGCTGGAAGCGGGTAGCGGTTACCTGGTAGCGGGTAGCTGGTAGCGTGTAGCTGGTAGCTGGTAGCGGGAAGCTGTAGCTTTTATTTGTTATATGAATGTTTGGCAAAAGGAGCTGGAAGCTTTTGAAATATATAAAATTACATAAAAGGACAACTGATTAAAAATAAAAAAGTATATAAATATAGTTTTAAGGGTAATTATGGAAATTGATTTCAAAAGCTCCGGACCGTTTTGTTAAAAGCTACATGAAGTAGCTTTTAGAATCAGAGTGTTTTGATAAAACTAAAAGCTAAACGCTCGTACTACCAAACGAAGTTTTTTGTTTAAACTAGAGTGTTTTGTCAAAAGCTAAAAGCTAGAAGCTCCCAAACGCTTCCAAAAGCTCCGTGCCAAACACGCCCATAGTTTAAATCATTTAAAACATGTATAAAATCATTCGTCCAGCATAGATAGCAAGTATACAGATAATATGCACACATAACACGTAATTTATATAAAATACTTCATATCTATGTGTAAGATGAAAGTAACTATGCACCCACTTGTTAAAGTGATGATTCCAAACTCGGGCATCGTTTCGCTTCTAACAATTCTATTTTCCTTCGACGAAACCTAGCATTATTATCGCTAAGTTTTAGTCTAATCTTTATTGCAACTAATTATTAGTCTAGATTCATCATTAACTCAAAGTCTACTTTCATGATCTATCAAATAAGGAACAAACAGGTACGATCATATCGGAGGTAGGGTCAATTTGGTATACGAAGTATACTGTTTGAAAATCTCACTTTAAACACCTCACTAAATCACAACCTAGACATCATCCCCGTAAGTAGATCAATCAGTATAACGACTTGGAATCACAGATAAATCTTTCTTATATGCTCATAATAACGATAATGAACATAAACATAAGTTATACTAAAAGTAGGATAAGCATAACTCACTTACTAGGGGGTTTGGTTAGGAACTAGGCTCTGCGGGGGCAGAACTTTCGAGCCGAAAATTCTTATTCTCGGAGCTAGCGCTCTAGGATTTGCTTCTAACACCTTGGAAGTGCTAGGGAAAAACCTTGAGGGTTTGGGGGTGTTTGGGAGAAACGGAGTGGAGAGGTGTGAAGAAAATGGGAGATTTGTGCCTCTATTTATAGGCTGAGTTCGGTGCGAACACAGCGCGTTCCCTAGAAGAACGCGACGCGTTGGCGAATGTGGCACGTTCCGTAGACGAACGCAGCGCGTTCGTTGCCACGTGTCACCATCTCGTTCCAAGTCATGGGGAAGAAGGTGTGGCCCAGATTACGCCACGTGTCACTCGCAGATTACCCAAAAAACTAATTATCTTCTAAAATCCATAACTATCGCATACGAGCTCCTTTTTTGACGTTCTTTATATCCACACGTAGGCAGAAACATGATCTACAACTTTCGTTTGGACTCCGTCGGCTAATTTTGAATTTATTTTTAAAGTTATATTTTTAACAGGCCGGGACAGGAAAAGTCTGTTAAAAATTCATAACTTCTTCATTCGACGTCTGTTTTCGTCTGTCTTTTTACCGTTGCGCTACTAATAATGAGATCTTCAATTCTCATTTAGGTTGCGTCGGCCAAAAACCGCTCGATCTAAAATTCGAATTTCGGGTTGTGCACTGTCATGACAAATCTTAGAAAAATCATAATTTCCTCATACGAAGTCATATTTGGGCGTTCTTTTTATGCACAATCTCAGTTTAACGTATACTACAACTTTAGTTTAGATCACTAAGGCCAAAAAGTCCTCTATCGTAAATTCACTATTTACGTTTCCATGAGTCATGCCGGTTTTGCAGTAAAACTTCGATCGGCCATAACTTCTTTGTTATAACTAGGATTTTGGCGTTCTTTATATGTACGGAACCCTTGTAACATATACTATAACTTGGTTAAGATTAATCCTTCTAACTAATCTTCCATTAAAAACTCATTTTTTGATGCTCATTGTCTCTAAATTTACTAGCCCGAAACTGCGGGCGTTACAATGTGGTAGGTGGGTAAGATTATTAAGAAAAAAAAGTCAAATTATATGGTGTTTTTTCAGTATCCAATAAAGAGATATTGGCACCGTTAGAATATCTAAGGGTTCATTAAAATTGGGTTGATGATGTATGAGCATATGCTAAAAAATAAGGCACCTTAACTTTGTAGTCATGTATGGTTGGTTTATGTAATGCTTTGATTATGTAACGGTTGTTTTTGAAGTATTATGCGTTTTAATTTGAATATGATTTCAGATTGTATCTCTTTTTATTCCTAAACATGTTATATTTTACTCTTAAACATGTTAACAACAATTTCAGTTTGTTTTTATTAGTGTATTATGTGTTCATGGACATGTTACATTTTGTTTCCATTGGATTGCTTTGTTGTTTCAATTCTTTTAGTGATTTGTTGATTTTAATTCTTTTGGTGATTCTTATTCTAAGAAATTTAATGATTCATTATGCTTGGATTCATGTTAGTCATTGAATGTTTGTAGCCGTGGATGTGGTTGATGTGGTGTGATGTAAATGTAAAATATAACCAAGTGTTTGTTAGTCCTTAATGTGTTTCACATGCTTTAATGTAAATATAACATATCATCAAAGTGTTTGGTAGTCATTTGATGTAATTCATGTGTTCTAATGTAAATTTAATAGGTCATCAAGTGTTTTTAGTCATTGATGTGCATCATGTGTTCTAATGTAAATGTTTGTTACTTATTCACAGTTGGGATAAATCAAGATGATGAATGGTTTAAAAATATTGGTTTTGTGTAATTAAGTTGGGATACATCAATATATGGAATTAAGACTATGAATGACTTGAAAAGCTTAATGATAGTTAGGATAAATCAAGATGATGGAATTAAGTTTCAGAATTTGTGGGTAGTGGTGTGGTAGACGGCATGGTAATGGTTATAAACAATGGTGGTGGTGATAGATGTTGTGGTGATGGTTGTAGGTGGGGATGTTGTCGACATAAGGTTTAGGTTTTCTGTTTTAAGAAAAAATTTAGAAATTCTAAAAGGCCAATAACAAGAAATATTGGCCTTTCAAGTTACGCATTCAAAGACATTCTGAATCTCAGACGGAAACCACAGAATTTTACCAAGCATAACCGCCCCTAACAAAAAGAATACCATACAGATGTACAAGAAATAATTCTGCCTGTCAATTCTTAGCTCCAAATCTTTACTAGAAATATTGGACTACAACACGCCTCACCTATAAATCTCCAACAAACAATTCGACGCGAGTATTATTCAGAAATACAAGAAGCATCATTCTCTTAATCAGGATACCTCGGAGACAAAAAAAAGTTTCCGTTTCCAATTCACTTCCCTTTGATCACCTGAAACAATCAACTAACACCTGACCTATCTAAATTCAAAGAAAACAGACTCTTGATATCTTCTCAAAGCAACCATACTACAAGAATCTTTTTGTACATTCCCACACTACCATACTTGCCACTAAAACCTTAACCATCTAGCCCATAATGGGTCTACATCTCAAATTTGAAAATCACATGTTCACTCTCTCTCTCTCTCTCTCTCTCTCTCTCTCTCTCTCCGAAAATAGAAAACTGGAAGAACATATCCCCCACCGTAGGTAGTGACATTCCAATATGTCTGCCAATCACTCAACCTCTGGCTACAATCCTCGAGTCGATCATCACAATTGCTTCCTTCTTGAGTCCTACGACTAAACTGGCACTATCTTGAGCAAGGCCCTCGAGACCTCAAAATCAACTAACCCAACTAGGTTTGCACCATTTAAACCTATACTGACATGACCACTAAGGTGCAAACAGTTCACCATACCCATAACTCCTTCCGAATACCAAAACTGAAAGGCCGATAAAAACTGGAACACACTGCAAAGAATCTTGGTGACAAACCATGCTATCTACCCCCAACCAGCTCCTTATAATTCCCGAAATCCTCTTCGATTCGCGTATGGATCTTGTGCTTTCTGTAGTACGAGCCTAATACTACCTTCTACACCTATCCACACTTTCCTCAAGATTCGTTCTGTATCCTCTAAGTAACTACTCATCCGTCCGATCCAACCATATATACCCATTCTCAAACGAATACACATTGCTAAACAGTGAACCAATTCCTCTAAGTCACTTCCTAAGCCCTCCTAGGATCCCCACCTCACCCTACCATCGACTGCTAAAGAAACCCTACTAATATCGACTAACTACTTTATGAATACAATTACATGAAACAAAACTTAAATAATCTTTCGAATAAAAGGTACAACCCTACAATGGTTAGACTCAAACGAGAGCGACACAATATGTCCATATCAGTCATTCTAAAACTCTTTAACCTTTGTAGCATGTAACTTAAGATATTTGTTAAATAGTTAGTTCACACCAATATGGGTCCCACAAAGCACAAAGTAAGTAGCATTCAAGCAGTAACACTCTATAGGCCACAAAGCTTAAAAAAGGCATCCGCTCACTAACTTGCTTCTGTGATGTTAGGAACTTATAACAACACTGCTGGTTGCCTTATGCATGCAAATTATACACAAAACGGGATCATTTTGATTGTCAAATGAACAATTCTACCCTATGCCCACAATCAGACAAGGAACAGGAAATAAGGCCAAATCAGTCCTTCTAGGGCTATATGATCCTAATTGTATACAATTTTTAAAGCATACACTTAGAAATCAATTAACATAGGTTCCAAATCTGTCATCGCATCCAATTCCTCTAAATTACAAAGCATCACAAATTAGGCCATTATATTCAACATCTGAAATCCATACTAGCATGTTGATCCAAAAGCTCACTCAACAGGCATATACAGGCACCTCTCCTAGCATTCTATCATGAAATCTTAAGCAGATCCTTAGCCCTAATATATCATGCAATTCTGCTATATTCACACCAAAACAATAAGCATAACACATGTATTAGTATTTTGGGAAATACTTACTTAAGCTCAGCTGATTGCACACATCGCACCCTTTTCTTTATGAAAATATTTTTATCAAACTTATTTTCTTTCAAAACGATTACCAACTCCTCAGTTTCAGTTCAATCACACCCGAGAGTGTGCCTGAATCCCTCAAACCAAGGCTCTAATACCAACTTGTAACATCCCAAAAATACCGAATAAAAATTCAATTTTAAATAAGTTAAAGCCATTCATTCATTGTTCAAAAGACGATCAGAGTCAAAGGATTCTCAAAACATTAGAGTAATTTGTAAACATTCAGTGAGGAATAAAACTCCACGAGATGCAATGCGGTCAAGTCGGGCCCTTGCTTTTGAAAACGGAAGCACATCAAATCATAAACATAAACTATAAGCATAAATCTTAATGAGTTCCCAAAAGCACCACATACCAAACATACAATTGGGCCTAGCCCTAGGGTATATTCCGACCCAATATACAGTCATGGGCCTAGCCCTGGGGTCTCTTTTAAACCATTCATACAATAATGGGCCTAAGCCTGGGATTTATTTAACCCAATCATATAACAATAGGCCCAACCATGGGATTTATTTCAACCCAATCATACAAAACATGCAAGAGTCACTACAACTAGCATCCTATATACACAATTTAGTGGGTCGGTATTGGTGCCTTCGACCCATAAGCACAGCGAGAAGACTCACCTCATAGTCTGAAAGAATAGGTGCACCGATCACTACTCCAAAAGCTATCTCTACTGGTCACCTATACAATTAACAGGGACCCAAATCTCAAACTACTATTCAAATTACCCAAAATGCCCTTAGGTCAAACTTGATTAAAATCATGGTCAATGTCAAGTCAAAAAGTCAAACTGACTGAGTACGTCCTGCGTAGTACGTTGGGTTCTAACCTAGTACGTGCAACGTACCTCTTGGTACGCCCATTGTACTTCGCCTAGGTCCAAATCTTCACTTTAAGTGCTTATTTTTTAAACACCTTTCATCCAAATTCAGATCTAGACCCAAAAAATCGTTCTAATTCTTTAAGTCTCCACTTTTATGACTTTCCATGGCTAGAAAAAGGTCCAAAAGCTAAAACCCTAATTTAATAATCCATTAAGACATCATAACTCTTGCATGGAGAGGATAAAAAGGACTACGATCACATTTTTATGGTTCCTAATAGCTCCATAATGGATAAATTTTCCAACTTTATCCATTCGAATGGCCCAAATAACCAAGATCTAGTCTTTAAGTCTCTAAGGGACAAAAAATGCATCTTTCTCAACTTAATCCATTAACTCCAAGTCTCCAACCTTCAGATCTGAATCAATATGATGTTTAGATAGATAAAGTTTCCAACTTTATCCATAACAAGGTCACAAACTTTCAAGATCTAAACTTTATGCACTAAAGTGACCAAAAGTGACAAATATGAAAAGTTAACAATATCTATGAAACTAATGAGCAAGTTTGAAGCTATTTACTCACAAAGGTACAGAAATAATGTAATCTTGTTGGCTCTATGTTTGAATCCTTCTTCCATAGACTTTGTTACCACCTTTTTCTTCAAGATCCTACCTTCTAATGGAGAAAAAAGATCATAAATGATGCCAATGCCCAAAATAAGTGAGAGGAGGCTAGGGTTTCGACTTATAGGCTCAATAGGGTGGAGGATCATGATAGGAAGGACCCCCAAGGGATTAGAGACCTTAAATAGGGCTCAAAACCACGAAAATAGGGTTTCTACTCTGCGGCGGTACACCCACCGTACCTAAATTTACGCCCAACGTAACACCCTAAAAACGCGACTTCCTCAACCCAGTATGCCCAGTGTATGCCCAACGTACTGCCCGACTCCCTTTGCCTAACTTCAAACAACCATAACTTCTTTGTTTCAACTCCGTTTTCGGCATTCTTTATATGCATGAAAAGGTATTGAATAGCCCCACAATCCTATCTAACTAATTTTAACATAAAACATACTAAACTAAATTACTTATTAGTTCCAAGAAAGAAGTCTGAAACATCACTTTTCTTGTTTTATCCTTTGACTCCAAAACACAAACCAAGGGCTTGGATCGCATAACCAATATTATCAACATCTAATAGGGTATAAACCTTATTCCCTTGAATTCCATGACCTTTACTTGATCCCTTTATTTTCCACAATCCCGAAATAAGAAACTTCTCGAAACAGGATGTTACACAAGATATACCATGGATGAGCTTCGATTTCAACAATGCATATCATGGAAAATTTCAATTTTGATCTCAAGATCTTAGAAGCATACGAGTCTGATTTCTTGCAATATGACTATAAAATTGAATCCATATCATCAACTCATACTCAATTCTTCCTCCTAATATTAAGATGATACGGTGTTATTAGACTAATTTCATAAACTAAGGATAATATTAAGATGATACGGTGTTGGAATAAGTCGAATTTTGTCCCTATCATCAATTCAGACTCGGTCCTTCTATAAATGGTTCTTGCACTTTACTTATATAATGGCATGGTGGTGATGGAAGTGGTTATCTATGGTGGTAGTGGTGGTTGTATATGGTGGTTTTTTTGGTTTATGCCTGGAACTTTCTTGATTAGATCATCTCTTTGAGTTTTGTCACTTAATCATTTGATGTGTTCATGATTTTTGTATTCAAAAATTGATGATGGTATTGGTTGTGATGTTGATATACGGTGATGGTGGAGAAGGCATCCAATAAGTGATCATAGATGGTGACCAGATTTTTAAATGGTGGTGTTGGTGGTGCCGATGTTGGTGGTGGTATATGGTGATCTTGAAAATGTACAAAATCAATAAAAAAAACATAAACATGGCTATTTGTATCATTTTACACCTATTTAATGGATGTCTATTTGACAGTAATGGTCCTAGGGACCATCGGTGATACTAAAACCCTCCATAGGGACCACCTATAATTAAATCCTAATACTAGGACCAAAAATGTTATTTTAGGAAAACCACAGGGACCAAAACTATAATTTACTCTTTCATCATTTAGTAATTAATAGTGTACCTGGAGTTCAGTATGATATAGGTGTTCATACATGAGACATACACACATATGATATGTAAAATCTTCATCAGGTTTTACAGGTTCAGTATTGATTATAGATTTAGGCTTATGAATCGATGATGGTTTAGCGATAAAAATCATGGTTACAATATGGAAAATGGATCATTAGGCCGGTCACATGGCATGTGTTAAATGAAATTCTTGGACGATTAAGTTATATTGGATATATAGACTGAGGTTTGTAGATTATGATAATCTGGGCTTAGGATTTTTTTTAACTCTTTAGTGAAATTATTTATTTATTAAAATTGTTTTTTATATTAAAATATATAAAAATAAATTATTTAAACTTTCAAGTTATAAAATTTAAAGTAAGTAAATTAAAATTTAATTATTTAATTAAGTGATAAGTTAGGTCAATAGTTTTGAGATAATGAGTTTATCTATGACACTTGAATATGTTCATGTAACTAGAATTCAGAAATTTGTAACAATTTTTATCATATAGGGTTGAACTATGTGATGAGACTAAAAATGTAATCCATAAAGTCATATTAGATCATTAGAATGTTCAAGGGCCAATATTGCCAATTATAGAAATATAGACATGACTTTGAGTTAACAAATTCATAATGTTATACTTCACACTATGTCCACCTAAAGGTTTCTTAGAATCCTTGTGACTCTTCCTGATTCACGTATGTATCATATGATTCAGATAGTACGGGCTCACACTACCTTCCACACCTATTTGTACTCATCCCAAGAATTTCCCCAAAGTTCTAGGTCCCAAATGACCACCACTAGGGGTCATATCACTCGTATATGTACCTATACAAGTGCATACCACAAATTATCTTAGATTCTACAACTAGTATCCTACTCACCATCGCTCTCGTACCACTAGAAGTCTCTGATAACATCGATAATCGCCTCGCGGAGGCAAGTTGTACGTAATCAAGAACCAGCTAGACGATCGAATAAGTGATTCTACCATAAGCCCACAACCAAACAAGGAACAAGAAGTAAGGCTAAATCAAGCATTCTTATGTTATGCAATCTAATTATGTACAGCTATAAGTCATTCAATTAGCAACTAATTAACATTAGCATGAACTTGAGATAGTACATAGTGTGCAAATTCTAAGGCTATAAGGCTCTTCAATTATCAGACAATTCTAACATGCAATTCTTAAAGAGTTCCTTAGCCTACATACTAGTATGCATTTATACCAAATCACATATCAACAAATATAAAAAGTATGGATATTTTAGGAATCATATTCCTTTCTAAGCTATGGCTGACTATAAGCATCGCATCTTCTCTAACGACCCATAAAATTTTTCGTTTTAAAAACCATTAGATCCATACAACAGATGTCTCAAAGTCAGCCACAATACAAAATGTCAAAACCATCAGAGTACAAATAATCACAAGTACATAATCATGAGG
The DNA here is from genome assembly GCF_051521515.1 of Lactuca serriola. NCBI lineage: Eukaryota > Viridiplantae > Streptophyta > Magnoliopsida > Asterales > Asteraceae > Lactuca > Lactuca serriola. The sequence continues at coordinate 86,411,400 of NC_136408.1, forward strand.
AGGATGTTGTGCCATCACGTCGGGCCCTTCCTTTTCGTACTGGAAGTACCTGAAACCGTAAAAATAAATTCTAAGCACGAAGCTTAATGAGTTTCCCAAAGTACCACATAACAAACATAAAATTGGGCCCAACCCTAAGGTAATATTCCAACCCAATATATAATCATGGACCTAGCCCTAGGGTTTCTTTCAACCCATCATATACTCATGGGCCCAACACCAGGGCCTAGCCCTAGGGTTTATTTCAACCCGATCATACAATAATGGGCCCAACATTAGGGTTTATTTCAACCCAATCATACAAACATGCAAGAGTCACAAAGACATGTAGCATCCTACATATATAATTCAGTGGGCCGACGTTGGTGCCTTCGAACCACAAGCACAGTGAGAAGACTCACCTCAAACTGAAGATAACCGAATCACACACGTGCTTGGTGCTACAAGGTCTCCTCACTCTAAACACATCCAAAATCACCCTACTTAATAATTAGGGTAATAACCCATAATCAAGGTCCAAATCATGTCTCTCTTACTAAAAGTAAAAGAGTATTCTACCATTTCCTTACTGGAACCAACTAAGCATGGCCCAAGGCCCAAAAATGGCCCAAAATGCACTTTTGGGAGTATGTCATATGTACTCCCCCATTACACCATGCGTAGTGCGTGTTCACACAAAAGGTTACGGGGTGAAACCCGTTACGTCATGTGTACTCAGAGGTTACGCCCTACGTAACCTTGTGTTGTCCAAAGCCACTTTTAAGCTCTTAATACTTAAATACCAAACATCCAACTCATAGATCTTAATCTTGGGAAGGTCTTAAATGGTAAAGTCGACAGCTTTAAGCTTTTTCATGGCTTAATACAGCCCAACACCAAAACCTAAGTCCATAACACCCTTTAATAACCTCAAACTCTTGCATGGGTGAGAAATAACAACTAAGACTTCATTTTTATGACAAAAGATCCTTAAAAACATCATAAAGTGAAAACTTAAGCTTTGCAATAGCTTTTACTCATAAGAACCAAATCATAGGACCAAAAGTATGCAAAACTAAACCCTAGCCTAGGTCTAAACCATATAACCATAAATGTGTGAGATTTATACCTCTAGAAGTTGGCAAATGAAAAAGAAAACTCTGGATCTATAAGATCCTAGGCCACCAATCACCAATAATGAACTTCTTCTTCTTACATAATGCACCAAGAACACTCTAAAGGTCCAAAACAAGCTCTCAAGGGTTAGAGTTGTGAAATGACAGAATGAGGGAGTTGAGCCTGAAGGTAAGGAAGGTCTTAAGGACTTAAGGTCCTTTAAATAGGATCCAAACCCTAAAAATTAGGGTTTAGGATCTGTGTGAGTACGCCCTGCATACCTATTGTGTATGCCCTACATACTCAAAGGAGTTCACGACACCCCTTAATGAACTACACCCGACATACCCATAGGGTACGCCCCACATAAGGACCAAAAATGCAACCTTTTAAACTTTAAGCCATAACTGAAAATACCTGGAAACATGGGTGTTACATCTTTTTTTCCTCGTTATTAAAATTCTTTTTAAAAACTGTTTGTAAAAGTTCTAAGACCCTATTTTGAGTTTGAAATCACACCAATGTTCATCCAAATCCCTCAAACAAAGGCTATGATACCAACTCATTTTAAACCACAAAACCAAGATATAAAATCCAATGTATTAGAATCATCGAAAAGAAAGCAAGTCTAAAATGTAAAACATCAATGATACGTGCGCCGTATAGTCATGTTGGGCCCTTCCCATTTCCCACAATATGTAGAACTACCTGAAAAATATTTAATCCACAACTGTAAGAACAACGTTTAGTGAGTTCCCCAAAGTACCATTTATCACATTTTATTAACAATGCATACAAACAAGGCTCATAGTCGACACCTTAGTGGGCCTATAGGCACAAAGCCAACATCCCAAAGACCTGTTGATATTCCAGTCATTCTCTTAGCGGGCCTAAAGGCTTACAACCAACTTCCCCTAAGTACCAACATTCTTCTAGAAGACCTGTAGTTTTATAACCAACTTCCCTCATGTACCAACATATACCAAACATATAGACTAACCATCCTAAAAACACATACATGCACTAACAATACTCATCTAACCTACCACATTGTACATATATTCTCACACACAATATAGTGACAAAACTCATATGAATCAAAGAGTTGAACCAACATACACTCGCTTACTCGAACATATCACCAATGCAAACCACCTATATTACAATCAGAGGTCAAACCTTAGTCTATATCTTAATTCCTCGAAGTTTAAGGAAAAGTAAAACTGGTGAAAAAAAGTCAACGACCAACGGTCAGCTGGTCAAATTCAATGGTCAATCACGACGCGACCACCTCTTAGGTTGCATCGTAAACACTAAAAGACAAAATAGTCATGGCCGACCATCACGACTCATGTCACAGCACATTATGGTTGTGTCGTAACGTTCAGTTATTCATCAAATTTTTCATTAAGCTCTTAATCCTTCAAGTGTAGATCCTAAAACTTCATATCTAATTTTTTTCAAGGGATGTAATGGATAAATTTTCCAAATTTATCCATTTTCCAACCAAAATAAGCCCAAAACTCAAACCCTAACTCTCTAGATGTTCTGAAGGACGACAATTTGTGTATCTCTCAAAAGGAACCCAAACACACACCTTTTACTAACATCTTAAGTCCATAAATCACGACAAAATCATCCTATGGTTCTAGAGTTTCTCATAATCTAAGAACATTCATGGGACTCTAAATCATGAAACAAACATTAATGAATGATAAAGGTGGGAACTTTATACCTTCCCAAAGTCCAGAAGAAACTTGTATTGCAAGACCTCAGTTGGAACAATCTCTGTAAGCACCAAGATCACCTCCTTCTTCTCCCAATGACACTCAAGGCTCAAATTCTTCCACACACACTCAAGTCTAGGGTTTTCGTTTCAGAGGCTTGGAAGCTGAGAATACATAACCCTAAAATGTTAGTATCTTTAAATAGTGTCCAAAACCCACAAATAAGGGTTGAGGTGTCCAACAGTGCCACATCACAACTCACACGCAATTTGTGTCACGAATTATGACATGGCGTGCGCCATAAAGCCTAAAGCTTCATATCGTGATTTTGAAAAGAATCGAATCTCATAACCCTAAATTAACCTAAAGCCTAAAGCATGTTCTTGGGGTATTTAAAGGCCATTAACCCTAAGATTTCGTCATTTTTAGCCTCCGCCTCCTCTATAACACCTCTAATGAAACTCTAGCCACTATTAAAGTGTTTGGAGCTCATCCTCTCTCCTAAATCCATTTTGGTACTCTCTTAATGACCATTTGGTGGTATTGTACTTTAGAAGGAACAATAACAAGAAATATTGGCCTTTCAAATTATGCATTTAACTTTTGTTTCATGTAATTGTATCCATAAAGTAGTTAGTCGATATTAGTAGGGTTTCTTCAGCAGCTGATGGCAGGGTGAGGTGGGGATCCTAGGAGGGCCTAGGAAGTGCCTTAGAGGAATTGGTGCACTGTTTAGCAATGTGTATTCGTTTGAGAATGGGTATATATGGTTGGATCAGACGGATGAGTAGTTACTTAGAGGATACAGAACGAATCTTGAGGAAAGTGTGGATAGGTGTGGAAGGTAGTATTAGGCTCGTACTATAGAAAACACAAGATCCATACTCGAATCGAAGAGGATTTCGAGAATTATAAGGAGCTGGTTGGGGGTAGATAGCATGGTTTGTCACCATGATTCTTTGCAGTGTGTTCCAGTTTTTATCGTCCTTTCAGTTTTGGTATTCGGAAGGAGTAATGGGTATGGTGAATTGTTTAGGCCTTAGTGGCCATGTCAGTATAGGTTTAAATGGTGTAGACCTAGTTGGGTTAGTTGATTTTGAGGTCTCGAGCGCCTTGCTCAAGATAGTGCTAGTTTAGTCGTAGGACTCAAGAAGGAAGCGATTGTGATGATCGACTCGAGGATTGTAGCCAGAGGTTGAGTGATTGGCAGACAGATTGGAATGTCACTACCTACGGTGGTGGATATGTTCTTCCATTTTTCCATTTTCGGAGGAGAGAGAGAGAGATAGAGAGAGAGAGAGAGAACATGTGATTTTTAGATTTGGGATGTAGACCCATTATGGGCTAGATGGTTAAGGTTTTAGTGGCAAGTATGGTAGTGTGGGAATGTACAAAAAGATTCTTGTAGTATGGTTGCTTTGAGAAGATATCAAGAGTCTGTTTTCTTTGAATTTAGATAGGTCAGGTGTTAGTTGATTGTTTCAGGTGATCAAAGGGAAGTGAATTGGAAAAGGAAACTTTTGTTGTCTCCGAGGTATCCTGATTAAGAAAATGATGCTTCTTGTATTTCTGAATAATACTCACGTCGAATTGTTTGTTGGGGATTTATAGGTGAGGCGTGTTGTAGTCCAATTATTTCTAGTAAAGATTTGGAGCTATGAATCAATAGGCAGAATTATTTCTTGTACATCTGTATGGTATTCTTTTTGTTAGGGGCGGTTATGCTTGGGTCATCCGGTTTGAGTTTTAGTTTGTTTGCAATGTCAGTTGGTGGTGGTTCGGACCCTAAGTGGGGGAGAGTTGTATATTATTCTTATAGGATCAACGATTTGTTCGAGCTATGGCTTTAGAAGAATGGGTCATAGGGATTTGCGGTTCAAGTATGAAAAATTTTGGTTTAGGATTTGGTCAAGACGGGGGTGCAGAGCAAGTTTCCATCAAATGTATGTGTTCGGGAATACAAGAGTCGTCTTCGCAACAAGAAGATGTTGTTCAAGGATCTCGTTGTAGTCAGGGTTTCCTTTCGGGAATGTATAGGAATAGTCAAGAGGCGTTTGAGTCACTCAGGTTAAGTGTCGATTGTTGAGGGATTTGTCAGCTTCTTGTATAGATTGATATTTATAGTCTAGATTGGGCAGTTGTTGATCAGTTAATCAATTTTAGAGTTTTGTATGGTTAGTCCCTCATGGGCTTTGTCCAGTAGTGTATTGGATCAATGGATTAATTGTTAATGCACTCTCGATCGTTGGTCTTTTCGTTCTTCGTCAATATTAGAGGTTCTTCAGAAGTTTAGATTTGTATCAGTTGGAGTTCAATGGACGCATCAACTTATCGTCAAAATCTATACATTGTACATTTTGGTTTCTGGGTATGGGTACCCTTAATGGTTGGTTGTGAAATTATTATTCATAGTAGGCTCGAGTTTGGTAGATGTTTTGGTTATTGGAAGTTCGGATATTAGCGCAACGTTGTGGAGTTCTTCAGGTGTGGCTTGGGATCTGTGTAAAATCCAATTTTGGCATGTCGTGTTGGCATGGTTGGTATCTGGATTGACCCAACCAGAGTTTGACAACATTTCTGATGGCTTCGGAAGTTTTATCGAGCTATTGTGTATTGGTAGAATATAATTAGTTTCAATCAAGTTGTGGGATCTTAGTCTTCGACCATTCATGAGGATGTTTCTTTTAGTAGTTGAGGTTCATCATTTTGGTTAGATCTATTGGTACCACACCCCATGGGTAAGGATTGTGAGGAAGAAGGAGTGAAGTAGATCTAGGGTTGGTTATGTGTTTTACCTTGGGGGTATATGTAGGTTAAATAAGATAGCATGATAACACTTGGGTTGAGTTATTGACATGGTTCTTCATTGTTTTGTTGGCTTTAAATTGGAACAAGAGTGTAACCGCCTATCTCATTCTCTGTTTGTGTGCGACCTTGTTTTCACCTAAATTTTGCATTAGTAGTCACAAGTACTATGAAAGGAATTGTGTGTGATAGAAGGGTATGACCCATATTTGTGTTCGGTTAACATTAATAGGGATGTTGATTGGGTTTTTGCAAGTCGGTGGACTGATGGTTGGGTATATTTAGGCCCATGTGGTCCTAGTCGTGAGTCTTCAAGCCATTGATGGCATGACAGCATGATCGTCATAGTACCGTGAGTTTATCGTTTAGTGGTTAGCAAGTGTCACGATGTACCGTGAACCAGTGGCTAGATGATTCATATGGGTGGGACTCGGTAGTCTTTTCATTGAGACTCTTAGGTCTTGGATCATTAGTTTTCTTGGCATATTTGGGTGTTAGTGCATTGTGGGAGTCGAGAGACTCAGTGACCAGCTCGTCTAGATCATGTGGGTAGTTAAAGGTTATTCGGAGTAATAGTTGTGCATTAGAAGTCTCTTAAGGTTTGCATTATGAACCCCATTTTCTTGCAGGCTATTTATTACGAGTTTGGTTACCAATGTTGGGTATCAGTTATGGAATCTCGAGTCATGAAGTTCATTGTGAATGTCTCAAGTGATTTGTCTGGTGGAGGTACACCAGAGCTAATAAGGGATTTAGATGCAACGTGAGAATTCTTGGATTGACTATCCTTATACTCGAGGGATCAGCGGGTTGGTGATAACTTGTCAGGAAGTCAAGTGTGTATTTAAGGTTGTTGGGCACAATCTTCGGATTGGGATTGGGTAAAATTCACGATCAGTATATTTTGAGTATTCTTTCTGCATGGATGAGTGGTGTTCCTAGTTAGGGACTAAGGGAGGGTATGATGAATGAATGATTAGCAGTCCTAGAGAATAATTTTTGGGGTTTAAATTGATGGGTTCCATTTTTCAAGAAGTTTCCTTCTTTGAGTAGTTGTCGCTGTAATTTGAGGTCTTCAATTTGGGAAGAGTAAGGTAGTTGTTTCAGTTCTCAAGCAGAGCAGTTGGGTTTCTTTCATTGGTTGAGGGCAGAGTGTTAAGGTTCATTATTTCGGAGGGTAAGTGATTTTTGCTAAGATGGGGTTTGGATGGCAGGGTGGGGAGGCGATCATCGGTATGGGATGAATCTTCAGTCTTAAATTGAATTCAGGAAGTTCGGGCCGGATTGACTAGCATTGTAGAAGAAGTAGTAATGAATGATTTCGAGGATGAAATCTAATTTAAGCGGGGAAGAGTTGTAACATCCCGTTTCAAGAAGTTTCTTATTTCGGGATTATATACAATAAATGGATCAAGTAAAGGCATTGGGCTTTAAGTTAATAATGTTTAGACCCTATTGGATGTTGATAGTATTGGTTATCTGATCGAAGCCCTTGGTTTGTGTTTTGGAGTCAAAGGGTAAAACAGGAAAAGTGATGTTTCAGACTTTTTTCTTGGAATAAGGGTTTTAGTTTGTTATGTTTTACGTTAAAAGTAATTAGGTAGGATTGTGGGGCTTTTCAATACCTTTATGTGCATATAATGAACGCCGAAAGCGAAGTTGAAACGAAGAAGTTGTGGTTGTTTGAAGTTAGGCAAATGGAGTCTGGCAGTAGGTTGGGCGTCCACTGGGAGTACGTTGGGCGTACTGCGCTGATGAAGTCATGTTTTTAGGGCATTACGATGGGCATAACTTTGGGTACGCTGGGCGTACCGCCGCAGAGTAGAAACCCTATTTTCGTGGTTTTGAGCCCTATATAAGGTCTCTAACCCCTTAGTGGTCCTTCGTATCATGAGCCTCCACCCTCTTGAGCCTCTAAATCGAAACCCTAGCCTCCTCTCACTTATTTTGAGCATTGACATCATTTATAATCTTATTTCTCCATTAGAAGGTGGGATCTTGAAGAACAAGGTGGTGGCAAAGTGTATGGAAGAAAGATTCAAGCATAGATCCAACAAGATTACATCATTTTCTGGACCTTTGTGAGTAAAAAGCTTCAAACGTGCTCATTAGTTTCATAGATCTTGTTAATTTTCATATTTGACACTTTTTGGTCACTTTAGTGCATAAAGTTTAGATCTTGAAAGTTTGTGACCTTGTTATAGATAAAGTTGGAAACTTTATCCATCTAAACATCATATTGATTCAGATCTGAAGGTTGAAGACTTGGACTTAATGGATTAATTTGAGAAAGATTCATTTTTGGTCCCTTTGAGACTTAAAGACTAGATCTTGGTTATTTGGACCATCCTAATCGATAAAGTTGGAAACTTTATCCATTATGGAGCTATTATGAACCATAAAAATATGATCTTGGTCCTTCTATCCCCTCCATGCAAGAGTTATGATGTCTTAATGGATTATTAAGTTAGGATTTTAGCGTTTGGACCTTTTCTAGCCATGGAAAGTCATAAGTGTGGAAACTTTATGACTTAGAACAATGTTTTGGGTCTAGATCGTAATTTGGATGAAAGGTCTTTAAGGAATAAGCACTCAATGAGAAGATTTGGACCCAAGCAGAGTACATTGGGCGTACCAAGAGGTACGTTGCGTGTACAGGGTTAGAACCTCGTGGTTTGGGTGAGTCATGACTACGCCCAACGTAGTGACTGAGTATGCAAGGCGTACTCAATAAGTTTGACTTTTTAACTTGACTTTGACCGGGATTTTGACCAATTTTGACCTAAGGGCATTTTGGGTAATTTGAATAGTAGTTTGAGATTTGGGTCCCTGTTAATTGTATAGGTCACCGATAGAGATAGGTTTTGGAGCAGTGATCGGTGTAGCTATTCTTTCAGACTGTGAGGTGAGTCTTCTCACAATGCTTATGGATCGAAGGCACTAATGCCGGCCCACTAAATTGTGTATGTAGGATGATAGATGTCTTTGTGACTCTTGCATGTTTGTATGATTGGTTTGAAATAAACCCCATAGCTGGGCCCCAGGGTTGGGCCCATTATTGTATGATTGGGTTGAAATAAACCCTAGGACTGGGCCCATTATTGTATGAATGGGTTGAAAAAGACCCTATGGTTGGGCCCCATGGTTAGGCCCATAATTGTATATTGGGTTGGAATGTACCTAGGGCTAGGCACAGTTGTATGTTTGACATGTGGTACTTTGGGTAACTCACTAAGCTTTGTGCTTACAGTTTATGTTTATGGTTTTAGGTACTTCCGTTTTCAAAAGGAATGGCCCAGCTTGATCGCACTGCATCCTAGGAGTTTTTTTCCACACCGAATGTTTACAAATTACTCTGATGTTTTGATAATACTTTGACTTTGATCGTCTTTTGAAACAATGAATGAATGGTTTTAACTTATTTAAAATGAAATTTTACTAGTTATTTTTGGAACGTTACACCTTGTTAAAATCAGAACTAAAGACATAATCAATGTGTAATGGAGGCGGAATCGGTGGTATCCATTTGTCGGTGGCTATGGAGGTGGTCGGTGGCAAAAACATAGCGATGGTCGAAGATGAAGGTGAAAGGATTTCATAAGGTGGTCATCGGAGATGCGGTTGGAAAAAGGAAGGTGGTTACAACATTGGTGGTTGCGACACCTGAAAAGAGGACATGGAATGGGAAGAGATCGACAATCCGAGATAGGGTATTTGGTAGTGACACATTTTGGGAGTAAGATGGTGCAAATAATTTATTAAACAACATATTCCAATTTTGGTCCTTGATGTTATTAGGTTGTAGTAAATTTGGTCCAAGAAAAAAAAAATAAGAAAATGTCAAAATAAAAGAAAAAGAAAAAAAAAAGAGACATTTTTGTCATTTAATATATACTTAAGAGAAGTTTGGTACAGGGTAACGGTCCTAGGGACCACCGGTGATAACAAAACCCTCCACATGGACCATCATGATCCATGATTAAATCCCAATAGTAGGACCAAAAGTGTTTTTTTGGGCAAACGATAGAGACCAAAACTGTAATTTACTTGTGATAAAAAAGAATTAGGATTTCTTAACCTATATAACGAACAATAATTTTCACAAAATCTAGAACCACCAATAAGTTATTATAATTATTTTCCGGGTCAATGTCTAATCATCTGCACGTCAGCACTTATATCACTTAACCAACCACAAGTTTAGTTGTGTCGTGATATGTTTAATATAAAAAGAAGAAAAGGCTAAAGAAACTATATTATATAAAAAGATAAAAGCCAAAAGGAAAGAATGCATATAATATCATTTTCTACGTTAGTTTTACTTTGAAAAAAAACATTTTTTTAATTTATGCAATAGATCTTACTAGAATGATTTAGATTTAACATATATATTGTTATTATGCATTTATGCATAAAAATGGAAGAAACACATTACTCAAAATGGATATTTTTCAAAAAAAAAAACATTTTCAAGTAAGAAATGAACTAAAGTATATTCAACCCAAAAAATAATACAACATTTATAACTTACCAAAGAAAAAAAAACAGATTTTGAGTTTATCTCACAAGTACAATGCTCTTTTGAGAAAGTATTTCCTACAAATGCATCTTTCTGTTAAGGTGCATGGTGTAGGGGTTTTTATAACACCCAAAAATCATGATATAAAATTTTTTGTTTTTAAATTAATAAATCATTAATACATGTATTTCCCACAAAATCAGAGTAATTAAGTTTTAACAAAACATTGACAAATCATAGTAGTTCACAGAAGGCGGAAATAGGTGGTGTGTGCTCTGCAATCATCCCGAGCCCTTCCATTTGAAAACCGGAGTACTTGAAACATAAATTGAAAACCGTAAGCACAAATCTTAGTGAGTTTCCCAAAATCACATAACATACAACCACAGAACATCATCCACAAATTATCATCCACAAAATATCATGCAACATACATACAGTTGCCATGGGCTCCCCCATGGTCTTTACTAGGAATGTCATGCCCCCCCTGGTTTTATATCCAAATATCATGGTCACCCCCATGGTCTTATATCCAAATGTCATGGGCACCCCCATGGTCTTTCATGCAAGTATCACAGAGACAACTAGCATTCCACATATCAAGTAATGGGCCGACATTGGTGCCTTCGACCCATGGATATAGTGAGAAGACGCACCTCGCACTTCCGAATCACACAGACGAACCGCAGCTGTTGGCTGACAGATTCTCGAACGAGTTGTTGCACTTCATTCTTGGAGGAGGGGGACGGCGGAGGGACAACGAATGGACGGTAGAAAAACATCGCGACAACGGCGGCACCAACAAACGACACCAGCGTCTACAAGGCTATCGATCAACGAAGTTGGTGGCGTGGCAGACGGCGAGTCGGAGGGAGGAAGCGTTGTGCGACCGAGAACAACAGCATCGGCAGTCGCGGCGTGTTCCTTGGCGGTCTATCTTCGTCGACAGCAGTGCAGCGGCGGTTTCCGGTTTCGAGGTGGAGGGGCGGCGGCTGGAGTACTCCACAGTGATGGCGACTGAACAAAGTCAATTAGGTTTAGGGTTTGAGACAAGGAAACGAGGGGGAAGTAGCACTGGGTTTATCCCGTGTTCTCTTCCAAACATATGCCCAATATTACAAGTTTGGCCCTCCTCCACCAATCCTTTTTCAACATAACTCCAATATTTACCAAACATCCCCTGACTTCAGAAATTATTTAAGAAAACCACCCCCGAAAATTACACTTTAACCCCCAATTCCATAATTATGGCATTTAACTCCTGGAACCAACCCCCTGCTAAATTATTATGGATTAAGGGCTGCAATAAAATAATATAAAGTATAAATTTACATCTTGGGGTTTATGGTTTATTATTTATTTACTTAACTTTAAACGGAATGTTACAACCCTCCCCCACTTAAATTAGATTTCGTCCTTGAAATCATTCCTTATCATTCCTGACACGTCCAACAACTTGACACATGGCGATAACCCCGAGCGTACCACCTTCTTTCCATGGCAACCGAAACCAACCCTCACATGGATCCCCAACCCACAGATGACCAAATCCCTTCACCATCCCATGATAATCCCTTGCGAATTAACCACAACTACCCAACCTGAAATCTAAAGTCTCGGGATGGTCTGTCTCCCTAACAACCCGCCCATACCGAACCATTTTTTAGTCCATTCCACTTAATTTTCCAACTGACTACTCAACTTTTGATACCTGGGATTCCCATTAGAAAAATAATCACAGACCAACATTGTTGTTGAACACTTCTGCTTGGCAGAAGGCTCAGATAATATTTCAAGTAGGAGACTTACACCTGCAACGGTTAGACTCAGACGAGAGTTGCGCAACAGGATCAAGTCATCTACTCCGGGATTATCCAAATCTAACTTCAAGCGACCTAACTTCTCCTTCGAATAGCAGGCTACCCCACACATACCAGTTCCAAATCAATAATACTGCCTTGACTTATCTCGATGCCCTTCACAAATAATATCAATCCACGACACAATAGCACGAACTTGATCTGTCGTCCCAAACTGAATATGTTTATTACCCTTCAACCCTTCAACTGATGCCCTCGACATATAATTACCCCAATCCTTAATCCATCAAAACAAAATTCCTACACAAAACATGCACGATGCTCGACTCAAGATTTTTCCCAACCCAATTCGATACCCCACTCATAGCTCGAGATCCATGAATTTGTACTTGCATTTCACACCACGACCTACTGATTCCCGACGACCCCTCACCTGACCAATAAATAAACACTCCCAAACCATCTCTAAGACTACTAGTCTCGCACCTTATCCAACCACCAGGCTCCCAAGAGTCCAACAACAAGGCTGCCCAACCTAATAACCCCTCTACGCCACACACTAATCACCCACATGATCCTGCAACTCAAGATCCAAAAACTCGACCCAACGGTCTCTACCAGGTCCAATTTGAATTTCCATAATCACATAGGCCTCGCCCCACGAGTCCCACTCGTCTAGGGCTACACAGGCCTGACTCTGCCTTGGACCTCAATGGTCCTCAACCTATAATGAAGAAATACTCCTTGACAATCCGGACTGGCGTGCCCACGACACGAACTGATTCCCCCTTTACACCCATGACCACTACCAACAATAGTTTACTTCAAACTGATGAATTCTACGATCCCATTGCAGTCGTACAACACTTCCAACCAACCTGGGTTACCACCCATAGCCTTACCATGCTCAAATCATCACAATACCATGCATCCTAAATCGAATCCTACAACCATTCAGGAGTTCAGGTCACGATGGAGATGCTGACTTGCAGTCGGAAGTTTCTTGATCTCCCACCAATATAACCTTAATCTGAACAACCATTTAATTCTCCCCCACTTGGACTCGAAGAAGGTCTCTTACCCCTTAATCCTTATAGATCTCCGACCCGTCTCCCTCAAACAAAATGGACCGCCCATACCCTGTGCTAAACAATACTAGCGTTCCATTGCTAGCTAACTCCATGATCACCCAAATCCTAAAACCCTGAAGGATAATCTTAACCAACCTGATAATCCAGATCACTTGCAATGACACCATTCCTGAGTTCTTATGTTGGCGACTAAAACCATAACCCTTGCCCTGAACCAACAAATCTTTATTCCAACTTCCATTCTCAAAGAATTATTGGTTCCTAATCGAATGCAACCTGAACGAATATAAAAATCCCCTGACATTACCAATGACCAAACAACTCATGCATTTGACACCACCATCTTCCTTCTATCGTTCCTGACTTAGCAATGGTAGTGTTCATACCCAACAGCTCTTCCATAGGCAACTACAGCTCCTACCAGAATGAATACTAAAACCACCGAACCTTGGTGATTACCGAAGAACTGAACTGTTGAATCCTAACTAAAGGCCTTCCACATAATACCCCCGAACTGATTCTAACCCAAAACCAGAATAGCAGTCGAATGCACTAGAACCCGCTACACGATATACAACTCCTTAATGAACCACTAATTGTTCATGACATGCAAAAGACATGAAACAATTCCCAAAGATATAACCCAATGATAATGGAGAAATAAACCGAAGATAATGCTTACCCAAATCAATATAAAATCCAAGCAACAAGAAACTGATAACAACCGAAGAAAAGAAAAAGACAACATACCCGCAATATCACCTGCTAGAGCACTGGCCTCTCCCGGTCCTATACTGAAATAACTGGCTACTCTTTGTTGGGGCTCCAAATCGATCTCCCTCCCTCAGCTCTAGAAAATCATATCATTTAGGGTCTTACACCCTGAAATACTCTCAAACTCCCTGATATCATCTGCCACATATCATGATACGACTCCTTCTTAATTTCCTTGTCCGTTGCATACCGTGGAACCAATAAAGTCCTCTCACGGAACTTGGCAGTGATCTATGCCTCAGTCTCAGTAGTCTGCCGGAGATCCAAAAACTCTCGCGCCAACTGTTGCACCTTAATCGTCATTGCAAACTCAACTTAGAACCTGATCGAGAAGCTATTCCATGACATACCATCAAGGACATCATCACCCAACTCACTACCAACCTCTTCCCACCAATCTCGTGCCCGGTCCTTCAACAGGCAGGAAACATATCTGATCTTCGCCTCCCCGGGGCAGAAAGTCGTTCTAGATGCGTTAGCCATATCTTATAACCGCCTCTTACTGACAACAGGCTCCCTCTCCCCATGGAACGCAGGAGCTCCATATGCACGGAACACCCCCCAAACGCTCGTCCAATATCTCTGAAATACAGCTAGAAATCTCTAATGAGATGAACTCCCGCAACCGCTCACTAATCGGCTCAGCATCCGCACCCGAACCAGAACCAAAACCAGAACCAGAACCTGAACCAGAACCAAACTAAAATACCATCATGCAAAATATCATAACATACTCAATAATCCTTTTCCCCAAGCTTCTTAGATTCTCCAAGACTCTCCCCGATTCGAGTACGGATCATGTGCTTTCAGTAGTACGAGCCCAATTCTACCTTCCACACCTATCCATACTTTTCTCACGAATCAATCCGAATCTTCCAAGTCACCTTCTCAAACTGATGCACTAAAGCTTACTAAACAAAGCGAATACAACCACTACAGCACTCCCTAGGCTCACATAGGTTCCCAACCTCACTCTGCCATCAAGTGCTGAAGAAATCTTCATAATGCCAGCCATCCACCTCATGAATACCTTCCTATTCACTTAGTAGCTGACTCCCATCATCCAAGAGTTGCAAAAAGCACAAAGCAAGCAACATTCATGCAATAACACTCCAATCCATAGAACTATCATAGAACATTCACCCTACACACCAACACTTATGCTAGAAATTTCACCCTTACTGCTAGTTGCCTTATGCATGCAAATTATATACATAATAGGATCAAATAGACTGTCGAATAACATACTCTACCCTAGGTGCACAACCAAGCAAGGAACATGAAATAAGGCCAAATCAATTATTCTAAGGCTATAAGATCCTAACTATATATAATTTTTAAAGCATACACTTAGCAGTTACTGATACCACTAAATATTCCCATTACAACACAACATTTAATACTCCCAAGACTACTAAGCATCATACATATGAATCTAATCCATCACTGACTAATCAGCTCTAGCATATAAGTCTACCAGCTCATGCAATAAACATACAAAGGCATCTCTCCTAGCATTCTATCATGCAAAAGCTGAGCAGATCCTTAGACCTAACTAGCATGTGATTCACCGATTCATAAATCAAACATAACAGATAACATGTATGGGTATTTCGAGAAAACTTACTCGAGCTCGGTTGATTGCATGCACCACACATTTCTCTTATTTTAGAAAACTCTTTTCTAAAAAAAATACTTTTTTTTGAAAACTTTACCAATCCTCAGTTTGAGTTCAGACACAATCGAGAGTATGTCTGAATCCCTTAAACCAAGGCTCTGATACCAACTTGTAACATCCCAAGAATCATGATATAAAATTTTTTGTTTTTAAATTAATAAATCGTTAATACATGTATTTCCCACAATATCAGAGTAGTTAAGTTTTAACAAAACATTGACAAGTCATAGTAGTTCACAGAAGGCAGAAACAAGTGGTGTGTGCTCTGCAATCATCCCAAGCCCTTCCATTTGAAAACCGGAGTACCTGAAACATAAACTGAAAATCGTAAGCACAAAGCTTAGTGAGTTCCCCAAAATCACACAGCATACGACCACAGAACTGATGGGTTTTGGTCATAAGACATCCTATGTGCTCATACAAACCCTAATGCTTGGATCTAGGTTTCTCTATTGTACATGCTTTGAATCCAAGACTATAAACCCTAATTCTAGCATTCAAGTAATCATATTAATCATAAGAATAAGTTTATAATGTTACCTTGATTGTTATGTAGCAATAACAATCCCAATTCCTCCTTGAATTGACTTTGGAAGGCTTAGAGTCACAAGTGTCACTCCTCTAATGGTTCACAAACACCATAAGCAAGAGGATGAAGAGGAGAGAGAGGATGGAGGCTGCCCAAAACGTGTTCTAACCCTAGAAGGTTGCTTGTCCACGTTTTTGGTCCTTAAGGGATCTATATATAGTGAGGCAATTAGGGTTATCTAACAAGGAAACCCTAATTTGGATGCTTAAGCCCTAAGCAACCCATTGAGCCTTTTTCCATAAGGCCTTGGACGATTTCATATGGGCCTCCCCATAGAATTCGTCCACCTTATAATAAAAGGCAATCCATGGCCCAAATTGCAATTATCTTATAATTACAATTCCAGTCCCTTAAGTTTAATTAATCTCTTTTAGTCACAAAACTAATTACCAATTAATTATTGACTAATATTAATTAAACAATATGATTTCTCCTTTAATATATTATTCCCATAATATATTAATAAATCATATTTAATCCTTTCTCTCCATAATTCATCCTATCAAGTTGCTTTGGTGAAGGCAACCCAAAAGGACCATGCACCATCGGGTCAAGTACATACCAAAATAGTTATGGACTTAGACACTAATCCAACAGTCTCCCACTTGGATAAGTCTAACAACTATTCTGCGTATGACTTCAGATCCTGATCTGCAATCGTAGCTTTCCAAAGCCGCTGTCAACTCTGATCATATCAAATACGCGTGTCCTTAGATAAGGGATCATATATTCCTCCATTCTAGATATCATATGAGATATGATTTCAAATCATTCTCTTTGTACTACTTCTCGATTTCTGATTTATGACGACAGACTAATTGAACAAATCAAATTAGCCCTAGCCCAGCCGAGCATTTACGTTTGTCATCACTAAACCATCGAGGGGCCCAAAGATATGGCATTTATCCTACTTTGAATAAAAGGAATGGATAAACTTTGATACAATGCTCGCTTGCACTCACGCACCGAATCACACACAACAATATGTTTTATAACACCAAGTTACTAGTGCGTTTACATATTATCAATGTGCAATTGATTCGCAAGATACAACTCACACATCTCGGTTTCAAGAATATAAGATGTTATCGTCTCACCAATCACTCGTGATACAATTCATGGAGTGATCCAAGTGAGCGTGGGTTTAATCCAATGCTCAAATCATATTCATAAGCACTCATGAACGTTGCATCAAACATTTGCTTATGTCTAATGCTCTTTAGACAATCCACACACCAATTCACGACAGTCTTCATTCATATCTACTTCCAACATATGAATGACTGTGGCCCGTTCGAATAATTCGATTATTCTTAATAAACTCAATTATTCTGGAAGTCAAAACATGCAAATGTGAAACACAAGAATAATACTAATCCCATATGGCCTCAAACCTTTGAGTATAAATAAAACACCTTTTATTTATCACCATATCGATTACTCATTATTTGTCGTTTCGGGTAATCAACTTCTTACTTGAATTCCAACACTTGTCCCATGCTCCTAGCATGCACACAATGTTTACCTATGGTTCTTACTTTGTGAAATAGATCACATTGGACACATTTCCAATCATTCTCATTTCACAACTCCAAATCCGTTTTTCATAAGTTAAAGAATATCAAATTCTTGTTACTTATAGAATATGCTACATTATAACATTCTATGCAACTATCCTTTCGTAATGTCACTGCACCAAAGTCACAAAGACTATTGCCAATGATATTACAAAGTCTTCTATCAGAGATTGTTACAAGACAATTCCTTAGATATGATGTCTCTCACTCAAAGTACATTCCTTTGAACATCCTTTTGCATAAAAGTTTCTAATCTAGACATAGGTTTTCAATATTCAATTCCCAATATGGACACGCTTCCATATTTTCCATATGACAACTCATTCTTAATAGAATCTTATCTATTCGTAATGATGCAATATGGTCCATCCGGTATGGAAACATTTCTATAATTTCCATATGACAACTCATTCTTAATAGAATCTTTTCTATTCATAATAATGTCGATATGGTCCATCCAATACCATGCTTCCAACTACTCACAAGCGACCAATCCTCGTCGAACTTTGGATTGTCCTTTGATAGTTGTTTAATTACTTTAGTCAAAACCGATTCTAGTCCTTTTTCCCTCTAAATGCACTAGACATTTGGAAAAATTTAGAATGGTCAAACATTAAAGCATTTGCAATCGATCCTATACCCGAAGCGTATGGGACACGACGCATAATGTTTTATTTGCTGTGTTCTCAAAATTCGAATTGTGAAGATGGATGCCGTAATCATAATCGAAATTTTAAGAACACACTATGTACCTTTGACTAAATTTTATTAACATTCCACAACCTAAGCCTTTAGATTTGAAATGAAGCATAATATTCTCTCCCTTAATTATAGCAAAACAATTCTTCAACTATTGCGACTTTGCAAAGTATGACTCTTGTTTTCTATAATTAATATTGCTAACCTTGCAATACTTTCCTTAATAATCATACAATCATAACTTTTATGCTCCCACTATCATGATGATTATTATAAAACATAACACTTATGCTCCCACTAGCTTCGACATGTATTCATAAACATCTCAACTTTCAAAATCAATACTTATTGAATTTTTTAAGTTCATGTTTCTAATACTTAATGCTTTAATAATCTTTTATCAAGGCTTTTTGAACTTATACACCTTTGCCTTCGATAGTTTATATGTGTGTCTAAACACTTAAGACTAATTGCCAAACCTCACAATTCAAATTATGGAAAGGGATACCGTAACCATAATTGAATTCGAGAATGCAATTTTACAATCACTGTCTTCTTAAAATCTTTCTTAGTGAAAGCATTTCCTCACAATCATTTTCATGAAGGAGGAAATCTTATGACACTTAGATTTAAATGGCGTATGTGTTCCTATCCATGTGAATTTGTTAAAACCAAGGTTTACGACAAATTCAA
This sequence comes from Lactuca serriola, assembly GCF_051521515.1. Classification (NCBI taxonomy): domain Eukaryota; kingdom Viridiplantae; phylum Streptophyta; class Magnoliopsida; order Asterales; family Asteraceae; genus Lactuca; species Lactuca serriola. The sequence goes on from NC_136408.1 coordinate 86,430,467, forward strand.
ATTCATATGGACCGAACTTTCTTAATCTTGATTTCTTGCCTTATGGTAGCACAGCTGCCCACCACGTCTTCCAAGTAGTTAAGCAGCTCACCCTTTCCTATCAATGTACCTTTCATTGATTAAGGTGCTTTGCCTTTTATACGTTCAAAATGAGAACTCATAGAACTCACATGCATAATTAACTCGATTGGATTGGCACAGAAACCAAATAATGTCATTAAGATAGGTTGTAAACCTCAACTCGTGTGCTAGTGATGATCAATAAGGTTTATTTTATTTGTTCTTGAAACTTTTCAAGACTATAAAGACTCCCACTGACTCCTTGACATATACGATTCTCTTGTCAAAACATTTCTTGACAAACAAATATTCAAGAGCTAGTGTAGGTTTTATCAAAACAAAACACTTCATAATTTTGGTCTTAGTTGTTCTTTGTCTTATCCAAGACATCACAACTTTCCATAATTGATGAATGTTATAAACCTTCTTAATACTTTTCACTCAATGTTATAATCTTAACTCTAAGACTTGATTTGGAACGAAGTATGATAGACTTCTTGATTTCTCCATTTCTTCAATTCTTGATTCCTCTTCTCAAACATACAATTGTACTAAGACTTACTTAGAGGATCAATTGAGATATGGTTCTTAATCATTAAGACCTATCATAAAGCATAAAAGGTACTCTCTCTTCTTCTTAGAATGGAGAAACTTTTATCTTTCTGCCTACTTGATTCTTGTTATTCGTTCTACTATTGATTTAAATTTTTTCAATCAATTCAGAATTACACTTAATCTTATAAGTATAATCATATTTACTAAACCTTTAGTAAATCATGACGAATATCTCGTTACACTTATGGTGGACTTTGATCAACACACAACTTTGTCTACTCGATCTCCTAGTCCTTCACTTGACACTTTGTCAATGAATTAGTCTAATTTCCAAATACGAAATTTCTCATTCATCGTGCATCAACGTTGCATGATTCCAAGTTTCTGTCCAATTGAAACTTGGGCGATGAGAAACTCTCCCTATTTGGTAAATTCTCGACTTTCCATAACATAATAAGAACCAAATCCATTATTGCTAATAACAGAAACATTTTAACATCAATTTTTCATACACGCCATTGTAAGGATAAATAAATAAAATTTAAAATCAAAATTTATTTTATTGCGGAAATTTTTTTCCTTACAATGAAACTCATTGAAAAACCTATGCTAATACATCTTTCTTAGCAATCTAATTCTAACTCTAAGTAGTAGCTCAAGAATCTAATCTTCGAGAAACGCTATCCATTCCTTCACGGTTAGATTCTGCTCACTTCTTCCCTTAAGCTTCCTTTCTTTTCTTCGATCCTACAAAAACATCAATTGTAATCTTATCACATTATGTATTCAGAATCTAGAATGAAGCTTAAAAGAGTTAGTCAATGGATTTTACCTAAATTAGAGCCATACGTTTCGACACTCCCATCTCTTAGATCTCTTAGGTAAATTGGGCAGCTACGTCTCCAATGCCCCTTCTCTTGGAAATAAAAGCAAATCGACTCTTTTGGAACAGGACATGGAACTACTTCAGACATCGCCTTTCTCTTATGATCAAACTTTTCGATCATATCATGTCTTTCGTTGCCATTGTCTATATCCATAGAGGTCTCGAAGGCAGATTCACCAATCAACTTTGCTTTTCTATTGCGCCAAATCATTGTTGATTCAGCAGCAATAAGCATATAGGTGAGATCTATAAGGGTCACATCGTAGTTCATCATATAGTACTCTCTTACAAACTCACTATATGAGTTGGGAAGTGACTGAAGAACCCAATCAACAGCCATTTCCTCACAGACAACGGATCCCAACATTCTTAACCTATCAATGTGTGACTTCATCCCTAGGACGTGTGCACACACGGACTTTCCTTCTTTATGTTTACTTGCCAAAAGGGCTTGAGTGATCTTGAACTTTTCAAGCCTTTGAACTTGTGGATTAGGGAGAATAATTGGAGGAGGAGGGGAAGTGAAGCATGATTTCTTGTTCCTCAATCGAATCGTGGAATATCATCTTCATATGGAAAGCTTGTTCCACGGGATTTGGGAAGACCATAGTTGTCGAACTTTGACATCTACAAAACGGGAGAAAACGAAATTCAAGTTAGTTGATTGATTGAGTCCTTAGTAAATCACCAAAATGAGATACTAAGGCTAGGACCCAACACAATATTCTACAACTCGGGAGAGGGATGGTGTAACACTAATTGCAGAATATTTGAAGGTAAGTGAATGACGATTCACTAATTTCCACCACGAAAAACAAAAAAGAAATTTAAGTTTTAAATCTATGAAAACTCCTAGATCCTTTGAGATTCATTGAACTTTCAATGGCATGTTTAAATCTCGATATGCCCCTCTAGTTTGTGATTGGGATGCCGAGGATCACAAAGCGGGTGTGAATAACCATGCAAACTTACATGGTGCCCTCACATGTTACAGTCACCTATTCGATGTGCCGGTAAACCACACACACTCCACCGAACTATGACAAACATCGAGTCACCCTTTGCTACCTTTTCCTAGAACCATTTAGTGTGCCGGTAAACCACACACGCTCCACTAACGTCTTCGCAAGGGCACAAAGTGTAATTTCATGGAATTGCATTAATTCACTTTTGCCTAAGTAACTAAGATTGGGAATTTTATGAAAACATTTAGTTACTTTTATACTACATTATACTTATAATGGAAGGTTTTGTCCTATCCTACCCGTTCGGCTAACGACCCTCCACTAGTCAAGAGTGCGGTGGGTAAGAGTGGATACTCATTCAATCGCCATTTTATAGACAATTTCCTTAAACACCCCTTATAGACCAGCTTCGTGAATGAGGTCTACTAACGGTAAGACTGCCTTTTACTCATACATATATATAATGTTAGACTTTTAATGTTATAGTATAGGGTGTATTTTATACTTTCAAAATACTAGGTGGTCTAATTTAACAATTATACTTGTAATTCAATTAAATTGTGAACCTAAACTTTTAAGGATTTATCAAATCTCTATTAATTATACACCTTAATTAATTAATAAAACCATAAGGGTGTGATTTGAACTTTTTCAAAACTATACTAGTTTTAGAATTTAACATTCCTAATTAAACTTTTAATCAACTTTTAAATTCCAAAACTTGAGGGCAAGTTTTTGAAACATTTCAACACATTAGGGTTTCAACTATTTAAATTTCAAAACTACAAAACTATTGGGTTCAAATTTAAACTATAAAACTTAAAGGGCAAAATATGAAACTTTTCAAAGCACAAGAATCAAATAACAAATAATCTAAATTAACATTTAATTACATAATTATCATATTTGATTTGTTTAATGATTTCTTGCAAAACAATTTATCAATTTACTCAAAATAATTAATCAATTATCTTATAAGGAAACAATTATCTTATTAATTGATAAATATCTTCAATTAGATCAAAAATATAGTCAAATATATCATATAATCGGATTAATATTGATCTAACATAATAAGGTAACTATCCCAATGCAAAAACAGCAAGAAATCCCGAGATAAGCTCTATCTGACGAGTTGACTCGTCGAGTCAAGCCTGGACTTGTCGAGTCACCTTGGACTCGGCGAGTCCAGCCTCCAAAACACCAAAAAACGAATTTTTAGATATATCAAGCATCAATACAATAGAAACCAATCAAGGCTCTGATACCACTGATGGGTTTTGGTCATAAGACAAGAGGATGAAGAGGAGAGAGGATGGAGGCTGCCCAAAACGTGTTCTAACCCTAGAAGGTTGCTTGTCCACGTTTTTGGTCCTTAAGGGATCTATATATAGTGAGGCAATTAGGGTTATCTAACAAGGAAACCCTAATTTGGATGCTTAAGCCCTAAGCAACCCATGGAGCCTTTTTCCATAAGGCCTTGGACGATTTCATATGGGCTTCCCCATAGAATTCGTCCACCTTATAATAAAAGGCAATCCATGGCCCAAATTGCAATTATCTTATAATCATAATTCCAGTCCCTTAAGTTTAATTAATCTCTTTTAGTCACAAAACTAATTACCAATTAATTATTGACTAATATTAATTAAACAATATGATTTCTCCTTTAATATATTATTCCCATAATATATTAATAAATCATATTTAATCCTTTCTCTCCATAATTCATCCTATCAAGTTGCTTTGGTGAAGGCAACCCAAAAGGACCATGCACCATCTGGTCAAGTACATACCAAAATAGTTATGGACTTAGACACTAATCCAACAAGAACATCATCCACAAATTATCATGCAACATACATACATTTGACATGGGGTCCCCTCATGGTCTTTACCAAGAATGCCATGGGCTCCCCCTGGTCTTATATCCAAATGTCATGGGCACCCCCATTGTTGTATTGAAGGGGTTTAGTATACTACAACATCCTATGGTGCACATACAACCCTAAATACCTTGGATCTATGTTTTCACTAATTATACATGCAAATGGTTTCCAAGGAATTAAACCTATAACTAGCATGCATTCTCAAATACCAAATAATATACTAGTTAGAGTAACATACCTTTTGTGTTGTAGTTTGATTCCATAGAGTAACATACCTTTTGTGTTGTAGTTCCTCAAGTGTGACACCTCAAATGGTTCACACAACACCAACAACAACTTGGAATAACTTGAGAGAAAAGTCCTTATGCTCAAATCGGTTAGCCCTCATGTGTACACACCTTAGTCCAGATTTCTTCAGCCATGGGGTCCTTATGTATTGTGGCTATTAGGGTTACACCATGTAACTCATGTCTTTCCATATTCTTCATGCTCCATGGGTTAAAACCTCCATGGCTTACTCCATGGGTTTATCCCAACATGAAGAACTATGGATCATAAGCCCATATATATAAGAATGAATGATTTACACAGTCAATCCCCATATATTTAATTAGTCTCCTTTTGATCATAAAATTAATTCCAAATTAATTCTTGATCAATACTAATTAAATAATATGATTTCATATCAATATATTAGAACTTATAAGATATCAACAAAATCATAATTATCCTTTTTTCTCACAAAAGTCTATCCAAATTGTTCTGATGCCATGCAACCCAAATGGACCATGTCAATCGGGTCAAGTACATATGTGACAACCGTCAAATTCAAGTCAAAGTCAAATTCAAGTCAACAAGTCAAACCGGTCAATCTTGTATAATACTTGTATGATTAAAAGTTATTCTATGAAAACGTACATTTGTATGTCAAGAATTCGAGTGTCTCGGTAAATCTATGTGTTTATCAATGTGAAACACTAAGAAAGGAGTTAAACGCATCAAAACACGACTATGGACCCTTTTGGGGACTTAAAATAATCATAAATGAAGTATAACGGGGTCCACGGACCTTGCATTGCAAGATTATTCGATGATAATGGCTAAAAATGAATCTCTCCCAAATCTCTCCCAAATCTCTCCCAGATCTCTCTCAAGGTCTCTCTCAACTTTTTTAGTCATCCCGACCCATAACTTGGCCAAAAACCGCTTGAAACGGAGAGTTATATCGAAAAAACAGATAATTAGGGTCGAACCTCTTAGGAGCCGAAATCCCTCTTAGGAACAGAACCTCTTAGGAACCGAACCTCTTAGGAGCCGAAACCCTTCTTAGGAACCGAACTTGTCAGAAGCGAGCCTGTCAGAAGCGAAGCACCCTTCTCGAACCGAATCTCAACAGACCGAACCGAGACCTCGGACCTTCTGTCCCTCCCCTTCGCACCTTCGGTTCCTTCCTTCTCCCCTCTCGGTTCTCACCCTCTTAGAGCCAAACCTCGCAGGTTCGGTCCATATTCCCCGGTTTTCGACCACTTTCGCTTCCTAAGCCCGTTTTTGATGTTTTTAACGGGATTTTTTCACCAAATGCATATTTTTATCATTTTTAACCCCCATAACTCTTATTTTATTTATTTTCAAGGATTTATTAATTATAAATCATTATTTTACATTAAGAAGAGTATCCTACACCACAAGTGGGTCAAGTGTGCCCACTTGCCTTCCATGTGTCATCTTCTCAATAGTCCAACCCTATCCACATCACACAAACCAAGGTAAACATCCCTTCAACCTTGCAAGTTGCTCCAGAAACATTTATATAAAGAAATCCCTAGAGGATTTCTTGTTTCACTTTGATCAATCCTTCACTTACACACTTCTCAAACCACCTCAAGAAAACTCTTTTCTCTCGACTTCCCACCACTTTGTGCTAGTGTTCTTGAGCTACTACTTCACTTTTGGTAAGTATTTCATCTAAACCCAAGTGTTATTCCATGTTTCCATAAAATCCTTGAATCATCTACACACATTTTAATACCAAAAATCGTTCTTAGGATCATCCAAACTTTCACGTGTTCATCAAGTGTTCTTGACTTGAACTCCTCGTCTTCGACCTTCCACTCTTCCAAGAATCACTCAAGGTGAGTTCATACCCCTACATTTTATAGTTTTCTTTAGTTTTCAGGGGGGGATACAAGTTAAAACACCAAAACATATTTGAAACTTAACTTGACAGCTTACAACATAAAAGTTGTGACCTGTTCACGAACTGTTTTACCCAACTTAAACTTAATATTTTTCAAAAATGTTCAATATGAAAATGGTTTAGGTTTATACCTTTAAATGACTACTTGCTTATCTCCATACGATTTTTCTACAATTTATGGTGATTTTTACAAAAATGCCTATCACTGCAGCAACGAAATTGGACCAGGTTGTGAAAATGAACATTTTCACACTGGTTTAAGACCACCAAAAATTATAAGAAAATTTGTGAACACAGTAGACTCTTTTTACAAACTCTCTGAGTTTACGGATTTAGTCTTCGACTTACAATTATTTTTCTATAAATAATCTAAAATAGTGACAATTAAGAGTTAAATTGTTAAAACGAGTTTAAGAGTTATTCACACCTTGTAACATGTTGAGCAAGGTGTGTAAGATTTTATACTTAAAATTTTCAATGTCATTTTATCGAAATACAAGGTCATGCATAACAAGGTTTCAATTACAACATAAAACATTTTGATAAAACTATAATAGGTATAGTTTGGACACCTCATTTTACAAAGAAATGGTAATACAATCGATTTACAAAGCGAATATTTTATTACAAACTACATGAACATGTTAATGAATAAATTTGTGAGACATTCATCTCCGGAGTACTCTTTAGTACAATAGAAAAGTCTTGTAATTATAGCCAGAATCTCTTGTAGGGAGAGCGTGATAGTTGCGTATAGATCTATATTGGGTCTGACAAACCCGCACCTAAGCTGCTTGCAACAGCTAGACCGACAGGTCTGGGGTGACAAGTGTCATAACATTCCGATGCTTGAAGAACGTCGAGTATGAGGTCTTCGTGTCTTAGCATGGTTATAACAACTCACATGGGGAATTAACAAAACATATAATTCACGAGAATTTAATGATTTCACAAAAAGGTGTTTTATTTAAATATAAAACCACACATATGTATGACGATTTACTTACATATACTAAGTCTTGGTTAAGTTAAGACTACAATAAACCTTTTAGAAAATATTGGATTTTCTGGAAACAAACTTGTAACAAACTTTAAGGAACAACATCCATTTTTCATTCATAAATTGCTTATGAACTCACCAGCTTTAATGTTGATACTCTTTCAAAAACAACTTGTATTCTCAGGTAATCAGTAATACGGGTAACCACTAGATTTTTTAAGTCAAGACACTAAGGCGCAAATTTCTTTTGAACTATTTTGACATCATATGTAATTTATTTGGAAACATGTATTTTTGAAACGATGTAACCTTTTGAATTATATTTATGATGGTTGTGTTTACTTTCTTCACTATGGTTATGATACTGAGCATTACGTCCTCCGCCCCCGAACGTTTCCGCCGTTCCGATTTGGGGGTGTGACAACATACCAATTATAGTTATGGACTTAGACACTAATCCAACAGTCTCCCACTTGGATAAGTCTAAAACTATTATTGCGTATGACTCCAAAACCCGACTAGCAATCGTAGCTTTTAAAAGTTGTTGTAAAACTTTGAACAAATCAATGACGTGTCCATTAGATAAGGGATCATATATTCCTCCATTCTATATATCATATGGACTGAGATATGGATTATAATCATTCTCTCTGTCCATTTGTTGTTTCCCGATTTGCGATTTATGACGACCAACTAATTGAACAAATCAAATCAGTCCAGGCTTGGCCAAGCACGTCAGGGTATCATCACTAAATCATCGAGGGGCCCACAGATATCGCTTCTATCCCTTTAAGGGTAAAAGGAATGGATAAACTTCGACTCATATGCTTATTCTACTACTTGTTGAATCATACACAAATGCATGTTTTATAACATCGAGTTACCAATGCGTTTTCGTACAATCAATGTATAACCAACTCACAGGAAACAACTCATATCTCTAGGTTTGAAGAATATAAGATATTATCATCTCATGATCACTCGTGATAAAATCCATGAAGTGATTCAAATGAGCATGGGTTGAATCCAATACTCAGAACTTATGAGCACTCATGAGTGTTGTAGCAACTCTTGTTATGTCCAACATCTTAGACATCTACAAGCCAACTTCATGATAGTCTTGATTCATATCTACTTCCAACATATGACCGACTGTGGATGGTTTGAATAACTTAGTCACTCGGGAAGAATAACCTAGTTGTTCTGGAAGTCAAAACATGCAAAGTGAAACACAAGAATAATCGAATCCAATATGGTCACAGAACTTATGAATATAAATAGAACACTTTTATTTATCGCCATATTGATTACATATTATTCATTGTATAATGTTTCAATTTATCAACTTAATACTTGAATTAAAACAATAGTTGTCCCATGCTCCAAGCATGTACACTATGTTTTCTAAACACTAGTCATGCCATACACCAAGTATGCACACTATGTTTGTCTATGATATTTACTTTGTGGAATAGATCGATTGAACATAATTCCAATGATTCTCCTTTCACAATCCCAAATCCTTACCGTAAATGCACGAATTCCAAATTCCTGCCATTTACCGAAATTTGTTAGATTTTAAACTTATATACATTGATCCTCTGTAATGATTATGTGCAGAGTCACAAAGACTTGTCAGCAAACATTACAGAGTATTCCAATGGAGATCAACTCCATGGAAACAAAGTCTCATATTCAAAGTACATTGCTTTGAACATCCTTCTTGCATTAAGTTTTATAATCTTACACAGATTGAATAACTTCCACCTATGGAGTCATTTCCATATTCCCATTTTGACTATCACTTCTGAACAAGAGTTGCCTCCTTTCAGAATATGTCAATATCGTCCTTCCAAAGTTAACACTATACTTCCAACTGTCCTTAAACAACCAATCTTTGGTAAACCTTAGATTGTCCTCGACAATTGCTTAATCATTTTAGTCATATCCAATTCTAGACCTTTTTCCCCTCTTAATGCCACAAGGCATTTGGAAAAATTTAGAAAAGATAAGTATTATAGCACATGCAATCAATCCTACACCCGAAGCATATGGGACACGATTCATGATGTCTCACATCAAGATGTGATTCTAGACCGGTCTTTTGCTATAATATTTTTATTTGCCATGTTTTCATAATTCGACTATGAAGATGGATGCCGTAATCATAATCGAATTTTAAGAACGCAAAATATATAGAATTTCCTTAAGTTGAGCCATTCCAACATAAAATTCATATATATATATATATATATATATATATATATCCTTGACTAAAGATGATTAAAACCTCAATCTAAGCTTTTAGAATTGAAATGAAGTACAATTTCCTCTCCCTTAATTATAGCAAACCAACTTTTCCTAATTGAAACTTTTGTTTTCTATAATTAACAATTCTAACTTGCAACACTTATCATAATTATCATGCTCCCACTAACATGATGATTATTAGCATAACACTTATGCTCCCACTAGCTTTGACATGTACTCAGAAATCAGCTGGACTTCTAGAAATCAATACTTTATTGACTTTCTTACCAAAGTTCAGACTTTTGATACGAGATGAATTGATAAAGACTTTATCAAAATCATACACTTTTCCTTAGATAGCACACATGTATGTCTAAACAATTTCATAACTATGAAAACGGATGTCGTAATCATAGTCTCAATTGTTTAGACCTTTTCCATTCCTCACAAGTACATGTTAGTGTGCTGGTTAACCACACACGCTCCACTAACGACTTTGAGAACGCAAATATCATAATTGTTATCTACTTCAAATCACTTAGTGAAAGCGTTTCCTCACCATCATTTTCATGAATCGGAGAGAAACCTTATGGCACTTAGATTTTATGGTGTATGTGTTCCTATCCATGTGAATTTGTCAAAACCATAATCCCAAGACATGGTTAATGACAAATCCAAACTCATATGGACTGAACTTGTGCAGTCTTAACTTCTTGCCACCTGGCAACACAAGGGTCTAACATTGCTTCCAAGTTGTTATGCAACCAATTGAGAACTCTCAGAACTCATATGCAAAGCCAACTTTAACTGGAATGGGTATAGGAATATGTCAACAGGATAGGTTATAAACCTCAAGTCGTGAGCTAGTGAGAAACTACCGGTTTTATTCTTGATTAGATCTTGAAATTCTTTCAAGATCTTTAAGACTCCCACTGTCTTCTTGACATATAAGACTCTCTTGCCAGGCCCATTCCTTGACAAACAAATATTTAAGAGATAGTGTGGATTCTTATCAAGACAAACACTTCACACAATTGGCCTAAATTGGTCTCTGTTTTATCCAAAACATCACAGCTTACCAATTTCAAATGTACAAGAGTAGGACACATTTTACTCTTACATTTGACAAGTGTTAATAAACCTTCTTTAAGATGTGTCAATCAAATTACAATCTTGGAGTATGACTCTAAGACTTGTTTTGGAACGAAGTATGACTCATCTTCTTGATTTAACCATTTCAACAATTCACGATTCCCCTTCTTAGCCATAGAAATGCACTAAGATGTCCTTAGAGAACCAATTGTAATATGGTTTCTTAATCATTTAGATGATCACAAAACATGATACTAAAGTACTCTCCCATCTTTTCAGATTTGAGAAACTTTTATCTCTCTGCCTAATTTGATTCTTCTGATTCGTTCTGCCATACATCGAAACTTTTCCAATGCTTTAGAATTATACTTAAACTTGTAAGTATAACCATATTTACTAAACTTTAGTAAATCACGACGAATAGTCTTATTGATCTTTTGTGGTTGACTTGACTAGTGCACAAGAATGTGTACTCAGTCCCTTTGTCCTTCACTTGACTCACATATACATGAGAACAAGGAATTAGTCTTAATTTTCCAAAGATGAAAATTCTCATTCATCATACGACTTGCATGATTCCAAGTTTCTATCCAATTGAAACTTAGGTGATGAGAATCTTTCCTTATTTGGTAAATTTAGACACTACCACAAATGAAAGAATCAAATTCATATTTCCATTATTGCTAGAAACATACAAACATCAATTTTTCATAACTGCCATTGCAAGTAGATATAATAAAATAAAAAAAAATTATTTATTTATAAATGCAGAAAAACTTCTTCCTTACAATGCAACTTTAAATGAAAAACTATGCTATTACATATTTCCTAGCAATATATCATAACTCCTAAGTAGTAGCTCAAGAATCCGATCTTCGAACCATGCGGTTGAAATCCGTCTTCGCGATCATATTCAGCATACTCTTCCTTTAAGTTTCATTGTCTTTGCTTGATCCTGTCATACATCAAAATGTATTAAGAATCTCCAAATAGGAACTTAATAGATTAGATAGTGGACTTACCTGAAGCAGAGTCGAACTTTTTGACTTGACCTTCCCTCAGATCTTTCAGGTAGTTAAGGCAGCTTCACAACCAATGCCCATTCCTTTGGAAATAGAAACATATGGACCCTTTGGAATGGTACACATGACTATCTCAGACTTAGTCTTTCTCTTTACCATTTGGTCAACAAAGTTGACTATGGTTGATCCCTTTCCATTGGGAAGAGAAATCTTTTCTGGATATCCAATGTTACCATTGTCAATGTCCATGGTATATTGGGTAGTTGATCTTCTAATCAAATTTGCTTTACCAGTGCTCTAAATCATTGTTGATTCAGTAGCACCAAGAAAATAGATAAGATCATTAAGGGTCATGTCATAGTCTGTTACATAGTAGTACTTAAAGAACTCACTATGTGACTTAGGAAGTGATTATTCAATATCCAGCTTCCTCAAGACTTTGACAACCAACTCTCCCGGCTTGTCAATATGTGACTTTATCTCTAATATGTGAGAACACATAGACTTTGCTTGCTAATAAGGATTGAGTGACCTTGAACTTGTGGGTTAGGGAGAATAATTGGAGGAGGTGGAGGAAGAGAAGTATGATTTCTATGATCCAACCATGGGACATCATCGTCATTAGGAAAGCTTGTTCCAAGAGATTTGGGAAGATCATAGTTGTCTGAACCATACATCTACAATGGGAGAAATTCAAGTTAGTTGATTTAAAGTCCTTAATATAACACCCAATATGAAATATTAAGGCTAGGACCCAACACAATATTTTATAACTTGGAAGTGGGATGCCGTAATCCAAGCTATAAAATATTTGAAGGTAGGCGAATGACGATTCACCAATTTCCACCATGAAAAACAAAATAATTTATTAGATTTTAATTGGATACCGAGGATCACAAAACAAGGTGTGAATAACCATGCAAATATACTTGGTACCCTTAATATTTATCACTTAATCGATGTGTCGGTTAACCACACGCGCTCCACTGATCCTATGATAAACAGTAAGTTACCCTTTGTCTACCTTGTTAAATCCAAGTTAGTGTGTCGGTTAACCACACACGCTCCACTAACGATTTAAACAAAGTGCAAAGTGTAATTTCATGAGTTAGCACCAAATTCACATTATCCTAAAGTAACTAAGATTGGGAATTTATAAAAGGTTTAGTTACTTTATATTTATCATTATACTTATAATGAAGGGAGAATTATAGTCCTTGTCCTACCCGTTCGGCTAACGACCCTCCATCAGTCAAGGAAGTGGAGGGTAAGAGTGGACACCCATTAAACTATCATTTTATAAGCAGTAACCTTATACCCCTTATAGACCGACTTCGTGAATGAGGCCTACTAACGGTAAGACTGACTTGTTGTTATTCATATATATATATATATATATATATATATATATATATATATATATATATATATATATAAACTTATAATACTATACAGTATAAGGGTTGAATTTTAACTTTTAAAATTCTAAGGGTTTAATTTGGAATTAAAGTATTCATGAGGGAAACTTTACAAATTCCAAAACTTGAGGGCAAGTTTTGAACTATTATTAACTTTTCAATTTCATAACTTATGTGTTTAAAGTAGTTTTAATGAAAAACTCTTCAAGTTTCATAACTTGAGGACAAGTTATGAAAGACTTTAAAACATTTAAAAATGAGACTCTCCATTTTCATAACTTATGGAAATCTTATGAGTTTTAAGAATCATAAATGTGACTTTTCATATAACTTGAGGACAAGTTACATAAACACATTTTATGAATAACTTTTGGATCAATTTGGATTGAAAACACATTATCACATAATTTTTCTATTAATCTAAGCAAACTCACAAGAACAAGATAATTCATATCAAACAATTTTAATGTGATTAGCCTAATCATTAAACTAATACAAAACATGAATCTATTGACAATTATCTTTTGAATTGGATTAGAATGAACATTACCACATCAAAAACAGGTTTTATAAGTCCAAAACAGTTTAAGGTAATGATTCTAGACCGATTACATCCTTAAAACATGAAAATATGCCAACTGGAAGACAAACTCGTCGAGTTCCTTACAAGAACTCGTCGAGTTCATGCCTTAACACATGAACTCGTCGAGTTTACAGCCAGAACTCGTTGAGTTTTCAGTCTGGGCAGATTCTCAGCTTTAAAAAATAAGTCACATCAAATATAACTGAAAACAAGTCTAGGCTCTGATACCACTGAAGGGTTTTAGTATACCACAACATCATATGGTACACATACAACCCATTCACCTGTTTCTCTCTCACATACAACCCATAAAAATCTTTGTTGAAAGGCCCTTAGTGTGGCACTAGCCCTCAGTGTCACTCTCGGTAGGTTCGTCGTGTTGGTGACCATTTCCAACCCATTCACCTGTTTCTCTCTCACATGTTCCATTAGTCGTACCACATGCTTCAATACTTATACATTAGAATTTTAATTATCGTGTTAATATTTTTTAATTAAAATTAGGATGGTTAAGATAAGTTCTTTGAATAATTGATTGGTAAAGAGAAAAATAAGAAAAAATAAATAAATTGTGACACCTATCGCATGCTTCATTAGTTGTACCACATGTTTCAATACTTATACATTAGAATTTTAATTACCGTGTTAATATTTTTTTAATTAAAATTAGGATGGTTAAGATAAGTTCTTTGAATAGTGGTTGGTAAAGACAAAAATAAGAAATGAAAAAAATAAACTGATACCTATATAGTCAAATAGGGTTGGAAGGGAATGACTACTTACACCCTTAAGGGCATCTTTAATCCTACATTAAAAAGCATCTTTTACACTATAAATCATACTATAATGCTCTAACTTTATACTATACATAACATTATATATAATGTTAGATTTTAGTGTAACATTAAATATAATATTGAATAAAGAACAATATATCTAGAATATTCTTTTTAATATTAAATATAGTGTAATGAGTTGAAAGATTTTAGTGTTTACACTATGTTTTACATTATAACTATAGGTATAGTGTAAAAAATAATGTTAAGGTTTGAAGATGATCTAAAAATAATAAGGGTTATGGCTATGAGTCACTTTCTCCACATCAAATTTTTGTTAAATCATGTCATATAATGGAAATTCGCGCCACACCACTTTAAAGGTTTTTTTAAATATGAAGTCAAAGGTTCATTATTATTATTTTGCCGTTGAGACACGTCGAACAGGCAATAAAAATTAACCTAACGGCTGGGTGGAACAGTGTTTCTTCAGCCTCAACGTCGTTGAGGCGTTCCAGCTCGGTCTCTCAAATGCATTGAGAGGCCCATACCATACAAGCTAATAAAACATGTGTAAAATTTGTTGCCATATAGCTATTCGCTTTGTATTATGAAAAGTCATTTTATTTATTTAATAATTAATTAAAATTAGAAACCACTTAATATTATAATTTTTAATTGATTTGAATAATAGATAAAGCTTGCAAGTTAAGCTAAAGAAGGCATTGAGAGGTGCATCCTCACATATTACATAAGCAATGGCGATGGTTCGAACGGGTCAATTCGAATGGACCCTTTATAAAGCAAATTACTTGGACACTTTGGACTTTTACTTTGACATCTTCCAACAAAATAGAATGGACTCTTTTTTTCAGGTTTAATTTTATTTTAAAATAGAATATGACCATGCACAATAATCAACAACGATAGTCACAAAATTATCACAAAATCGAGTAATTGTTAAAATCGAGTAATTGTTACTTTTAGAAACCGGTTTACTTGGTATTTGAAAAGACATTGCATACAATAATATACAAGGTGTTTGTCCGCCGCCCATTGCAACGACGGCAATGTATTTGACGAATGATGAGTTGCACGTATAAAATATATATGAAGTATTTAGCAAACATGTAATAACTATATGAAAAGTTTAAAGCCTAAGGGATTAAAGTAAAATTTACAAAGTTGAAGGGTTGTAACTGCAGGAAACTCAAATTATATATACGGACAAATACATAAAAATAAACACGTAAAAAATTGAGTTTTTTTAAGGTAACGGATGAAAATTATTAATGGAAATCAAATTATATATATATATATATATATATATATATATATATATATATATATATATATATATATATATATGTTACGAAGGACAACACAAAAGTTTAAAAAATTGAGGGTGAAAATGATATTTTAGAAAGTTCAAAATGGAAAGGATCAAAGTGACATTTTATAAAGTAAAAACGTGAAAAATATCATTTTACAAAGTGTTTAAAAAAATAAGGGATGAAAAGTATCATTTTACAAAGTAGAAGAGTGGAAAATATAGGTGGAAACATCCACCGACACTTGAATAAAAATAAGCGTGTAGTTTTTTTTCTAGTTAACGAACGAAGGTTATTAAGTAAAATCCAAGTTATATATATATACTACTAAAGATAAACAAATTTTTTTTTTAATTTGAAGGGGTTGAAGGTAACATTTTATAAAATTCAAAATGTACAAAGTTAAGTGATGAAAAGGATAAATGACTTAGGTGGGTAATTAACTATTTCTTTTGTATTTAATTGGTCACTTTTTTTTTCTTTTTGTATCTGATTTACCATTAAACATGTTGTAGACGTTCATAGAAACCATTGAAACCGGCTATTGAAGGTTTCCTGCAACTTCTTATCTCCGGCGACTCTCCGGTTGTCTTCTCCGGCGAGCCTCCAGCAAAATGATGTACTATTAAAATTATCAGCATAACAAAGGGTAATTTTGGAGATTCCGTTACACTGCCAGGGTTGCGTTCGTAATATTCATAAAATTATCAACAAAACAAAGGGTAATTTTGGAATTTTGGTTTCTCCTCTCAATGTTGTTCTGTGATTTAATTTAACTGTCGATTGATAAGAACAAGAATTTTGGTTTCTCCTCTCAATGTTGTTCTGTGATTTAATTTAACTGTGATTTTATTGAGATGTCAATTGATAAGAACAAAGATATGGTGACTGTGAAAGGGGAAACTGATATGAAGATGTTGACGGAGGTTCTGAAGCAGAGACTGAAGAGGGTGGTGGGGATAGTTCCGGCGAAGAAAGATGGCGGTGATGAGAAGAAAAGGGAAGGGTGGTGGTGGTAACGACAGAGGGGAGAAAGGCGGTGGCGGTGGTCAGAAGAAGGGGAAGACAGGCGGTGGCGGAGATGACGGAGACGGAAACAATGGTACTGGTGGGAAGGTTGAAGCGTACCATTTAATGGTAAATCATTTTTGCTGGAGGCTCGCCGGAGAAGACGACCGGAGAGTCGTCGAAGATAAAAAGTTGCCGGAAACCTTCAATAGCCGGTTTCAGTGGTTTCTGTGAACACCTACAATAAGTTTAATGGTAAATCAGATAAAAAAAAAGTGATCAGTTGAATACAAAGGTAATAATTAATTACCCATATAAGTCATTTTCCCTTATGAAAATTATGATTTTACAAAGTAAAGAGAAGTTTAGAAAAATAAAGAAAATCACAATGACATTTTAAATAGTAGAGATATAGAAAATATAATTTTAATATTTTAGAAAATTGAGAGGTAACAAATATAGTTTTTAAAAGTAAAAAGGTTGCTGGCATAGTTTTTAAAAAGGAAACTTCACCACCAACATTTTCATTTAGTATATAGTAAACAGTACATTTAAATTGGAATTAGAGAAGTTTTATAATTCACATTTGGTTTTGTGGGTCTTCAAAAGATGAAATTTTATTAACAAAATTTTGAAATCATGTCTTATGCTACATTTTAATCTATTGTTTTTGTTTATAGAGTATTATATTACATAAAAATATGCCAACAATTTTTTTGTATAATTTTAGATTGATTGTAAGAAAATAATAGGTCTATCCATTATTTCACTTTGTGATGTATTATATTAATCATTAATGAATAAATGAATTACCATTTTATATCAAATTTGAACATTTATATGCATCAAACTTATCATATATTACCATATATATGTAAGTTTTACACACACACACACAAAAAAAAAAAAAAAAAAAAAAAAGGATAAATTTGTATATTAAACGGTTAGAGAAGAGTTTTTTAAATCAAAAACTTCTTAAAACTTTAAAAAGCTATAGAGGAAGCTTTTTTTTTTCAAATCAATTTTTTAAAGTTGTTTATTACTTAGCAAGGTTTTTTATTAGTTTTTTCAACGATTGTGTGAATCTTATATATTTATAACCAAATATAAATTCATAATTTATAAAAATAATCTATAAAAATCTAATCGAAAAAGCTTTCATATTATAGAGATATAATAAACTTTTTCATTTGAAATTTTTTGCATTGAAAGACTCCAATAAAAAGCTCTAGATGTTCAATAAAAGTATGCTTTATCAATTATTAAGATAACAATAAAATATTGTTTTTTAATTAGCTTTGCAATTTATACATTAGATATCCAATATGGATATGAATCTTTGAATATAGCTATTTTACTTTTTATATAAAACTTTAATTAAATTGACATATTACTTAAAATGAAAAAAAAAATATAAATATAAATTTATTACGAGAATAAATGATACTCTAAAAGTCCATCCACGTGCCACCCCTTCTTCCCCTTTCACACGCATACTCCGAAACTACTGGACGGCTTCTATATATAAGAGTAATTCTGCGATCACAGTAGCCAACTACTCCTACTTCTCTGTTTCCATCCCAATTTCAACTCAAAATCGACAACAAAAACATACTCAAACACAACATCAATCCAATTTCTCAGTCTTTACTCATCAATTTCTCTATAAGGTTATCATTAACTCTTTCTCTTCCACGATTTTTCCCATTTCTTTTTTAATTTTTGTTCGGTATTATAAGTATTTTGCATCTTTCCGCTCTTTTGTTCATGCCCATGAGGTTTTCGATGAAATGCGCAAGTGGGTATCTGAACTGTGTATCTATCTCTTTCTAGGTTTGATTATTCTTAAAGATTCATTTTTCTTTACAATCAAAGCCCTAACCTTTTGAATTTACATCGACAACGAGCATTGTGTTCAAATTGTTTGGTGTTTGTTGGCGTAATCGTATTAGTCATCACAAATGACTAAACTTCAAACGTTATATCTCCTAATAAATCTTACATTTTTTAGTTTCTACAATCTTCTATTCTTATACAACATACACGTTCTTGATAATCGATTCTAATTCGAACGTAATGAATTTCTTGTAACAGGAACAACATACATCAAGATTCATAAGCTGTTAAACATTCCTTTCAAACTTGCATGGGATTATCAATTTCGTGCCCCTTTGCCACCTGTACAGATTTGGAAACCTCCATCAACTGTTTAGAAGATGAAGAAGGTAAAATTTTGGTCAAATCAATCAGTTTCAAGAGCCAAGATTCCGAATCAATCATAACGAAATCTGTAAGCCCTCAAAAAATGACCCTCAAAATCCCTTCACGAGAAGAAAACGAATTATTTAATGCCAAAAAGAACGAAAGTACAATGCAATTGTCTAGCCCTGATCATGAAGCTGCTACGAAGTTGCAAAAAGTGTATAAAAGCTTTCGAACAAGAAGAAAGTTGGCAGATTGCGCAGTTTTAATTGAACAAAACTGGTTAGTATTATATTATACTTTGATTGTTTAATTACTTCAATTCGAATTGCTTTTATCACTTTAATTTTTGCTAATTTAGATTCTTCATATTTATGATTGTTTTAGGTGGAAAGTTCTAGATTTTGCAGAACTCAAAAGGAGTTCGATATCATTTTTTGATATCGACAAACATGAAACAGCCACATCACGTTGGGCCAGAGCAAGAACACGAGCTGCTAAGGTAGATTCAAAACCATTTAAATATTAAAAGAAAAAAAAGTAATTAAATAATCAAAATCAGATAATTTACAAAGTTTTTCTTCATTTTTTCAGGTTGGAAAAGGATTATCACAAAATTCCAAAGCCCAGAAGCTTGCTTTGCAGCATTGGCTAGAAGCTGTAAGTGAAACCTAAAATGATGAAGTGAAAGTATTATTTATTACTACTTTGTTGAATCTCTATAAATTTTCTAATTTTGTTTGTGTTATATTTATATTTATACAGATTGATCCAAGGCATCGTTATGGTCATAATCTTCACTTTTATTACTTAAAATGGTTTCAGTCTCAAAGCAAAGAGCCCTTCTTTTACTGGTAACTACATTTCACAATCTTACATTCTTATCAGAATTCAGAATCAATGTTTATAAAGTTTATATAAACTGAATCTTTTTATTTTTTTGAAAACTCAGGTTGGATATAGGAGAAGGTAAAGAAATAAATCTTGTTGAAAAGTGTCCAAGATCAAAGCTTCAACAACAATGCATCAAATATCTTGGCCCGGTATAATTCTTGTCCTTTTTCTATCTTTTTTGAAAACCCAAATTGGAAATCGAATAAAGCTTTGAACTTTGTAATGGGTATTGAATAAAGATTTGATTTTGTGATGTAATTTTGAATAAAGCATTGAACTTTGTGATGTATGTTGAATAAAGAAGTGAATCTCATCAAGATTCTTGATTTTTTGTAGATGGAGAGGAAGGCGTATGAAGTAGTGATAGAAGGTGGGAAGTTTTTTTACAAACAAACTGGCGAATTCATTGATACTACTGGAGAAACAAAAGGTGCTAAATGGATCTTTGTTTTAAGCACAAACAAGATTTTATATGTTGGGATAAAAAAGAAAGGTTCTTTTCAACATTCAAGTTTTCTTTCTGGGGGTGCCACGTTGGCTGCAGGGAGGATTGTAGCTGAGAAAGGTGTCCTTAAGGTAATATTATTATTATTCATTAATTATTATTATTAATCTCTTTTTCTTGTTTAAAAAAAGTACAAGATTCTCATATTAATATGTTTATTGAATAGGCGGTTTGGCCTCATAGCGGTCATTATCATCCTACCAAAGAAAATTTTCAAGATTTCATTTCGTTCCTCCATGAAAATGACGTGGATACTTCTCATGTAAAGGTAAAAAAAACAAAACTATATTCAATTGTCACTATTTTATTTTGATTTTCTTGATAGCAGAGTGTGGATACTTAAAATCAGTGTCGTGTAGTATACGAATAGGCTAGGTCCTAGACTCCTAGGGTCCTTTTTCGTAATTTGTACTTTTTGTACAATATTTACCTTTTGAATCTTGTCCCATCTATAGTGTCAGCTTTTTTGCTAGTATCTGCTTTCTGTTTTATTCTTGATAGTTAAAAGTTGATTCTTACACTTTTGTTATGATTTCAGATGGATTCCATTGATGATGATGATAAAGAATACCTTGGAAAACAAAGTAGTATTATTGCTCACGTAGCAACTCACTCATCCGAAGATGAAGATCATACTTTTGAAAAAACCGTTGAAGATCAAGATATGCCATTGGTATCGACAAAAAAGGCGAAGTTTATCGGTGGTTTTACTTTAAGTGCTCTTGAAATACCAAACAACAACGATTTGTATGTTAAGTTAAAGACCGAGAATCGATCATTCAAAGAATCAAAATCCGTGTTAGATGGTTACTCGGATGATGAACATGAGCAAGAAATGGAAGAATCTATCATTCAAAGAATCAATTCACATAAAGAAACAAAATCTTTTCAATTAGGAAGACAACTTTCGTGCAAATGGAGCACAGGAGTTGGACCTCGAATTGGTTGTTTGAGGGATTACCCTTCAAAGTTACAATCACATGCTTTAGAACAAGCAAATTTGTCTCCAAAAAGTTTGAGGTCGTTTAACCGAAGAAATAGAACACAATCATCCCCGTTGACTTTTAAATCATATTAGTTGACTTTATAGTTTCTAGAGTTGTTTGATTAATTTGTTGATTTCCAGTGTTGATAGCAAATGCAAATTGACATAGGTAGTTTAGGCATTCTTTTGAAGTTTAAATGTACAAATTATGTATAGAGTTATAGTTTTTCCTTTGTTTTCCAAGTCTTGTATAGATACAAATTGGAAAAAAAAAGTTGTAGATTTTACATGAGTATTCATTGATAATACTCTTTTAATGAAAAAAGATTGAATTTTTTGTGTACTTTCTTTGATTTGATACAAGGGTTTTGAGTCTTTTATATGAACTTACATGAGTATTCATTGGTAATACTTCTTTCTTTGATTATATAATACATGGATCTTGAGTCTTTACTTTAGATTACATAAGTATTAGTTGATGAAAAAAGATCGGATTTTTGTGTTTTTTCATTGATTATGAGATATGGGTTTGACTATTTGAGTCTTCTATTTAGATCTTTAAATCAAATCATCAAGAAAATCTTTTTATGCAAAAGTTGGAAACTTTCTTAAAAAGAACTCAACGAAAAGATCTTGTACAAAGATTGTAAAGACTTAAAGTTGTACTCTGTGCAAATATGGTTATAACAGCATTTCAAGATGTACTCTGTGCAAGTATGGTTGTACCTTTGCACATTAAACCATCAAGAAACGAGTATTTGCAGTAGACTTGAAAGTTGCAAGATTTTTTCATGGAAATAGGATTTGTTACAGAAGATTGGAGAGTTGACTATTTAGTTGGTCAAAGTTGTAATCGATAAGGAAATGGAGATCTTGTCTACATGTGGAAACCGTGTACAAAAGCAATTTGTGTCGTTTGATGAATTAAAGAATGCAATTTCTCTTATTTTTCCTTTTCCTTTTCTTCTTCTTATTATTTTGTAATTTTGCTCTTTGGTTTTTGTTCACCAAATTTACCAACTTTGTGCAACATGATTTGTTTAAGGTTATATATATACACACCTCATCTAATTAAACTTTGAATACATCAAGTTTAAGGGTATTTATACACCTCATCTAATTTAACTTAGAATATATAAATCAAATTCAACACGGATCATATACATAAAATATACTGATTCAAACGTAAAAATAGCATAAATATAACAAATTAGGGGTATTGCCCTAAATTTTAATATGAAAACTCCTAGAAATTATGTAGCAATGTCTTGGCAAGGTAGATGGGATTTTTTTTTTCGTTTTTTCTTTGGAAATAAAATATGAATATAGAGATTATGTTGCCACGCATAGACCAATTCAAGATTATGCTTGCTCAATACATATTTTTGCGTGTTAATTTACATTTTTTTATATTGGTTAGTACCAAGTCCTAACGATTATTTAATTATCAATGGAGAAAGTTGTTTGTAAAGTAACGAAACATTTTATATAATTAAACTATGAAATCAAGAATTTCCATGTCAATCTTATGAATAATTGAATATCATATAATGTTATATGACAACAAAAACAAGGATATACAGTTAATATGTATTTAATCTTTTTTTCAATGACACATTACATAAGGTGTTACACCATTAATTAAATATAATAGAGTATCGTATCTACATATTTTAACCAAAATTTGTTACCTATATAAGTCATATGTACAAGAAAAATTAAATATCTAATTAATTAAAGTGACATTATATTTATAACATAAACAGTTAAATAGATACATGCATCAAATCCCAAAACCCATGGTACAAGAACCATAATCGCATACAAATCGATCGAGTTAAATTACCTAAACATTTGCAAAAGGAATGTGAAGTCGTGAACACATTAGAAAATGCTATGGTAAAATGATTTTTACTAAATTGATTATAATCGTAATCGTTTGACATCGATATCAAATGCTTGCGCAATTTGTTCTATTGTAGAGGTTAGCGAAAATCTTGAAATAGTTTTTAATAGTTTGATCATCATCGTGTTAATTGACTCATACTATTGTTGTTTATTTTGACAAATTGACAACTTAATTGGCATTTAGAATAATTTTCCTTGTAAAGATGCAACATAAAATAGTACACACACGATAACTTAAGCATTTAATTATAAAAGAGTTCTAAAATATCACATAGTTCTTCAGCAATATTCCAATCCATATTTTTAAAAATACAATATACATTTTCTAAAGAAATTTCCATTACAACCAATGTTGTCTCATATTTCTAGTTTATCATATGTTAAAACTAACATCGTTTCTTAATTACCTAAATGACATCCTATTACAATATGAAATAATATCTTTTTTCCTAAAATGTTTATCATTTATCGGTTTAACAGATTATACATCAATTAGCTAAATGAGAAGTATTTCAAAAAGTAAGATGTTATTTGAGAAAGTACATATGATATCATACAGTTTAATGAGATACCATGTCAGTTTTACTTTTAATGCCTACTAAACGAAAAATAGTCACATAATTTCTTTAAAAAATAGATGACTTTTAACGACCGAAGTTAAACATAGTAGTCAAACCATATAAAAGGACCAAAATATAAATGTTTTATCTTAGATTCCACAAAAGCTATTATTCATACGATTTTGTTCTGATTTAGCCTCTAGATTTTATTTTTTTTTGTTCCTTATATGGTATTATATTTTGGAAAACTTTTCCTTTTTTTGTTATGACGATGTCGAAATATGGGATAAAACATAACAAAATTGTATAAATAAGGATATTTTATGTATATTATTATTGCCTTTGTTTTTTAAATCATGAGTTAGGATCGTATAACTGAAACATTATCTAGATAAAAATATTAAAGTAGCAATTTGAGAATAAAGCCCGAGGCCCGAGCTCTTTCCAAATCCAAACTAGTACCATGTTTTGGGCCGGGCTTTGGTCTTAATCTTGCTTCCGATTGGATTTAGGCCCAAGCGGCCTCTGGTAAAATGTTTGGGCCAAACTGTAGCAATCGAATTAATCAATCGAACAGAATGGACTTTTCAAAAGATTGTCTCAAATCTTAGTATCAAATATCAATCATCTTTTTCCTTATAAATCATTTTATAAACAACCATTTCAGTATACATACAATAATACACTTGCTTGTTTGATACCAGGAAAAAAAAAACAGCCCCTCATTTTGAACCAAATAAAACAACAAAATGGTAATTTTTCATTTATCAATTAACAAAAACTAACTTTTCATCGTTGCATGGCGTGCGATAAAAGACTCGACTAATGGGTTCACCAAATGAGGCGCTTCATCCTGTCACGTCAAAAACCAAAAATTACAAAATTTCATAACAAAAACAAAAACTACAATCAATGAATACTGTAAAATTTGTTTTTTTGAAATGTGAGAATAAAATTGTCATTTAGTTTCATTCAGACAGCTTATTCAGTCTAGAAAAGAAACAAACTTTACGTACCTGAGGACAATGACCAACATCAGGAAGTACAACAAAATCTTCAACAATGTCAAATTGTCCATAAGCTTTTCCGAGTTCAACGGGTTCCCAAGGATCTTTATCCCCCCATGCTACCAACACCGGACACTACACAAACACAAGATTATCATATCTCATTATCACCCACATTTTTTTCAATATGAAATGTTTGACTTTGACCAAAAGGGTTGACTAAAAAGTCAACCTTTACTAGAGGCAGTAGTTCTTCTGGAAGCGGGCCATCTGAATAACAAATAAATTCAAGGAACACGTCAGCAGCACCAGGCTCAAGCCCTGGAAGAAGGATTGCGTCCACTAGTTCTTCAGTCACTTGGGAAGTATCATGATAACACTATCAAATCACAAAAAAGAAAAAGTTTTAATAAAGTTTTATTATCTTTAAAAAATTTTATAAATATATATTTACCTGACAAAGAATATTCTTAACAGATTCTCGTGTTGCGACACTTTGAAAGAAGAATTTTCCAACAGGGGTATTCCTGGAACAAACGATTGTAACTTGAAAAAGTTGATTCAAATTGGAGGTTAGATTGGTAATTTACCTCAGTAAGTTCTGGAAAGATCTAATCAAGGGTCTCCCAAACCATGGTTGTTTTGTTATATGAAGCATACGAAGAGATATATTTAGAAGAACAATGCCTTTACAGATGCTTGGATCTGTAACTGCTGCTTGAAGACCAACAAGTCCTCCGATTGAATTGCAGATAAAGAATGCTTGATCTTTAACTATTTCTGTACAAAAGTCGTTTATTTGAGAACCCCATGTCTCAAATGTATAAAATGGAGTGTCTCCTAGATCACGAGGATTTGGTTTGTCGGAATAACCATAGCCAATAAGATCGATTGAGAATACTCTATTTGATTCTGCAAGAACAGGGATGTTTTTGCGCCAATGATCACTGTTAAAGAAGATGAATTGGAGATATTTAACGATATGGGAGTGTGTTGATGAAACAAAGAACTTGAAGATGGAATCATGTAGGCAAATCCAGGATATGATCAGAAACATTCGAATTTTGAATGATTTGATAATTTGTTCATTTGAATTATCGAGAATCTAATGCAGTTAATACCTATATCACATAGTTGACGAGAAGCAAAAGATGAATGATTGTGGACCTGTTTGCTCCGAATCCATGAACTAAAACCAATGCAGGGCCACTGTTTCCGGCGTACTGGTATCGAATTGAATAGCCTTTCCAATTCCAGGTGCTACAACACATACAAAATCAAATCGAGATAATTAGTTTATTCACACATCAAAACACCCCCAAAATCAGGCTTCATAAATCATAACACTATAAGTATCGTCTCAATTTGCAAAACTAAGGTGCTCAAAGAAACCCTAATCAGTGAAGTAGATGATACCATGTTTCGACTTGAACTTTGGGGCTGATTGCTTTGACTGCTTCGAGTGAAGAACTATCGGTTAAACACGAACATATTGATATTATTCTTCTTGGTTTCGAAGAAATCGAAGGAACACGAGTTTTCCTGGGGAGAGTCGATGATGAAGATGAAATTTTGTGCGTGAATGATTGTGGGAAGTGGAGTTTGGGCAATCCGAGTGTAGAAGAAGCGGTGCTCGCCATTGAGAGGGAGCTCTCTGTGCGTCTCACCGCTTGTTCTTTTGCATTTGAAAGTTTCGAATGCTTTGGAGCCACACAGTGGGTGATGTGAAAAAGCTTGCCACGTCGCCTCCAAACATACATGAAATGTAATCAATCAAATTATTTCCGTATGCATACAGGGTAATATGAATAGTTATACAAAATAAATTATTAATCAGAAGATATTTTTATTACTTATGTAAAATTATAATCATTATTCAAATAAATATTTTGAATAATATATAAAATTAATTTTCAATATATATTAGACATTTTATAATTATGGATTAATGAAAACAATAATATAAAATTTAATTTTAAAATGGAGAATAAATATATTGACAATTAGCATCACATTAATTAGGAGGACTAATAAATTTAAAATAGACTTATAATAGATTAACAAGTTGCATCATATTAATTAAGAGGTCTAATATAATGGTACATGACAAAAGAACTATTTTTTTATTAGTACACTGAAATTTGTATTTCTAAAAGACAAAATTGCAAAAATGGTCCTTGTAGTATGCATTTTTTTAGGGTTTTAGTCAAAACCACGGCTTTTTTGGATTGATGGTTCTTTTGAGGTAGTTTACTTGTCGTTTTGGTCATTTGCTAAACTGAAAAGACTAAAATACCCTTATGATATATTTTTTATATTTTTTCCTATTTAATTTAAAGTTTTATTAATAAAAAAATATGGGACCCACTGTAACGCCCGCAAATCTGTGCTAGTCAAATTAGAGGCAATAGGGGTCGAAAACGACTTTTCGACAAAAGATTATTTAGAATAAATAATCTTAACCAAGTTGTAGAGTATGTTACAAGGTTTTCGTACATATAAAGAATGCCGAAAACCGAGTTATAACGAAGAAGTTATGACCCGTTGAAGTTTCGCGACGGAACCGGCACGATACCGAGAAGCGTAAATAGTGAATTTACGATAGAGCGAGATTTAGCCTTAGCGATCTAAACGAAAGTCTTAGAATATATTAAACTAAGAAAATGGATAAAAAGAACGCCCAAATCTGACTTCGTATGAGGAAGTTATGATTTTTCTAAGATTTAGCATAGCAGTGCACAGCCCGAAATCTGAATTTTAGATCGGTCGATTTTTAGCCGACGGGATCTAAATGAAAGTTGTAGTACTCGTAAATACCAACGCGTGGATATAAAGAACGTCGATAATAGAACTCGTATGCGAAAGTTATGGACGAAGCTTAGTCCCTACTTTTCGAGCGCGGCGAATTCGATACAGTTTTGTAAATCCGAGATAGAATGAGAATTAGCCAACGAGGTCTAAATGAAAGTTGAAGATCTCATTAATAGGAACTCAACGGTAAAAAGACAGACAAAAATGGAGCTCGTATGCGAAAGTTATGGACGAAGCTTAGTCCCTACTTTTCGAGCGCGGCGAATTCGATACAGTTTTGTAAATCCGAGATAGAATGAGAATTAGCCAACGAGGTCTAAATGAAAGTTGAAGATCTCATTAATAGGAACTCAACGGTAAAAAGACAGACAAAAACGGAGCTCGTATGCAAAAGTTACGGACGAAGCTTAGAGACTACTTTACTATAAAACTCCTATAAATACAAGGGTGAACTCCTCATATTTTCTTCACACCATAAGCCTCTCTTTCTCTCTCTAACTTCTCTCTAGCCTCCCTAAACCCCTCCCAAGTATACGGAACCTCCCTAGCACGAGAAGAAAGCCCCGGAGCGCCCGACGGCTCCGAGAAGAAAAGCTTTCGGCTTGGAAACGCTGCTCCAGCGAAGCCCGGTTTTTAATAAAAACTCGATGTAAGTGAGCTACGCCTATACTATATTTAATATAGATTTTATTTAATTATAGTAACATTATTAGGACCTTAAAATAATTATTTGGGCTATTATTATTAGTTATATTGAGTGTTATTTAACGCTTATATAATAGTAATAATAGCTAGACTATTAATTAGTCGTGGTTTGTTAAAGATCATCACTAGCCCAATAAAACAAATATTATTTAGAAGACTTTAGCTTGTTCTAGAATGCTCTAGAAGATTCTAGAACATTATGGAAGACTATGGAAGACTCTGGAATATACCGGAAGAGTCTAGAATACTCTAGAACGACATGGAAGACCCTGGAAGGATACGGATCATTCTAGAAGACACTGGAGCAACCTAGACCTCTCCAGAACATGGTAGAACGTTCTAGAAACATATGGAAGCATGTAGAGTATGTTAGATAGTTCTAGAGTTATCTAGTATGTAGTAAATGTATGCTAGTATCTAGAACCTTCCTAAAACACCTATAAATAGGTGTGGAGCTCATTTGCTCCAAACAATCCCAACATCCAAACCATCCAAGAAAGCCTCAAAGAAAGCAAAGTGTATTGTAGTCTCACAAAGTGTAAGATCTTCTTAAGCGTCTTAATAAAAGTCTTGTTGCTTCCCATATAAAAGAGTCGTGTTCAACAATCTGGTATCAGAGCAAGGTTTCTTGATAGTGAGAACGAGTGATTCTCGTTGTATCGTGAGTAGTTTGTGACTCTGCAAGTTTAGTATCGAAACTAGCTTGTTTGGTATTACCGAGGTACTGCCAACACGATGGGTGATCTCCAAGTCGTCGGAGGAATCAAGAAACTCAACAACAACAACTACAAAACGTGGGAAACATGTATGAAGTCCTACTTACAAGGACAAGATCTATGGGAGGTCGTTGGTGGAAGCGAAACTACGCCACCAGAGGAAGACGTTAATGGTGCTTTACGTAAATGGAAAATCAAAGCAGGCAAAGCAATGTTTGCCTTGAAGACCACAATCGAAGAAGAGATGTTGGAGCATATTCGGGATGAGAACACCCCGAAAGAAGCTTGGGATACGTTTGTGACGCTTTTCTCAAAGAAGAATGATACGAGACTACAACTTTTGGAGAACGAGCTATTATCAATCTCACAACGTGACATGACGATTGCTCAATATTTCCACAAGGTCAAGTCGATATGTCGGGAGATCACTGAACTAGATCCGCAATCTGTCATTGCAGAAGCTCGAATGAAGAGGATCATTATCCATGGACTGAGGCCGGAATATAGAAGCTTTGTTACTGCTGTACAAGGATGGCCCGCTCAACCATCACTTGTAGAGTTTGAGAATTTGCTGGCTAGCCAAGAAGCTATGGCTAAGCAAATGGGAGGCATCACGCTGAAGAGTGAAGAAGAAGCACTCTACACAAGTAAAAGTCGGAGGAATTTTAAGCCACCTCCTAAAGAAGGATACAAAAATGTTGACAAAGGGAAGAGTCAACCAGGAACCTCACAACCATGGAGATCTCAAAAGACCGACAATAAGAGTTCTCGGGGGAGGAGGTTCGAAGGCAACTGCAACAATTGTGGAAAGTGGGGCCACATGTCCAAGGATTGTTGGTCAAAGAAAAAGTCTGTGGAAAGCAATGTAGTAACTTCCAAAAAGGAAATAGAGGATGAATGGGATGCTGAGGCATTATGTGCCATAGAAGAAAATGAGTTGGCACTCATGACAATGATGGGAGAGCGTATCAACTATGAAAATGACTGGATCATTGATTCAGGATGCTCCAATCACATGACTGGCGATCAGAACAAACTACAAGACGTGAAGGAGTACAAAGGGAGTCGCATGGTACTTACAGCCAACAATGCACGACTTCCAATTGCTCAGATTGGAAAAACGACGATCATGCCTGGTAATAAATCTGACATGGTGTCACTACATAATGTGTATCACGTGCCAGGTATGAAGAAGAACTTGTTGTCAGTATCGCAACTAACATCGTCAGGCAACTACGTCTTGTTTGGCCCACAAGATGTGAAGGTCTATCGAGATCTTAAAATATCAGAAACGCCAACAATGGAAGGACGAAGAGTGGAGTCCGTTTATGTGCTCTCCGCAGAGTCTGCCTATGTAGATAAGACTCGTAAGAATGAGACAGCAGATATATGGCATGCACGGCTGGGACATGTTGGTTATCACAAGTTGAAGGTAATAATGGAGAAATCCATGCTCAATGGCTTACCTCAACTTGAAGTTAAAACAGATGTTGTTTGTGCTGGATGTCAGTATGGTAAAGCTCATCAATTACCATACAAGGAGTCAAATTTTAGAGCAAAGAAGCCACTAGAGTTAATTCACTCAGATGTGTTCGGTCCAGTCAAGCAGACATCGGTTAGCGGGATGCGGTACATGGTGACGTTCATTGATGATTATTCGAGATATGTGTGGGTTTTCTTCATGAAAGAAAAATCTGAAACATTCTCAAAGTTTCTAGAATTCAAGACAACGGTCGAAGGAGAAGTGAGAAAGAAGATTCGGTGTCTACGCTCAGACAATGGAGGAGAATACACCTTAGAAGAATTCAATCGCTATCTAAAAGAATGTGGTATACGTCATCAATTCACATGTGCCAACACACCTCAACAAAATGGTGTAGCTGAGAGAAAGAATCGACATCTTGCAGAAATTTGTCGAAGCATGCTACACACGAAGAATGTCCCAGGAAGATTTTGGGCTGAAGCAATGCAAACTGCTGCCCATGTGATCAATAAACTTCCCCAACCAAGGTTAGGTTTCATCTCACCATTTGAGACACTATGGAACATGAAACCTACTGTTAGCTACTTCCGAGTATTTGGCTGCGTTTGCTACGTATTTGTGCCTAGTCATTTACGTAGCAAGTTTGACAAGAAAGCAGTCAGGTGTATATTTGTTGGATACGACAATCAAAGAAAAGGGTGGAGATGTTGTGATCCAACAAGTGGAAGATGCTACACTTCAAGAGATGTAGTGTTCGATGAAGCATCTTCATGGTGGTCCTCAGAAAAGAAAGTACTACCAGACTCGGAAAATATTGAAGAAGTTTTAAAACAAAAGATGGGGGAGCAAACTGCACATATTTGGTCAAGTGTTGATACACCTGAAGATCCAAGCGACACTGATGTCATTGAGCAAGAAGTAACTCAAACAAGTGATGCTGGTGAAAGGGAGCCGCCGCCTCCACAACTTCGAAGGACAGAAAGAATCCGAAAGCCTAATCCCAAGTATGCTAATGCGGCCATTTTAGAAGACGGTGTTAAAGAGCCGGAGACATATGAAGAAGCAGTTAAGAATAAAGCATGGCAGAAGGCAATGGAAGAAGAAGTTACAGCCTTAAAGCAGAATCAAACGTGGGAACTGGTACCAAGACCAAGAGATATAAAACCGATTTCCTGCAAGTGGGTTTATAAATTAAAACGATGCACAGATGGATCAATTGAAAGATACAAAGCTCGTTTGGTGGCTCGAGGGTTCTCACAACAATATGGACTGGACTATGATGAAACATTTAGTCCAGTGGCGAAGATAACTACTGTACGGGTGCTGCTAGCTCTTGCGGCTAGTAAAGACTGGAAATTATGGCAGATGGATGTGAAGAATGCTTTCTTGCATGGAGAATTAGATCGGGAGATCTACATGAACCAACCAAAGGGATTTGAGGATGCAGTCAATCCCACTCATGTGTGCAAGCTGAGAAAAGCTCTTTACGGATTGAAGCAGGCACCAAGAGCCTGGTATGGTAAGATTGCTGAATTTCTTACCCGAAGTGGTTATTCAGTTGCACATGCAGACTCAAGCCTGTTCGTCAAAGAAAAAGAAGGGAAGTTGGCAATTGTGTTGGTTTATGTGGATGACTTGATCATCACCGGGGATGACGAAAGAGAAATCCATCAAACAAGAGAAAATATATCGGTGCGATTCCAAATGAAAGAGCTGGGGGAGCTTAAACACTTCTTGGGGTTAGAAGTTGATCGTACAAAGGAAGGGTTGTTCCTCTGCCAACAAAAGTATACAAGAGATATACTTCAAAAGTTTGGCATGTTGGAGTGTAAGCCAATATCAACACCAATAGAGCAAAATTCCAAGATATGTGCTCATGAAGGAAAAGAGTTGGATGATGGAACGATGTATCGACAACTAGTAGGTAGTCTTATCTACCTAACTTTATCTCGGCCTGACATTGCTTATGCAGTTGGAGTTATGAGTCGATACATGCAAAGTCCGAAGAAACCTCATTTGGATGCTGCCCGACGGATCTTGAGATATGTCAAAGGTACAATTAACTATGGTCTCTTGTATAAAAGAGGAGAAGACTGCAAGTTGGTTGGATATTGTGATGCTGACTATGCAGGAGACCATGATACCCGAAGATCAACCACTGGGTATGTGTTCAAGCTTGGGTCGGGACCAATATCATGGTGTAGTAAAAGACAACCAACAGTATCATTGTCAACCACGGAAGCGGAGTACAAAGCAGCGGCCGTAGCAGCTCAAGAAAGTACATGGTTGGTACTCCTAATGGAGGACTTACATCAAAAAGTTGACTATGCAGTACCACTTCATTGTGACAACCAATCTGCAATTCGGCTGGCAGAAAATCCAGTATTTCATGCTAGAACAAAGCATGTGGAAGTGCATTATCACTTTATCAGAGAAAAAGTCTTGATGGAAGAAATTGAGATGCGGCAGATCAAGACCGATGACCAAATAGCAGACTTGTTCACCAAAGGGCTGAGTACTGGAAAATGTGAAGGTTTTCGCTGTCAGCTTAACATGGTACGAAGAATGAGGGCTAGTGTTGAGGGGGAGTGTTAAAGATCATCACTAGCCCAATAAAACAAATATTATTTAGAAGACTTTAGCTTGTTCTAGAATGCTCTAGAAGATTCTAGAACATTATGGAAGACTATGGAAGACTCTGGAATATACCGGAAGAGTCTAGAATACTCTAGAACGACATGGAAGACCCTGGAAGGATACGGATCATTCTAGAAGACACTGGAGCAACCTAGACCTCTCCAGAACATGGTAGAACGTTCTAGAAACATATGGAAGCATGTAGAGTATGTTAGATAGTTCTAGAGTTATCTAGTATGTAGTAAATGTATGCTAGTATCTAGAACCTTCCTAAAACACCTATAAATAGGTGTGGAGCTCATTTGCTCCAAACAATCCCAACATCCAAACCATCCAAGAAAGCCTCAAAGAAAGCAAAGTGTATTGTAGTCTCACAAAGTGTAAGATCTTCTTAAGCGTCTTAATAAAAGTCTTGTTGCTTCCCATATAAAAGAGTCGTGTTCAACATGGTTAACGTTAAAAACTAAACCCTAGTGGTATTGATACTAGGTTTTGTCGAGGAAAATTGTTTTGAGATAACGAAGTGCTGTCTGAGTTCGGAATCACCACCTAATCAGGTGAGTGCATAGTTACTTTCATCTTACACATAGATATGAAGTATTTAATGTATATTACGTGTTGTGAGTGCATGGTCTCTTTCATCTTACACATAGATATGAAGTATTTTAATATAAATTACGTGTTATGTGTGCATATTGTCTGAATACTTGTTGTCTATGCTGGTGAAAGATTTTTATACATGTTTTAAATGATGTAAACTGTATAAAGTATTTTATATCTACAAAATATGTTAGGTAAAACATGGGTAGATGAATGATGATGGATAAAAGCTGAAATAGAGGAACATTAGTAGTACGGACCTAGTGCCCTATAGGTATACATTGGCAGCAGTGGACCTAGTACCCTATAGATGAGCACTGGCAGCTGCGCCACAACCCGTAGATGATTTAGATCTACGGTAAACGTCCTAGCAGCTGCGCTCTAAGGATAGTATCGGCAGCTGCGCCTAATGGGGAGCCTTATGACCATGACAATAGTGTTAAAAGGTCAATACCGGCAGAAGCGCCTCATAGAAAATGTCCTAATTCTGGCAGCTGAGCCTAAGTGACAATATTAGCAGCTGCGCTTGACCAATGTGTCATTGGCAACAATGGACTTCATGTTGTTTCCTTAGGATGATCCTTAGGAATGAATGAATGAGAAATAGCTGATTCTTAGGGTAGATCCTTAAGAATAAAGAAGATAATGGGGATGGGTAATTGGGTTGATTGTTTGATTGTTTAAACATAATAATTATATTATTGTGGGTTGAAAACCCTATGTACTCACCAGGTTTCCCAACCTGACCCACTCAGTTTATTTATATCACAGGTGTTGATATGAAGTGACATTACACTGAGAGATTTAAAGAGATGTAGATCACTAGTGTAAATAATTGTAAGTTCTGTTTATGCTTATGTTTCTGTATTAACGATGACATCCCAAACGTTTTAAAATGAAATAAATACGTTTCTTCGAAAATGTTTTAATAACGTATTTACCATGTTTTTCTGGGAACAAATTCCGCAACATTTTTATAAAATGAAGTACTCTGATTTTTATAAAGCATAAACAACATCGGTCTTTTCTGGCCGTGAAAATGGGGATGTCACACCCACCTCTCTCTCTCTCTCTCTCATAAACACGTACATACACCCAGCTTTGTCTTTCTCCCTCACCTCTTGAAACATTGAATCCACCTCTCCATTACAACCGAAAGTTGTAATTTGCTCCCACCACCACCACCATCGGATGCTACCAGCCAAGCTAAATGATTTGCTGACCCTACCCCAATCAATGCTAACAAATCCACTATTATCCTTTCCTATCAGCAACCCTAAATCAAATTTGAGGAAAAGAACCCCTACACCTCCATTTTTTTCCGGCAACACCACAATCAGCACCGATTATCACCTCCCATCCATTTTCCTCCTTATTTAGCCTCTCCCGTATTCTCCATCTCATCCCTAACCACATGTAATTTTTCCAAACCCAAATCCTCATATGCGGAGATTGAACCGATGTGGGTGGGGAACTCATTAGCTCTGCAACAAGAACAACAATGGAGTTCAACCTGAGATAAGGTGGGGACGATAGCAGACATTGGTGGCTGACGGTGGGTGGTTCTTTCCCACCACTGATGGTTATTGAACCTCCATGAGCATCATCATCATTATCAAACCCACCACCGAGCATCATCCTCCTATGTATTTCTCATATGCCCCAAACGTGCAACACCATTGCCACCCTATAGCTATGTCGACCACCATTTAACCATCCATTAACCATCGTTACTACCATCTCAACACCACCTCCTTACACTGCCACCCCTGTTCACAGTTATGGGTTTTGTGAGGGCTTCCACTTGTCGATTTCAAGAGCTTCTTCATGGATAAATGAAAAGAACACACAGACACACATTCACTTGCAAATCGATTATAGAGAGTGTGTATGTGTGTGTGTGTTTATGTATTCATCATTTATCTACAGGTGTTTAGGCATTTGTATGTATATGTTTTTGTTCCTATAAGTACACTTTGTGGATGACTTAAAGATTTTAAGGCTGCAATACGTGATTTATGTATCCCTGGTAACAAGAGTAATGGATCTGTGTCCCTGGTTTAATGGGTTCGAGCCTAAAAGGCATTCGATTGCTTGTAATCTGTAGAAATGGCAAAGTGTACTAGGAGAGAAGGAGAGAGGTATGTGGGCCCCTACTTTTATTATTATATATAAATATTTATAGGAAAAAATTAAAAATGGAAAATAAATATAGTAAGGGTAATTTCGTCTTTTCAGTTGAGCGAAAGACTAAAGTCACAAGCAAACTATCTCAAAATGACCACCAATCCAAAAACGTTGTCATTTTGACTAAAACCCCAACAAAAATGCATACTATAGTGACCATTTTTGTAGTTTTGTCTTTCTAAAAACAGCAAATGTCTTAAAAACACCGAACATCTTCAATCATTAATTTATACAAAGATTCTAAATATCGCATAACCTGGCGGCAATATCAGGGCTCAAATTTTTACGAGTCATATCGTTTATAAGTCGTGACTTAAAGCGACAATTTTGTATATAATTAATAATTCTATATTTTTTCCACTATTATTTATTTTTATATACCTACACGACGTAAGATGATATTTTATTAAAACGTGACGTCAAATACAATTTTTTTTGAGCCATAATGAGTTTTTTAAAGCCTTGACTTATATTGTGACTTAATAATAATGGCACATTATCATTTCATTAACGTAAATGATATCTCCAATGGTTAACCTTTTATAATAGTTTTTCCTTTAAACTTAACTTCTATCATTATTTATTTAAATTGTTCTATATAATCCTCAATTTAATTAGTCATTTTTCATATAATATTCTATATAAACTATTATAATAGATACTATCATTAAACATTAATAATTAAACAATTAGAAAATATACATCAAAATATACCGGATCCTTATTTTATAAACGTAAAATACGAATATATATATATATATATATATATATATATATATATATATATATATATATATATATATATGCATGTGTGTGTCATAGTTATAAAAAAACATTATATAATTATTATAAATTTATATTTCATAAATAATATGTCATTAATGTTTGATAAATTAATTACTAGTAAATAAATTAATTAATTAAAATATGATTAGAAGATGATGATGTTAAATATACTAAGGGTTAAACTATATTGACCACTCAATAAATATTGAATGGTCAATAAAAATAAACAAAAAAGTTTTATGTTCTAATGACAGTAAGTGTTCTGATGCAAAATAAATTAATAGTAAGAGCATCTCTAATAGGACTTTTTTTATTACTTATTGTTATTTTTTTTTTAATTAACTACTCAACCTCATTGGATTACTTAGCTTATTTGGTTTTTTTTAATTGACCATTCAATATATACTGAATGGTCAATATACTATGTTGGTTTGAACAACTAACCCTATTTTTTTTAATAACATGTTATACTACCCCTTTAATTATATTAAAGTTTGGAATATTTTTTTATTTTTCCATATAAAAGTTTATGTATTATAAATGTTTATATATTACAAATCATAATAAAGTTTAATATAAATTATAACAAACACATTAATACTTAAGTTTTAATACATATGAGCAGGTTTTATAAAACATTATAGATAGTTGAGGGTAAATTAGTTAAATTTAATGGGTCATGTTATTTTATTAGTATACGTTCCATTAGTAATTTTGTAGCATTATTATGTATTTTAGTTGTGTTTAGTCTTTAAAAAAAAAACTATGGCAAAAGTTAACAATTGCCTATTAGAGATGTTATTTAATGGAGTTAAAGTTAAAGGATTGATGATGTGAAATTTATATCGAATTATAGATTAACCAATGGAAATGCTGTAATAAGCTTTAAGAAAAACTTTCATTGAAGATGTTTTAAGTGTTTTTTTTACAGTCCATTTTTTAAAATTCGATTACCGTGTTTTCTAATGTTGCTCAATGTTGGTCGTTTTAGTTGTAAGCTAACATGATATTATTCGATGACATGACACTAAATGACAAGAATGGAAGCTTTGAGGTCTCCGGTCTTCCCTTCCGGTTAATGCTCCGGCAATAGAAGGAGGGCGGCGATGAGGCTGCTGCCCTATTGTTTTCGCATGAGTTTTTCAGTCAAAAAGAGTAACATGAAAGGGACGTGATATGTTTAATTCTTATTTCCAGTTTTGACGGAAAACAAAAGAAAGAAATATCTCCACCATTGTTAATTCATGGGTGGTGTGTGTATGAAATATAGCCTCATGATGTGGGTCCTTTTGTTAGGCCATATGGTATACATAGCACGATAAGGCTCGTGGTATACGTGGACCACGACCACGACCGTGCACACCATCCAGGCCGGTCATGGTCGATTGTGGTCGTGGTTGCTCTTTGTGTGTTCCACGAAATCAAACGGAATTTGCTATTGGTTGATGCTTTGCAACGACTAGTTTATTTGTAACAAAAAAAATTTAACCTTTCAAAGATATTAAACTTCTTCTATAAATACCACACTTTCTATTAAACATTATAACAACCGAATTTTTTATGTCCAAAAATTTCATTTTTAATTAAACACTTTGCAAAACATTTGAAAATAAACAACATTCGATCATATCGTTTCTTAAATCCTATTACGTGTTTGAAAACCAAAACATGGAATCAACCATAGTGTCAGAGTACAAATCCCAGAACAATCTCATAATGCGGAAAACAAGGGGTGTCTAAGATGTGCCACTACCGTGCCAGTTCCTTCCTCTTCGCTGAAGAGGTACCTGAAACCAAAACTCTAAACTGTAAGCACGAAGCTTAGTGAGTTCCCCCACAATACCACATATCATACAATCATATAATGAACAGCTAAGAGATACGGCCCTCGCCCACACTCATGGAGATACGGGCCTCACCCACACTCCGCTATCTAGGAGACACGGGCCTCGCCCACACTCCACTGCTAAACCATAACATACAAGTATCTCACAGACAGCGAGTATAAACAATTCTACCACACTAGCATATATCATCATCAGACTCAACTAAGAGATACAGGCTCTGCCCCACACTCCGATACTATCATATCGTCTATACGGACCGGCCTTGGTGCCTTAGACCCGTTCCTACTGGTAGGAAACTCACCTCGAAAAGTAGCTACCAAAAGTCTGACTGTCGGACGTCTGACTGCTGCACCGGTAATCCTCCGGCTACAAATCCATAAACATAGATTAGCCACTCATAAATACCCTAAGATCAAATGACTGACCCACCCCTGGTCCAAGGTCAACGCCTTGGTCAAAGTCAACTTCCAGTTGACTGGACTCGCCGAGTCCTTCTCCTACTAACCTGGTCCTACACGCCAAGTCCCTCTTCCCACTTACTGAGTCGCCCTTAACTCACTACTTGGGACTATAGAACCGACTCGCCGAGTCCCCACGAGCAGACCTCCTACTCGCTTCCAAATCCTCATCAGAGCATCCTTTATGAGGATTCGGGTTTCTGGGACTATTGTTACACGTTAAACTGTTAATTCTGCGTGTAGATACGAGGGGTTGGACCTCCAACACCTAAACCCCTCTTACTCAGTAACAGTTCATATGACTCTCCGAGTTTGAAGAACAACTCGTCGAGTTCCAGGAAATATTCATAGGACTCGTCGAGTTGTTCATCCAACTCGCCGAGTCTAAGGCCACCTTCATAGAACTCGCCGAGTTCCACTTTGGGACTCGCCGAGTCCCTTCGACCCATTTCCCATACAGACCAAATCTGAGACATGCAATGCTTCCAAACCATAGATCCATGTTCCTAGGGCATGCTTATCACGTAAAGTTGCAAACTTTACGTGCATGCATGGCTCTATAAGCTCCAAAAGGCAAAACCAAGCTCTTAATGAGGTCATACACTCAATGGGGACCTCAACCACAGAAACTTTATACTTCTAATACGCCCATAAGGTCCAAATCTGGAGTCCTTTCAGAACATAGAGCATAAACACATGGAGTTTGAGGTTTTAGGGCTTGAAAACCACTAATTTGGGACAAAAAGGGGATCTAATGAACTAGTGATCAAGGTAAGAAATTTTCTACCTGAATGGAAGCTTCTCATAGTGTAGATTCCGGATCTACCTCCCCTCCTTGCACACTTCAATCTCTTCCTTCTTCTTCTAAGCTCCAAACCTTCTTCACAAAGCCAAAAACACTCTCAAGAACAATATGGGGGCTAGGGTTTCGCTCTACAGCTCTCTGGAAGTGTTAGGGACAAAGGAGGCCAATTTAGAGCGTTTAAATAGGGTGCAAACACCCGGATTAGGGTTTTTGCCCAAACAGGGTCTACTCGTCGAGTCCAAAGTTCAGTCCCCGCGTCTTATCCCGCTCCTACTCGGCGAGTTGACCCATCAACTCGCCGAGTCCAAGGAAAAAATGCATTATTTTAAAAATGTTAATTGCAAGGAGTACGTACCGGGAACCAGGTGCTACAAACATACTCACACAATTTCTTCTTTCTTTTCTCACACAATCTCACCCTTCTTTTGCATTCTTTCAAAACCAATGGCTTCTAAAAGGATGAATCGGTCGAAAATGAAGAAGAGAACTTAGCACGAGCATGGATAGCGGCTTCAGAAGACCCAGTAACGCCTCCTAATTTTTGGGTAAAAGTTGGAAACGTTTTCCATGATTTAATGGGTTGTCAAAGTCGTAGTCTTGATGAAATATGTGCGAAGTATCGCGATACAAGGGTTAAATGTCTTGAATTCAATGATATTTATAACTTTGTTATAAACCACGTACACAAAGGCGACCCGTTTGCTATGGCCATGCACCAATATGAAGACACGAAACACACATCGTTTAAACACGTCAAAATTTGGAGAAAATTGAGAGAGTGCCCAAAATTTAGTGATTAAAAATAAGGTTTAAAAAATAGGTTAAGTTGTTTGTGGTTTCATGTTTATGTTATTTTTTTTTTTAATTTTATGTTGTGTGTTTAAAATTAATATAATCTTGTCTCATTGAATAAAAAACTAGTTTAAAAAAATATGTTTTATTGTGTTTTTGAATTAAATTTAAATAAAAAAATAAGGTGGAGTAGTGTGTTAATGGTAGGTATCCCATGTTAGTGGTAGGGAAATGTGGTGATGGTGTGACACCTACCACATATATGATATGTGGTGGGTATAACGGATGGTCTTAGTAAATGTAAGACTTTTGTCATTAATTTACAATATTTGTTGAAATTGGTGAAGGATTCTATCTCTATGTAAAGTGTGATGGATTCTATCTCTTTGTAAAGTATGATGCGTATTACTGATGTGAGAAAGTGTGATGGAAAGATTAAAGACGATATATGTTTTCCTTTGACCACAAAATATTCAAAAATAAAAACTCAATTTTTTTTTCAATTAAAATAGAATATTTCTATCAAAACTTAAAAGATTTAACAAATCAAAAAGTAATAATAATAAGTCGAATATTTGTGTCAAACATAAAAGCTTTGATGAAGCAAAAATACGCACAAGGATAAAATTGAAAAATATAATTGCGAACGATAAAGAAGAATCGTCATCTCCCTCCTCCCCTTTCTTTTCTCCCTACATCGCCCCTTCCTCTAACCCCTCTATCGCCACACACTGTGGTTTCACTATCACATATCATCAAAATATTACGTTTTCTGAACCAATAATCATCGTTCCCTTTCACCACTCACTCTCTGTGTTCTTCGATGCTAAACTAGATCCACTGCCACTGTCCTTCTCCAATTTTGGGTGATCCACAACCATCCCCAAATCCATACATGATGGATTTAGTAAAGGGTTAAAGATGAAGGTTGGATTTGCATAAAATTGCTTCTTGAACATGGAAAATAGTTTTTTGTTTCAAGTTATCATGAAGGTTTGATAATGGAGGTTTGCATCGGGATTCTTGTTGAACTTTTACATGAAGAGGAAGAATCGATAATGAACAACTAGACATATGTTGATTTATGTATAAAAATCAGTTTGTGTATATTAATTAACTTGTATATATTTCTAAGTCTTTATTGGTTCTTGAGGATGTAGACGGGTTACCGATGTTTGGATACAATGGTGGTGAGGAGACAATATAGAAGAGAGGGCACCGACGAAGTTAAAAGATGTGATGACAACGACAGAGGTCCATGTAGTGGTGGTTCTATGGTCAATTCCAACGAAGATATGACATTGGGAAGATGAAGTCAATAGTAGGGGGAGCGGATGGAAAGGGGGTATGGATGAGCAAAGGAGGTGCCCGGCAGAAAACGGCCCAAATCGGAACAGGCCCGGAAACCAAACTTTGTGGAAAATAGGAACCGAACTGGACCGCTGATTCTACCGGTTGTTGTCATGTCTTCAATGTTGCAATCGGCCCTTGAGAAATAGCAACATACGGTTCCGGTTTTTGTCGGTTCCTGGTTCCAAGAATCCACAAGAATATCGTCCCAGTTCCGTTGAGTTCAAGTTTCGGCCGGTTCCTCGGTCCATATGTTCATCGTTGGGGGGGGGGGGTTGTTGGTTTAATAAGTTTTTTTTTTAAATTAAAATTGTTTTTTATTAAAATCAATATTAAAATATAAAAATCAAAACAATGAAATATTTAATCAAGGGTAAAATAGTAATTTTATATCATTTGTAACAAAATAAAATCATGGGGACCGACCATGCAAAAATTAAAACCATAGGGAGTGTATATATATCATTTTTTAAAAATATCCTGAAACTGATAATTTCAACCATAAAGACCATTTATGAAATTTTGTCAAGGTGTTCTATATGATAATTCTTTTTTAGGATTTATTGTAAAAACTAAAAGACATTATTATTAAGACAAAATTACAAGAATGGTCCCTGTGGTTAGGTTGAAATTGCCACTTTGGGCCAAACAGGTTTGGACTAACACTCATGGTCCATAGGTATTCATTTTCTTGCCACTTTGGTCCAATTTACTTTAAATTCTTTTATAATGACCATTTTGCCCTTTGTTTTTATTTTTTTAGTTTATTTATTTATTTAAATAGTTTCATAATCAAAAGAAAAAGAAAAAAATCCCTCTCTCTCTTAAACTCTCTCTCTCCCACCCGTCTCTCTCTCTCTCTCTCTCTTCATTGTAGACCCCATACTTCATCGTCCTCTTCTTTTTAAGGATATGCAGAAAAAAGAAACCCTAATTGTAATCTCCATTATCAAAAGCAACTTTGCCCATTAATCTGCATCTCAGCAAGATCCAATGGTTTTCAGACGAGCTTCTGTGAGATAGAGAGGGGAGAACCCTAACTGTTGTTCTAACTCTGAAACGAAGGTCTGTAAATAGGGGGTTTCAAATCCGCCTCCTCCTGAGAATCAAAGAGCTTCATCTTTACAGACCAAAGCACAACGATGAAGACCAAACCACCGGCAACCCCTAAAAACACCTACTGCCACCCCTCTTCACCACCATTTCCAACCATCCCCACCGTCTCTCGACTCTCCTGGCTCCGTCAAATGACCCTCAGGTGACATTTAATCAAGTTTGAAGAAGGAAAGAACGCCAAATGACCCTCGGGTGAGCTTCAAGCGAGTTTGAAGAAGGAAAGAAGGAGACCCTATGGTTTTTAGAGATTATCGCCATTCTCTTTTCTTTAAATCTTAGGGTTTTTAGAGGCCGTCGCTGCTAGAAACCTTAGTTTCGATCTGTATGCCGCCACCTGAAACTTTTAGGGTTAGGGTTTTGCTACCAGAGCTTCGATATGGTGTCGTTTATCTTTTTCCGGCGGTAGTGTTCAAGCTTCCCAGCGGGAATGAAGGTTGGGGGAGGGGTGAGGACGGTGACGTTCTTTAAACTGGAGAGAGAGAGAGATGGAGAGAGAGAGAGAGAGATTCCTTTCTTCTTTTTATTTTTTATTTTTTTTGTTTGGAAAATAATTAAATAACAAAAAGAAAAGCAAAAAACAAATAAAAAGGGGCAAATTCGTCATTTTAGATCGTTTTGGACCAAACTCACAATAAAATGAAAATTTTTGGACCATTAGTGCTAGTCAAAACCTGTTTGGCCAAAAGTGGCAATTTCCACCTAACCACAGGGACCATTCTTGCAATTTTGTCTATTATTAATGGAAACTAAA
Organism: Lactuca serriola; assembly: GCF_051521515.1. Taxonomy (NCBI): domain Eukaryota; kingdom Viridiplantae; phylum Streptophyta; class Magnoliopsida; order Asterales; family Asteraceae; genus Lactuca; species Lactuca serriola. The sequence goes on from NC_136408.1 coordinate 86,474,604, forward strand.
ATCTGTATAGTTTAAATTGAGAAATTGTCCGAAAAATCCTAATATTTTCGGAATAATTTCACTATAGTCCCATTTTCTTAACAGAAAAGTCCCGATTATTCGATTTTATAAGATAATATGTCATTTCCTGTTAAAAGAAAAAAAAAATTGTTAATGTGAGCCAAAATCCGGTACCGGTTCCGGCCGGTACCCCGGTCCATATGCTCATCCCTAAGGGGGTGTTGGTTTAATAAGTTTTTTTTTGTTTGAAATTAAAAGTGTTTTTTATTAAAATTAAAAAATAAAAATCAAAATAATGAAATATTTAATCAAGGTAAAATAATAATTTTATATCATATTTGTAACAAAATAAAATCATAAGGACCAACCATGCAGAAATTGAAACCACAAGGATCGTCTATATATCTTTTTTTTAAAGATATCCTGAAACTAATACTTTCAATCATAGGGACCATGTACGAAATTTTGTCAAGGTGTTCTATATGATAATTCTTTTTTAGGATTTATTGTAAAAACTAAAAGATATTATTATAATTAGAAACTAAAATTTGTATAGTTTAAATTGAGAAATTGTAAGAAAAATCCTAATATTTTCAGAAAATTTTCACTTTAGTCTTATTTTTCTTAACATAAAAGTCTCGGTTATTTCATTTTGGCTCACATTAACAAAAAAAATCTTTTTTTTAAAGAAAATGACATATTATCATGTAAAATCAAATAATCAGGATTTTTCTGTTCAAAAAAAAAAATTGTGACTAACGTGAAATTTTTCCGAAAATAATGGAACTTTTTTGACAATTTCTCGTTTAAATTTAACTGATGTAACAACATATAAATACAATTTTTTTTATAATTGGATTTATGTTTTCTAAAAAGGATAAAAACTTCATTAAAAAAAGAAATTAAGTTTTTTATTTTTATTTTTATATTCTAATATTATTTATTTCCAATTTGACTACGATGTTTTCCAATGTTCGTTTAATAAGTTTTTTTGTTTGAAATTAAAATTGTTTTTTATTAAAATCAAAATTAAAATATAAAAATCAAAACAATGAAATATTTAATCAGGGATAAAATAGTAATTTTATATCATTTGTAACAAAATAAAATCATGGGGACCGACCATGCAAAATTAAAACAACAAGGAGTGTTTATTTATCATTTTTTAAAGATATCTTGAAACTGATAATTTCAACCATAGGGACCATTTATGAAATTTTGTCAAGGTGTTCTATATGAGAATTCTTTTTTAGGACTTATTGTAAAAACTAAAAGACATTATTATTAATGGAAACTAAAATTTGTATAGTTTAAATTGGGAAATTGTCCAAAAAATCCTAATATTTTCGGAAAAGTTTCACTATAGTCCAATTTTTTTAACAGAAAAGTCATGATTATTTGATTTTACAGGACAATATGTCATTTCCTGTTAAAATTAAAAAAAAAAAAAATTGTTAATGTGAGCTGAAATCCGGTACCGGTTCCGGCCGGTTCCCCGGTCCATATGCTCATCCCTAAGGAGGTGTTGGTTTAATAAGTTTTTTTTGTTTGAAATTAAAAATGTTTTTTTATTAAAATTAAAAAATAAAAATCAAAATAATGAAATATTTAATCAGGGGTAAAATAATAATTTATATCAAATTTGTAACAAAATAAAATCATGGGGACCAGTCATGTAGAAATTGAAACCACAATGACCGTCTATATATCATTTTTTAAAGATATCCTGAAACTAATACTTTTAATCATAGGGACTATGTACGAAAGTTTGTCAAGGTGTTTTATATGATAATTCTTATTTAAGATTTATTGTAAAAACTAAAATATATTATTATTAATGGAAACTAAAATTTGTATAGTTTAAATTTAGAAATTGTGAGAAAAATCCTAATATTTTCAGAAAAGTTTCACTTTAGTCTCATTTTTCTTAACATAAAAGTCTCCGTTATTTCATTTTGGCTCACATTAATAAAAGAATCTTTTTTTTAAAAGGAAATGACATATTATCATGTAAAATCAAATAATCATGATTTTTCTGTTAAAAAAAATTATAGTTAAAGTGAAACTTTTCCGAAAATATTGGAATTTTTCTGACAATTTCTCGTTTAAATTTAATTGATGTAACAACATATAAATACTAATTTTTTTATAATTGGATTTATGTTTTCTAAAAAGGATAAAAACTTCACTAAAAAAAGAAATTAAGTTTTTTTATTTTTTTATTTTTATATTCTAATATTTTTTATTTCCAATTTGACTACGATGTTTTCCAATGTTGTTCAATTTTGACAATTTTTTTAGTTTCATTTAACATGACACTTTGAGATGATGTGAGGCTAACATGTCATTATTTTGTGACAGGTCTACATAAAAACAATAGTAAATTACATGAAAGGTCACTTTGGTTTGGGGTATTTTGTACGTTTAGCCCTAAATGTTTTTCTTAACTCGGACGGTCTTTAAGATGTTTTTTTTTTCTACATGTTTGGTCCATGTTTGACCTAAACCCTAAGCAAGGTTACGATCTCCTTCGGCCCCTTCTTCTTCGACTTTTCTCTTCAATTATGACCTACCACCAACACCTGTTGCCATTCTGACAGAGTCCATCACCACTGCTACTCTGCCGCCCACCATAGATCCTACCCTATATGAGTCATCGATCAGTCCTCCTTCAATATCTGAATCCATCCTACCTTATCCGATCTCTTTTTTCCTGAAATCCTCGTCGCTGCCTCCTCTTTTTTTCGTAGAAAAGCTACAAGCATATTGTTCTTATTTTATCAACTCAAGATTAGTGAGGAAGATGAAGAGGGTCGTGGTGGTTCGTTGAAGGTGGAGAACCAGAAGAAGAGGGTATTTGGGAGGGCAAGCTAGACTTCAAGCTCTGCCCATTAGGTTTGATTTCATCTTAGGATTCAATGGAGTTGTTTCTACATCTTGGTCGGAAAAGATTTTGATTTCATCGGAACTTTTGGTTAGGTCTGATGTTAATAGCTCGAAAATGGAGTAAGGAGAATGGAGCCATTTCTTCATCTCGATGTCGACAGACCTAACCGGTGGTGGCTTTTTAGAAATCGGTTCAGTTTTCGCTGGTGATCCAGTTTCCAACGAATAAATCGTGGAGGGGTTGCACTAGTGGGGGCAGATTGGGATGGTGTTGAAGGTAGATGGGAGTAAGAAGTTGCGGCAGGTGATCAGAGGTTTCCGACAAGAATGAAGTTGTCGGCAGCATGTCTAAGGTTTTCGACGCCTTCTTTTTAGTTTACAGTTCTTGAAAAAAGAAAGAGAGATTTGTTTAGAAAGTGTGATATATATTGGTGGGGGTGGATGTGTGTTTTTTTAACTCTTAAAACTCTAAAAAAAACTAGAAATATTAAAAGATGATTAAGGGAAAAAAATGGAAAATTCAAGTTGGTCAGAGACCATCCATATAACAACACACTATGAGGATTATCTGAGTTTAAAAAAAAAAGATATAGGAACCAAACATGTAAATTACCTCAAATCACAAAGACGATCAATGTATTTTACTCTAAAAAATGTGTTGATTTTTGTGATATTTATTTAAAATATAGTGATTTTTGTGTAATTTGATCACATCATAAAAATAATGAAAATTCTAATACTACATCCAATTCTTATAACACCTATAAATTTTAGCTAAATGATGATAAAAAGATAATACAAGTGTAAATTTCAATTAATTTGGGTTGGTTTATAACATTTCCATGAATTTCAATACAATGAAAAGGATATGTGAATTATTGGATGATACCATATATTAGAAAGATAAATCCATAGCTTATGTAGTATTATGATTAGTCTTTTCTTTATATAAAACTACTAGGCGAATATATACCCGTTGCGCAGAAATAAAACTATATAGTTATTTTTTTATTTTTTTTTTCTTTTGCATATACCTGTTGAATATAACAAGATATTAATTATCAAATAATATGTTTTACACTAAGTTGATATATATGTAATTATTTTGAACCATATTATGAAATATATATTTATCGGAATCATATCATTCAATAGTATCTACCAGCGGTTTGCGTCTAAAATCTAAATAAAACTACAAATTATTTTCGATTTAGTATTACAATTTAACGTTATGATTGATTGATTTAGAAATTACTTATCTATTGATTTTTTTATTATTTTTTATTATTTTTTATCATGGTTAGTTGATATATAAACCATTGTCTTTAAATTAAGGCAATATAATTTTTTATGTTGATTAATTAAAAACCATTTATTTTGTTATTTGATAAAAAAACGAATTATATTCAAAAGTTGTTTTTTTGTATTTTTTTTTATTTAATTTGTCTTGTTTTATTTATAATATTTAAACATTTTTAACTATTTTGAAAAATAGTATATGAATATATTTTTTTAATTTATTTTCTCCTCTAAGGATCACAGTTGAAAGATAGATGGAAGAGAGATATGAGACAAGAGATAACAACGATGACAAGAATGGAAGCTTTGAGGTCTCCGGTCTTCCCTTCCGGTGAAAGCTCCGGCAACAGAAGAAGAGGGCAGCGATGAGGCTGCTGCCCAATTGTTTTCGCATGAATTTTTCAGTCAAAAAGAGCGACACGAAAGGGACGTGATATCTTTAATTGTTATTTCCAGTTTTTGACTAGTCACAACAGAAAGAAATATCTCAGCATTGTTAATCCATAGGTGGTGTGTGTATGGAATATAGCCTCATGACGTGGTTCCTTTTGTCTGTAAAGGTAAGACTTTTGTTCATTAGATTACAATATTTGCTGAAATTGGTGACGGATTCTATCTTTTTGTAAAGTGTGAGAGAAAGATCAAAGATTAAAGACTTTTCTTCATTAGTTTACAATATATGTTTTCGCTTATTTGACTCAAAAAGTTTCAAAAAGTGAAAACTCAAATTTGAATCAGGCTAGTTAACAATCCGATTTAAGATGTAAGAGAAGTCATTGATTAAGGTCTTAATTTGTGATTGAAATTATACAAGTTTCTAACCATTCAACACTAATAACCCACCATCTCAAAAAGCTCCATGAACAAACGATGGATGATAATAGAAATATTGTGGAGCTATAAACTAAAAGCAACTACACTATGAGAACATGCAAGTTTACATATAAAAAAATAGATAATTAATTTGACAAATCCCACAGTAAAAATATAAATAACTTTGTAGTGATCCCGCTTTTGTTCAATTTTGCATTACATGTTTTTTTTTTAGGTTGTGTGCTTCTTCCAATGTCTACAACATGTAAATATTGTTGATCATATGGTTGCATATTATTAAAACTTGTTTCAACCATTTAATAATGACCGAGGACCTCGTTTTCACTTGCTATCTACATTCACTTATACATCATGCACTAAAAGTTGCACATCATGCATAAAAAGTCGTACACCACGCAATAAACTTTCTACCCATCATACATATATCTACCAACTTTCTAACAAACAAAAACACTACATCATTCTATCTCGAGTTAATAGCTCCACTTATCTCCTTCAAACCCCCTAACTTTCCTTCTTCCCTACAAGGGGAAACCCTAACAACCTCTTTTTGAACATTTTGAATCTTTTGTAAAGAAGCAAGAACTTCAGCCATAGGAGGTCTAAACCTATGATCATTATGAAGACATTTTGATGCGAGTGCAGCCACGGCTTGTGCACCTTTTTTTGAGTATTGACCACCTAACCGTGTGTCCATGATTCTTAGGACCCGTTTGGTGTCACTTAGAAACGGTTTCACCCATTCGACTAATGTCTCTTCAACTCCACCCGCTCTTTCTTCGGCTATCGCTCGTCTTCCTGATAGTAGTTCTAATAACACCACACCAAAACTGTACACGTCATTTTTTTGAGTCAAGTGCCCTAAAAAACAATTAAATCGGTATTAGGAAACTTGTGAGGAGGATTAAATAACTTGTATATTTTTTTCAAAGAATTTTTATTGTAAGATGAAATACGAAAAAACACCTTTCATCGTTTTATTGATTTAGCCGGTGGTTAAACCGTTATCTATTTTTTACTGTTTAGAGAAACTTGTTTCCTGATTTTTAATATTAAGGCTAAATACAAAACAACACATCATTTTTATCGATTTAGCAACTAAAATATATTCTTCAATCGATTTAGCCACTAAAATGTTTTCCATTATCGATTAGCCACTAGACTTTTTTTTTTTTTTTTTTTTGTAGCTACTGAACAACTTTTTATATCGATAGAATTCGAGCCATAACATTATTGTTTTAAGAATCACAAAAAAAAAGATATTAAAATGAGAAATGTTTTCCATAAAATAATGAAAATTCTTTTTGTTTTTTCTATATTTCAGCTTTGATATCAAGGCAAAATACATAAAAACAAAAAGTATTTTCACATTTTTACCGATTTAGCAACTGAACTATTATTTTTATTGATGTACCCAATGAACTGTTATTATAACAATCACAAAACAATAATAATATTCGGTGGATAAATCAATAAAGTGGTTAAGATAACTTTGCTAATCTATATTTCATCTTTGTTTTAACCAAAAAACAAAAAAACAGCTTTTAAAACGATAAAAAAAAATGTACAAAGATTTAATCACTCTAAAAATAGACAAGTGCATAAAACAATAAAATAATGAAAATATGTTGTGTTTTTATACGGTTCACCTTTTATTATATATGCAACCCAATGAATCAAACATACCTGTTGCAATATATTCAGGTGCAGCATAACCATTTGTTCCAACAACCCTAGTTGAAACATGTGTATTGTCACCTACAGGACCATTCCTAGCTAAACCAAAATCCGAAAGCTTCGCATTAAACTCCTAAAAATTCAACAACAAAAAATCATTAGTAACACATAGATAATGTAAAATATCTTCATCTTTTTAAATTAAAACAAAATCTAGATAAATTTTTTTTTGAATAATACCGTATCTAGGAGTACATTAGAAGCCTTGAGATCTCGATAAATAATACAGGGTACTTTACTATGCAAGAAAGCTAACCCTTCTGCTACATCAATGGCAATCCGCATCCGTGTGGCCCACGGCATCGGTTGCACATTTTCTGTAAAGAAAGCGTACAATAATTTCAATAATTTATATTGAAATTTTGTAAAATTTATGGGTCCTAATTTTTCTTTTTTAATAGTATAGGACCCACAAAATGAATATTAGAACATGCTTTTTAAAAGTGAGACTCACTTTTAAACAAGTGGTTATCCAAACATCCTTTGGGCATGTACTCATACACAAGAAGCCGGTTTTCACATTCTTCACTATACCCAATGAGTTTGACCAGATTTTTATGATGAAGCCTTCCCATATACTCAAGCTCAGTCTGCAAATCAAGAAAAATAACAAAATTCGCTGTATAAGTTTGACTTCTTGAAAAAAAAAAAAAAAAGATCATCACTTACAAGCCATTCCCGGTGACCTTGCCGGCTATCAGCTTTGAGTATTTTCACAGCCACCACTAATCCGGTGCCAGGTTTGGCCGGAGCAAAGGTGGTCTCGTCGATCCACCCTTTAAAAACTTGACCAAAACCGCCCTCACCCAGAAGGCTATCTGGCCGGAAGTTTTTGGTGGCGGTTTTCAGATCATGCAAGCTAAAGGCTTTGAGGTTAATGGGGATAGGGAGATTTTGGTCTCTGGGTGCTTTTGAAACTTTGTTGAAGGTGACTGTTTTTGTCTGATTCTTGGAATCTTTTGAGCTCGATTTTACCTTGTTATTGATCATATCGTCTACAATAAATAAGCTACAAGTTAGCAAAATCAAAATTGAGAAATCTCGGAATCACACAAACTTAAAAATAATGGAATTCGTAATTGAAACGGAGATATTAGAACTGAGAAAGCTCGGAATCACACAATTAAAACCCTAATTGCGATTATCAAGTGGAATCACAATCGAAGCATTAAGCGGAAGAAGAAAGAGTATTACTACTGTAATTATACATACCAAGAAATTGACCGGAAGACGCATGAGCAACATTGGCAGGCTTTCCGACACAAATACCCATTTGAGAATTGAGAGTGGTGGTGTTCTGCAAATTGAAATTGGGGGTGGTCAAGGAAAGAAGAGATTGAATGGATTAATATATTGATGGCGTATGAGGAGTGGGGTTGATAATTCTGGTCTGCTGTTTGAATTTATTTAGTCAAAGGGTAAGAAATTGGCATCATCATGTGATACTGATTGATGTATGGAACCTTCATGCGAAACCCAAACAGTCAATAGTAAACCCGAAGAGGAAACCCGTTTTGTTTTGGATGATGAAATCTGGCTTTTGATTTTTCAAAAGCGTATACTTTTGAGTCTTTGACGTTCGAGAGTAATAAAGGCCTGGTCAGTTGGGTCAGAACTCGGATTTATACGTGAGAAATGGTGTAGGCATTGTAGAATGCCACCTACTCCCAAACTAACATCCACGTCAGCCAAATTTTTCCAAAAGGAGGGAGATTTGTTAAGGTTGTGTCAAATTTTACAGAAAACCTCGACAAACCTATATGATATGAGGGGGAGGTGTTCCGCTCATTGTCGAGCTCAATGCCACCCTCCACCTCATTCTTACCGAGTCTTTCTTCTTCTCACTCCCTACAGCCAAAGGCCGGATGGTTTGGGATGGATGAAGTGGTCCGGTACAAACCCACACACCGGCCATAGCATTTGCATGCAGAGAAAACATCTCCTTCTCGATTGCTCCTTCCTTTCTCTCCCATCAAGCCCTTTCTTATTTTCTTTCCAACTCGGTAAAACCCTTTGGAGCTGAGGTGGAGTCCGACACGAACTCCCTTAGCCCAAGCAATAGTTAATTTATGGGAAATGATATTTTTTTATGATTTTTATTATTTTATTTGAAAATGTTTGATTTTTTTTTTATTTACTTGAAGATAAATATATATAAATGAAAGCATTTTTATTTCAAATATGTAAATAAAAGGGTTAATTACTTATAAGAGTAATAGACTATCACTTTTGTTCATGTTTAGTTAATTTTTTATATATTATTTATCATTGAATTTGTTTTATGTTTTCAAAAAAATACATTTACTATTGGTTTTGGAAGGTTTTCCATGACATTGTCATAACTACTATAACATATGTACTTTTATTAAACCAAAATTATCATTGTGGTTGTATAAATATCATGACCCAAAGTCATATCTCACAATATGGTTCTATAAAAACTTTATAATTTTATCAAATTTTATAACTCATTGGTGTTACCAAACATAAACTTTATACACAAACTGCATACCCACAAATTTCATCCAAACAGTTGGCCTAAGATCCCCTCGGGTAAAAGCCACCCCTCAAATGCATGAACCACATATATAGGCTAGTGAAGTCGTGTCGCGTCAACCCTTTGGTCGTGTCACGACCTATGTATCTCCCCAAATTCCACTACATGTATTCTTGTTAGGACACGCGTCCTGCCATTCTGTTTAACACCCATAAAAATTATGTCAAATTTAAACTTAAAAAAAAACATTTCAAATCTATTAACAATTACAAAACTTGTTCTCAAAATGTATCATATCAGAGTATCCCAGAAAACAAAGTCATAAAAAGTGAGGAGTTATATGATCACGCATTTGCCTTGCCACGATCCCCTGCTATACCTGAAACAATAAGCTGAAACTATCAGCCCGAAAGCTTAGTGAGTTCCCCTAAATACCCATACCCAGAATAGTACACATATAATCACAAACAACATACTATGGGTCCAGTCAACCATCGGGTTGGAATACCCCAGGCCCTCAACCATCCGGTTGGAATGCCAACATACTATAGGTCCAATCATCCTCGGGATGGAATACCTCAGGCCCACAACCAACAGGTTGGAATGCCTACATACTATGAGTCCAATCATCCTCGGGATGGAATACTCACGGCCCACAACCAACAGGTTGGAATACCCAGGTCTATTGGCTTTCGCACAAAGCAGACAAGCCTCAACCGCCAAACAAACATGTGCACATATAACAGATAATCACATAACAGTTTATAGACAACAACTGATCTAACGGATCATACCACATACCACATAATATTATCCTACCCTCTAGGACACTGAACTAACAGGTCTACTACATATCAGATAATATCACCCTACCCTCTAGGATACCGATCTAAGAGATCATACTACATATCATGTAACCAGATAACAATCCAAAGGGTCGGCCTTGGTGCCTTAGACCCTTGAGTATAGTGAGGATAACTCACCTTCCACTGTCGACTCAAAGATAACTCAAGCTCTCTGATTGCCGGTACAAATTCCACCACCTAAATGTACCATAGAACCATGTTTGTAAATTCCCAATTTCCCAAAATGTTCCAGAAGTCCAAAAATCAACCCTTTGTCAAAGTCAAAGTCAACTATCAAGGTCAACGGTCCATGTTGACTTTAACTCATCGAGTAGCCTCAGCTACTCGCCAAGTTCCTGGCATAACTCGCCAACTCGTCGAGTTCCTAGTGTCAGTGGTCACAAACTCCTTGGCCAACTCGTCGAGTTTTCTCCTTACAAATCGCCGCGTTCATACGTGTCCAAAGGTTGGGAAAACCCTAGACGACTCGCCGAGTCACTCATCTGACTCGCCGAGCCCACAACAATCTTCATCGGACTCGTTGAGTCGACTATGCGACTCGCCAAGTCCCTTTAGTCCTTCATCCATACAGAGGCTTTTTAAGCCATGCTAAGGCTCCAAATTGTAGATCCAGCTTCCCAAGGCATGTTTATCACGTAAAGTTGCAAACTTTACATGCATGCAAGGCCTTAAAGTCCTAAAATGACAAAACTAAGCTTGTAAGGGAGTCTCATTGTAACATCCCAAAATTCAAGACCAAAAATTTCATTTTAATTAAATTTATTATATAAAACCAGTAGTATAAAAACATTCATATTAATATCTCATGTCAAACCGAAGTGTCAATAACCATAACATATTATCACAAAACCATATCAGAGTGTAATCCCAAAGATTTCATGTGCGGAAAACATAGTGTGATGCGCTGCGATCGAGTCGGCTCCTTTCCTTGAAAACAATGTACCTGAAACCAAAACTGACAACCGTAAGCACGAAGCTTAGTGAGTTCCCCAGATACCACATACCATACATACCAACTGATCCATACATGCCATACATAACCAGGAGCCATATATAACCAACATATCCATAATCAAGTAAGGTGCCATGTGCCAAACATAGTCTTGCTAAGGTGCTATGTGCCAAACATAGTCTTGGTGTTATGCCACGGGCCGCACGTGGTCTTCCTGGTCAAGCCTGAGGCCACTCCCTGGGTCTTACAGACAATTGCCAAGGGCCACCCCCTGGTATTCCATGCAAGCATCACAAAGACAACTATACATACCACTCTACTAGGCTACTCAACATATAGGGTGCCAGGAGCTACCTCCTGGTCTTTCATACGTAATAGCATACAGTGCGCCAGGAGCCACCTCCCGGTCTTTCATTCATGTTGCCTAAGGCTAACTCCTAGGTCTTCCTACCATATATAATAACATATCGTGTGCTAGGAGCCGTCTCCTGGTCTTTCATGCATAATGCCTAGGGCTAACCCCCCGGGTCTTCCTACCATACATAATAACATACCGAGTGCCAGGGGCCTCCTCCTAGTCTTCCATGCATAATGCCTAGGGCTAACCCCCGGGTCTTCCTACCATACATAAACTAAATGGGCCGACATTGTGGCTGTAGACCCATACAAACAGTGAGGAGACTCACCTCGCACTGCCGAAAACTCGTTGAACACCTCTGACTGCTAACCGTCAACTTCTGAACCGCTGACCTTTCAGCTTCCTGAACTATCAATACCCAAAATAACATTTAGATCAATAATCCAAAAGTTAACCCTGGTCAAACTTGGTCAAAGTCAACATCCAGTTGATCTGACTCGCCGAGTTGGTCTACCAACTCGTCGAGTCCAGACTCCTCCAATCCTAAAACAACCCCGAATCCACTCGTCGAGTCTTGCAATAACTCAACAGATTCTCCTTCAACCACTCAATTGGGACCAACTTCATCTGACTTGCCGAGTTCATCCTTGAACTCGTCGAGTTCATCATCCACATATTAATGTGTCTAGTCTGTGACTCGTCGAGTTGTATGCACAACTCGTTGAGTCCATCCTCATAAATAAGGAGATTGCCTTAGACTCGCCGAGTTCTTCCTTGAACTCGTCGAGTAAACTTCATGACCATTATGGACTCATACTGGATGAGTCCCTTTCCAATCTCAACTCAAACCCTTAACAGAAGGGTTTTGGGGCAAGAAATGACCTGACTCGCTGAGTCCCACAATTGACTCGCTGAGTCTCTCTATGTCCTACACTAATTCGACAATTTCAGACAAGCTTAAGGCATCCAAGACCCAGATCTGGCCTCCTAGGTTCGGGATGTGTCACACCCCCAAACCAGAACGACGGAAACGTTCGAGAGCAGATGAATTCATGTAGTATCGAAACAATTGATTACATAGTAAAGAAAGTAAACACAACCATCATATATATAATTTAAAAGTTACATTGTTGGATGATACTTGTTTCAAAAACAAATTACAATATGATGACAAAATGAGTTTAAAACTGACGCCTTAGCATCACTTCTCCAAAAGCTGAAGTTCACCTGTATTACTGAATTCCTGAGAAATACAAGTAGATTTGAAAGAGTAGATCAACATTTAAGCTGGTGAGTTCATAAGTATTTAATGTCAATGTTTGTATAAATTTGAATAAATTTGTTTGTAGATGTTTGAAAACTCCTAGAAAATCCCATATTTCCTACTAGTATAAAAGTAGTCTTCTACTAAGACCCGACTGTTTTGAATATTGTTTCTAAAATTCCAATATTCTTCCATAAGTGTATGGTAATTTAAAAGTTCCAAAAACTATAATGCAATAGTGTTTTTCATGCCTAGAATAGTAGATTTATGTATGTTTAAAATCGCTAAGGCATTTGATAACCCCATAAATCAACGTGTTTTTAATACTCCATGTGAGTTTTACAACCATGCTATTGACTCAGACTGCCTGTAACAATGTTCTTCAGGCGTTGGAATGTTATGACGTTTGTCACCCCAGACGCCGGTCTAACTGTAGCTAACATTTTAGGTTCAGGATTGTCAATCCCGTATAGATCTATACACAAGTATCACGCTCTCCCTACAAGAGATTATGGTATATAATACAGGACTTTAACTGCATACTCGAAAGTACGTGAAGCTGAACGTCTCACAAAACTTAGTATCAAATAGATTTACGTATGAAATCTATTAACCATTACAAAACTTGTTCTCAAAATGTATCATATCAGAGTATCGCAGAAAACAAAGTCATAAAAAGTGAGGATATGTACGATCACACATTTTCCTTGCCACGATCCACTGATGTACCTGAAACAATAAAGTGAAACTGTAAGCCCGAAATCTTAGTAGGTTCCCCTAAATACCCGTACACAGAATACTACACATAATCATAAACAGCATACTATGGGTCCAGTCAACCATCGGGTTGGAATACCCCATGCCGTCAACCATCCGGTTGGAATGCTAACATATTATGGGTCCAATCATCCTCGGGATGGAATACCCCAGGCCCACAACCAATAAGTTGGAATGCCCACATACTATGAGTCCAATCATCCTCGGGATGGAATACTCACGGCCCACAACCAACAGGTTGGAATACCCAGGTCTATTGGCTTTCGCACAAAGCAGACAAGCCTCAACCGCCAAACAAACATGTGCACATATAACAGATAATCACATAACAGTTTATAGACAACAACTGATCTAACGGATCATACCACATACCACATAATATTATCCTACCCTCTAGGACACTGAACTAACAGGTCATACTACATATCAGATAATATCACCCTACCCTCTAGGATACCGATCTAAGAGATCATACTACATATCATGTAACCAGATAACAATCCAAAGGGTCGGCCTTGGTGCCTTAGACCCTTGAGTATAGTGAGGATAACTCACCTCCCACTGTCGACTCAAAGATAACTCAAGCTCTCGGATTGCCAGTACAAACTCCACCACCTAAATGTACCATAGAACCATGTTTGTAAATTCCCAATTTCCCAAAATGTCCCAGAAGTCCAAAAGTCAACCCTTGGTCAAATTTAAAGTCAACTATCAAGGTCAACGGTCCATGTTGACCTCAACTCGCCGAGTTCCTAGCATAACTCGCCGAGTCACTTGAGTGACTCGTCGAGTTCCTAGTGTCAGTGGTCGCAAACTCCTTGGCCAACTCGTCGATTTTTCTCCTTACAACTCATCGCGTTCATACGTGTCCAATGGTTGGGAAAACCCTAGCTGACTCGTCGAGTCACTCATCTGACTTGCCGAGCCCACGACAATCTTCATCGGACTCGCCGAGTCGACTATGCGACTCGTCGAGTCCCTTCAGTCCTTCATCCATACAGAGGCTTTTTAAGCCATGCTAAGGCTCCAAATTGTAGATCCAACTTCCCAAGGCATGTTTATCATGTAAACTTGCAAACTTTACGTGCATGCAAGGCCTTAAAGTCCTAAAATGACAAAACTAAGCTTGTAAGGGAGTCTCATAATTGAGGGAAGGCTCATACTTGTCAAAGTTGATAACTTTATGGACCTAAAAGCCAAAGAGAGGCCAGATCTGAAGTTGCAACTTCAGATCTTCGCTCAAATACAAGAAACCTTTCCTAAAACCCACCCAAAAGAGATTTAAGATGAGACGAGCCAAGGTGACAGCCTAATACCTTCAAGAGAGTGTTAACTGAAGTAGATCTTTGATTCACGTGAGTTCCTTGCTTCAATCCACTAGTTTTTCCCAAGTTCTTCCTCACAAAGATTCTTCTTCCAAGCTTAAACACACCAAACAAGCACACCCACACGAATTAGGGTTTAGAGTGTCAAGGGGATGTAAAGGGGAGGCTGGGGGAGACCAATAATCCTTTAAATAGGGTGCAAAACCCCGGAAATTTAGGGTTTTTCTCTGCCAGCTTCTACTCGTCGAGTCCCTTATTGGACTCGGCGAGTAGGTCACTAAAACACGTGGACCAACCCGCTACTACTCGACGAGTAGGGCAACCAACTCGTCGAGTAGACCTTGAAGTTAAGAAATTTTTTTTATAAAAAATCAATACCTGAGAATCGGGGTGTTACACTCTGACAAGCCTTCGTGTAGTGAATCCAACTTCTTGTCGTGTCACAAATTTTTCACCTAGTCACTGACACGTTCATGATTTGGTGACACATGTTTGTCACATCAACACGTTGACGCATCGGTACATAACCTTGTTGCATCGCGACTTTCAGTTTTTCTGTTTTCTTTCATTTTCTCAAACATACTATATCCAAAACAAGTTGTTCACATCGAATAAGGTAAAATCACCTCTTTACATGTTTCACAATTTAAGTCTCTGTATGAACATTCAAAACCTAGTTCGCTTAAACTATGACTTTGATACCACCTATAACCCTCTTATTGTAACTCTCGTACTTTATTAAACCAAAATTAACATTGTGGTTATATAAAGATCATGACCCGAAGTCATATCTCACAATTTGGTTTTAGAAAATTACCATACATAATCTGCATACACAGGGATTTCATCCCCACAGTTGGCCTAATACCCCATTAGGGAGTCTTTTATTATATTTCCCATGGGAAATCATTTAAGGAAACCTATAACAAATTTCACGAAGGAACTATATAACTATATTCTCGTAAGAACATTGTGGTAAGATTCTCATATTTAATAGTTTCATGGGAATCAAATATCCATATCTTCGTAGGATTTAGATATTTAGTATTTCCCTTACGAATCATATATTTACTATTTCCTATAGAAATCACATTTTCAATATTTCACATAAGAATCACAAATTCAGTCTTTGATTGCCTTTATATAAGTTTTGTGTAGTGGATGATCTTTCTATTTAAATGAACTTGATTACCTAGTGGTTTATGATCCTTAAATTGCTAGAGCTAGGGTTGGATAAATCTTAGATTAATTAATTAAAGTTAATAACTTTAACCATGTTAGAGAGCATAAATGATTCATAATTTGTGCTTGGTTGCCAGACTTGATCATATGAAAGTAACTATTAGATTTATCGTGCATAGCAAAATTCATCTTTATACCAGTTTCGTGTTTACTTGTGTTTGATCATAACATAGTAAGTCATAAATTGGTACAACTATGAATTTAATCATGATAACTAGTTACATCTTAATTTGGTAACCAACAATAGTAATTTAATAAGAAATCAACCATATGGAAAATGGGGGATTCAGATCTAACAAAAGTACTCTTTAATATCGCATTCAATTCGTTTTCTTTGCTTTATTTAATAGTCATATGTGGTAGTTGTATCATTTAAGTTTTTCTGATCTTGCAAAATCAGTAAAACCCTCATTTTAAGTTTGTTTCTTAGTTTAACTTTTAGTAATTGTCTTATTAATTAAATTTCATTCCCCGTGTTCGAAACCCGACTTACCCAAATTATTCTATAATCCGACTAGGTACACTACCTATAGGTGCATAAATTAGTTAAGTTAGTTAGGTTTATAAATTTAAAAGTTGATAAGTATATTTTTATGCACATCACTTATTTATAAAATAAATACAAAAGTAATTCATGATTTTTCTAATTATAAGGACGAGGAGAAAAATCCAATGTTGGAACGATTTGAATCATGAACGGCGAGTGTTGTAAGGCTAAAAAGAGTGGCACTCGTTATGGAACTCGCTAGGTTTGCCAACCATGCTAGAACACCGCCTTCTAGCTCTTGCTAGGGGGTCGCTACCGGAGACACGCCAACAGTTTGGCGAAAAGAGAGAGAAGGCCTTGGACGATTTTGGTTAGGTGGAGTGTGTTTGACCAAACTGCTTCCTTCTTGACCCAATTTAATTGTTGAAACGCGATGTGAAGCTCGAAAATCGAAAATGGGAGAGGCTCGTTGCAATAGTTACTATGGGAGGAAGAAAACACGAAAATCTAAATTGGACAAAAATCGACCTCCAAAAATCCTAGACTTACACATTAACCCCCCCCCCCCCCCCCCCCCCCCCCCCCGCGGTCTTAATCCCTCTCACAAAACCAAGTTTCTAAAATTACCAAAAGGACCATACACTTATATATTTATTGTTTGTGGTTTTAAAATATAATATTTGTTTAATATTTGTGGCCAAAAAATGTTTGTATATTAAAATAAAGTGATTTAATTAAATTAGAAAAAAACAAAATAAAATTAAATTAAATAGAGTGTTAGGAATGTTACCACTCTCTACCAAATGCTATGATTAGGTGTTAAATGGTCAAAAATGATATGACACTCAAAAATCTAACATGGCAAGGTGTTATGAGTGTTACAACTCCCCTTAGCCTAAGACTTGATTGATGCTTTGTAATGCTTCAACATATGTTTGTCATCTCCGACACCACAAAGCCGAATAAAAATAAATAAATAGAAAATTGACAAATGACATAATCTGAGTATGACAAAATAAAATTAAAATGACCAATTTATCATGGTTTAACGATCAAATGGTATCAAAGTAAATAATCAATCATGATAGATTTTGAAATTATGAGAATTAGCTTTTTGTAATTTATTTTTTATATATAAGGACCAAACCTGCCACCATACGAAACTATTATGGCAAAATTGTAAATGCCAAAATTATTATGGCAAAAGTATAAAAAATAAAAGTATATGTTGTGGCAAAAATGTAAATATTGTGGTAAAAGTGTAAAAAAGAAAAGTATATATTACGATAAAAGTGTAAAAAATATGATGGCAAAATTAAGAAGTCTACAAAATTTTACTATTGCTAAGAATTTTTGGTTTATACATAGTATAATTATATAATAACTATGGGTGTGTTCGATACGATGTGTTTGAAGGCGTTTGAGAGTTTCTAACTTCTAGCTTTTATTAGTGTTTGACAAAACGATTCGTTTTGAATAAGTAATATTTAACAGAACACTAGAAGGTACCCACTTCTTGCTATTTTTTATGAAGACGCCAATAATACAGGATAATTTATTTATTTAAATCATTTTGGGTTAGTTCTTTGTGGAATAGATTTTTAGTGGAAAATATCTGATACAAAACGTTAAATGGTGTATCAAGAATTTGGATTTGGATATTGGGGACCATTTAATTGTTGAATCATATAAAGTATGAAGGATCTAGAAGAAAACAAATTAAAAGTCAATAAAAAGTTCTACAACCAAAAAACTCAATTTGATTTAAGTTTAAGATTTTTATGACATTAGATGAAAGAAGTCAAAACAAATTTTTGAAAAACAGAGTTTCTATGAAAGTCTTTTTTCCAATAACCAAAACGTTACGATAACTCCAGAGCTCTCAAACGATCAACATAGATATAATCTCCAAAGTCGAAATTTTCAATGCAGTCAATGTCCGATCATCCATCCAAAGCAAAAAAGTCATGCATCGAGGAAATGCAATATTTGCAATGATTATATTATAAAATAAGTGACATCTTTTACACGATAAAAAAAATCAGTTAGTCAAATAAAAATATGAACTTATATTTTTGTGAGCATCTCCAATGATAAATTTATGACATGCTTTAAAATTATTGTTATACCATCATTTCATTAACCTTAACATTCATTTACATGACTTATCTAATGGCTAACTTTTTTCAATAGCTTTTATAAGTTTAATTATAATTTTTTTTTATAAAATTATGTTCATCATTTTACAAACACACATTATATTTTAATAATTATTATCATTAAATATTAACATTTAAATAATTAAAAATATTACAATATATTGTTTCTACAAGGAATATATTACCCTATATTTATCAAAATAAAAAATAAAAATAAAAATGTTGTATAGTCCACTAGTCGTTATAAAAGTTATATTTTATAAATAAAATGTGATTAAATGTTTAATATAAATAATTAATTAGTTAAAAATAACAAATATTTAGTTTATAATAAATATTTAAAATTAAAATAAAATACGATTAAAAGGATAAATGGTTAGACATTGCAAACCATAAAAAATATATTGACAAATATATATATATATATATATATATATATATATATATATATGTGTGTGTGTGGGGGGGGGTGTGTGTGTGTGTGCGTGTGTGTGTGACTCGAGCATTTGGATCATGTTCATGAAACATTTAGAGCACCTGGAACTCAATAGAGCACTTGGGTTCATGGAGCATGTGACAAATGAACGGGTCATCAAAGAAGGGAATGGATCGTCTGACAAATGAACTAATCAAGTGCCAAAGGAACGAATCATATAAAAGGAGGTCTGGGGCACCTGGAAGAGGTTTAGAGCACTTGGGAGTGATATGGAGCAACAACGGGACCTTGTTGTGCCATCTGATAAAGGATTGGGCCAAGAAGGATGTTGTTACGCCAAGGGCATTTCTTCTTGCGCCAAGCTACTCCCTCTTGCGCCATGAGGAATTGCTCTTGCGTCATGGGGTACTCATGTTGCGTCATGGAATATGTTGTTGTGCTAAGCATGACCTTGTTGCACCATGCATGTTCTTATTGAGCCAAGATGGTGATATTGCTCTAACCTAGAAGTTATTGTGCCACACTTGAAGCCACTTGCACCATCCACGTTCCTGTTACACCATCATGGCACAAGATGGACCATTTTGGTCCCTGATGAGCCAAGTATGCTATGAAGTCCTCTATGATGCTCAAGATCGTTCAAGGATGCTCAGAAGATGGTATTGCTCAAGGATTACACCATGTTATGCCACCATGATGGATGTTGAGTCACTAATGTTCATGATGCGCCATTTGTACATCATGATGCTCCACTATGATACAAGGTGCTCCATCATGTGTGTTGTTGATGCTCATGGGTTGTATGGCATAAAAGAATGTTCCAGAAGATGTTGTGTGGCAAAATATGATTGGTTGTCACCATTTATGGTCCAATGGGCTTGACCTATCAGGGTTTTAGGTCTGATCCCTCAAGTATAAATAAGGATGCATGCAAGGTCATTTTGTATCTTGAATTCTATAGTGATAGGCGAATCTATGTGTAATTGTACTTGTAACCTTTGTTTGAGAGCTTTAAAATAAAAGAATATTCCCCTCCTGCCCATGTATGTAGGTCACCTTGACCAACCACGTAAATATTATGTCTTGTATGCTTATAGTTTGCTAGTTATCCGATTTACTTCCTAACAAGTGGTATTAGAGTTGCGATTTGTATTCATGTGATTGAAGATGTCTACTTACAAGTTTGATTTGGAGAAATTCAATGGTTCAAATGACTTCACATTATGGAAGATGAAGATAAAGACTCTTCTGGTTCAACAAGGATTTGTAGCGGCACTGGAAGGAGAGGCAACACTGCCTAAAGACATGGCGGCTGAAAAGAAGGTGGACATTCCAATAAAGGCACATAGTGTCATTCTATTGAGATTGAAAGATGAAGTACTGAGGGATGTTGTGGCTCAAATAACTGCTTCTGGGATCTAGGATAAACTTTGTGACAAGTACCAGAACAACTCATTGATGAACAACTTGTACACTCTCAGAATGTATTAAAGTACCCAAGTGAAAGATCATCTGGATAACTTGAATCACATCATCTTAGATCTACAAGGAGTTGATGTGAATATTGAAGATGAAGATCAGGCGCTCATTCTCTTATGTTCTCTTCCGAACTCATATAACAATTTCATTGATACCATGCTCTATGGTAGGACAACGATCACTGTGAATGATGTGAAGGACTCTCTGGTATCTAAGAAACTGAAAAGAAAAGTTTTAGTTGGAGAGGAGGTGTCTAGTTCTGGTTTGTTCGCAGAGAGATGAAGGACATAAGAGAGGAATAAGGGAAACAAAGGGCGATCACGTTCAAAATTGAAGTATAAAGGTTCATCGAATGTAAAATGTTATAACTGTAAGGATAAAGGATACTTCAAGCAAAATTGTCCACAATTGAAGAACGGGAAGTTCAAGAGTGAATCAAGCAGCAATAACATTGTTGTTGTGGTTCATGAAAATTCTGATGAAGGGGACGATGGTGATGTACTAACTGTTAGTACGTCAAGTTTTGTTGATGCTTAGGTTTTGGATTCTGGAACATCCTATCACATGACGTATAATCATGACTAGTTCGACTCCTTTAAAGAGTAGGATTACACATTCAAGATGGGTGATGATTGGGTGAGCAGTATCAAAGGTAATGGCACGGTGCAGATCAATATGCACGATGGCATGGTCAAGAAGTTAGATTGATGGTACATTCAGAACTTTGGAAGAATTTAATTTCTCTTGGCACATTGGCTAAGAATAGGATGAGGTATGTTGGTGAAGATGACTGTGTAACGCCCGTGTTTCAGGGCTAAGCAGTAGTAGATGATGTAATAGTATAGATCAACTATTTTAACTCTTTTTGAAGTAATAAAAATGAATTATTTGAGTATTATGTGAATTATGTGCATTTATGTGCTTATTACTTATTTATAAATGTATAATAAATAAAGGATAAAAATAAGTGTCAAAATTAAAGTGTGAGATAAACCCGATATCTCTACATAAAGTTTTAGTGGTCGAAACAAGGATTCCAGAGATAAAAAGAACGCCGAAATCCGAGTTATAACGAAGAAGTTATGACCCGTCGAAGTTTCGCGATGGAACCGACACGACACCGGGAAGCGTAAATAGTGAATTTATGATAGAACGAATTTTAGCCTTAGCGGTCTAAATGAAAATCGTAGAATATGTTAAACCGAGAGCGTCCGTAAAAAGAACGCCCAAATCTGACTTTGTATGAGTAAGTTATGATTTTTTGAAGTTTCGGTTTAGCAGTGTACAACCCGAAGTTCGAATATTAGATCGAGCAGTTTTTAGCCGACACAACCTAAACGAGAATCTAAGATCTCATTAATAGTAGCGTAACGATAAAAATACAGACGAAAATAGATGTCGGATGAAGAAGTTATGAATTTTTTACGGACCAATCCTGTCCCGGCCTGTTAAATATAACTTTTAAAATAAATTAAAAAATTAGCCGACGGATTCTAAACGAAAATTGTAGAGTACGTTCCCGCCTACGCGTGGATATAAAGAATGTCGAAAACGGAGCTCGTATGCGAGAGTTATGATTTTTAGAAGTCGGAAAGGAAAATTGTGAGACTGATGTGAAATTGATGGCGTGGCATGATCTAGGTCGTCGCTTGTTGATCACGCCTCGCTTCGGATGAATGACACCTGGCCTTCGATATGCCCAGTGTAACGCCCGCAGATTCGGGCTAGTCAATTTAGAGGCAATAAGGGTCGAAAACGACTTTTCGACAAATGATTATTTAGAATAAATAATCTTAACCAAGTTTTAGTATATGTTACAAGGTTTCCATACATATAAAGAACGCCGAAATCTGAGTTATAATGAAGAAATTATGACCCGCCGAAGTTTTACGGCAAAACCGGCACGGCACCGGGAGACGCAAATAGTGAATTTACGATGGAGGACTTTTTAGCCATATTAATCTAAACGAAAGTCGTAGAATACGATAAACTAAGAACATCGATAAAAAGAACACCCAAAACTGACTTCGTATGAAGAAGTTATGATTTTTCGAAGTTTCGGATTAGCAGTCTACAGCCCGAAATTCGAATATTAGAACGAACGGTTTTTAGCCGACATGACCTAAACGAGAATCAAAGATCTCGTTAAGATTAGCATAACGAGAAAAAGATGGGCGAAAACGGACGTCGGATGAAGAAGTTATGAGAATTTAACGGACCAATCTTGTCTCGGCCTGTTAATAATATAAAATTTAAAATCGAGTCAAAATTAGCTGACGGAGTCTAAACGAAAGTTGTAGAGTACATTCCCACCTTCGCATGGATATAAAGAACGTCAAAAACGGAGCTCGTATGTGGAAGATACCAATTTTTGAAGTTGGGACTCGAAAATGCGAAACCTGGTGCGAGATTGATGACGTGGCACGATCCCAGCCGTCGCTTGCGACCCACGGTCCTCGCTTCGGATCTTGACACCTGCCCTCACTTTACGCCCCGCGTCCGAAGTCAGTACGCCCCGCGTACCCTCACCCTTATCCGTCCGATGTACGAAGCCAGCTGTATCCGACCTGGAAGCCTTATCCGAGGAGTACGCCCAGCATAATGTCCGAACTTCGGCCTATAAAAGGAAGCGAAGGCTGCCGACTTTCTTGCACATTTTCCACTCTCTCTCTAGATAACTTTCTCTCTTTACAACCCCAACCCCCCCCCCCCTAAACCCTAGATAAACCCCTTAGCTTCCGAGGGAAGCCCCGAGGCTTCCGGAGTCCCGAGAAAAGGAGTCTTTCAGTTTCGAAACGCTGCTCCAAATAAAGTTCCGGTTTTCGATAAAATTCACTGTAAGTGAGCTACGCTTACGCAATTTTTAATATAGCTTTCGAATACTTATAGGAATGTTATTAGGTCCTTAAAATAATTATTTGGGCTATTATTATGAGTTATATTGAGTGTTATTTAACGCTTATATAATAATAATAATAATAATAATAATAATAATAGTCAGGCTATTAATTTGTCGCGGTTATCGTTAGGCTAAACCCTAGTGGTATTGGTACTAGGTTTTATCGAAAGAAAATTGTTTTGAGAGTATCGAAGCGATGTCCGAGTGCTGAGTCACCACCTTTCAGGTGAGTGCATAGTCTCTTTCATCTTACACATAGATATGAAGTATTTTAATATAAATTACGTTCTGTGTGTGCATATTGTCTGAATACTTGCTGTCTATGCTGGGTGAAAGATTTTTATACATGTTTTAAGTGATTTAAACTGTATATGTATTTTATATCTACAAAATGTGTTGGGTAAAACATGGGTAGATGAAATAGTTGTTTTGTGATAACACGATGGAAGACATCAATGTTGTCAGTGATCCAGTCATCTAGTGGAGTATAGATGATGACCATGGACGATACTAGACAGTCTGGTGGAACGCTAGCAGGCTCGTAACGTGTAGGTGTTTTTGAACTAGGTGCTCATTAGGTATTTTTGAACTGAGTGTGTTTACTAGGTATTTTGAACTGAGTGTGTTCACTAGGTATCTTTGAACTGAGTGTGTTCACTACGTATCTTTGAACTGAGTGTGTTCACTAGGTATTTTGAACTAAGTGTGTTCACTAGTTACTTTTGAACTAAGTGTTTACCAGATGTTTTGGACTACGTGTTCACCGGTTGTAATCTATAAGCTTTGGTAACGACGGACTTCGTGCCGATTCCTTAGGATAATCCTTAGGAATGAATGAACGAGAAATAGCTGATTCTTAGGGTAGATCCTTAAGAGTAAAGAAGATAATGAGGATGGGTAATTGGGTTTAATTGCTTGATTGTTTAAACATAATAATTATATTATTTTGGGTTGAAAACCCTATGTACTCACCAGGTTTCCCAACCTGACCCACTCAGTTTATTTATATCACAGGTGTTGATATGAAGTCACATTACACTGAGAGATTAAGGAGATATAGATCACTAGTGATAATGAATGTAAGTTCTATTTATGCTTATGTTTCTGTATTAACGATGACATCCCAAACATTTTAAAATAAATAAAATATGTTTCTTCAAAAATGTTTTGATAACGTATTTATCGTGTTTTTCTGGGAACAAATTCCGCAACATTTTTATGAAAAGAAGTACTCTGATTTTTATATAGCATAAACAAATTTGGTCTTTTCTGACTGTGAAAATGGGGATGTCACACCCAGCGTAGGTCTTCGAATGCCCAGCGTTCTCCTTACGCCCCTCGTACGAGGTTCGGAATGCCTCACGTACTTCTGTCTTCTGCGAACCAAAACGAGCCACGTCGCCCCACTGAAGTGCCGCCACCTATTAGCCTTATCCGAGACTACACCCCGCGTAGTGTTGCTGAACGCCCAACGTAAGTCCGAACTTCGGCCTATAAATGGGGGTCGAGACTGCCATCTTTTCACACCAAAAATCTTCTGTTTCTCTCACTAGTTTCTCTCTCTACCACTCCTAACCCCCCCCCCAAAAAAAAAAAACCCTAGGGAACACCCTAGCACCCGAAGGAAGCCCCGAGGCTCCCGAAGTCCTGAGAAAAAAGAGTCTTTCGGTTCGGAAACGCTGCTCCAAGCGAAGCCCAATTTTCTATAAAACCCGTTGTAAGTGAGCTACGCCTACGCTATTTTTAGTATAGCTTCTAATTAATTATAGTAACATTATTAGGACCTTAAAATAATTATTTGGGATATTATTATGAGTTATATAAGAGTGTTGTTTAACACTTATATAATAGTAATAATAGCGAGACTATTAATTAGTCGCGGTTAACGTTAGACTAAACCCTAGTGGTATTGATACTAGGTTTTGTCAAGGGAAAATTGTTTTGAGATAACGAAGTGTTGTCCGAGTACCGAGTCACCACCTTTTCAAGTAAGTGCATCGTTACTTTCATCTTACACATAGATATGAACTATTTTATATAAATTACATGTTGTGTGTGCATATTATATGTATACTTGCTATCTATGTTGGATGAACGATTTTATACATGTTTGAAATGATTTAAACTATATATGTATTTTATATCTACAAAATATGTTAGGTAAAACATGGGTAGATGTAATAGTTGTTGTGTGACAAAATAAAATAATGAGAAGCCTCGTTATAGATGTTATTGATGATCCAGTCATCAAGCGGAGTATAGATGACGACCACGGACTATTCTAGACAGTCCAGTGGAATGCTAGCAAGCTCGCAACTTGTAGGTGTTTATTTGAACTGTATGCCCACCAGCAATACTCCATCCCCCACATGGTTGCCTTATTTGACATGAATTGCTGAGGAACCCCCGAAGCATGTGTTGTCACCCCAATGAAAACCCTTAGGCTAGGTCCCTTATGTTAGATGTTTTAGGGACGTAAAGTGAGGATAACGGGAACGGGTAATCGAGTTTGTTTGGTTGATGAAAATAATAAATTTATTTATTGTGGGTTGAAAACCCTATGTGCTCACCAGGCTCCCAAGTCTGACCCACTCAGTTTCTTATATTACAGGTAGTGGCGGATGAACATAGATGTTTGGATGAGAGATAAGGGATTTTAGGCCTGTAAATGCGAAATAATGTAGTAAGGCTTATGTCGTACTGTTTATGCTTTTGATATGTATCGAACATGACATCCTGAGTATTTTTAATGAAATACATTTCTATGGAAATGCTTTGATAAATCTTTATCATATTTTGTTTTGGGAACAAATTCCGCAACTCTTTTATTTAAATTATTACTCTGATTTTTAAACAAAGCATAAACAAATTGGTCTTTTTTGGCCGTAAAAATGGGGATGTCATAGACTGGGTTAAAGTGACCAAAGGTTCTCTTGTTATAATGAAAGGGAAGATGAATCGTTGAGGGATCTATATCCTAGACGGCAGTACGGTTATAGGAACGGTGGCTATATCCCAATCCTTGAATGAAGGTGATGACAAGACAGAGTTATGGCATAGTAGGTTGGGGCACATGAGTGATAAGGGCATGTCAGTTCTAAGTAAACAAGGAATGCTTGGTGGAGAGGCTACTGGAAAGATATGTTGGGTTTTGTATACTACAACATCCTATGGTGCACATACAACCCTAAAAGCTTTGGGTCTATGTTTTCTCTGATTATACATGCATATGGTTTCCTAAGCTTTAAGCCTAAAACCAACATACAAATAACATATGAATAATAAAACAAGTTTTAGACATACCTCTTGATGTTGTTGATGTTGCTAGGAAGACTTTAGCCTTTAAGAACTTAGTGCCCCAAGTGTTGCACCTCAAATGGAATCACAACACATCTAGGACGAAGGATGACATTTTGAGAGAGAATTATAGACGCACATGAAATTGATCATGAAGTAACATATTTATATGTAGGATTCCAAAGGTCATGGGTAAAACCCAAATCCACACCCCATGGGTTTTATGATCCATGGTACATGTGGCCCAACTCTTTATGTATTCATACATAATCTTAGTCCAACATGGATCATAAGCCCAACACATATAAATATAACTAATTTACACAATTATTTCCCATTAATTTAATTAGTCTCTTTTGATCACTAAATTAATTCCAAACTAATTATTGATCAATACTAATTAAATTATATGATTTCATATTAATATATTAGAACTTAGAATATATTAATAAATCATATATAACCTCTTCTCAAAAGTCCATCCTAACAAATTGTCCTGATGATATGCAACCCAAATGGACCATGCTACTCTCGGGTCGAGTACATAGCAATAATATTTATGGGCTTAGATATCTAATTCAACAAGATAAAGTTTTATGAAGCTTGCGTTAAGGGATAGCATCGCAAACTGAAGTTCGGTACCGGTCAACACATAAGCAAGGAAATCCCGGAGTATGTTCACTCAGATTTGTGGGGTCCTGCACCAGTGAAGTCTCATGGAGGATGCTCATACTTTGTGACGTTCAATGATGACTATTCAAGGAAATTTTGGTTGTACTTTCTGAAGACCAAAGATGAGGTGTTTGGGAAGTTCAAGGAGTGGTAGACCATGGTTGAGAAAATGATTAGAAAATAAGTCAAGACTCTAAGGACTGACAATGGGTTGGAGGTCTACAATACTCCATTTTATAATTTCTGAAAGGCATCATAAGGTATAGTGACATACCGCACTATATGGTACACGCCATAACAAAATGGAGTGGTAGAACGGATGAACCAAACACTCGTGCAACGTGGTTGGTGCATGCAAATATTTGAAAACTTATCCAAGCAATTATGGGCGGAAGAAGTTAACACTGCTTGTTATTTGGTGAATAGATCACCATGAACTACAATAGACTTGAAGACTCTTCAAGAGGTATGGTCCATGAAACCCTCTGACTATTATGGCTTACGTATATTTGGATGCCCCGTATATGCTCATGTAAATGATGGTAAACTTAGGCCAAGGGAAATGAAGTGCATATTTCTATGGTATGTGACAAGAGTAAAAGGTTATCGACTGTGGTGTATAGAAGTAGGAAGAACTCCTAAATTTATCATGAGCGGAGATGTCAACTTTAATGAATCTGCCATGGGTAACCACGGAGGAGGTGATATAAGTCAAGCAGGGAACAAAGAATAGGGTGCTAGCCAGAAGGTGGAGTTTTCAACTCAAACTCCAGACATAGTTGTGATAACTGACAAAGAGCAAGGCGGCAGTAAACATCTTGGACAAGATGAAACCCAAGTGCAACCCATCAGATCTTCATCTAGTGGTGCTGATGTCGGGAAGGATGATGGGTCTGAATCAATAGCAAAGATAAGATGAAGGAGGGTCATTCAACAACCCGATAGATATGTGGGATGTGTCAATTTAGGTGAACTTGACTCCAATGCTTTTGCTTTAGTAACTAGAGAAGACATTGACACTGAGGAGCCTCAATCACATAAAAATGTTGTGGAAAGTAAAGAAGCAAATGACTGGTTGATGGCCATGAATGAAGAAATGCAATCTTTAGAGAAGAATGAAACACGGGATCTAGTTCCATTACCAAAGAGAGCAAATCCATTAAGGTGTAAATGGATCTTCAAGAAGAAGGAAGGGATAATAGGAGTTGAACCACCTAGGTTCAAGGCAAGGTTGGTGGCGAAAAGGTTTTCTCAGAAAGAAAAAATTGATTATCTTGAGGTGTTCTCACTAGTCATGAAGCACAAGAAAATGCATGTTCTTTTGGCTATGGTGAGTGCATTTGATCTGGAGCTTGAACAACTTGATATGAAAACTGCATTTCATCATTGGAACTTAGAAGAGAAGATTTATATGTACCAGCTAGAAGGGTTCCTTGATTCTAAGAAGGATCATGTACGTTTGCTGAAGAAATCCATGTATGGTTTGAAGCAGTCTCCAAGTCAATGGTACAAGAGACTTGATTCATTCATGATCTTGAATTGTTACACTCGGAACCAGTTTGATAATTGTGTTTACTCAAAGGAATTGTCTCCAGATTCCTACATATATTTGTTGCTATATATTCATGATATGCTCATAGCAGCCAACGACATGGTTGTAATAAATGAATTAAAGGCGACCCTGGATAATGAGTTCAAAATGAAGGATTTGGGAGAAACAAGAAGATACTTGGAATGGAGATACAAAAGGATAGAAAAAACAAGGCGGTTGTGTATTTCTTAACATAAGTACATTGATAAAGTTATGCAATCCTTCAATTATGATCATTCTAAGCCAATTGGAACTCCTTTGGCGACGCACTTTAAACTTTGTTCAAACACTATACCTACTACTAATGAAGAAAGGAAGTACATAAGCAGGGTTCCATACTCAAGTGTTGTTGGAAGTCTCATGTATGCTATAGTCTGTACCAAACCTAATTTGGCTCATGCAGTTAGTGTGGTTAGCAGGTTTATGAGCAATCCAAGGAAGACTCATTAGGAAGTTGTAAAGTGGATCTTGTGATACTCGAAGGGAGCGACTGATGTTCGCTTGGTGTATGGAGCTAATACGAAGAATGACTTGGTAGGATATGTTGACTTTGATTATGGTGGTGATTTGTTGAAGCGTGGGTCACAGACATGCTACATATTCACTTTATTTGGATGTGCCACCAGTTGGAAGTCAACTATACAGGATATCGTTGCTTTGTCTACAACTGAATCCGAGTACATGTCCATGACGAAAGGAATAAAGGAGGAGACATGGTTGTAAGGGCTAATTCAGAGTCTTAGTCTGAAGGTGGAGAAGCTTATCTTGTATTGTGACAGTCAAAGTACTTTGATTCTTGCTAAGAACCATGTATATCACGAGAAGACAAAGCACATTGATCTCAGGCTGAATTTCATTTGGGATATTCTTGAAGAAGACAAGTTTTCAATACTGAAGATTGATACCAAGTTCAACCCATCAAATATGTTGACAAAGTCGTTGCCCACAGAGAAGTTCAAGCTTTGCTTGGACTTGGTTAATGTTCGCAAGAGGTAGGTCTGTCCGGGGATGAATGGCAGGAAGGAAGAGGAATTTCTTGTTCGAGGTGGAGTTCAGAGGAAGTTCAAGTCAAGGTGGAGATTGTTAAGTCTGACTCGAGCATTTGGATCATGTTCATGGAGCATTTGGAACACTTGGAACTCAATGGAGCACTTGGGGTTCATGGAGCATGTGACAAAGGAACGGATCAAGTGCCAAAGGAAAAGATCATATATAAGGGGGGTTTGGAGCACTTGGAAGAGGTTTGGAGCACTTGGGAGTGATATGGAGCAACAAGGGGACCTTGTTGCGCCACCTGATAAAGGATTGGGCTAAGAAGGATGTTGTTGCACCAAGGGCATTTCTTCTTGCATCAAGCTACTCCCTCTTGTGTCATTGGGTACTCATGTTACGCCATGGAGTATGTTGTTGCGCCATGCATGTTCTTATTGTGCCAAGATGGTGATGTTGCTCCAACCTAGAAGTTCTTGTTCCACACTTGAAGCACTTGCGCCATCCATGTTTCTATTGCGCCATCATGGCGTAAGATGGATCATCTTGGTCCCTGGTGAGCCACATATGCTATGAAGTCCTCTTGATGCTCAAGATCGTTCAAGGATGCTCATAAAGTTGGTATTGCTCAAGGATTACACCATGTTGTGCCACGATGATTGATTTTGTGTCATTAGTGTTCATGATGCGCCACATGTACACCATGATGCTCCACTATGGCACAAGGTGCTCCATCATGTGTGTTGTTGATGCTCATGGTTTGCATGACATGTAAGAATGTTCTAGAAGGTGTTGCATGGTGGAATATGACTGGTTGTCACCATTAATGGGCATATGAGCCAATGGGCTTGGCTCATTAGGGTTTTAGGTCTGATCTCTCAAGTATAAATAGGGATGCATGCTAGGTCACTTTGTATCTTGAATTTTATAGTGATAGGCGAATCTTTGTGTGATTGTACTTGTATCATCTGTTTGAGAGTTCTGAAATAAAAGAATAATCTCCTCTTGCCCGTGGACGTAAGTCACATTGACCGAAACACGTAAATATTGTGTCTTGTGTGCTTATAGTTTTATTAGTTATCCGTTTTACTTCCTTTTATATATATATATATATATATATATATATATATATATATATATATATATATATATATATAATAAAGATGCTCTTATGATTAATACATAATTTAATAATGATTTATTTAATATAAATATATGCTATACATACATATAAAATATGGTAAGGACTGAGGACATCACGATGTTTTTATTAGAAAATATTTATTTTGAAAAAGTCAATATTCGTATGTCATTTTTAATCATATTGGGAGAATGATTTGGTGTAACTAAAACAACCGATAACAAAAGATATCAATAATGCTATATTGGTTGAACAAGTCTCAAATATGGTCTAGAAAACTTAGAATGTGATTTTTGGCATGTTTTAATGTTTCAACTTTCAGTAGTACAAGTGTTATACGAAATTAATTATGTTTATCAAATAATATTTATATTTTATACAGATGATATGATACTTTAGCTTTTTTATAAGCTTCCTTGATTACTTAATTTGTTGCCGCAAATAAATTATGTGACAACCTCAACTTTACCGAGTATGAGACATATACGTTCGATGACCAACTTAATACTTTGTTTATAAATTATAACAAAAATTATAAATTTTTGTTATTTCTGCAAACCTTGCTCATAGCCGCCATGACCTTTGACGTTTTTTTTTTTTTTTTAATGCAATGCACATGTGACTATAATATGTGGGTATCATTGTTTTGTGTACAATTTTGCAATCAAATGGGACACATTTTACGAATTAAATGTCTCCTTATCCACCTCATTAATTAATAAACCGAAAATGTGTTGTTGCTATCTAGTACCAACTTGGGTTAGTCCTCCAAAATAAATATGTTTAACGTGTCTTAAGATATTTAGATGTTTTTAGAAACCTATCTTTGTACTTCTCATTTTTCTAAGCACAAAAATTGGTGATTGAACTATTGCGAAGCATTAGATAATTTCATAGAGACAATATACTTCTAATTTGAACCCATCACAACGAGTATGGGGATGGAAAAGGCATCCTATGGCATGGAGGCCAACTGATGTGTCTTCTTAAATCATAAAAAATATCTTCAATAAAATATAGTTGAAAATACTTCATTTGACTATTTTTCTTTCGTCCTGATCAGAGATTTAGTAGACAATTACACAATCCAAAAAGACAATGAAGAAATTCTTTAGAACAACTTTCTTTGCTTTGAGATGCCAACTAAACAACATGCCCCTCTTAAGCAACCTCACAATAAGAAGTATCAATACTCAAATTAATTTACGACCATTATGTCGTAAGGCCGATGAATCTATAGCCCACATATTTCCGGAGTGCAAATTTGCATATGATATTTAGGCTTGGTTGGTTAAATTTGAATATGATTTATATATAATGTTGACTTGAAAGCCAACAAGTTAACCAACTTATAAAAGTTGATAACACAAGTCAAATCCTTACCATAACATCAAACATGTATAACTACTTTTTGAGAGTCCCTATTTTATTCATTATAGATGGTTGTGGTAGTGAAACAAAGACATAATATTATATAAAACGTTTTATTTTTTAGCCTTGGCCGGCCACCAACATGTCATGATGGCGTGTCGGTTTCATATTTTTCTCACTTTGCATTTAGTCCCAATATTAGATATGAGTTTCTATTTAGCCTTAATATTTATGTATGAGTTTGCATTTATCTCAAACATTTTTCCGTTCCTTATTTGCTATTATTTTTTTTGAAATTTTTTTATTTTAGCCACCGGTCAGTCACCAATAGATATATTAAAACATAATAACTTAAAAAAAAAATTAAATTAAAAAAAAAAAAAAAACCCGAATGCAGGAGTCGAAATTACGACTTCTCTTTGAGTAGTGGGGCGTGTTAGCTACTAAGTCAACGACTCTCTTTTTTGTATTATCAATGTTTGTTGTATTTAATCTACACATGTATTTTAAAATGATGGAAAAGTCCTAGTGTAACTCATGAGTTCCTGACATCTAATAAACAATATGACATGTTAATCTTTGAGTCAATCAAAATTATTAATTCATTCATAGGCCATCTAAAAAACAATTAGCAATTTATAATGACATATTTGTTGAAAAACCAAATACTTCTAAAGAGTATAAACTAAGACTTCTCTTGGAGGGGCGGGGGTGTTAGCTAGCAAGTTAATAGCTCTTTTTTTCTTTGTATTATTAGTGATTTTTGTATTTAATGTACATATGTATTTTAAAATGAAGGAAAAAAGGTCTAGTGTAATTCTCGTGTCTGTGACATATAATAAACATTATGACATGCTAATTTTTAAGCAAATCAAAATTGTTAATTCATTCGTAACTCATCTAATAAACAATTGGTTATTTCTGGTGACATATTTATTGAGAAACCAAAGAAATGATAATTTTATTGTCTCAAAGATTAACATGTCACATCGTTTATTAGATGTCTCGGAATCGAGACTTATCTAAGACATTTTCTTTTATTTTAAAATACATGTGTACATTAAATTTAACAAACACTAATAAAAAAAAAATATTCATCGGCTTACTATCTAACACGCCCCATCCTTAAGGAGAAGTCACGATTTCGATTCTTGCCTTTGTTTTTTCTTTTTTCATTTTAAGTTATACGTTTTAAAATGTTTATTCGTGACTGGTCAATGGCTAAAGTGAAAATTATTCTAAAAATAGTGGCAAATGGGAACCAAAAAAAATATGGGGGCTAAATGCAAACGCATACATAGATGTTAGGGCAAAATGCAAACTCATACGTAAATGTTGGAGCTAAATTCAAACTGAGAAAAAAATACAAAACCGACACGTTATCATGACCTGTTGGTGACCGGCCAATGACCCAAAAATAAAACATTTTCAAAAATATAATGACAAATGAGGAAAAAAATAAAATTTGGGCTAAAACATAACAACATTGTATATATAATGGATTTTGTGGAATAAACCTAAATGTGTTGACACATTTAGGAGGTGGTTAGATATAAAATAAATATTATTGAAATGACCATAAAAATTATTTTTATATTATATTGTCGGTGATTATAGCTACACGGAAAAAAAAACCCAATATTACAAAAAAAAGGTGATATGATCTAAAAATCTTATTAAATCGACACCAAATGTAACATTCAAATTTCACAACCAAAAATTTTGATTTTTATTTGGTGTAAAAACTTTTCAATTATAAATTCATTATTAAGAAAACCGTTTATTTCAACATACATTTATTGAAGATCAGAGTAATATTAAAGTGTGGAATCTTCATTGCGGCTGATGAATATGTATAGTCATGCCTTTGCCTTCCCATGATAACCGATGATACTTAGAAAAAAAAAGTCATAAACAACTGGGTAAGCATAAAACTTAGTGAGTTCCCCCAAAATTAGGGGTGTTCAAAACCGGATATCCGAAAATTCGGATAGTTGATAATTGATATCCGAATCCGTATCCGAAATTTCGGATACGGATTCGGATATTAAACCGGATATTCGAATTTCATTAGTTTTAAATAAAGAAAATAAACCCTACAAGAACAAGAACGTTTCCGTGCATCTGTTAGGTATAATAAGACTTCATTTGGTCCGGTTAAATGCAAGTTACCTCATGATACCTGAAGATCTTGAGAAATCAAACTCAAATTACTAAAATCAACATAAAAAAGGTAACATTTATACCATCCTCACTTTGCGTACCAAGTAAAAATGTTAATAATTTGTCTTTTTGAAATTCAAATGAAAAAACTCAATGCATTAAAACAATTTTTAATAATTTTTTATATTATATATTTCGGATTTCAGATATCCGAAATATCCGAAATTTTCACATTTTAATATCCGTATCCGAATCCGAAAAACTGGATATTTGAATTTCGGGTATCTGAATTTTCGGATATCCGATTTTTCGGGTATTTTCGGATCGGATTTTCGGATTTTTCGGATTGAATGTTCGGATGCAAATATTTTTGACCACCCATACCCAAAATACCCCATACGATAAACATACAAGCATGCATAACAACCCATAATCATCGGATTGGAATGTCAATGCCCAATCAGTCCTAGGACTAGAATGCCAACATGTAACCGATCCAATCAGCCATCAAGCTGGAATACCCTCGGGTCCACAACCATCGAGCTGGATTACCCTCCGCCCAATCAGTCATCGGACTGGAATGCCAATATGCAACGGGCCTAATCATTCATCAGACTAGTATACCTACGGGTCCACAACCATCGGGCTGGATTACCCCCAGTCTACTGGCTCGCGCACAAAGCAGGACCGCTTAAGTATCACAAATCTCTGTATTTAGCACACTTAAGTATCGCGAATCTATGTATTGAGCATACTCGCCTCATCCACACCGACAATAATGATCTCACGGATCTCCTCTTCACTTAGACCTGCTTACCCAATGTCAACAGCTCCGGATCCTGAACCTTCAACAACTAACATACTGAAAGTACACCATGAAAAGATCAGAAATTAAACAAAGTGCTCAACACAACAGCCTACCCTCCTATTAGTTCCTTAGTAGCCTTTAAATTCCTCTTAGATCTCATACAGACCGTGGCGGAGTTAGTACCAGGGCTGCCGGATGCCCAGCCACCCCAACATTTTTTAGTTTCAGTATACTAATTAGATAAGCCATCAAAACATTAAATAATTGATATTTAAGTCCACGTCATGTAGTTGTAGCCCACAACCCTCATTTGATTTAATTAACTTATTTATTACTTAAATTGCTCACACTCTAATTCCCAAACTCTAATTCCCAAACTGAAAAAGACGGCAACATTATTTTCTGCTACTTACCTATTGTGCTACAGTATCTTCTCCATTTAAGAACAAGGTATGTTTT
This sequence comes from Lactuca serriola, assembly GCF_051521515.1. Taxonomy (NCBI): domain Eukaryota; kingdom Viridiplantae; phylum Streptophyta; class Magnoliopsida; order Asterales; family Asteraceae; genus Lactuca; species Lactuca serriola. The sequence continues at coordinate 86,510,593 of NC_136408.1, forward strand.
TTATTATTCTTGTATATTCAATAACTTTTTACTTTGCCATTAATTATATTATTATAAATGGTATTTTGTTTTTTATATTTAGTAATGATAGATTATATCACTGAGTATAATTCAATTAATGAAATATATGGATCTATAATTAATATAGTTTTTTAATATTAGCATGTTAATGAATGACTATAAATCAACGTTTATTGTTGGTTGAAAACTTTTGGAAATGCATTTTTGAAACGATTGATATAACTTCTCTTTAAACAATTTTTTTATCGTCAAATTCTCTTTCAAAATTGTAGAAGCTATTATGTTATTTTGATATAACATATATTTAAATATATTTTTGCGACGTCGGCCCCCCTTATTCTTAAATCCTGGCTTCGCCCCTGCATACAGATCCACATTTATCCATAATTGATTCATAATTCATCCCATGGTCCTAAGTCACTACACTAGACCACTCCTAGGTATGATAACACCCACTTATCCTACAAGATACAACTAAATTCCTATGCACTATTCCTAGGATTATCCTCGCTCATGTACCACTGGTTGCTTTTGTGCATGCTTGTTGTACACAATACGGGATCAAATAGACTGTCGAATAATGAACTCTGCCCTAAGTCCACAACCAAACAAGGAACAGGAAATAAGGCTAAGTTGATCAATCTAAGGCTACTTAATCTCGAACATATACAACTAATCAACATACACACATCAATCACACAATCAACTAATATATATCAAGCAATTCTCTATATCATAAGGCATCACCGAAATTAGGCACTTCTATCCAACGGTCCTTATAAGAACCCTAGATTATCCACTAACATGTTTTTCTAACATTTCACATATCAACAAAGTAAGAACTCAACACATATAACAAGTATAGGTATTTTGGGAACCACTGTCCTGTTCGGGCTTCGGATGACTGTACACACCGCATCTTCCTATAAAACCAAAGTTAAGTCAAGGTCCACGTTCCCGATCCCAAGCCAACAATCAAACAAGAACATGAAAAGAGACCAAGCCCATGTCCTTAACCCATCCCTTTTATTATAAGTTCTTTTTGTAAAAATGTTTTTGTGAAAATTCTCGAATCCTAGTTTGAGACTGGATTCACACAAGTGTTCCTCCAATTCGCTCAAACCATAACTCTGATACAAACTTGTAACGTCCCAATTTCACAACAAAATTTTTTGATTTTTATTTGAGTAAAACTTCCGAATTATAAATTCATTATTAAGAAAACCGTTTATTCTAACATACATTTATTGAAAATTAGAGTAATATTAAAGCGCAAAATCTTCATTGCTGCTGATGAATGTGTACAGTCATGCCTTTGCCTTCCCATGATAACCGATGATACCTGAAAAAAACATAAACAATTGGGTAAGCACAAAGCTTAGTGAGTTTCCTCAAAATACCCCATACGATAAACATACAAGCATGCATAACGGTCCACATTCATCAGATTGGAATGCCCAAGCCCAATAAGTCCTTGGACTGGAATGCCAACATGCAACGAGTCCAATCAACCATCGGGCTGGAATATCCTCAGGTCCACAACCATCGGGTTGGATTACCCCCAGACCAATCATTCATCATAATGGAATGCCAATATGTAATGTGTCCAATCAATCATTGGACTAGTATACCCTCGGGTGCAAAACCATCAGGATGGATTACACTCAGTCTGTTGGCTCACACACAAAGCAAGACCGCCTCAACCCACTACCACCAAATTTCGACATATAAACAATCAAGGATCAAGTAGGCACATAATACAGGAAAACATGAATCATACAACTCACTACCACCTATAATTCCTCTCACAACATATTGTCTCGCTACCAACTAACATCCATGAAATGCGTAACCATAAGTAACCAGAGCTGAGATAGCCACCCGAAAAAATAATCCCACTCTAGAGCCACAACCAAAAAAGGAACATTCAATAAAGCCTAGATGAAGAGTTCTCAGGCTATCCTACATGACTACATACAACCCCTAGTGCACTCCACTAGATGATAACCAATATACCACTACTACAACATCCTATCATATAATGATATATACAAAGATCTTGCATATCACTATAGTACAACAACATCCTATATACCAGGATACAGATCTAACAGATCACCACAGCATAACAACATCCTATATACCATGATACATAAACTAGTGGGCCGACTTTGGTTCCTTCGACCTGCATGTATAGTGAGGGAAACTCACATGAATCGAAGAACTCTGAAACACTACGATACGATCCCTTTATGCACTGTTTGCACCTGTGAATCCACTAACACCAGAACCAAATATAATGTTAATTAATAGCCCAAAATTATCAAGTTTGACCCAAAGTCAAACTTGGTCAAAATTCAACGGTCAACAGAAGTCAACGAAAGTCAAAGTACAAGGTTGTTGAATACGCCTAACATACTCAACGTACGGCCAACGTACGCGGCCTGTCCTCACTGTGGCAACCCGAAAGATTTGGATCAAGCAAGGTCTAGATTGTAGCCATGTGCAAGTGAATTCACAACGTAACCTTGTTGCAAATAAACTCTTTAAAGCCATAAGGGCATTAGCGGAATGGATATGTATATAAATTCATATATATATATATATATATATATATATATATATATATATATATATATACACCTTAGAAATCATATTTATAACAAGCTTTTGAAAGTAAACAAACTATAACAAGTCAAGACAAAACCAAATCATTGGAACATGAAATTAAAACATTACCTTGTAATTTGTGGCCTAGAAACACCAAAACCAAAATAATCCTTTAATGGGTGATACCAAGGCCAAAAACACAATGAAGGGAAGGGGTAGGACCGAGAACACCCCTAGGACCAAAAACACCAAGAGCCAAATCCACCAAGGCTGAAAACTCTAAGGATAGCCCACTAAGGCCGAAATCACCACCCTTGGAAGGATTTGGACCGAAATCACGAAAGGAACAAAGTGATTTCAGTCATTCAAAAGAGTTTCCATTGGGTTTTTCCATGTGATTTCAAAAGGTAATATAGTTTGACCTCGTAATAGGATACCACCGCTTTACTTCTTTTTACCTAACACATAACCATGAAACACATTCCATTATCCTCCAGATATCTATAAACTCATCCAACCAATCCTCCCATAAAACCACGTCCAGGAGGAACTCCTTCATTTCTTCATCACTTATTTCACTATCTCCATCTTCCTTCAAACTTCCAAAAACTTCTCTCAAGAACAATAACCAAGAATTCTCCAAGATCATCACCCTCAAGTGGTCCTTAGAATTTTGGTAAGCATTTTCGTAAACCTCTAGTGTTTCTACACATTATTATGTTAATTTAACCATATTTACACACATTATTATGTGTCAATATACTTGTAACAACGTAAATATTCAAAACAAAATTTTCATTTTCAAAACCATCATTTTTCACAAAATAACATCAACATATTGTTTCAAATGTATTTATCACAAGACATCTCCCCAGAATCAAAACATAAACTCCACAAGTGTGTACGGATCATGCCGGCACCTTCCTGCGCTCATCACTGGTACCTGAAACACATCACACAACAACTGTAGGCATAAATGCTTAGTGAGTTCCCCAAAATACCACATACAACACATACGCCACTCAAGGCTATAATACGACCGTCCGTTCGATGTGTCTCAGCGGGACCCTCCAGTCCCATAGCTCGTTGGACCCTCTGGTCCGGTCATAGCTCGTCGGGCCCTCCGGCCCGGTCTGTATCGTTGGGCCCTTCGGTCCGGTTTATAACAACATACAACATACACATAGCACATAATCTCATACATAACACATAAGACCCTCTGGTCTACACAATATACCACTCTAGGTAAGTATAGTGAGAAGACTCACCTCGATGTCTCGGTAAATATCTGTCTCGGAATAAATGTGATCTAGCCTCCGCCTAATCACACAAAGTAATACACTCATAAATACAACTACACTCAACCCTAAAGGTCAACAAGGTCAACGGTCAACTTTGACCGAACTCGGCGAGTGCACTAGGGCGACTCGGCGAGTCTATGCGTGTCCACTGACTCTCTTGGATCTTCTCTTGACACGCCGAGTACTTCTCTGACTCGACGAGTTCCACCTGGCATGAATCGCGGGGCCACCACGACTCAACTCGCCGAGTCTCAAGAACAACTCGGCGAGTTCTGGCTTGACTCAGTCCCCCTGACTCTCCCTGACTCACTAAGTCGACCCCTCAACTCGACAAGACCACTCGCTGAGTGGTTACGGGCAAACTTCATGCTACTCGTCGAGTCTGTTCTTTAGACTCGGCGAGTTCATGCCATGCATAAACTCAAACTCACTTATGAGGTCAGATCTGTTCCATACAATCATAGATCTTGCCTCCCTAAGCATGATAATCACGTAAAGTCCAAACCTTGGTGCTCAAACAACAACTATTTGCTCCTATATGATGTTTTAGCCCCATATCTCATAACCCTTGGTCAAAACTCCCATGAATCCTCATAAAGCTTAAGGAATAAAGCTTCTCTGGACCTCTATGGATCCCATTTCAAGCCTCATCACAAATAGGGACGAAATGGACATCAAATCTAACCAACAAAGGGGTCAAGAAACCCTAAACCCCCATGTTCATCATAACAACAGAAAAGGGAGCCAAAATATACCTCCAAAATGATGCTCTGAGCTCGAAATTCGAAGGATGTTCACCTCCCTTGCCTCCTCTTGGCTAGAAACTCCTTTGCCTTGCCAAACAAAGCTTCAAAGGTTAACAATGGCCTCCTCTCCCTCCCAAAACGCTCAAAATCTCTTTAAGGTTTCTCTCTGGGGTTGGTGGCCGCAAATGACGGCCATAAGCCCCTTTAAATAGGTCTCAAACCCTAGAAATTAGGGTTTCATTAAACAGTGTGGACTCGCCGAGTCAGACGCGAACCTGCGTGCAAAACCGCGATCCTACTCGGCGAGTTTAGACTCCAACTCGCCGAGTCTCCTCACATCATTCAAAAATTAAAAGAATAAAAATAATACCTGGGAATCCGGGTGTTACAATTCTCCCCCACTAGAATCAGACTTCGCCCTCGAAGTCTCACTCTGCAAATAACTCCGGATGTTGCTCACGCATCTCACGCTCCGGCTCCCAAGTTAACTCTGACCCTTTCCGATGTTGCCACTGGACCTGCACCAGTGGCACCTCTTTATTCCTCAGGACCTTGATCTTACGATCTCTGATCGCCACTGGTCTCTCAGTGTAATTCAGGCTCGCATCCACCTGAATATCTTCTAGTGGCACTACTGCCGACTCGTCGGCTACGCACTTTCGCAACTGCGACACGTGGAAAGTGTTGTGAATCTGACCCAACTCTGCTGCCAACTCCAAACGATAGGCTACACTGCCTACCCTCGCGACCAACGTGAAAGGACCAATATATCGGGGCCCCAACTTGCCCCTCTTCCTGAATCGAATCACTCCTTTCCAAGGAGAGACCTTCAGGAGCACAAAGTCGCCGACCTGAAACTCAAGCTCGGACCGGCGTCTGTCCACATAAATTTTCTGACAACTCTGAGCGGTTAACAACCTATGTCTGACTTGCTGGATCTGCTCTGTTATCTGAAGCACGATCCCGGTACTACCCATCACGTGCTGCCCTACTTCTCCCCAGCAGATAGGGGTCCGACACCTCCTCCCATACAACAGCTCAAAGGGCGGCATGCCAATGCTCGAATGATGGCTGCTGTTGTAGGAGAACTCCGCCAAGGGCAAAAACGTGTCCCAACTTCCGCCGAAATCCAACACACATGCTCGGAGCATGTCCTCGAGCGTCTGAATCGTCCGCTCACTCTGCCCGTCGGTCTGGGGGTGGTACGCAGTACTAAAATGCAGTTTCGTTCCCAATTCCTCATGAAACTTCTTCTAGAATCTGGAAGTGAAACGTACATCTCGATCTGAAACAATCGAAATCGGCACTCCATGCCGTGATACGACCTCTCTCACGTACATCTCCGCCAACTTCTCCGTGGAAGAGCTCTCACTGATGGCCAGGAAATGAGCACTCTTTGTCAACTTATCCACAATCACCCAAATTGCATCGACACCCCTCGCGGTTCTTGGCAATTTGGTGATGAAGTCCATGGTAATCTGTTCCCATTTCCACTCGGGAATCTCTAATGGCTGCAACTTACCATGTGGACGCTGATGCTCGGCCTTAACCCTGCGACAGGTCAAACATCTCTCTACAAACCATGCGACATCCCTCTTCATACAGGGTCACCAATAATCCTTTTTCAGGTCCAAAAACATCTTAGTAGCCCCGGGATGGATCGAGAATTTCGATCGATGAGCCTCCTCCATCAAAATGGTACGCATCCCCCCCACGGACGGTACCCAAATCCGACCCTGAAATGTCATAAGCCCCCGACTATCGGTAACAAACTCCAATACCAGCCCGACAACTCGTTCCCTCTTCTGGCTCTCAGGCTGCACAGCCTCAGCCTGGGCCCCTCGAATAATTACATGTTTTCGTCTTTATGTTAAATATAAGATATTATTTGCATAATATATGGTTAATACTAGTTTTTGTATAACTATATGTGATATATATTAGTGTGAACTACAAAACTAACTAAACAAACATATTCTATGTTATAAAATCATAGAAAAATTATGATTTGTAAAACTACATGATTTTTGGAAACTTTTACTAAAAGATAGTCTTTCTAGAAAATATGGTTACATTATAGTCATTCATTATTTTGGTGGGTTTCAACCCAAAATATTATGTTTTGATTTCATATTTTGACACTAGACAAGATAACAATTTTATATTTATAAAAATAGAGTATATAAATAGTCTCAACAAACACACAAGATAATTATTCAAAGGTATAATTATTTCATTTTACAAGAAAAAGGAGTCATAGTTCCCGTGAATATGTTGATGCTCTTGTGGGAAATTCTCTTTATCGTACCTACCTAGCGTACACCTTAAGTCCTGCATTATAGCCAGAGTCTCATTGAGGGAGATCGAGATAGTTATGTATAGATCTATACGAGATTAACAACCCCACACCTCAGTTGTTTGCTACAGTTAGACCAACAAGTTAGGGTGGCAAAAGTCTACCGATTCTGACGCCTGAAGAACGTCGTTCAGGCATATCAGTCATATTAAGAATGGTTATAATAACTCACACACGGATTGACAAAACGATTTGGTTTACGGAGTAACTTACACTTTGATTAGTTTTATAAAAAGATATAACTACATACTATTGTTTCAGTACATCAATACTTACACATTTTTTGTCTTAGGGTTTAAGACTACATTTCACATTTAAGAAAATATTGGATTTTCTAGAAACATACATTATCATTTTACAAGGAAAAGATACAAATGAAATACATACATCTACAGTTCATATTAAAGAAAATATCGGATTTTCTAGAAGTATACAAATCATTTTACATGAAAACGTTACAAATCCTTCTCACACAAAAATGCTTATGAACTCACCAACTTAATTGTTGACACTTTTCAAAATCACTTGTATTCTCATGAAGCCAGTAGACAGGTATTCAACCCTTCTTGAGGGCCAGCGGCGTCGTTTCATGTTTTCTGTTTTTCAATTATTTGTGTTCAACCTTTAGTTACTCTTGGTTTCTTATCGTTATGATATTGGGTTAGTAATCTTGTATACTTTTATAAAATACTTATCTTCTTAAAGTATACTTTTAGGCAGAGTTTATTTTAGTCCCATTGTATTTATAGTTGTATATCTCGTATGGCTAGATATACTAGTTCACTATAAACAATGCTCTGATACCAATCTGTCACATCCCCGGACCAGACGGCAGAAACGTCCGGAGGCAGGTGACTTCATTATGCAGTATCATAACAATTGAATATAAATGAAACAAAGCAATCCAAACATCATACATTGAGATAACAAACTTACATAGTTTACATATTGTATTTGTTCTTCGAGTTACACAAAAGATACATAAGTAGAAAACTTCAAACTACAGTTAAATAGTCCTGCATCCGCGTCCCTTGTTACCTGCTTACTAGATCCCTTAGAATACAAGTCGTTTTGAAAAGTGTCAACTAAAAAGTTGGTGAGTTCATAAGCATTTTTGTATAAAATCATTTACACTTGTTTAGAATCGTTCTCAATGTACTTTTAGAAAATCCAATATTTTCTATGTAATCGTTTGGAGTCTTGCCTTGAAAATCATGGATATATGTGCGTATGTCATCACTTTTTTTCATCCTTATAAGGAGTGATTTTGAAAAGTAGTGTGATTCGTAAAAACGAGCTGTGTATGAGAATTGTTCTTTTGAATAGTAATAGTCAACCGTTTCAATAAAAATCCCTTATTTTCGAAAGGAAAATATGGTTGAAAATCTTGTTCCTCTTATCGAGTAAAATTGAGTGTGCGTTCTAGTTTATCGTTATCGAAATCATAGAAAATCGTTTTCTCAAGAAAATCCTATATTTTCTGCTATAAAATATTCGTAAGTTCTAGTTCCAACTATGTATATGTGTGGTTTAGTTTATCGTTTTCAAAATCGTTTACAAACATTTTCCATAGAGTCCTAAGCTTTTTAATTTGTGAAAATAGCAGTATTACGACTCTATACTTGTTAGGAGAAAGAATCCACATGGCAATTGTGGACATTTTACACGGTGAAAAAGGACAGTCGACGCAACAAATGTGGACCATCACCTATTACGTATAGGACATTCAACACAACGTGCCAAATTTATTTATGAGGTTTTCCTTACATAAAATTCTAGTTAATATAACATATTCTAGTGAGTCGTTATAACCATACTAATCTGACGGAGTGCCTGTTTTGGCGTTTCTCAGGCGCCCTCGGTTTGGAAAAGACATTTGTCACCCTAGACTGGTTTGTCTAGCTGTAGCGAACAACAAAGGTGCGGGGTGTCAACCCCGTATAGATCTATACACAAATTCTCGCTCTCCCTCCAGGAGACTCTGACTATAACTCCTTACAGGACTTAGACGTACACTAATATTTTTATATTTAGGTACTTTTGAGATTTGTCTAACTAGAATATTAACAACTTTTTGAGCAATCATTAGAGATTCATTATTTGTTAGATAAATAATGAAATTCGTAATCATTGAATAGAAATATCGTTCTCGTTCCATATCGTTGATTGTGCTCGTTAACTGGGTGCTTGTGTTCGTTCCTTTTCGTTTATTGAAAATGTGTCATTTTAGTCAAGAGAAAAAGTGTCAAGTTATAATTTATATAAATTATAACGGTCGGTTATGACACACATTTTCTGTTTTGTGACATATAGAACATTACTTATGTTCTTAGAGGTTTTACGACAGCAGCTTATGACATGTAAATATTTCTGTCATAAAGGCTCTATTTGTATATTTTCTTGACGCAAAATTTTATATTGAATATTTATTAAATACCCCCTAATAGTTTGCAAATAGTCACAAAGTTTCCATTTTCGAAAATTACTAGAAATGGTGTCTACTTATCAAGATCTCTTTTTATAACTTTTATCTCTAGACATGAAAGCATAGATAAAGATGTTAAGTTGGACACACCCAATTTTTGGGAGGCTCTTTTGTACCCAAAGTATTCTCTGTTCTTTATGAAGTTGTGAAATCTTACGTTCATGAGTATATTACTAAAATAATAATTTAATAATATTTCACACACATATACAAACATACGTATACATGCAATCATTTAAGAATTTAGGCAAGATGTGACTTGTACTCTCCCCCAAAAATGTTAAAACATTGAAAAAGGTAGGGGTATGAAGCTCACCTTGAGTTAGTTGAGGAGTTGTTTGGAGTTATGGAGTGAAGATCTCAAGCTTAAACTCTTGGCTGGGATGAGGAACTTCTCTGGGGAAAATGTTTTCTTTAAGGTGATTATCACATATTATTATGAATAAAATAATATGGATCATCTTGAAATATTATAAAATATTAGATGAGTGGAGGAATTTACCTTACAATTTCTCAAGAAGAAGTTGAGAAACTTTCTTTCAGCAAGATTCTTTGTTCTTGCTTTGGAGATGAGTATGTGAGAGAAGATGAGAGGAGTGAGGGGAAATGGAAAGGCCAATCTTTCTTCTACTGTCGTTGCTTAAAAGTATAAGAAAAAGGAAGGAATCTTTGGTGCATGGGGATCTGCTGGTCTATGCATGAATATTTGGTGGGTAAAGCATGCGATACTGTGATTTGCATGGGAAATGTAAATTTCATCAAATCACAAAGTCAACCTCTTTGTCCTTATCTTGATTTAGGATAAGATCTTCCTAAATCCCAAACATTTATTTTATGAAAATATGATTTAAATAATTAAATTTGGCATAAAATAGAGGTTTTAGGGGTCTCAGTTAAGAAAAACATGAGTTCGGTGGGATTCCTGACCTCAAAATACCTTTAAATGGTGAAAAAGTCCAAAAATGACCAAAATCTGGAGCTAAAAGGTGAAATCCGAAGCCATTGCGCGAATTCCGAAGCTATATCACAACTTCCGGAGTGGAGCTTTAGGTATGCGAGGGTCCGAAGTAGTTGGCAAGAAGGTTCCGGAGGCGCTGGACGAGTTCCGAAGGGATTTCTCAAGTTCCGGAGTCAGGTGCGAAATTGGCCGGTCCGAACCGAGGATGCAAAGCTTGGCTAGGCAATTCCGAAGTCGGGCTTAAGCTAAGCATTCCGGAACTTGCACCTTTCAGAGTCACTTCATAGGTTCCGAAGAAGCAAGTCCTCTTGGTTCCTTAGGAGGCATTCCGGACTAAGAGGGTTCCGGACCAAGAGGGTCCTCGTGGGGTTTCCTCTTCCGATTTTTAAGTTGTTTTCAACTGAGGAAGGTACTTAAGGAGATTTGAGATACATAAGGAGATTTGAGATACATGGAGAGATTTCACATACTTGGGAGAAATTTGGGAGAAATTTCACATTCTTGGAGAGATTTGGGAGAGATTCACTATACTTGGAGAGATTTCGCATACTTAGGGAGATTTGGGAGAGATTTCACATACTTGGAAAGATTTGGGAGAGATTCACTATCCTTGGAGAGATTTCACATACTTAGGGAGATTTCGGAGAGATTCACTATACTTGGAGAGATTTCGCATACTTAGGAAGATTTGGGAGAGATTTACTATACTTGGAGAGATTTGGGAGAGATTCACTATACTTGGAGAGATTTGGAAGAGATTCACTATATTTGGAGAGATTTGCATTCTAACACTATATGGCTCCTTAGGAACTCATATTGAACACTTAGGTGTGTTAGCACAAGTCTCATAATAGTCCTTGCTTACTTGATGATGAAATTTCCTAGCCAAAAAGGCTAGTTGTGACACAAACAACCAAGATCTAGTTTTTATGTCTTAAAGGGACCAAAAGTGCATCTCTTTCAACTTAATCCATTAAGTCCATGGCTCCAACCTTCATATCTCAATCATTGTGATGTTTAGATGGATAAAGTTTCAAACTTTATTCATAACAAGGTCACAAACTTTCAAGATCTAAACTTTATGCACTAAAGTAACCAAAAGCTCATAACACCCACCCACAACTAGCTAGATATAACAAATGCATCATCAAGATTCAAGCTTTATACCTAAAAAAGAAAGATCAAGGTGAACAAGGTTTGGATCTTGTAACGCCCGTAGATCCAGGCTAGTCAATTTAGAGATAATAGGGGTCGAAAATGATTTTTTTACAAAATATTATTTAGAATAAATAATCTTAACCAAGTTGTAGAATACGTCTCAAGGGTTTCGTACATATAAAGAACGTTGAAATCCGAGTTATAACGAAGAAGTTATGGTCCGTCGAAGTTTTACGGCAAAACCGACACGACACCGGGAGACGTAAATAGTGAATTTACGATGGAGGACTTTTTAGCCTTAGAAATCTAAACAAAGGTTGTAGTATACATTAAACCGAGAACATACAAAAAAAGAACGCCCAAATCTGACTTCGTATGAGGAAGTTATGAATTTTCTAAGATTTGGCTTAGCAGTGCACAACCCGAAACTCGAATTTTAGATCGAGCGGTTTTTGGCCTACGCAACCTAAATGAGAATTGAAAATCTCATTAATAGGAACTCAACGGTAAAAAGACAGACGAAAGAAGAGTCAGTATGTAGAAGTTATGAATTTTACGCGGACATTTAACAGTATAATCTCCTCGTACTGTTAAATTTAAGATCAGTCGAGAATTAGCCGACGGAGTCAAAATGAAAATTGTAGATATTATTTTTACCTACGCGTGGATATAAATAACGTCAAAAACGGAGGTCGTATGTGAAAGTTACGGATTTTAGAAGTCGGAAGTGTGCTGTGCGAAAATGGGTGATGTGGCACAGTCTTGGCCATTGCTTTCTCCCCAAGTCTTTCCACTAGATGGTGACATGTGGCACCAAGTTTAGCCATTTTTCACCCTATAAATAGAACCTCTCACACCCTCATTTTTTTCACACCTTTCCCATTCTTTCTTCTCTTTACTCTCTCTAGAACCTCTCTCTAGCCCCGAAACCCCCCGAAAAGCCTAGGAACCTCCCTAGCACGAGGCGGAAGCCCCGGAGTGCCCGAAGGCTCCGAGAAGAAGAGCTTTTCGGCTCGGGAATGTTGCTCCAAGCAAAGTCCGGTTTTCTATAAAACCCGCTGTAAGTGAGCTACGCCTACGCTATTTTTAATACAACTTTTATTTAATTATAGTAACGTTATTAGGAACTTATAATAAGTACTTGGACTATTATTATTATGGGTTATATAAGTATTGTTTAACACTTATATAATAGTAATAATAACTAGACTATTAATTAGTCTTGACGAATAATATACTAAATTCTAGTGGTAATAATACTAGGTTTCGTCGAAGGAAATTATTTTAAAGTAAACGGAGCGTTGTCCGAGTACCGAGTCACCACCTTATCAAGTGAGTGCGTGGTCCTTTCATCTTACACATAGATATGGGGTATTTAATATAAATTACGTGCTATGTGTGCATATTGTCTGAATACTTGCTGTCTATGCTAGGTGTAATATTTTTATATACGTTTTAAATGATTTAAATTGTATATGTATTTTATATCTATAAAATGTGCTGGGTAAAACATGGGTAGATGTAGTAGTTGTTGTGTGACCAAATAAAATAATGATAGGCCTCGATATAGATGTTATTGATGATTCACTCATCTAGCGGAGTATAAATGACGACTACGGACCATTCTAGACAGTCCAGTGGAACGCTAGCAGGCTCGCAACCTGTAGGTGTTTATTTGAACTGTGTGCTCACCAACAGTACTCCATCCCCCACATGGTTGCCTTATTTGACATGAATTGCTGAGGAACCCCCGAAGCATGTGTTGTCACCCCGATGAAAGTCCCTTAGACTAGGTCCCTTGTGTTAGATGTTTTAGGGACGTAAAGTGAGGATAACGGGAATGGTAATCGGGTTTGTTTGGTTTGATAAAGTTAATAAACTTATTTATTGTGGGTTGAAAACCCTAGGGTTAAGGTTTCAAGGGAGGAAGTTAGAGAGGTGAAGGCTGAGAATCGAAAGGTTTTGGGAAAGTTAAGGAGCTTAAATAGGGCTCAAAACCCCGAAACTAGGGTTTGAGTTTTGATCGCGTACGCCCAGCGTACTCCTGGTACGTCCAACATACTAGGTTGATTCTTCACGGTCATCCTTGCCTAGTACGCCCATCGTATACCATGCACGCCCAACGTACTAGGCTAAACCCAAAACCCTCCTAACTTTTAACGGTCATAACTTCTTCGTTCCAACTCCGTTTTCGATGATCTTTACATCCATGTAAAGGTACTGAAGAGTCCCACAATATTATCTAAATATCTTGGACTAAAAACTTCTCGAACAAAAATCTATATATCATGCGAGAACTCGGCCTATGACCTTTTCCTTTCTACCCTTCGTCCCAAAACACGGATTAAATCTTTTAACCATCATGACCTTCTTCCACAAGGACTAAACTTTGGATCCGTAACCATGACCCTGAAGTAAGAAACGACAAAAACAGGATGTTACACCAAATTTTGCAAATATGTATTGGATTAATCCAATCCATGTGATTAGGACAAGATCTATATCCTTTGACCCTAACCAGATTTGACCCCGAATTACAAATCGAATTTGTCAAAATTAAAATCCAAATCCACCCCAAAATTTAGTCAAATCCACCCAAAATCGGATCAAAACGGTTTGAAGATAGATTAGAACCCGATCTAAATCCACCATAAATTTCGACAAAATCCACCCAAACTAGATTTCTACTGACATCATTCAAAATGGAAGGTGCAAAATGCACACTCGAATAAAGTGGTTTTATCTTAAAAGCATTGGGGCCGAGTGGAGTGCCCTTGACAAGGTTTCAAGGGACATATCCCCTGTCAGTTTCCAACAATTGCCAATAGGTAGAGCCCCAACGATAAATATATTCGTTTAGCATTATTAAATCAATCATACATGTATGTTCCCAATATACGTGACTTTCCCACCAAAATTAACTAAACTAATTGCTTTATCATTATATGCCTAGTTTTTCAGTGTTTTTAGAATCATACTTTTCATATTCGATTGTTTTGTAATTCTTATCTCTGGAAAACACCTCTCTCTCTCATAAGAGAGAAAAAGAAAGAGAGAAAGTTCTATAGAATATCGTTCTACCTCCTCTACTTTGCTTTCAGTTTGCGTCCATATTAAAAAATTAAAACTAAAACAAAAAAACCTTGAAATGTTAGAAAAACATAATCTTTATAAATCCTTATTGAAATGTTAGAAAAACATAACTTTTATAAATCCTTATTTTGTAATTATAAGGACACTGCCGTAACGTATAAGTAACTTATTAGAATTATTTCGAACAATTTTGCAATCATACTATAAAATTTTAAGGTTTTCTTATATCAGAATATAAAGAATTAAAGATTAAGATTGGTTGAAAAAGTAGACAGGGTGCTCTCAATAATGCATGTATTTTTTTTCTTTATACATCATCATAAATAATTTTGACCATCATGTCCCAATATCTGAAATTAAAGGTGCCCAATTTGTCCATTTCTAGTTATTCAACGTTGCCTCTCAGAATCATTGTCTCAAATTCCTGTTATGTCGTTGCCAAAATAAATTATTCGTTCGGTTTCCAAAAAGAAATATACTCCCTCCGTTCCAATATTATTGTCTACAGACAAAAAACACACAGATTAAAAAAAAAACATTAATTACCACTAACTTTATTTAATAAAATGATAGTTTGTTTTTACTTTACATTTAATGTTTCATTAAATGTTTAGTTGGTTAAGTAATAATGAGAGAGTATTTTGGTGAAAATGTTATTTATTTTTAGAAATGATTATTATTTTGGGACAAACCAAAAAGGAAACATTGACTATAATTTTGGGACGGATTAAAACCACGAATTGATATATTTTTTATAATTATTTAATATATATATATATATATATATATATATATATATATATATATATATATATATATATATATATATATATATATAGGGGAGAGTTCAATTTAGAAAAAAAAAAGGTTGAGAATGGTGGAATCATTCTCAGTCAATCATTTATTTTTGCTGCAAAATCCTCCATTGTACCGGCGGAAATGAGAAACGAATGCACATGTGTTTTCCAACATAACATATTTCCTTAAACTATGCTAATCATTACCTTAATATATACAAAAACATAGTTTTTTTCGTTTTTTTATAATTTTTATAAGCTATTTTTATCAAAAAATGATTTTAAATATACCAAAATTTATGATTTTTTATTCTCTACAAATAGACATCCATATTGATATAGTTTTAAGATAAAATAAAAAATTTATTTTTTTTATATTTTCAGCTATCGTTATTCATAAGTGAATAAAAATAAATCATGTTTTACTACAATACATTCGTTATTCAGTTATGAATAAAAACTATAATTGATTTTTTTTTTTACAATTTAAGTATCATTAATATATGAATATTACATAGTATATTCACTTGTGAATATTAGATGGTATATTCATTTATGAATATTAGATAATATTTTCATATTTGAATATTACATAGTATTACATGGTATATCACATGTGAATATTACATAGTATATTCATTTGTGAATATTAGATGATATATTCACTTATGAATATTACACAATATATTCACATATGAATATTACAAGGTATTTTCACAAATATATATAATTTTTATATGTTATTCACATATAAATAACATACAAACTTGCATATTTGTTTTTTTGTTTTAATAATCATATACTGAGAAAACATATTCATATATGAATATAACGTGGTAATTTAGTTCATGCATTTCATCAAACAGTTGGAGTGCATACAATTTAACTTTTTTAAAAAATGTTAAAAACATGATATTTTGACCATTTAAATCTTACAAAAGAGTAGATTGATAGAGAATTATATTAAATTTTTCAAAAAAAAAACGATTTGATATTTTTCTAACCTCAGTTTTCAAGTTTTATTTGATAATCGATGTTGAATGAATGATATGAAGTGCATTTTTGTTGATTATCGATGATGTTGATCTAATAACGCTGAGAATATAATTAATCATAGATGTTGAAGATCTGATCGTATTCAAGCACAATTGAAGGTTGAATTAAAAGAACCAAAAACGGATTTTTGTTGTTAACTGTTGAATTGTGTTGATTATTGACGAAAATCGATGATTGATTAGCACTGGATGATGTTGATGATGGTTTAATTGAAGAAATCTGAATGATTGTTGAAAGTTGGAGAAGAAATTTGGATGATGAACGATGAATGGGTTTGAACTACAGATACGTATTTGAGATTGAAGGTTGTTCTCATATTTACAAGTTTGTCACCGTGTTTTTTTATGCTTGAATAAAATGAGTGGCTGAGAATGATTCCCCCATTCTCAACCTTTTTTATTTTCTCAATTGAACCCACCTCTCTCTCTCTCTCTCTCTCTATATATATATATATATATATATATATATATATGATCAAGTAGGAACTCAAAAAATAATATGATTCTTAAGGACAATTTTTGGCCTTTAGATTGAAAAAATAATGGTCAGGTTTTGATTTTATTTATCGTCAAAATCTTGTGAGATAATATGACATTTTCGTAATTAATTGCGAGATTTTGATCATTTCCTGGGAAGATTAATTGTTTGGAGGGTACAAGACTCTGATACCAACATGTAACATCCCAAAAATTCTTAGTAAAATTTCATTTTCAAAACAATAAATCATACAAATGAGTTATTCCAAAACCAATCAAAGTGAATATATTATTTAAATATCAGAGTAATATCATTAATTACCAGTGCGGAAAACTTTGGGGTATGTTGTGCAGTCATGTCGAGCCCTTCTCTTTCGAATCAGAAATACCTGAAACCATAAATATGAAACTGTAAGCACAAATCTTAGTGAGTTCCCTCAAGATATCACATACCTTACATACAATAGAGATTGTTATGTGCCAATCATCGTATTGTCATTATTCCACGAGTCGTATCATGGTCTTTCCTTGCCAGGATGGGGGCCAAAACCATGTGTCTTACAGGCAAGTGCCAAGAGCCACCTCCTGGTCTTCCATTCAAGTATCACAAATACAACTAGCATACTACATATAACTACCAAGGTCCAGACCATTGTCTTGCATATAATTTCCAGGAGCCGGATCCAGGTCTTTCATGTAATTGCCAGGTGTCACCACCTGGTCTTCCTACATAACATATCCTAGTGGGCCAACATTGGTGCCTTCGACCCACGGGTATAGTGGGGAGACTCACCCAAATCATAAAGCTGACTAACACTCCGCTCAATACTGCGTCGACCACATCTAACTGCTCTATTGCCAAATGATGGGTGCTTAACACCTCATATCAATCCACACAAGGTAAACCATAAGTCTACCTTCTAAAAATAAATTCTGACTAAAAGTCAACCTAGGTCAAAAGTCAACATCTCATAATGTCAACTATCCATCCTCACGTCGTGACTAACCCTTGGTTACTTCATGACAGCTCACTCGATCCGATTCGAACTCACGACTTTCATGCAAGGTTCCAAAACCCAACCATTCACTAGACCTGAACTTCATGACACTCTAAAGACCTTATAACCCATAAAGTTGCCAACTTTATGGTTTCCATTCATTCAAACTTGCTCAACCAAGGAGAAAAGTGGGATAAAACTTAGATCTAGCCACAAATAACAATAAAGGTGGAAGTTTTGACACTTACAAGGATCCAGAAGCAATGTGAGGTGATGATGATGTTGATTCCTTACAAGCTTCTTCAAAAGATCATATTCTTCTTCAAACCAAGAAATAATCTAAAATGACCAAGAATCAAGCAAAAGATGAAGGCTAAGGTTTTCTGAGGTGCAATAGAGTTTGGAGGCTAGTATTGAACCCTAAAATAGGTTTAGAGGTGCTTAAATACGAAGGAAACCCTAAAAGATAATGGCCTTGGGCCGCACCAATTCTTACGTCGTGAGCCTCTATGTCTTACGTCGTGAGACCAGTCCCAAACAAAAGTTTTCATATAAACCCATCTCACATCGTGAGCCTCTATGTCTCACGTCGTGAGACTCATTTTCTTCTAAAATCCAACCTTTTAACTCCTTGAAACCATAATTTGATTCATTCAGGAAAACGGGTGTTAAAATTGCATTTTTCTCTCTACATGGAGTAAATAGAGCCCTTGATTGCACTATCCACTCCACCAACACGTCAGATATGAAGTAAAACATTACTCAAATACCATGGAGTTGTCCAAACTCCAAAGATAAAACTATCGAAGGGACCAAAACACCAAATACTTTGACTAAAACTCTAAATGCTCTTAGATCCAAAGTAAATTGTAATAAAGCAAGGATATTTGCAACTTACAAAGTTCTATAAGTATGGAGAATGCAAGGATCTTCAAGCTCTAAAATTCCAAGTAGCTATTTTCTTTATTCATTCACCAAAACACCTTAAACGAGCACCAAAAGTGGTTCAAGGAGAGATGATAAGCTTACAACACTCAAAGGAGTCTAGGGTTTCTCTTAAGGGATGTTTTTGGTTAATCTAGGTTGATAAATGACAAACCCTTGGAGTTAATGCACCTTAAATATCCCCAAAACCCTAAAAGCACGTTCATCCTACTAGGTCAAAGACCTTCTGTACCCTCTCCGATAAATTCCAAGATTTTCAACAAATAGGATAAATGACTTCCTGCTTTGCCTTATCCTTCAACTTTCTTTTAGACTATAAAATCCCCGGTTAAAGAATGAAAAAAAAAACACCATTGAGATTACGATGTTACGCCATCTTCTTGAACTCTCCAAACCCTCTCAATTTTTTTGAGTTTGGTTAAGTGTGTTAAAATGGGATGTAAGTTTTTTTTTCCTTTTTTGTTTATTTTTTTACTTTTTTTTTTATTTTTAAAAATCTAGCCGTTAGCCAATGGTTTCAAACAATTGGTGAACCCACTCAACCTGAGCCTTCCGAACCTGCACCCCCCTCGGAATCGCGGGACCATCGACATCGATAATTTTTTTTTTCTGACAAATTGAAGACGACACCATGCATCCTTATCCACTAAACTTTGTGTATGTTTTTTTTAGTTAATTTGGTCTTTATGACCATCATTTTATAACAGTTATTAAACTTTTTTTTTACTATCTAAGGTCCTTTATTTTTTTACATTTGTTTGTACAATTCCATTTTTTACTTAGTTTCTATACGTTTTTTCGATCCATTACAACTTTTTTAATTTTTTTATGTGTTTTCACTTTATTTTTATTTCGCTTTCTCTGTTTTTACAACATTCTTCATTTCTTTTTGTTCTGCTTATATGTCTTTTCATAATTTATTTTTAAAACTTATTTTTTTATAATCCGTTTGTAAATACAAATTGTGAAAAACATTTAAAAACGAAGGAGAAATCGAGATTAGGGCAAAAGAGGCAAGGGTGTCAAGTTTCCATCCACCATTTGTGTAAAATATGATTGATTTGAATGTTGTTGACCAAATTAGAGACATATATATGACGAATTAAACACCCGGTCAAAGATTCAACGCTAGCTTCTAAATAGAATCATTAAGAGTCAAAACAAATAACCTCAAAGAGACAAAGGGCGTGTTTGGCACGGAGCTTTTGGAAGCGTTTGGGAGCTTCTTGCTTTTGATAAAACGCTCTAATTTAAACAAAAAGCTCCGTTTGGCAGTGCGAGCGTTTAACTTTTAGTTTTAACAAAACGCTCCGATTCTAAAAGCTACTTCACGTAGCGTTTAACAAAACGCTCCAGAGTTTTTGAAATCAATTTCCATAATTACCCTTAAAAATATATTTATATATTTATTCATTTTTAATCAATTGTCCTTTTATGTAATTTTATATATTTCAAAAGTTTCCAGCTACTTTTGTCAAACATTCATATAACAAATAAAAGCTACAGCTTCCCGCTACCAGCTACCTGCTACACACTACCAGCTAACCGCTACCCGGTTCCAGCTATCAGCTACTTTTGCCAAACACGCCCAAAAACCCTTCATAATGATTGAAAAAGCTAATACCAAGAGCGTACAAATTTATAAGTTTTAAATAATAAAAAATCAACATTTTAAAAAAACTTGTATTGTGAATGTTCGTATTACTAATTTATAAATCTTGAGTAATCAACATAAATAACAGCAACGAGTTAGTAATATATTGATCTTGTGGATTAAAGAAAGATACAAAAAAATTATTTATTACTATATGAAACTACAAATTGATCCTTACTTCTTTATGTTTGTTGTGTCACCTTTTACGATTTATGGTGGAATGCAACAATAAACTAAAATTATAAAATCTTAACATAAGTATCTTCAAAAAGATTTAAACTTTAAGCAAATCATGTTTCCAAAAGAAAAACCATCTTTCAAAGATTAGGTTTGATTTCTTAGATTGATAATTGATTATTTGATTTTTTTGATTCCATCGGATTCCACATCTTTTCGGGTTTAGCCCAAAAGACAAAGCACTTTCTTGGGCCATGGATCCACGTCTTTTTGCTTACGTCATCCCACATTTTCCCTCTGATATTCGAGTATAAAAATTATTCTTCCTTTTCTTGTCTCAAATGTTTCTGCTATATCTGTCACATTGCCCTAATAACTGATAACTCCCCCGCCCCCATTCCAATCATCATTGCCACTTCAAATTAATACACAGAGTGTGTGTTTGTGTGTGTGTTTTCACGCATAAACCACCGCCGATCTCCGTCGGCACTCATCATCGTTATCTGTTTCTTGTTCTGATTGTTTTGTGCCGATGGATCCTCAGGTTCAGCAAGCACAATTGGCAGCGATCCTTGGGGCGGATCCTGCGCCTTTTGAAACTCTAATCTCTCATCTCATGTCTTCATCGAATGAGCAGCGATCGCAAGCCGAGCTTCTATTCAATTTATGCAAACAAACGGATCCGAACACGCTCGTTCTCAAACTGGCTCAGTTGCTACAGCTATCTCCTCACATGGAAGCTCGTGCTATGTCAGCAATTCTGTTGCGGAAACAGTTGACTCAGGATGATTCGTTGATGTGGAATATGTTATCTCCGGCGACTCAGGCTTCACTTAAATCGGTTCTGGTGACTTGTGTGCAGAATGAGGAAGCGAAGACGATAATGAAGAAGCTATGTGATACGATTTCGGAATTAGGTGCGAGTATTCTGCCTGAAAACGGTTGGCCGGAGCTTTTGCCGTTTATGTTTCAGTGTGTTTCCTCCGATTCGCCGAAGCTTCAGGAGTCCGCGTTTTTGATCTTTGCGCAGTTGTCGCAGTACGTTGGGGACACTTTAGTCCCACACATAAAGCACCTTCATGGCGTGTTTCTGCAGTGTTTGACTACATCGGCGAGCTCAGATGTGAGGATTGCTGCTTTGAGTGCGGTGATTAATTTTATCCAATGCTTGTCTAGTTCCGGCGACAGAGATCGGTTCCAGGATTTGCTTCCAGCAATGATGCGGACGCTGACAGAAGCATTGAACGGAGGGCAAGAGGCTACTGCTCAAGAGGCATTGGAGTTGTTGATTGAATTGGCTGGGACAGAACCGAGGTTCTTGAGGAGGCAGTTAGTGGAGGTGGTGGGATCTATGTTGCAGATTGCTGAAGCTGAGACTCTGGAGGAAGGAACTAGACACCTGGCAATTGAGTTTGTGATCACACTTGCAGAGGCGAGAGAAAGGGCACCTGGGATGATGAGGAAGCTGCCACAGTTTATCAGTAGGTTGTTTGCCATTTTGATGCAGATGTTGCTCGACATTGAGGATGAACCTGCTTGGCATTCTGCTGAAAATGAGGATGAGGATGCTGGGGAGTCTAGTAATTATAGTGTTGGACAGGAGTGTTTGGATCGGTTGGCTATTGCTTTGGGTGGGAATACCATTGTCCCTGTTGCATCTGAACAGTTGCCTGCATACTTGGCTGCGCCTGAGTGGCAGAAACATCATGCTGCTCTTGTTGCTCTTGCACAAATTGCTGAGGGATGCTCAAAGGTAGTCAGCTCACAGATTCTCCGTCCAAGTCTGATCATTAATGCAATATAACTCTATGCCTATACATGCTCTTGTTTTCTAATATTGTGTTTATTAAAAACAAAAGCAACTTCCATAAAGTTTGACTTTCTTTCTGACTTCTGTAGGTGATGATCAAAAACTTGGAACAAGTGGTGACAATGGTTCT
Organism: Lactuca serriola; assembly: GCF_051521515.1. Lineage (NCBI taxonomy): Eukaryota > Viridiplantae > Streptophyta > Magnoliopsida > Asterales > Asteraceae > Lactuca > Lactuca serriola. The sequence goes on from NC_136408.1 coordinate 86,533,364, forward strand.
AAACTCATTTCAAGATCCTCACCCACGTGTGAGATGGTCTGCTATCAATGCAATTGGGCAGTTGTCTACCGATTTAGGCCCGGACTTGCAAGTTCAGTACCACCAACGTGTTCTTCCAGCATTAGCTTCAGCCATGGATGACTTCCAGAATCCTCGAGTTCAGGCACATGCTGCTTCAGCCGTGTTAAATTTCAGTGAGAATTGCACACCTGATATTCTAACGCCTTACCTTGATGGAATAGTGAGCAAATTGCTTGTACTACTACAGGTAACAGAATTCAGACACCTTATTATATCTTTTATTCACTCCTTTACAAAGTGTCCATTCTTCTTTCTTATGCAGAATGGTAAGCAAATGGTACAAGAAGGGGCCTTAACTGCTCTAGCATCAGTTGCTGATTCATCACAGGTAAGTCAAGAATCAAGATAATCAAAATAATGAAATATAACTACAACCCTTATCTATAAACTTTTCAAATCCCTCATCTGGTGCTTGTTGCTTTTAATAGGAACACTTCCAAAAGTACTATGATGCAGTTATGCCCTACTTAAAAGCCATATTAGTAAATGCAAATGATAAAGCTAATCGCATGCTTCGAGCCAAAGCCATGGAATGCATTAGTCTTGTTGGAATGGCTGTTGGAAAAGAAAAATTCAAAGATGATGCAAAACAGGTAAACCTTTCACACTTTTCATCATAAATGATAAAATACACACCACTGAATACTCCTATTTAGTAATTTCAAAGTTTCTAATAATCTTGAAAATGGTTTCAAGGTGATGGAAGTTCTCATGTCACTACAAGGAACTCAAATGGAAAATGATGACCCCACCACAAGTTACATGCTTCAAGTAAATGTTATTCAAATTTTTCTCCAACACAAACACATTCAATATATCATATATTTAATATTAATATTAATATTTAATAGGCATGGGCAAGATTATGCAAGTGTTTAGGACAGGATTTTCTTCCTTATATGAGTGTAGTTATGCCTCCATTGCTTCAATCAGCTCAACTTAAACCTGATGTCATCATCACATCTGCTGATTCAGATGATGAAATTGAATCTGATGATGAAAGGTATCAAATTATATTAATCTAGCAAATTTGTAATGTCATATGACTAATATTTTATGGTTTTTTCCATATGATTCTGCAGTATGGAGACAATTACACTTGGTGATAAAAGAATAGGAATAAAAACTAGTGTCCTTGAGGAAAAAGCTACAGCTTGCAATATGTTATGTTGTTATGCAGATGAATTGAAAGAGGGTTTTTACCCATGGATTGACCAAGTTAGTCATCTTTCATAATATTTATAAATTGTAATCGTTATTACTTATTATTTTACCTTATGGAGTTCTTGATGTGTAAATTGACCAGGTTGCCCCTACATTAGTACCCCTTCTCAAATTCTACTTTCATGAAGAAGTTCGAAAAGCAGCTGTTTCAGGTTTTTATTGTTTATTGTTTATTGTCTATCCTGTTCACATTCAACATTACAAATTTAATAAAAAAATACTTATTATTTTTTATTTTTTTAAATTTTTTTTAGCAATGCCTGAGCTTTTAAGGTCTGCTAAATTAGCTATAGAGAAAGGGCTTGCACAGGGTCGTGATGGATCTTATATAAAACAACTTTCTGACTATATAGTTCCAGCTTTAGTTGAAGCTTTACATAAGGTGATTATTATTTTATTATACTATATATAAATTAATTCCATTTTTACCCTTTTAACTACTTTATATAGACTAGTTTCACAAACTTTACTTACTCTTTTTTCAGGAGCCTGATATAGAAATTTGTGCAAATATGTTGGATGCTTTGAATGAATGTCTACAGGTTGGGTCAATAATCAATTTCTTAATTTTGTTTACACATTAGATTTATGATTTTTCCAATTTTTGACATTTTTTTTTATTTCAGATTTCTGGACAAGTTTTAGATGAAAATCAAGTGAGAAGCATTGTTGATGAAATAAAACAGGTGATTACAGCAAGTTCAAGCAGAAAAAAAGAAAGAGCTGAAAGGACAAATGCTGAAGATTTTGATGCAGAAGAAGGAGAGCTTCTTAAAGAAGAAAATGAGCAAGAAGAAGAAGTCTTTGACCAAGTCTGTTGACTTTTCCTTTTTCCCAATAAATAACTTTTTTTTTTTTTACTATTGACATGAATCTTATAAGCCTTATCTTTTTGACTATTTTTTGTTATAACAGGTTGGTGAAATTTTGGGAACTTTGGTGAAAACATTTAAAGCTTCCTTTTTACCTTTCTTTGATGAGTTATCATCTTATATAATGCCCATGTGGGTAAGTATATTGAGTATTTTAATCCAAATTTCATTTTTTTTTATTCCAATTATACATTTTTTTAAAGCAATTAGATTTATTATTTTTAATGCTTTCAAGGGCAAGGATAAGACAACAGAAGAGAGACGAATTGCTATTTGCATCTTTGATGACGTGGCAGAGCAGTGTCGCGAAGCAGCTTTAAAGTACATTACCTCTCTTTCATAGTACTTACCATAATTACCTTTTTAACCTTTTGATTTTTTAAAAAAAATATTCTTTTAATTACAAACCAGATATTATGATACATATGTCCCTTTCCTTCTTGACGCATGCAACGATGAGAATCCAGATATCCGGCAGGTCAGACTTTGTGTATATAATTTCTTATTTACAATTTTACCCTTGTTGACTTGTTGACTTTTTTTTTCTTCAGGCAGCTGTATATGGACTTGGCGTGTGTGCAGAACATGGTGGCTCTGTAATCAAACCTCTCGTTGGAGGTAAATTAGATCTTGCAAATTCTCTCTATTCTTTCCATTCTATTTTGACTTTTTATTGACTTGTTGACTTTTTTATTGACTTTTTTCAGAGGTTCTTTCAAGGCTGAATTTTGTAATAAGACACCCAAATGCCCTCCAGCCTGATAATATAATGGCATACGATAATGCGGTTTCTGCTTTAGGAAAAGTATGTCAGTTTCATCGCGACACTATTGATTCAGCTCAGGTATTTTTTTATTTTTTTAATTCATTTTTGTAGATATTTTTTTATAAAAGAAAATATTGTTTAGGTTATACCCGCATGGTTAAGCTGTTTGCCAATAAAAGGAGATCTTATCGAGGCTAAAGTCGTCCATGACCTTCTTTGTTCCATGGTAGAAAGGTAATTAAATACATTTTTTTTTTAAAAATTCTTTTATGTTTTGTAATGTGTTTTGGTTAAATTCAATTGTCATTATCTTTTTTTTTTTTTTTTTTTTTTTTTTTTTTTTTTGTACAGGTCTGACGTGGAAATATTAGGCCCCAATAATCAGTATCTTCCTAAAATTGTTTCGATTTTTGCTGAGGTTAGTTTCCTAAGTTTAATCGGAATTAAAGTTTAATTTTAATAAATAAAATATAATTTTTTTATGGTACTATTGGTGTATATAGATATTATGTGGTGGAAAAGAGCTTGCGTCAGAGCAAACTGTAAGCCGGATAATTAATCTCCTGAGACAGCTTCAACAGACATTACCACCTGCCACGTTGGCATCCACGTGGTCAACCTTGCAACCACAGCAACAACTTGCATTGCAATCGATCCTTTCATCTTAGCATAATTATTTTATCACATATAAATATAATATTTTTATATTTATGATGATGTGCTCAAGAGATGCACATATATAATATTCTTTGCCATAAGGTTCTATTTTTTTTTCTTGTGAGAAGCAACAACCTCGGATGGGTTGTTTGTTTGGTCGAGTGTAGTGTAGGAAGAGTAGAATTGTATATTAGAGTTTCACTTCTTTATTGTTGTTGATGTACACATGTACTATTGTTATATACCCCTACAAAAGGGGTGTTTTTTGTGATTGTACGAGGAATAGTGGGAGTTGTTTGAGAAAAGCAACTCTTACAACAGTTTTGGTCGTTTTATGATATGTTACTTTGCTGTTTTATTTTGTCAACCATTGTGTCCATTCCCTCTTCATTGTATGGTTTTAAATTGTTAAATGGGTAAATAGGAAGAAGTGAAAGTATGTTGCCATTTGTTGTGGTTAATCCTTTTAATTTTAATAATTTATGAGATTTGATGGATTATATTTATAAGATTTAAGTTTAATCACTATATACACTTCTTGTAATTTATATAAACATTTGTATCTTGAAAAGTAATTTTAACATATAAACGCAAATGTTTGTTTAAGTTGACAAAACTTAGTGTTTTAATATAATAGTGTGGTAACGGTTGTAAGCTTATACAAGTTTCTAAAATATAGTAAAAGCTATATAATTTTCTAAAGTTTTAGAGTAAGTAGCTGAAAGGTAGAATATTATAGAAAGTTGTAATTTAACCTAAAATTGTTGCTAAATTTAGAAGAAAACTCTTGACACTCAACGCCTCTCTATAAATACCTCTTAACATTTATAATTTTGTTACAACAAATCAAGAAACAACAAAAGGTGTAAAGCATTTATTTATGAGATATTTGAGTGTTTTATTTCATTTTCATTATTCCTTTCTACATTTTGAAAGAGTTACACCAAGCTAGCAAACTCGATACGTCTTAGGGTTACTTGACAGAGGGAGGGTAGTGCGAAATTATTAATCACGATGGATGGGTATTGGAACACGTTGATAGTGCACCTCAATGATGGTTATGGCACCAAGAAGGAGTTGAGGTCCTTGAGGATAAGGTTTCAACATATTAGAGAAAGTATGATTGATGATTTAGATGTTTAGAGTTTATGAGTTGATTTGGAACTTGTTTTTATTTGATAAAAATTTGAAAGTACCACATTTTGGGTAATAGTTATTACATTAGTTTCAAAAACGGAATTTTTACATCAATATGGAAGGTAAATTGGCATCAAGTTGCGTCGCTCATTATTTATGAAAGAAAAAATTAATTCTTTTGAAAAACTATATTAATAGATCTTAGGCTTATAAAATTACTACGTATATGATCCGTTGGCAAAACTAATTCTTTGAAAAAACTATATTCATATATCTTAAGCTCCATATAATAAGAAAACCAGAAGTATTAAATGAAAATGGTATAAAAACATGTTGGTTCTCAATGTACACTTTCTTATGTTTTTCTTACTACATATGAATCGAATTTTAAAGCAACATGCCCAAAATGAAACCCCAACTCCCCAAGCCCGCACGAAGGGAAACTCTTGTCAAATCTAAGTGTTGACCTTCCTTCCAACATACCGGTTGAGAAGTTCATAGGTGCGTCTTTTTTGACAGAAACCCCGACACACCTACACATGTAAACATAATGTCTCTAACCATATCATATCAGTGCTATAAGTATGAAAAAACGTTGGTGTTGCAAATTATTCTATTCTTGGCCGTATATCCAACAAATTTTTAACTAACGTGGCGACAATGTCCTCTTTCCCCATCTGTTAGAGTACTTGAGATAACCTAGACATTAGTCCAATAGTCAAATAGGTCATATAAGTATGCCAAAATGAAATCTATGAAATCTTGAGGGGTTAAAATAAAACAACCTTTGCATTCAACTTATTTGGAAGAATATAAATGATCTTAATGAATTTAACTTATTAAATAGATTGAAGATATGTTAGGAATAAAAAAACCACAATTTGATTCCACTTTAACCTGGAAGTGGTTCAAGATGTTATAGACCCAAGAAGGAAAGTGTTTGTATTATCATGAAACAAAATGAGATTTGTTGATATTATATGGTCTAACGTAAAGGTCACGATGCCACTAGAAGATGTAAGATCACAAAGTGTCACTGCAGAAACATCATTACCTAATAATATGCATACAACCCTTGGCATCTTTTCTGCAAAAGACATTCACTTTGCTACAAAATATAACCATGCAATTAGCCTCCATTCCAAAAGCATGAGAAAACAATCAAAAAGTAGAATAATAGTTAAGTTATTCGTTTAAAGGTTAACTATACACCAAATAGTCTAGAAGATTTTATGTATAAATTGCATATAGTACTTGTCTTGAGGTCAGCCATTCATTGACTCGTTACAACATGTCTTAGGTCGTTTTCTTGAGATGAAAACGACAAAAAAAGAGATTTAAAGAACAACAAAAAACAAAAAAGAAAGAAAATCGACAATAACAAGGAAGAGGTGGCAGTGGAAGACACCATGTATGCTTTTGTTAGACTAGAATGTTGTGGAATCCAATTGCCCCTAAAGCCAAATACTTATTTCACTTTTCATGCACAAATCCATCCCTTTGACACAACAAAACACAACATTGTTCCACTTTGATTTGGCTGGAAAAAATTTCAAATGCTATATATATACTATGAAATCATTGTTAAACATAATTTTTTTTATAAAGAACAATTATATATTTTGCATATTTTGTAAAGTTTCATTGTTTAATTTAATTTTTCTATAAAAAAAATGTAATGCCACATAAATGTGAATTATTATAAATTGAAAGCTATATTGTAAACATTTCTTATAAAATTTAACTCATGATTATTTTTATCAGATTTGTGCATTTGTGTTGTAGTGATGTGGATGTTAGCAGGCGGCCAAATGATAATCCAAGTGATAATTTATAGCAAATTAATAATTAAAATTCAAACAAAAATGATGTTATCATCTCATTAATTGTTAATACCATATTGAGATAGCAATTATTTTGATAAGCTATGTAGGACCCATTTAGGATTCACCAAAAACTTCAAGGCAGTAATCAAGAATTTAAATTGTATGTAAAAAATTAGACCAAAAAATACATATATTTAGGGTGAAAATAAAAAATCAAGAAAAAGTTAAAACCTTACAATATGCAAAATTATGAAGGAAAACTTCTCGAAGTCTTGCATGCAACCATAAACGTCCTCAAGAACAATTCCAAAAAACAACACAAACCCAATTCTTGAAAATTCTCAACATATCGTGTTTAGTTTAAATTGGGGTTTTCATGAACACCAAATTCTTGGTTGTCTTGTATTATTTATGACTACCATATATCGAAATAAGAAATACAAATATTCCTTATACGTTTAATTGTAACATTAAAATGAAGTGAACAAACTAAAATCGCTATGATTAAAGACTATTAAACGATTTACCATCAGTGAACTAACAATGACAATTCAAAGTAGAAATATAAACAAACATATATGACTGATATGGAATTGAACTTTGCAACTGTGTATGGGATGCAAACTATGTTTAATGAAGCTTACATAAATGTTTTATCTACTTTGTTTATGCTTTGGCATTTGGTTGGAAACAATTATACATGTAGCTTAATGAATAATGAATCAAGTTTTCCATGAAAGACTCTTTTGATATGTTCATAAACATGCCAAATAAACTAAATTGCATACTTCTTATGTTTTTTTCCGTCTACTTTGTAAAAGATGTAGAAATTTAGGAACAAATCAGTCATAGAGAACAAAAACAATATATTTTCTTATGGAAAAGGCTTCGGAGAACAGACATTGAATCTAAACAAAATTAGTATCACACAACAAAAACAATATACTTTCTTATCTCAAAGTACAATGCTCTTTATTGCATACTTTTAAACTTTTTTGTTTCACTTTTCGTTTTCTTTTTGGAAAATATGTGGAAATTAAGGGGGAAATCAGTCACACACATGTTTAGATTGCACCATGATCGAATACACATTAAGAAGCATATTGACATTATATCAAACACATGTGGTTATATATGTTTGAGTCTCCTTTATCTCCACAAGGGATCTTTTGGAGAGTTAATATGGGGCTCCACATATATTTACTATGATATTTAATGTATTTCTTTGATATTATTGCTTCATTCTCAAAAGAAGATTATATATATATATATATATATATATATATATATATATATATATATATATATATATATATATATATATATATATATATATATATATATATATATATATATATATATATAGGGCTAGGTTATTTTGTTTTTACTAAGTATTGTGTGTCAGAATGCACAGATCTGGACCAACGGATGAAATTAATCAATGGACATGATTTGAGAGTGTATGATATTACAATGGGGTAACATGTACCATACAATCACACAATTTTTAGCAAAAGGGTATTTTGGACAATTAACTACATTTATAAAAGGAAATTTTCGAAATTTTAGGGATGATTAATTCTCCTAATTTAAAAAAATCTGAATTTTTTAATTAATTCAATTTCAATTTTTAACGATTTTATTCTATCAGAATATTTTTTGTTAGAATGATACTCTTTCAGAATTTTATTCTAATAGAATATTATTGAAGAAAAACAAAATTCTTGAATAAGATGTTGAAAAATAACAAACATTCTAATATATCCTTATACATCCGAACTTAAATACAAATTCATACATATTCTTACAGACTAAAAGTCTTATACATTTTAAATATAGTTATAAATATTCTAAAAGAATATCAACAAAAATGAATAACATTCTTAAAAAATAACAACATTCTGCTAGAATACTCTCGTTCTCCATGTTTTCTTCTTGAATTCTGAAAGAATATTGTTGTTTTTGGACGTTGAATCCTGAAATTTTGAAAGAATTTAATGTATTCAATAGTCACCATGTAGAACACTGCCCTGGTCAACGACATTCTGCTAGAATACTCTCGTTCTCCATGTTTTCTTCTTGAATTCTGAAAGAATATTGTTGTTTTTGGATGTTGAATCCTGAAATTCTGAAATTCTGCTAGAATACAAAGAATATTCTGAAATTCTGCTAGATATTATCTGATCAAATCTTAGATAATAGAATATTGTAATCAATAAAGAAAATAAGATACCTGATTGAGTTTTAAATTAACTTTTATTCTGTTTCAACATGTGTTTCCTTTTGATTGACAGTCAATGAATCACTAAAGAAGCAACATTCAGTTCCGGTGATGGGGATGGTGGCCAAATGAACCAAGAACACCGCAAACCCAATTGGAAGAGGAGCCAAAATCTACAATAAACACATTCAAATTTAATTCAAAATAAAAATCTCACCTTTTCTAAAGTGAATATCTGTATATAATTCAATAGTCAATGGAGTGAGTTGCATACAGGGACATGGGAGTCTCTGGCGCTTCTTTTAGCATCAGCTGCAGAGAACACGGTGTAAACAAGCACGAAAGTGCCAACAATCTCAGCACCAAGACCATCACCCTTGGTGTAACCATGGGCGACGACATTAGCACCACCGCCTAACGTCGTGTACCGCGCATCACCCTGAAACCCTTTCACAAATCCGGCACCACAGATCGCTCCTGTTTGAAGATGAAACAGTTTTCTTGCTAATAACAAACCGAATGTCACAGTTGGATTAATATGCCCTCCTGTTTGAAGATGAAACATAGTTTTTAGACGAGTTGAAGAAGAAAGAAGATAAAATTAGGGTTCCGGTGGAAAGTGGAAACATACCTGAAGAAGAGCGTGTGTGATCTCGTTTGAACAATCATTAAGGACCTTCTCATCGATGATCGTGACATTGCTCATCTGCTGGAGAGCACGTGAAATGCTCCCCTAATTCCGCCAACACCATCTTCGATTATTTGCGTGACACGATGAACAACGATCTGTTCATAGGGAAATTGGAACCAAAATCGAACACTGGTTTCTTAATTGACCAAAACTAGGATAGTGGTTATGGTTTCAGATTTAGGGTTTGGATGCTGGAAGGGGAAAAACAACGGTGTCGCCGGTGGTGTGATCTGTTGGTACGTATTTGTATACGGTGGAGGTGGCTATCTCGTGGTTGTACATTTCGACTATGGTGGGTGAAGAAGATAATCGTATACTCTGATATAGAATTAGGGTTATTAAGATGAAGGAACCATGATTTAATGGATCAGATACGTGATATTCTATTATTTCCTTAATTATAGGATTCCAATTAAATTATTTCCTTTAATTAAAAGCATTAAAAGTCCAAAATACCCTTTAATGGTTTATTTAATAATTTATTATTTCTTGAATTTTCATTGGTGCATTTAGGCACACAATAGTTGTTAAAAACATTTGAACCTAACTCTCTCTCTCTCTCTCTCTCTATATATATATATATATATATATATATATATATATATATATATATATATATATATATATATATATAAACTCTGAACCCTAAAGGCTTTGGGCCAAAACCCTAAACCCCTCTAACATCCCCCGCAGTTTGATAAGGAGGACGATGAAACTGAAAAACAAAGAAACTAAAAACATAGAGAATATGAGCAGGAGACAGAAATGAAGGCAAGAGCTAGAGCTCCGTCGACAACTTTGCCGAAATTTGCGAGGGTTTTGGCAGGTGTTGCAACAATGGCAACTTTGGCAAAGAGAATCTGATGCAGCGGCAGGAGAGAGGAAGAACTGAAACTCTGGTGAACTTAGTGTTGTAAGTTGCTAGGGTTCCGGCAAGAATGGGAGCTTCGACGAAGTCGGAGCTGGAAAAATATAAGGCTCCAACTTGTGTTAAAGACAACGGAGAGGGGAGTACAGGCAAAGGGGGTTGATGGCTTCCATCTGAATAGGAGAAACAGAAGAAGGGTTCTCCTCACTCCAAAGAAAATCTATTCCCTTTGAGTGTTTTAAGCTCATCCTCTCTCCTTGATTCACTTTTTGGAGCTTGTTTGGTGTTTTTAGTGAAGGATTCAATATTTGCAAGGAAGCAATGAGCTTTGAAGATTTCCACCTTCTCTACAATTTTGGACCCAACTATAAACTAAATGTAAGAATTAGGAAGTAAAGTGCAATGAAATGACGGAAATAAACATGCAAAATAGGTGCATAATGCACCTATCAGTTATGTGTCTTCATGTCTGCTAGGAGAATGTTGTAACTTAGAGAAAGTTGGATATGTGCCTTGAGGCCCACTAAGAGATTGTTGGGACTTAAGGGAAGTTGACTATATGCCTTCAAGCCCGCTAGGAGAATGGTTGGAAGTTATGCAGGTCTTTAGGATGATGACTTTGTGCCTAATATATGATATATTTTGGAACTCATTAAACTTTATGTTTACAGTTGTGAATTAAATATTTTTCAGATTGTGCTTCTGGCAGTGGGAAGGCTCCAGCTTGACCGTGACGCATGCACATCTCCCTATATTTATGTTTTAAACTTTCGTTAATCTTGATGATTTTGATACAATGATTTTCACATGTTATGTCTAGTGGTTTTGGAACGATCGGTACTTCATCTTTTACAGGTAATGATTGTTTTATTTATACTTTTTAAAAAAAGAAAATTTTTGTTTGAAATTTGGGACATCTAATGCATGAACCATTCATGAGAGCTTCATCGTTCATGCCAATGTCGATTCTCTTTAAACTACGACAATTTCGTTCAAGGAAATAGTATTATATGCTTATCAAATCCAAGTACCTAAACAAATAACCAAAAACGTTAAAACTCATTTCTAAGAGTGTTCGAGTAACAGTTACGACTATCATACCAAAAAAAAGGTTTATCGATCACTTACTTGCATAAAGTTCATGTTTTTCAATCAATGATCCGCACGCACAAACAAAAATGATTATATTCGCTCCTTTCCATGGTGAAAGAGGTGGCAGACGAAGGCAACAACGAAAATGAACTTTTGAAAAGTGAACACACGGGACCTTTGTCTTACCTTAGAGTTCGCAAGTTTTATTTTCACCAACAGTGGTCATTTCGTTAAGGCCCATAAGATAGTGGTTTCCCCAAATTATACTCATGAAATAGTCATTTTGGTAAAGAATTACATATAATCGTTATAATCACATTGGTATCATTATATTTATTCGTGTCATTATATCAAGTAACTAATTATTTACGATTTTAATTTATAATAGAGCATCCATATGGGGCAACGAAGTGGTTATGTCATGTGGCATTTCTACAAAAATATAAATAAATAAAATTAAAAAAAAATCAGCTAAGGCTTGACCTTGACCTTGACCTTTGTTGGGACTTATAAAATACCCAACATAAACACTTTCTTTCTTTCCTAATTCATTGCAAATCACTTGGTGTATTTCTCAAATTAGAAAGAATATAATATAAGCACACATACATAACATGGTTCATCACAAAAGAGTATTAACCCTAACATAAAAAAAATGCAAGAATCCATTATTCCACAAAACAAGAGTGTGTCACCATTTACCATTTTGAATAGTTAATACTCTTCATCCTCTCCTTCATCATCGACTCCTTCAGCACCAACTTCTTCATAATCTTTCTCAAGAGCTGCAAGATCTTCACGTGCTTCTGAGAACTCTCCTTCTTCCATCCCTTCACCAACATACCAATGAACAAATGCTCTCTTTGCATACATCAAGTCAAACTTATGGTCAATGCGTGAAAACACCTCAGCAACTGCTGTGTTGTTGCTGATCATGCAAACCGCTCGTTGGACCTTTGCTAGATCGCCACCTGGCACAACTGATGGCGGCTGGTAATTTATACCACATTTGAAACCAGTTGGACACCTGTCAAAGTCAAACAAATATTAACAATATTAAATTTCAAATCACTTAAAGGAAAATTAATGGAATGGATTGTTGTTTTGTTATGTAAAGTAGATACTAGATAAAAATTTAAATTGATATGTGAAGAAAAATGAACTTTTGTGATATATAAATTATAAAGGTATATCGTTGTAAATTGCATATTTCGTTTAAAGAATTATATAGCGTCTAAAAAATTGTTTTTTTTACAAATTAAAATAAATAAATACCATGAAATTGTAATAAAAAAAATAGTTATTTTTGGAAACTTAAAGTAAAAATTGACGTGTTGAAATTTTAAAAGATCGACTTTATTTTTTTCTAAAAAAGACCTTCAAATTTTCCATTTTTTCCAATTTGGTCCTCTTACTAGGTTGTAATCTTCCCGTTTTAGACAACTTTTTTTCCAGAGAAATCCTCAACTTTTTTTTCCAAAAAAAATGTAAAATGCGAGATTTTTTCGAAGAAAAAAAAGATAAAAATGAGGGGGTTTTCGGATAAAAAAAATGTTAAGAGGGCTTTTCTGGAAAAAAGAATTGTTTAAAACCAGAAGATTACAAGTAAACCTGCTAAATGTGCCAAATCGAAAAAAAAAAATGATAAAATACAAGGTCTTTTTTAACAAAAAAAATAAAATTGAGGTTTAATCCGTAAAAAAAAGGGGTTAATCTTATAAAAACCTTATATTTTGTGTTTTTTCCAGATTAAATCTCATCTTTATTTTTTTTCCATGAAAAACACCTTATATTTTTTTCATTTTCCGAAAAAACCCTCAACTTTGTTTATTTTTCCAAAAAAAAACCCTCAACCTTCTAAATGTTTCCAAATAAATCCTCACATTTTAGAACTTTTTTTAGAGAAAAATAAATAAAAAGGCCAAATCAGAAAAAAATGAAAAAAATGCAAAGTCCTTTTCACGAAAAAATAAAGTTGAGTTTTAATCCGTAAAAAAAAACCAAAAAAAAATGAGGTGTATTTTCAGGGAAAAAAAAAGTTAAAGGGTTTTTCCAGAAATTTTTTTAGTAAACCTAGTAAAACGGCCAAATCGAAGAAAAAAAAGGTCTTTTTTAGAAAAATAAAAATAAAGTTGAGGTTTAATCCAAAAAAAACAAAAACCAAAATACAAAAACAACAGTTAGTTCTAATTTCATAAGTCAATAAACCAATCAACATATATCATCATCATATAATAACAATAACAATAATAATAAAATTAATTTCTTACCAATCAACAAACTGCACAGTGCGTTTAGTTTTGATAGTTGCAACAGCAGCATTAACATCTTTAGGAACAACATCTCCCCGATACATCAAACAACACGCCATATACTTCCCATGTCTCGGATCACACTTTGCCATCATACTCGCAGGCTCAAACACCGCATTCGTAATCTCAGGCACCGAAAGCTGCTCATGATACGCTTTCTCAACCGAAATCACAGGGGCATAACTGGAAAGCATGAAATGAATCCGAGGGTATGGGACAAGGTTTGTTTGAAACTCAGTAATATCAACATTAATTGCTCCATCAAATCTAAGAGAAGTTGTTAAAGACGATATGATTTGAGAAATTAATCGGTTTAAATTCGTGTATGTTGGCCTCTCGATGTCTAGTGATCTCCTACATATGTCGTAGATTGCTTCGTTGTCTAATAAAACCGCGACATCTGTGTGTTCGAGTAGTGCGTGTGTTGAAAGGACACTGTTGTAGGGTTCCACTACTGCTGTTGAGACCTGAAAGTTGATGATAACAACTTGTTATAAATATTGTGTTTAACTAACTCAAAAAAGAAAACATCACGTTGAAGATGCTTTGATAATAAAGCACCTGAGGAGAAGGATAAATTGTGAACCCAAGCTTTGACTTTTTTCCATAGTCAACAGACAAACGTTCTAACAATAAAGACCCGAGTCCAGAACCAGTTCCACCACCAACAGCATTGAATGCTAAAAACCCTTGTAAACCAGTGCAGTTGTCTGCTAACTTTCTTACTCGATCAAGGCATAGATCAACAATTTCCTTTCCCACTGAAAAAAAAAAAAAAAAGAGTTGTGTTTTTAACTTTTTATCGTTGTATTTGTATATGATCGGATGAATATAAGATATAATTTGGATAAATTATAAGTACCTGTGTAATGGCCTCTTGCGAAGTTATTAGCAGCATCTTCTTTTCCAGAAATAAGTTGTTCAGGGTGGAAGAGTTGGCGATAAGTTCCTGTTCTAACTTCATCAATCACAGTTGGCTCAAGATCAACGAATATTGCTCTTGGAACATGCTTTCCTGCTCCAGTTTCACTAAAGAACGTGTTGAATGCATCATCTGCAACTCCAGGTGTTGTGTCACTGAAAAAAGAAAGAAAGAGTTTGATTTATTAGCTGCATTGTGCATTGTAAAGATCTATTCGGAATCTGAGTGAATCAAGAGATTAAACTGTTGGAATTTTCATATTCATGTTTACTGTATTACAGTCAAAGAAAGTCAACCAGATCCATCGAATTTTAGCTTATGAACTTGAGATCCAAGTTTGGATCACTTCAAACGCATTTAATCGGAGAATTTTCCAATTCTAATGACATAAGAAGTAAGATCCCTAAATGTATGACCTAACGAACACTTCACCATAAATTCAGATCCATCGAGAATCAGAAATTGAAGTCATAGAACAAAAACAGAGTACGAATCATGAACATTAGCGAAGTAAGAACGAAGAAAAGGTAAACAGAAAAGAGATTCGATAGAAACATCAAGTAAAGCAGTAGATGTGTTAAATGAAGCTACAAAAACAGCAGAATTCAACGAACACTGAAAGTAGATGTATTCAACCACATACATTTACTGAAAATTAATGAAAGGGAATCGAAGAACGAAAAAGGAAGAACAAACCTAGGCATCAAACCATCGGGCTGAATGCCATGTTCGAGGCAATAAAGCTCCCAACATGAATTTCCAACCTGAATTCCAGCTTGACCTATGTGTATACTTATGATCTCCCTCATATCTCTCTCTGAGTGTGTGTGAATCAGTTGGAAGAAAAGTTGAGGTTTTATGCTCTGATTCCGATCTAAGAAGACTGTAAGAAGAGGGAAATGTAGTCGATAAGATTCGACAGACAGCAAGCGTGGCTCCACCCACTCCCGCCAGCCTTTCACCCGTCCCCAGCCGGCTACGCAAATTTACCGTTTTGTCCCTCCAACTTCCAAAATAAATATTCTCTCTTGCCCTAAATTTCGAAAACTTATATTGGAATTTATATTGAATACTTGGACACTACACTGGCCCACTTATCCATATGAAATTATGAATTGGTTGGCCCATCACATTTTTATATTGAATTATTGATATCATTTAAACTCATTTTATTATAAAAATCCTTAAAATAATAAAAGAAGTAATATTTTTCCTTCGAGATATGTTATATATACCATATGATTGACATAACTACTAAACAATCTGTCATTTCATTTAGTAAAATATAATGTCGCCAAAATATACAATATCCATTCCGAAAATAACATAACTATTTTGATAAATGCAACTTTTGGTTTGGTATATGACTTTATAGATACATAAAATTATGGGTGTGAAATAAAAAAAGAAACTGAATAACCGAACTACCGAATAAACCAAATGATATTTGGTTTATTTGGTTCGGCTTATTTGATCATTCTGTTAATTCAATTTGGTTAATCGAATCATGTATTATTTGGTTCGGTGTTTGTTTGTTAAATTTTAATTATTTTGATTAAGACGAATAAACTATTTGATTAATATATATTTTTAAAGTTTATATCTATAAATTAACATTTTATAATGAAATTCATAGATTAACTATTGAATTTTTTTTTCCATAACTCGTTATTTAATTATTAGCAATCATAAAATTGTAATTGTTTATATATTCTATGAAAATGCAACAACTAATTAGTCAAATGTCAATTAACATTTTATTATTTTTTTCATCTTCATATGTGGCTAAAGATATATATAAATCGTCTCTACAACTTGTATGGGTACATCGACAATTCAAAACAACATGTCGTCAGAGATTGAATATAATATGTTATATATTAGTGTATTTTTTTCATTTAGTAAAAGTTTAGTAAGTCTTTTTTCTTATAGTTTAATATTTATTTTTACATGCAAATTTTTATTCGGTTTAATTGGTAAACCAAACCAAATAAACTGTAATCGAATTAACTAAAACCGATTAAACCGAACATTATTTGGTTTGGTTATACTTAGTTTTACGATGTAAAAAACGATAAAACTGAACCGATTAAACTGAAACTCGAAAAAACCAATTGAATAACACCCCTACTTATAGGGATGTTTGGGATTGATTATTTAAAACAACTTATAATTTCTAGTAAAAATGCTTATAATTTTATCCGGTATCAAAACGAAGTTTTAGAAAAAAAAACATTTAATTTAGCTTATCCGATACCAAAACATAATAAGTTATTTTTTTAGTGTTTGATAAATGATGCTTATATGTATAATTAGAAGATACTTATAAAAAAACTCTTTAAATAAGTCAATAATTAAGAAAGTAATTTACCAAAACTCATTATTTAAGTTAATAAGTGTGTATTAAATATTCATATTCAAACATTTAAAACTTCTTATTATTGATGTCAAACCGTAATAACAAAAATAAGCACTTCAAATAAACAATCCCAAATACCATCCTTAAAAATTAAAATATTCTTAATATAATAAGTTTTTAAAAACTCATACATACATACATACATCAGTGTATCACAATTAAAGAGTACATCACAATCAAATTTTACTAATATGTTGTAACGGTTGCAAATATATGGATTCATATTAAATATTTGAGAAAGAAAATTGTTTAAAAAAAATTTACAACCTAGAAAAGTAAATATTTTGTTCGATTAAACGGAGAGAATAACTATCTTAATTTAGGTTGTTTACAAGGGATGTTTAAATGTAGAACAAATTACGCGAATGGTCATTTAGGTTTTGGATTTTTCCCTAATTTAGTCCCTACGGTACTTTTTTACCTCAAATAGTACCTATGGACCATAAGTTGCACGCGTTTGGTCCCCGAGTTGGATGTCCGTCCATTCCAACGTTAAGTTGCCCCCATGTGACTTGCACATTAGGGTATTTATGTCATTTTAGCCTAAAGGACCTTTTCCGAACATATAAATTAACGCTTATATTACTTCTTCTTGTTCTTTCTCCTAATTTAATCGATCACTACTACTGTTAGAGAAAGAAAGCTGGGGAAAATGCCGATATGTGTTTGTGGAAATCGTGATCTAGCCATCGTCACTTCCTGGTCAGATCGCAACCCTGGAAGGCGATTTTGGTCTTGTCTTCGTAATGAGAGAAAGTATGGTTGGATTGGGTGGTTTGATGAGCCGATGTGCCCTAGATCGGTGGAAGTGATACCTGGGTTAATCAGGTCTATGAACAAGCTCCAAGAATCTCTTCAACAAGCTACACTACAAGCTAGGATGTATAAGTTAATCATTCTCTTCAGTTGGGGTCTTTTCGTAATTCATTACTTGAAGCATGGTCGAAGTTGCCTCTGAATGTGGTATCTGAATGCAAGAAGTAGTGTCGAAGTCATAGGGTTAATGTACTGGTGGTCTTATTTTGAGTCTGAAGACAGGAAATTGTACCATGGTTTATGTAATGTTTGTGTCTTTTTTGAGTTTGACTGCAGTAAATTATGTTATGGTTAATGTTGTCTTAATGTTATAGTCTTTTTGTAATCAAATGGTTTAATTTCAGAACAAGGTTATTGTGTCATGGCTTTGTGCAATTAAATATTATTGACAAGAACATCAATTCAACATGCATGACCAAACACTTTGAATATCACAAATACTAGTTGACAAGAACAAGAATATAACAAAAATGCTATTGTATATCACAACAACAATTGACATTGTTTCACAGTTTACCTATGTGTACAATGATTCAAGGTCAACATGCATGACCATACAAAATAAGGAGCCCAAAGTAAGTATTGTTTGGTACATAAACATAGGTGTTAACATAACCATAGAAGTAAAGTGCAAATTACATCAAAAGACCTAATGGTTCTCAACAACACCCCCATCCTCACTTCTATCCTCCTGTTTCTTCAGTTCTTTTGTCATTAGGGCCACCTTGACCTTTACAAGTTCTTGAACTATGCCCTTTGTTGTTGCACTTTCTACATGTGACAGTGGTCCACCTCTTGGACAGTTTATGCCCCTGTGTAGCAGGTTCATCATATGCCCTCTTCCTTTTCTTTTTGGGCCTACCCACCTACAAATGTACATAAGATTAAATTGTTGTTCTTAAAAAACTTCAATTATATTGATATATGAAGACATACCTGAACAACATGTTTGGGTGGAAGCAACTTGGTTGGGCATTGTGATTTGGGCCACATCAATCTACCATTTATAGGTTTAATTTTGTGTTTGTACACTTCTTCCCATGTAACTAGCCAGTAGCATGGGTGGACCCAATACTCCAACTCAGGAACATTCTTTGCTCCATGTTTAATCTTTTCCCATATTGCATTTATTGCATGTGAGCATAACATGCCTGTAATTTCCCAATGTCTACATGTGCATGTTTTTTCATCCAAATTCACAATAAACTGATCACCCCAATAAGTAGTGACTTGAGTTTTAACCCCATTGAAAATACACCTATGCTTTTGTGCTTGTCTTTTCATTTGATCAAGAAGACTAGTGGCAGTTGGTGTGAGAGGACCATGGCATCTATCAATCTCTCTTTGTACATTGCAAATTCTCTTCATCAAATACTCTCTAATATACTCCAAACAATAAATGATAGGTTTGTCCCTACCACCTTGTATTTTTCCATTCAGAACCTCACACAGGTTATTCAACAAGATGTTAGTATGTGCCCTCCATGTTTAGTCATATAATACAAAATGAGAACAAATCCTAACAATGACAAGTAAATGTTAACATAAAGGAAAGATGAAGTACTAACCTGAGAAATGAGATCTTGCAAGAGGATATATCCCATTATTGGAATCTACCCCTACGACAGTCAAAATTTGACCAGGATAGGGACCTTTCATGAAAGTACCATCCAACCCTATGAAATCCCTTAGATTAGCCTTAAATCCTTCCTTTAATGCTCCTAAACAAATGTAAATTCTCCTAAATGTCCTTGTATTAGAATTTAAATTTGGCTCACTGTAACAATCGATCTTCACATTAGTACCTGGGTTTCTTTCCATCAACTCTAGTCCATAGTCCCTCAAAATAGCATATTGTTTCTGAAAATCCCCAAAAACATGCTTCTGAGTCAATTCCTTTGCCTGATGTACCTTCATTCTTGACATGTTCATCTCGAATTTTTGAATGAGATCTTCTTGAAGTGCATTGACTGGAATGGTTGGATTACTCTCGATTTGCTTCACAATGTTTGCTGCAATGAATTTGTAGTTGCAAGCTTTAATGGTTCTTGATTGCACACACCGATGTTCACTAACTAGGGTGTTCACTACCCAGTCATCTGTCTCTTTAGGTCTAGACACCAGTACAACCCAAGGACATTTACCCTCTTTCATATTTAATGTTTTGTCCTTGAATCCAGTCCTTGACTTTGTCCATGGCCCACCACTCATATCTGGGACCACTCCTCTACACTTGGCCCTAATCCTTGTTTTGTCATTTTTTTCAAAATGTAAATCCCTTTTGGTTTCTACTGCATGTTTGTTTATATATTCTTTCACATCTTTCTTTGTTTTGAACTTCTGTCTTAATGTGAAAGCCTTTTGATGAACTACACCCTCAGAACAACTTTTTTCCTTTCTTATGTCTCTCAACATCCTCTCTCTCTCTCTTGTTATCTTCATCTACAATAGGTGACTCAAACGATTCTGGGTCTATGACCTCCAAATCTTCACCTTCAGTAAAGTCAACACCACTACCACTTGCTTCTTTGGTGGTTTTTTGAACCCACTCAACATCTTCATCAACATGTATATGAAATTCTTTCATATCAACATCCACATCATCTACAATATTTTCTAAATCCACAAAGAAGTCTTCGTCCTCACTCTCATCATCTGTCATATTACCCTCACTCCTACTACCCTCACTCCAAGGACCCTCACTAACACTTTCCTTACTTCCACTGTATTCATCCACAAAAAACTCAACATCATGTAGATTTTTTCCCCCACCATATTCTGCGTCCACATCCCCCATTACATCATAATCATCCACTGGATCAACATCCCCTTTTGCTTGGTGCTCATCCCCTGTGTCAACATCTTTTTTTACCATGGTTATCCTCAAACGGTACCCCCTAAAGGGATCATTCTCTCGATCAACTGAGTGTTTTTTTGTTGATTACAGGTTCATAGGGTACAATTAACTTTGACAAATCAGTGGACTCATTCAAATCCAACTTTTTACTACATGACCCAATTGATTTCCTTTTCATTCTAACCCTATTCATTTCAGGAGAATCATTCCCTTCAACTTCCTCAATACGAACCTTCAATGGGGACTTAAAGTAAGGGACTACTCTAGTATTTCCATGCTCGATGTACAAATTAATTTCCTTATGATTAAGCACATACCTTGCCAGCTGAATGACTTCCTGATCGGTGCCAAGGGGTAACAATCCACTATCCAAGTTTGTCTCTGGGATCATGAAATGGTAAAACATTATACCACCATCATTGTACCCTAAAACTGCCATCATATCATCTAACTCGTGGACTGAAAACACATCCATGTCCACAAAATCAAAGTGATCAACAAGCCCATCTATGTATGACCTTCCAGATACCGTATTTGTGAACGAACCTCCATGATTTATCTTGAATGTGCAAAAGCTTGAAATAGAACCTGTGAACATTCAAGAACAATAAAATGTTAATGATGGAGGAAAGAAAAATTACATTTCGTCAAAACCTAGCATTACAAGGTCCGTGCTTACCATATTCTTTACGTAGGTCAGGTGGTTGGGTGTAGTGTGGACGTAAAGACCACAATGTGAGCACCATTTTCCTCAATACACAGTTCAATCAGTTGAACTGTAACGCCCGACGACGATAAGAACTCAAGATTGAAGAAGATGGGATGATCAAAAGGTTTTCTTGGGGAAAGAGATAGAGTGTAAAGTCAATGTCTGAAACTAAACCCCGCCACCTTAATGGATATAGTTGTTAATTTATATGTTCAGAAAAGGTCCTTTAGGCTAAAATGACATAAATACCTTCATGTGCAAGTCAAATGGAGCAGCTTAACGTTGAAATGGACGGACATCCAACTCGGGGACCAAACGCGTGCAACTTATGGTCAATAGGTACTATTTGAGGTAAAAAAGTACCGTAGGGACTAAATTAGGGAAAAATCCAAAACCTAAAGGACCATTCGCGTAATTTGTTCTTAAATGTAACAAAAAATGATTAATGATGGTCGATATTTTTTAGGGATATTGATAAAAATGACCATGTGATTATGGATAAGTAGAGTAAAAAACTCAAACTTTTTTATATACACAAAAAAAATACTAAATCCCTAAAAATTACATTTCGAACTAAATCAATTTTGTTTCAAAATTTCATAAGACTATAGAGATGTAACATAAATATTTCTAAAAGCTCACATTTTTCTAAAAGCTCACATTTTAATATGTTGAAATGTAACATAAGTATTTCTAAAAGTTAACATTTTAATTAATATGATCCATATATTTCAGACTTCATTTATCTGAACGTCACTCATCGTAACCATAAATCCAGATTTTCTAACTATTGGCAAACTACATTTAAGATTTTAACCATTTATCTCAAGCACTTTAGATACATAATTATTTTGTTCAAAATGGAGTTCATTTAACTAGTTTTTTTTAGTAATGTGATGTAGCATATAACTCAGATTATATAAAGTATGGTGTGAAATTGACTTTTGATACCAATTTGTATAGGTTGGTTAACTTGGTAGCTTCCAAGTTAAGATTTGTCTTTTGTTTATCTTTACAAAGTCCTAGAACAAGCATTGTTTAATAATGTTTATGTAGAAAACTGATGACGTTGATGTCAGGAATTTTGTAAGTGTTGCTAGCTTGCCTCTAAATATGGTGATGTTTGTTGTTAATCATTTTTCCAGTAAGATTGTTAATGATATGATTAACCCAGTGGCTACATATTGATATTTTATTTTAACCGTAAATCATTTGGCTATGAATAATCAGCTGAAGGAAACCGGTCCGATACAAAATGATATGGTGCTCGAAACAATCAAATATGTGAGTTATTCTTTATTATTGTGACTATGTACGTATAGTAAAAAACATGAGAAAAGAAAGTGGGAATTATGTATTTTTGTACGGAAAAGGTACACATATTGCTTACAATGAACATCTCTATAAGAGTGATGAATCAAGAAATGATCATCAGATTTTGTTGATGTTGATTCATGATTTAAACCTACATCCAGGAGCCTTTGGAAGCATATTAGGCTGGTGGGTACAAGTTATCCCATCTACATTAAATTTTTGTTACATTATATGTCATATTATCCTCCAAAGTCGCATTATTTTTTGAGGAAATATCTTCCACACCACTTTATATGTAAAAAACTATTTTTTTTTAAAGAAATATGATAAGTCCATCAACAAAAAAATGGTAGACCGTTCTTACCTTTTTTTTTTGCCGTTGAGAGGCAACGAGCGACAATGTTGTGACGATCAGCCTCCCAAAGATGTTAATGTACCCATACCGAACTCTCTTAAGGTGTGTCAGATTTCAATAAGAATACATTTAATAGTGATCTTTACGGGAACGATGATTATCAGATTTATTATTCTAATAATGGTTAACTTATAACTTTTTTCTAGGGAATGTCTCCTACAATACCATTTCTTGAAACTATTTATACTCTACCACATCTGCCTTCCCAATCTCATATTACAAATCAAAAAGATGGAGTGTTCAAAACAAAAATAAATACAAGAAGATGACATTAGGAACGAAATGTGTTGAAACGAAATTTCATATTAGAGCCATAGAATCTTCAAACGAACAAGAAAATTACATTTACACAGTTACACTTGCCATTTTATAAAAAAAAATTTGTCAATTTCAAAGTGTTAACGATCAATACAAAAAATCACTTTTAGACTATCAAACTATGTTTGACAGACTAGCTGAAAAACTAGTTGGTAGCTGATAAGCTAGCTATTACCGTATATGCTAGCTGACAAAAAAATAACGTTTGATAAAAAATAGCTGAAAGATATAAAATGGCATAACCAGACATTTACAATTATATGTTTTTTTTATAATAGGGTATATTCTGAAAATCTTGAAAAAACTCTTGAAAAGTTATTCAAAATAGCTTTTCAAAAAGTTAGCTTATATTAGCTAGTTTATTAGCTACTTTTTGGTTTGTCAAATATAACAATTAAAAAAATAAAAAAAATCAAAAAATAAGCTAGTTGTGACACACCAAACAATGTCTTGGAAATAAAAAAAAATCCCAATGTAATCCACAATTTTATAGTGCCTCATGGAAATATATGGTTATTCAAAGTAACTTTTTTTTTTTAAAAAATGCGGTTATTATGTTAAAAGGCATATAAAAATGACTATTTTTGTCAATTTTCTTTTCTTATCTATTGTATTTAAGTTTTGTTGTAAGTTAATCCCAAATAAGATGGAGAATAAAGTATTCAAAATTATGGTCACTGTATATTCAACTTTGTTGTAGCAAACCATTAAAATTGCAAAAAAAAAAAATCAAATTTCGTTGAATTAGTATTGTTTTTATATGTAAATATAATATTGAACTTCCAAAAAAAGCAATCATCATTCATCCAAAATCATCTATGTATACTTAAAAATAGGGTTATGTTTTTAGGATCTTCTCATGTTCGTGTATTAAATCAAGCTCAAAACATACAAAGAAGCAAATTTAAGTTATAAGGATCCGACTCAATTTAGAGACGATAAGCGTCAAAAATGACTTATTGATAGAGGATTATTTAGAATAAATAATCTTAACTAAGTTGTAGTATATGTCACAAGGTTTCCGTACATATAAAGAACGCCGAAATCCGAGTTATAACGAAGTAGTTATGACCCGTCAAAGTTTCGCGACAAAATCGGCATGACACCAGGAATCGTAAAAAGTGAGTTTACGATAGAGTACTTTTTAGCCTTATGGTTCTAAATGAAAGTTGTATAGTACGTCTCCATTCGCGTGGATATAAAGAACGTGAAAAACGGAGCTCGTATGCAAAAGTTATGGCTTTCCGACGATGTGGTTGTCTAAGAGCATGACACGTGTCAAAAACCCTAATCTGACTGGACTCATGACGTGAGCAAGATTTCTCACGATGTGTGGAGTCAAATGGACACTAATCGAGCCTAGAAAACACCTAGGAAGTCTATGGGATGACTCTTGGAAGCTCACGACGTGAGCATATCATTCTCATAACGTGAGAAGTCGTCCGGACACGTTTCAGAGCTATAAACGCAAATGGCGAAACTACGATGTGATACATCCATGGCTCACGACGTGAGCAATGAATTCTCACGATGTGAGAGGCCAAAAATCAGCCTATAAATAGCCATTTCGATCCTAAGCCTCTTTACACTAAAACCTCTTTCCTCTCTCTCGTTTGTTGAAGTCGTTCCGCGTCCCGAGCCCGGCGATCACGAACCGCTGACCGTTTCTAGTTAGATTCTATCAAAGCACGCTACAAGTGAGTGCATAGTCCCTTTCATGAACATGATTTTAATACAAATATTAATTAAAGTATGAAATATATGTTAAAGAGTTAAATATTTGTTATAGAGTTTATGTGTGAGTGCATAGTCCCTTTCATGAACATGATTTTAATACAAGTATTGATTAAAGTATTAAATATATGTGTGAAATATTTGTTATTGCCTAAAATACGTGTTAAGAGCAAATATGATAATATATGATGATTTAGGATACAGAGTAAACCTAAATTAATTAAGAGGAATATTGGGTAGTATATTCTTATGAGTACGAGTGAGATATACACGAAGGATAGAACTTTAAAATATGTCATTAATCCGGGAGTATGGATTAAGACATACTCATTTGTCCTTAGTCCGAGAGTATTGATATGACATATTTATTTGTTATTAATCTGGGAGTATGGATTAAGACATAGTTAATTGTCCCTAGTCCGAGAGTATGGATTGGGCATAGTCATTTGTCATTAATCTGAGAGTATGGATTAAGACATAGTCATTCGTCTCTAGTCTGAGAGTGTGGATTGGGCATAGTCATTTGTCATTAATCCGGGAGAATGGATTAAGACATAGTCATTCGTCCCTAGTCCGAGAGTATGGATTTGGCATAGTCATTTGTCACTAATCTGGGAGTATGGATTAGGACATAGTCATTCGTCCTTAGTCCCAGAGTACGGATAAGACATAGTTATTTATTATTAATTCATGAGTATGGATTAAGACATAGTTAATTGTCCCTAGTCCGAGAGTGTGGAATGGTGTAACGTCCCAAAATTTAAGACTAAAAATTTCTTTTATAAAACATTACTTAAAACATAATTATCACTCCATAACATAATCAGAGTATTAATTTCCAAAACACATGTTCATTATCAGAGTAAAACATCACAAGCTGACTAATCTATGGTGTGTGTCATGCGATCACCCCGAGCTCTTCCCTCCGCTACCGGAAGTACCTGAAACCAAAACTGAAAACTCTAAGCACGAAGCTTAGTGAGTTCCCCAACCTACCACATACCATGCATAACCACATACTACACATACTGGGCCACGCTCGCTATTATGGGCCTCGCCCGCTACAACGGCCCCGCCGCTCCAGGCCTCGTCTGGCTTCGAGCCCCGCTCGAATACAGATATGTTTCACTTAGGCCTCTCCTGTCACTGGGCCTCGCCCTCTAACATATAATAGCACATAAACATATCACAACACATAAGCTAAACACATACTAATGGACCCTGTCCTAAGGCCTCGCCTATCCTGGGCCTCGCCCTTGTCCTGCTACTGATGAGTCATGGAACCCCGTCCACGCTCCTACTGATAGTGAGATACGGGCCCAACCCACACTCACTCTTTCCTTAACTTGGGCCTCGGCCTTGTTCTGCTGCTAATGAGATGTGGAACACCATCCACACTCTGCTATTGGTGAGATACGGGACTTCGCCCACACTCACCTCCCTACCAGGCACATACATGTATCATATAGACAACAAGTATAATCTATCACATAAACCATTCCTGGGGCACCCACCCGCTATCATTGGACCTCGTCCTGAATATCATTCTAGCATACTGTGCCTAGGGCTAACCCCCGGGTCTTCTACTCATAACTACATGGGCCAGCATTGTGGCCTTAGACCCATTTACACAAAGGGAAACTCACCTGGTACTGCTGAACTCGCTGATAACCTCTCTGGATGCTGACCGACAATTCCCTAAACCGCTGCTCCACTAGCTCCCCGAGCTACCAATATCAAAGCATATATCACTTAGCTTAACTGATCTCCAAAAGTCAACTTTGGTCAAAGTCAAAGTCCTGGTCAAACTCAACCTTCCAGGTCAACCCTACTCGCCGAGTCTGCCTACTGACTCGTCGAGTTCATTAGCTCATAATCCTTTCATTCGCGACTCGACTCGCCGAGTCAGCTCCTGACTCGCCGAGTCTAACGATTTCTGAGTCCTGACCTGTCCAACTCACTGAGTCCCCACTCGACTCACTGATCCGAGTCTTAACTCGAAAGGTTTGGGGTTTCGCGACTTGACTCGCCGAGTCCAAGAACAGACTCACCGAGTTCCTTCCCAACTTCATCCAACTCGCCGAGTCCACCCATGTGACTCGCCGAGTCGCTCCAGTTCTTAATCCATTCAATGGATTTTCGAGTCATGCAGGGGCTCCAAATCATAGATCCATACTTCCAAAGCTCAATCCTTACATAAAGTTGCAAACTTTACGTATAACTAAAGAGATCTAGGCTCAAAACACACTAGGGCTAGGTTTTAGGACAAAAGGGCTTCACCAACTACTAAATATCTAATGCTTTACGACATATTGGACCATCCCAACACTAGATCTGAAGTGGCAACCACATATCTAAGCCCCAAACCCGAATTGGGTCTCAAACAACCATAAAACCCCCAAATCTCATAACAAAAAAATAGATCTATATGCAAAGGAGGGAAGATAGCAACTTATGACCTCCAAGATGAACACAAATTGAAGTAGATCTCGGATCTACACCTCTCCTTTGAAGCAACCCTCTTGATCTTCAAGTTCCTTTCAAAGGTTCCTTCCTCCAAAGTTATTTCTCTCAAATGATGGAAGCTCACACGAAATCTAGGGTTTAGAGGCTCTCTAGGATGATATGGAGGCTGAGGAAGGGACATAACACCCTTTATATAGGATACAACTCCCGGGATTAGGGTTTTCCTTGTTCAGACCAGACTCGCTGAGTCGGTTACTTAATCGATCCCCCGGATCCCGCTCCGACTCGTCGAGCTCCTCCCTGGACTCGACGAGTTGACCCTTTGACTTAGGGTTTTCTTTCCTTTCTTGGCCTTTCTGATTTTGGGTGTTACAACTCTCCCCTACTTAAACTAAACTTCGTCCTCGAAGTTTGCTATGGCCAACCGCCTGCGATCTGCTTTCAATACTCTACTTATTAATCCAACACCAGCTACCTACCTTTGATGGCCTTTTGCCCGGTCCTCCTGATGACCATTCATCCTTGCGGATAATAATCTCGGGTCAACCCTGACCCTGAACATTTTGGAAACACAACTTACTCAACCGACAATCCTTCTGGTACTCTCCGAGTACTGCAACTGAACCCGTAGGGGTTCACCCCCTCTTTCCTTGTGCGTTTTCTTGCCTTCCCAAGGCGATGTTCCATAACCAACTATTTCCTCTGTCACTGTGAAGGTCCTATCCTTCACCAAATCCATTACTCCCGCTACCTCCAGTACGGGTCATTACCGCCAGTATCCACTGGGCATTTCTCTCTACTATAATTTGGTGTCGAGCACCCCACGATCAACTAACTGAATTCCACCATAGACTGCTTACCAGCACTGCTACTGACTAAAAATTTCTGCTATTCCTTCTCTGCCTTCCAGATGAACCGAGACCACCCTGGTCCCCATCAACCTATCCATATCTGGATTACCGGCTCCCCCTGGTCGCTAGTCCCAACACGACTCCTAGTCTCTCCCAACGAATTTTGAAGAAACTTCGACTACCTATAACTGCTCAATCTATTCTGCCATTCAGGCACTATAATCCTAGGATCCTTGATCCCCTATCTTGACACTAAGGTCCCTACCAGGTCCCTCCTGTGCTATTAAAACTCACGGGCCTCGCCCACGGGTCTCACCCACCTCTATCCTTCTAGTCTCACTTGTCTAACCACTCTCACACGGGCCTCGCCCACGGGTCTCACCCAACCATACTACTGCGCAACCCTGCTCTCAGGTCTCACCTATACTACTACTCTCATACGGGCCTTGCCCACGGGTCTCACCCAACTACATCCTGGAGCAGCCTCTCCCAAGGTCTCACCTCTCTAGGACTATACAGGCAAACTTGTAACGCCTGTGTTTCCGGGCTTGCCATTTTTAGCAATGTAATAGTTTAGGTTAACCTTTGTAACCCGTTTTGAAATAATAAGATTGTATTATTTAAGTATTGTGTGTTTTGTGCTTAATTGCTTAATTATGTGGTTTGATTAATTAAGAATAAAAATAAGCGTCAAAATTTAAGTCTAAAATAAACTTAATATCTTTGGTTAATGTTGTAGTAGTTGAAACAAGGTTTCCGAATATATATATATAGAACGTCCAAATCTGACTTCGTATGAGAAAGTTATGATTTATCGAAGTTTCGGCTTAGCGGTGTGCAGCCCGAAATACTCGATTTGAGATCGAGCGGTTTTTAGCCGAAGCAATCTAAACGAGAATTGAAGATCTCATTGTTGGTATCGAAGCGATAAAAAGTTAGGCGAGAACGGACGTCAAACGAAGAAGTTATGAATTTATAACGAAGTTTTTCTGTCGCGGCCTATTAAAAATAAATAATAAAAATAAAGTCAAAATTAGCCGACGGAGTCTAAACGAAAGTCGTAGAGCATAGTCTCACCTTCGCGTGGATATAAAGAACGTCGAAAACGGAATTCGTATGAAAAAGATATGAATTTCCGAAGTTTATTAAATATTTTGTAATTAAATTTAATTGAAAATTCGGAAGCATTATCCGAATGAGTCACCGGTCTGATCCGAGGTACGCCCCGCGTACTCCGAAGGTGTCGACACTCGCAGCAAGTGGCTCGGATGACGCATGCAATGACGATTTCGGAAGCAGTACGCCCCGCGTACTCCGAGGCTCCAACCTCCTATAAATAGGATCCGAAGGCAGCCGAGTCTTTTGTCCATTTTCTCTCTTCTCTCTCCCGTTTTGCATCGTTTTGTGTGCCATAAATATCCCGAAGCCCCGGTATCATACTCGAGCCCCGAGGCAAGTCCCGAGATCCCAAAGATCCCGAGAAGTGCGGTTCCCGATCCGAAGCTCTGCCCGCGAGAAGTTCGATTTTTGTGAAGATCTTTCAAATCTGCTGAGGATTACTACTTCTGCAAGTCGTAGTGATGTCCGATCATCTTCTGATCAAGTGAGTGTATACTACCTTTCATAAACACGATAATAATACAAGTATGGTTCGAGTGTATTAAGTGTATTGTTGTTTATAGGTGTGAGTGTGTAGTTACTTTCTTCTAACGCATAATTATGAAGTATTTTATACGGAATACGTATTATGTGTATAATTTTGTGGTTATGTGTGTGAATGTGTATTCACTTTCTTCTATCTCATAGATATAATTTATTCTCTATGAGATATGTTTTATGTGTGTGTGCCTCATCTGTTATGTGAAATATGTGTTGATTAAAGCATGCTATACAAGTTTTTTTATTTATGTATAAAAATGTATATTTTTATTTACTAATATGTTGGGTAGAACATGGGTAGATAGTTGGTGTGTAATGAACAGATGAGAGGCCTTGTTGTTGTTTGATTTAGTCATCTAGCGGAGTTTAGATGACGACCGCTGGCTATTCTAGACAGTCTTGTGGAAACATTAGCAGGTTCGCCACCTGTAGGTGTTAATGAACTTGGGTGTTCATTCGTTGTACTCCATCCCCCTCATGGTTTCCTTATTTGACTTATATTGTTGAGGTACCCCCGAAGCATGTGTTGTCGCCCCGATGAAATATTCTTAGACTAGGTCCCTTGTGTTAGTTATTTTAGGGACATAAAGTGAGAATAACGGGAATGGGTAATTGGGTTATTGTTGGTTGGTGGAAATTAAATATGATTATTTATTGTGGGTTGAAAACCCTATATGCTCACCAGGCTCCCAAGCCTGACCCACTCAGTTTTAATTGTATTACAGGAAGTGGCGCAAGGGTATGAGATGGATGAACCATCAAGTTGTTTTGTTTACAAGTCTGTATATGTATATATTTGTTGAATGACTTGTAATGTTATCGTTTATGCTTATTGGTCTGTATCGGAACATGACACCTCGAGTTTTGATTATATAATGAAAAATACATTTCTTTTATGAAATGCTTTGGTAAACATTGTTTTATCATGTTTTGTTTTTGGGAACAAATTCCGCAACTCTTTCAAATCAAAAGGATTTACTCTGAAAATATTTTAAAAGCATAAATGAAAATCGGTCTTTTCTGGCCGAGATTTTGGGGATGTCACAAAACTCCCTACTATTCTCATCCACTACCCATTCCTGATCCCTATCTGATCACTAGGAGATAAGTGCCTCGCCCCAACTCCGCTAACGAAGCTACTATGGAATGCTACGGCTTACCCACAGTCTTACATCACCTTCCATCTTTGACTGCTAGTGAATGCTACGGCTGCCCCGTAGTCTTACAACACCTTCCACCACTGACCGCTGCTGGAGAAAGTTGCGGATCTCCCGCCGCTCTACCATGCTCTACATGCTGCCTCTGCCACTGTCTACTAACACGAAAGCATCCCATGCTATCTGTCCTCAAGATCTTCATTTCGACTCACTCAAGTCCTACAGGCGATCCTCCAACCTAAATTCCCAACCACGTACTAACCATCGCCATGACATGCACTAACTGATGGGGAGTTTCTCAAACTCCCAACCCTGAACTCCTCAATCCATCAAACGTTGTACTACTTCTTTTCCTTCTCAGAGATCGCGTACTCATTCTGGATTTGCGTGCTCTTACCCTTCTACACTCGGAGGATTCTCCCCCACTTCGATCCTGCTTACACCTCACTGCTCAATGCTCGAAAAGAAATCCCAATCCTTGCTACCATTCCATAATCAATCTGTTGAGGAACCCCAAGCTTACCATAGCTAGGGATCTAACCAGTCCATTTCTAAAACTATACAGCTCTGAACTAGCGAGACGTACCAAGTCCCTCCCAGGCATGCTACGGTTACTGCATCCTAAGCGACCTTCTCCGATAGGGCACATCCCTTAACTACCATTCAAATATCCAAGGTATGCAGATGGCATATAACTCGATCACAATCAAGCCGCACAAAAAGTAAAATACTCATACCGATAATGATGCAGAACCATAACAATATAATCATGCACAAAAAAAAGAACTAAAAACGGAAGTCGCATACCTGCATCGTCCGATGCTGCTCGCGTCTCCAAGGTAGTCATCTGAAAAGCCCTGCCTCCTACCGCAGGCGCCTCTGCACGGCCCTGACGGTCGTCTGTGATCCTCAATGTTGCAGGGGCAGGTGCCATCAACCGTCCTGCCGAAAGCAAACTGGGGCACTGGGACTTCTTGTGACCCCGCTGATTGCAGTGAAAACATATCAAGTCTGATCCCTGTGTGGTGGTAACAGTACAATCCCTGCTAAAATGACTAGTCCGACCGCACTTGAAGCAGCTAGACTCACCACCGCTACCACTCATGCACACGCCCCCGTGCGCCCTGTCACACTTCCCGCACCGGCTGCGGTCCTGATAATCCCTCGATCTCAAATCTGATCCCTTGGGCCTTTTGTCCGAACCTGTGGCTACCTGAACCTCATCCGACTTCCTCCTTCGGATCTGCTCTAAATCAATTTCCCTCTCTCTAGCCCGAGCGATCATATCCTCCAACGTTTTGCAGCTGGACCTGCTCACAAACTGCCTGATGTCATCCCTTAACATCTCATGGTATCGGGCCTTCTTCATCTCCTCATCCGCGACATACTGCAGTACCAGAAGAGCCCTCTCCCTGAACTTGGCGGTGATCTTCGCTACAGTCTCAGTGATCTGCATCAAATCCTGAAACTCCCGTGCCAACTGCTGCACCTCAATAATTGGCGAAAACTCCACCCTGAACCTGGCCGAGAAATCGCTCCATGTCATCGCGTCCAATGCGACATCATCCCCCAAAGCATGACCAATCTCCTCCCACCAATCCCTCGCTCTGTCCTTTAGAAGACAGGAAGCGAGTCTGACTTTGTCCCCCTCGGGACACCGACTCGTACGGAATGCGTTGGCAACATCAGCCAACCATCTGCTGCTAGCGATGGGGTCCCTAGCCCCATGATAATATGGTGCCCCGCAAGCCCTGAACTCTCGAAATGTCAAGGTACGCGCTCCCATCAAAGCCATCATCTCGGTACGGAAGGCTCCCAGCCTCTCATCCAAAATCTCTAGTATACCCTCCTTGACCGTGCCAAAGATCACAGGAGTCTGATCTAGAATACTGCGTGTAACCTCCGCTGATATCAACTCCCTCATTCGCTCCTCGAGCTGCTCGGCTCCTGAACCCGAGCCTGATCGCACTCCGACGCCTGATCCGCCCACTGGTCTCTCTCGCAACGTCACCATGCTGAAAATATACCACAACCACTATCAAAATACTTATCACTGCTGCGAGACCAAAAACACGCACGACCAGGTTCCCGGTATTGTCTCGGCCTTTCCCGAATCGAGTACGGATCCTCTACTTTCAGTAGTACGGGCCCGTACTACCTTCCACATCTATCCGTACTTTCCTCAAGAACTGCTTCGACTCCACCAGGTCCCTTTTCTACTACTACTGCTCCCAGCACTATCTCATCCTAGGCTTGCCCTAGGGAAACCTCTGACTCACACCAAACCAGTCCTTAGCTGCTGAAGGACTCCTTGTGATGCCAATTATCCATTACCTGGATACCATCACACGTGACGAGGCTCAGATAATCCTTCGAGTAAAAGACTCGTCCCTACAACGGTTGGACTCAAACAAGAGCTGTGCAATAGGGCCAAATCCAGCACTCTAAGATTATTCAACCGTGATCACATGTGATGTGACATATCCACCTAATGGCTAACTTCCATCACTCGGAATCCCACAATGCACAAAGCAAGCAGCATTCAGACAAGGGAAAATCTTACCATAACATACTTAAGCAATCGTAATATCATACCAAGAATCTGTACTAGCATGCAACACAAACTCATAAACTCAGGCATAACCTAAACATGCTATCCTACTACTGTTTAACCAGCATTATCATGCAGCTCAAAAGCACATATAACAGGCACATAAGGCATCCTCCCTAGATCCTTAATCCTAATCTAGCATGCTGTTCTATTAACTGATAATCATAACATAACTTGTATGGGTATTTTGGGGTACTTACTTGAGCTCGGCTGATTGCATGCACCACACCCCTTTTTCTCTTTTCAAAATTCTTTTCTTTATGAATTCTTTTTGCTTTTCTAAAACTGTTTTCTTTCTTAAACTCTTTTTACAAAACGGTCTTTTCATTTTGAAAACTTCCATACCAATTCCTTAGTTTGAGTTCAGACACACCCGAGAGTACGTCCGAATCCCTCAAACCAAGGCTCTGATACCAACTTGTAACGTCCCAAAATTTAAGACTAAATATTTCTTTTATAAAACATTACTTAAAGCATAATTATCACTCCATAACATAATCAGAGTATTAATTTCCAAAACACATGTTCATTATCAGAGTAAAACATCCCATGCTGACTAATCTATGGTGTGTGCCATACGATCACCCCGAGCTCTTCCCTCCGCTACCGGAAGTACCTGAAACCAAAACTGAAAACCGTAAGCACGAAACTTAGTGAGTTCCCCAACCTACCACATACCATGCATAACCACATACTACACATACTGGGCCACGCCCGCTATTCTGGGCCTCGCCCCCTACCTCGGGCCTCGCCCGCTACAACGGCCCCTTCGCTCCAGGCCTTGCCTGGCTTCGAGCCCTGCTCGGATACAGATCTGTTTCACTTAGGCCTCGCCTGTCACTGGGCCTCGCCCTCTAACATATAATAGCACATAAACATATCACAACACATAAGCTAAACATATACTAATGGACCCTGTCCTAATGCCTCGCCTATCCTGGGCCTCATCCTTGTCATGCTACTGATGAGTCATGGAACCCCGTCCACGCTCCTACTAATAGTGAGATACGGGCCCAACCCACACTCAATCTTTCCCTAACTTGGGCCTCGCCCCTGTTCTGCTGCTAATGAGATGTGGAACACCATCCACACTCTGCTATTGGTGAGATACGGGACTTCGCCCACACTCACCTACCTACCAGGCACATACATGTATCACACAGACAACAAGTATAAGCGATCACATAAACCATTCCTTGGGCACCCGCCCGCTATCATTGGACCTCATCCTGAATATCATTCTAGCATACTGTGCCTAGGGCTAACCCCCGGGTCTTCTACTCATAACTACATGGGCTGACATTGTGGCCTTAGACCCATTCACACAAAGGGAAACTCACCTGGTACTGCTGAACTCGTTGATAACCTCTTTGGATGCTGACCGACAACTCCTTGAACCGCTGCTCCACTAGCTTCCCGAGCTACCAATATCAAAGCATATATCACTTAGCTTAACTGATCTCCAAAAGTCAACTCTGGTCAAAGTCAACCTTCCAGGTCAACCCTACTCGTCGAGTCTGCCTACTGACTCGCCGAGTTCATTAGCTCATAATCCTTTCATTCGCGACTCGACTCGCCGAGTCAGCCCCTGACTCGCCGAGTCTAACGATTTTCGAGTCCTGACCTGTCCAACTCACTGAGTCCCCACTCGACTCACTGATCCGAGTCTTAACTCGAAGGGTTTGGGGTTTCGCGACTTGACTCGCCGAGTCCAAGGCAATCTTCAACAGACTCGCCGAGTTGTTCTTCCAACTCGCCAAGTTTCTGCCCAACTTCATCCAACTCGCCGAGTCCACCCATGTGACTCGCCGAGTCGCTCCAGTTCTTAATCCATTCAGTGGCTTTTCGAGCCATGCAGGGGCTCCAAATCATAGATCCATACTTCCAAATCTCAATCCTTACGTAAAGTTGCAAACTTTACGTATAACTAAAGAGATCTAGGCTCAAAACACACTAGGGCTAGGTTTTAGGACAAAAGGGCTTCACCAACTACTCAATATCTGATGCTTTACGACATATTGGACCATCCCAACACTAGACCTGAAATGGCAACCACATATCTAAGCCCTAAACCCGAATTGGGTCTCAAACAACCGTAAAACCCCCAAATCTCATAACAAAAAAATAGATCTATTTGCAAAGGAGGGAAGATAGCAGCTTATTACCTCCAAGATGAACACAAACTGAAGTAGATCTCGGATCTACACCTCTCCTTTGAACCAACCCTCTTGATCTTCAAGTTCATTTCAAAGATTCCTTCCTCCAAAGTTATTTCTCTCAAATGATGGAAGCTCACACGAAATCTAGGGTTTAGAGGCTCTTTAGGATGATATGGAGGCTGAGGAAGGGACATAACACCCTTTATATAGGATACAACTCCCGAGATTAGGGTTTTCCTTGTTCATACCAGACTCGTCGAGTCCCTTAGCCGACTCGCCGAGTCGGTTACTTAATCGATCCCCCGGATCCCGCTCCGACTCGTCGAGTTCCTCCCTGGACTTGACGAGCTGACCCTTTGACTTAGGGTTTTCTTTCTTTTCTTGGCCTTTCTGATTTTGGGTGTTACAAATGGGCATAATTATTGATCTGGGAGTATGGATCAAACATACCCGATCTGGGAGTATGGATTAGGTAAAGAGGTAAATTTTAGATTCGGGAGTATGGATTATGTAAAGAGGTTGATTTTAGATCCGAGAGTATAGATCGTGTTGTTGTGAGGATCGATGGGGTGGGGTAAAGTTGCTTATATATGGTGGAATTATATATTTTGTGGGTTCTAATATATATATATATATATATATATATATATATATATATATATGATATAACATTGTGGGATTGAAATCTCTATGTACTCACCACGTTTCCCAACCTGACCACTCAGTTTAGTTGTATCACAAGTATCGATACGAAACTACTTTACACTAAGAGATTAAAGAAGATATAGATCACTAGTGTAAATAAATATAAGGTCTGTTTATGCTTATGTTTCAGTATTGACGATGACATCCCAATGTTTTAATATGAACAAAATACATTTCTTCGGAAATGCTTTGATAATATATTTATCATGTTTTTCTGGAAACAAATTCCGCAATATTATTCATTAAAATGAATACTCTGATTTTCAAATAAGCATAAATAAGATTTTTAAAATGACCGTGAAATTTGGGGATGTCACACATTAAGTTCGAATTCGACATGCCTTGCAAATACATACATTTCGAAATCAACCTGATTTCGCAACCTAACAAACTAAAACCTATTTCGACTTCTCACTATTTTCATTTTGAACCCTACATATTCTGATTTGTAATCGTTAAAAGACCGTTTATTTAGCTATTTACCAACACTTGTTTTAGGGTTCTAGGTGTACTTGTAGTTTTTTTCTTTATTTTGTGCGATTTTCAACATAATTGTGTGAGATTTTAGCTCTCGTGTTAGATTTTACTTTACTGATATGTGGGTTTGTTCAAAATTAAGTGTTCTAAACTGAGTTTTGAGTTTTGAAAATATATGCTTAAAATGGTTTTGCATATTAGTCTATTTCAATTTTGGTTGATTTGGTATATGGAAGTTATTGGTGATTTATGCTCAGAAATATTCTTTTGATCCGCATTCTTGAAACAAAACAAAACAATGAAGAAAAGGGAAAGAAATGTCATCAAAGATTAGACAACCAAACAAAGATTAGGTTGGGTTTGGTTTGGTCAAATATCACTCATGAATCATACTCCATGCATGTATCATTTCTTGATTGGTTGGTGTGTAATTTTTTTTTGGATAGAATTTATCTTGTTATAATTTGTAAAGTATTTTGTATAAGAAAACACAGTACCCCATTTTTTTCATTTGATAAAGCATAATATTGATACATTTTCATATACAAACCCAACTCTGTCCTTCTACTCTTTGTAATTCATAGTTTGGATCCAACATATCCCATAAAAAGTTATGAAATTTGAAACTTTTAAGATTATCCAAACTCTCAATACTACGAACACTCAAGTTTTTTTTAATTAGATGTTAATCAAGTTCCTATCACTGGAAACGTTCGTGCCTCGAATAATATTGAAAAGTGTGCAAGAGGCGATAAATGGGAGTTTGAAGAAGACACGACTTTAATGTTATGGTGTATTGCTAGTGAAGATCAACATTATAGAAAAAACAAAATACAAAGGAAAATGTGATTGTGGGCCCGCATTAAGGAATTATATGATGAAACTCAGACAGAAAAGCTAGAAAAACTACGATCGATGAATGAAAATCAAATAAGAGGTCGTTGGAAACGAATTAACGAAAATGCTAGTAAGTGGATCGATTCTTATAGGAAAGCATATAAAATGAAAACGAGTGAAATGAGTCTGAAAAATATTGAAAACGAAGCTCATAAAATTTATGTTGCATGTCGGGGCTTGTATAATGACCTTATTGTATTTAACGAAGTTATGTGTAAACATCCATAGTGAGAATTACATAAAAATCGTGAAATAACGCGTTCTTGTTATGAATATGAAGTGGGTAATAATGAAAGTTGTGACAATAGCACACAAAGAACAAGGGCTAGTGAAGAATAAGAGGAGTATTGTGTCCATTTCAATCCATAAATGTCAAATAACGATGGTTCAACAATTGATTTTGTAGCAGGAGTTTGTGCAATGAGGATTATTAGAGAAAGTGAAATTGAAGTCATGAGAAAAAGACCCGACTTGGAGCAAACAAAGGAAAAAAGAAAGGTCAAAAAAGAAGAAAGAAAGAGTAAGAAGGTGTCTCACATACATTTGAATACACTATTAGCAAAAGAACATTTGTCTGCCAAAAGAAGAAAGAAAGAGTAAGAAGGTGTCTCACATACATTTGAATACACTATTAGCAAAAGAACATTTGTCGGCAGACGATAAAGACATGAAATGTGGTGATGTTGTATGGAAAGTGATTGTAGTTTGTTTTATATTTTGTGATTAGTTTGTATTTTATTATGTGATTTGCATCTTTTGTATTTGTAATTTTGTATTCTATAAAACAAAATAATGATATAATTCCTTATGCTTTCATTTCATGACTCAACAAACCCAAAAATTAAAATTATATCGATCTGCATCGTTTTTCGTTTACCAAAGGCTTCTAACTTAGCGGTATATGATGTTGTCTTTCCCTTTTTGAGGTCGAGGACCTCCCGCAGTGGGCATAGATAAAATAATTTCGGAATAAGTTTAGTATACCTGCTGTTTTAAAAAAAAAAGAGTTTTTTAATTAAACCAAAATCAATATAGTCGTTTTTTCGTTTATTATTTTTGACATCAAATAATTAACAATTCCATCATTACCCAAGGGGTAAAAATGGAATAAGAATAACCCAAATGAACAAGTGAGCCAAGAAGGGATTCATCGTATAATTATTTGGGTTTTTTCTCCGACTCAAACCCTCCCTCTCCCATCCGCCCTTCTTCTTTCCCTCCTTTTTTTTTCAATCTTATCATAATTGTCTCAAAATGGGAGATGTAAAAGCAGAGCCCATCGCCGCCGCCGCCGCCGCCGTATGGCCTACCGTTAATCCCTCCGTCAATGGCGGAGCATCCGGTACACCTACTACTTGTGTCTTCCAATCCGGCGATACGATCAAGGTATATGTTTATATTCACACCAAATTACTGGTTTATTTGGCTTTGTAATCGTTAAAAAGCCGTTGTTTAGGTAATTAGTGCTTTATACTTGTTTTAGGGTTCTAGATCTCCTTATAGCTCGTTCTTTATTGAGAGCTTTCTTCTCATTAAATTCAGTCTTTTTTTTTTTATTATCTCTTTTTGTGACAATTTTGTGGGTTTTAGTTCTCATCTTAGATCGGATTTGCTATTATATCGCATAACTTTTTTTTTTGGTCCATCTTGATTTTTGTTTGATTTGGTATTTGAAAGTTATTGGTGTTTAGTTGCTTAAAATTTTGACTTTTGAAGGCTATGTTTAATATTAATGTTAACATATCTTCATGTACAACTACAAGTCTACAAAACTTTATTTCTATTATCTGCAGTTTTCTTCGGATGTTCACCAAGTTCCCATAATCGAAAATCACGAAGCATGGCAAAATACTTTTGAAAAAAATGCAAGAGGCGATAAATGGGATTTTGAAGAAGACATGGCTTTAATGTCAGCATGGTGTGTTGCCAATGAACTTCAATTTCATGGAAAAAACCAAAAGAAAACATCATTGTGGGCGCAAGTTAAAAAATTATACAATGAAGCTCAATCAGAAAACCCAAAAAAACTCAGCTTAAGAAACGATAATCAAATGAGAGGTCGTTGGAAACGACTTAATGAAAATGCTATCAAGTGGATTGAAGCCTATAGGAAAGCGTATAAACAAAAAACAAGTGAAATGAGTCTGAAAGATATTGAGAATGAAGCTCATAAAATCTATGCTACATGTGGGAGCACGTATAATGACATTATTGTATTTAATGAAGTTATGTGTAAATATCCGAAGTGGGAATTACTAAATGAGAGTGACACGCCTTCCCATGAAGATGATGAAAGTGGTGATAGCACAAAAAGAATAAGGACTAATGAAGAAGGGGACTATTGTTTCCTATCCAACACAGAAACGCCAAATAGTGGTGGTTCAACAATTAATCGTGAGTATAAAAAGAAAGAAAAATGTTCTTTGTTTCACAATGAATGTGTTATGGATCTTCATGCAATAAGGATTACTAGAGAAAGTGAAGTTGAAATCATGAGAAAAAGACTCGACTTGGACCAAAGAAAGGAAGAAAGAAAGGTCAAAAAGGAAGAAAGGAAGAGTAAAAAGGTGTATCACATGCATTTGAATACACTATTAGCAAAAGAACACTTGTCGCCAAAAGATAAAGACATGAAACATCATCTATTGTCGATGTTGTATGGAAAGTGATTGTAGTTTGTTTTATATGTTTAGTTTGTGTTTTATTATGTGATTTGCATCTCATGTATAATTTTGTATTTTGGAAAACAAAATAATTATATAATTCTCAATGTCTTCATTTCACTAAAATGACTCAACAACAAAATATCGATGCATTGTGGTATTAAATAACAAAGTACGACCAAAACCCTTTGCATACTTATTTTCCCTCTTTCTATCCATCCATAAGTAAATTTCACTACAAATATATTTTCAACCTTTTTGCTTGACCAATGTAGCTACAAACAACATATTCAAATTCCATTAAGAAACAATAAAAGTAACATACATGGTGGAAAGTTCTTTGCATTTATAAGTCACGAGGAAAAGACTTGAATTGGAGCAAATAAAGGAAGAAAGAAAAGTTAAAAAAGAAGAATGGAAGGTTAAGAAGGTTTATCTCATATTTCTAAATACACTTGTTGAAAAAGAGCACTTGTCATCAGAAGAGGAAGACATGAAACACAATTTATTGTCTATGTTGTATGGAAAGTGACTAACGTTTGTTTTATATTTTATTTTTAGTTTGTTTGTTATTATGTGATTTGCATCTCATGAAAACAAAATAGTGATATAGTTCCCTATGTTTTCATTTCAATGAAATAACTCAAAACAACAAATAACAAAAAGAAAAATGTCTATTAAATATCTATGCATTGTGGTAACAAATATCAACTCTACCACGAAAACACTCTGCATACTTATTGAACAAATTTCACTACAAAAATACTTCCAACTTTTTTCGCAATGCCAATGCTCAAGCCCTATTGAAAAACAAAGAAAATATATTATAAATGGTGTCAAATTCCTTATAGTAAAAATTATTAAAGAAACATATGATATAATCGCCATGATTTTTAAAAAAAAAAAACACCTGCTTATATATGAGTTGTCTGTGGTGTCAACAAGTATCTTGTCCCCTGTTATAACATGAGGTGGCACCTACAACAACAATCCACAATATTAAAAATCAAATAAATTATTTATCAAAAAAAACATATAACACATTTTTTGATTTGTATAAAATAATAAACTTACTTGTACACTGAGGCCATTGTCCAGTAACACCTTTTTAGTGCTGTCACAAAAAATGGAAAATATAGTCAAGGCACTGTACACTGACACTGACACTAAGATAGAGCATGGTGGGACGACTTGCTCTTAATGTTTCATTAGTGCAAAAAGACGTAAATGCCCTTTTCATTTTCATTATCGAATATAGCAAAAAAAACATACTGAGGGGTAGCTCCCATGCCCTTCATAGGGACTTGTGCTTCCACCACAGTACATGTCACTCGTTTAGGTACCGATGCTGACATAGGCCTATCATTAAAAAGTTCCACAGAAACTGTGATATCATCTGTTTATCAAGACAATTAAAAAAAAAAATCAGTAAAACAAATTGTTAAAATAATGAAAACAAGATATTGGTTTATGAATCAGGACCTTTTAAATATGGAAGAGAGTCGCCAAATAGATGTTTGGGCACATCTAATTGGACAAAAGTTTTAGGCCTGATAAAAAAATAAGCATATGAGAATTGAGAAACATGGTAAAATAATTTAAGTTTAAAAAAAATGGAAAAAGAAAAACTTACTCCATCAACACAATGCTGTCAGTTTCTTCATCTGTGTATAGGTATGTGAAAGATTTGGCTTCAACAAATATTTCTGTATAACAATTAACAGATATGAGAAGTGAGAACACTATTAAATGTTTTTTATTTTGTTAAAAATGCTTACTTTCAACTGTTTCATCTGTACGAAATCTTTCATTGACTTTGTTTCCACTATCAACATCACGAAGCTCAACCTGATCAAACAAGCATACAAACACAATATTATAAAAAAGAATCACAAATCAAGGTTACAAGATATAGAAACTTGTGGAGGTTTTTATAAAAACCTGTATGATAGCACCTCCTCTTCCTTGAGTAGAATGTTGAGCTTTCACAACCTAGATAAGTATAAGCTCTTAATACATACAGACATAAAGAGTTGCTTTAAATATGAATAAGTTGATAGAGATTAGAAAGATGATTACTTGGTAAACTTTTCCTGGAGTAGATGAAAGCCCACGAACAAGGTAGAAGGAGTTGAATGAGTTTATATGTGAATCTTTGTCAATGAGTGTAGAAGTAGAAAGATAATGGAAGACAAACCTTTCCTTTCAATGACATTTCCTGGTCTCACCTGCAGGGATGATTAGCTCTGTATTATGAATTGATTGGGTGTCTTGTTAATTTTTAAGCCCTAAGTATCTCAAGCACTAAATCAGTGGACTTGCCAGAAGACTCGCATTTTAGGGTTAGGGAAAGGACTTGGAGTTATTCGGATTTCCGCGAATTGATTTGAGATTAACGTAGATACCAGATGAATTTTGCGAGTTTAATTTTATATACATGTTAACTTGATTATCAGGAAGTAAGAATCATTCGAACAGAGAGTGATTTCAATCAGGCAAATCAAGTCATGTTCATGAAGCTCAATCATAAAGGTTTCTAATTTGTTAAGATGCAACACAAAGGGAAAAACTCACATCGGAGCCGCGAGCTTTGGCGAATCGGATCTGATTGACGGACCATGGGAAGGCAAGAAGTTGGCGAGATGGAGAACAGCGGTCGGCGGAGTAAGTCGACGACTGAGAATGAGTTACAGTGGTGTTGTTAAGGTGTGTTGAGATCATGATAGAGTAGCCACGAATTGAAGAAAACGAGTGAGAAT
This sequence comes from Lactuca serriola, assembly GCF_051521515.1. Taxonomy (NCBI): domain Eukaryota; kingdom Viridiplantae; phylum Streptophyta; class Magnoliopsida; order Asterales; family Asteraceae; genus Lactuca; species Lactuca serriola. The sequence goes on from NC_136408.1 coordinate 86,577,019, forward strand.
AACGTCTTCCAGAAAGACGTATAGCTTTATCTGTCGCTGCTGCGGCGGCAACGGCGATGGCTCTCATTGTTGGGACTGTGTGAGGTTCCGGACTTCCGGTGATCGATTCTTTCGGCGGTGCGTTTTAGCAGAGCCGCAATTGGCTAGTGGTACCTTTTCTTAAATTTTATTAAGGGAAGGCTAAGATTAGTTTGTTTTCATTTTTTTTTACTCGATATACCATCGAACTTGTTGTTTGTGAACAAGTTCGATGATATATTGAGTACACAAAAAAGTAAAGAGACTAAATGAAAACAAATGCAATAGTTGGTTACCCTCCTGATTCATTTTCCCTTCACTCATTTACAACAAATCTCATGTCATCTCCTACTAATATTAATGACTTTATGAGATTCATTCTTATTTTTCTTCAAAACATAACCCACGAAAGATCATTATTCATACATATACAAATTTGTAATGCACTTGAATATTTATTAGGGAAATCTTGACTAAGCATGTGCATTTCATGACAACATTTACATTTCTAATCAAATGATTTATTATATCATGGATTTTAGACAAGTCTAGAAATGAGTGGAATCACAAGTATTGTGATTTTTAAGTTTACTTAGCTTTAAGATCGAATTCATAGGATAAAATACAACATCAATATGTACAATATCATGCAGCTTTTGCAGACACATCACCATAATATACCTTGAGGTAAATGTTTATGCTGATAAATATACATCTCATATACAGTCATATCCTTTTGCAAAGAGGTGTTGACGACTAACCACAATAAGCATAGCAAAGACCATGTTTTAACAAAGTTACTCCTCCGAAACGCTCTTAATATATATTATGGACAAAGAAGGTTGCAGTCCTTGATAATTTTGCAACTTTAATTTCATTTAACTTTTCGAGGAAAATGACTTAGGAGGGTAACCAACTGTTGAGTTTGTTCTCATTTTGGTTCTTTTCATTTTTTTTATACTCAATATACCATCGAACTTGTTGTTTGTGTTCACCATAACCCTTTGACCGACTATCACAGGTATCACAGGTCAAAAGCCGGTCAAAAGGGTTATGATGAACACAAACAACAAGTTCGATGGTATATTGAGTACAAAAAAAAGGAAAAAGACCAAATGAAAACAAACGCAACAGTTAGTTACCTTCAAGAATCATTTTCCCTTTTATTAATATAACGAGAATATATTAACTTTTTCGGTTTGTTCGAAGTAACTATTTTATTATATATATATATATATATATATATATATATATATATATATATATATATATATATATATATATAGATAGATAGATAATAAATTTATTGAAAGTGTTTACGTATGACTATTATAACTTGTTGTAGCAGGGTTACATACGACTACAGTAGGTCCTAGTGGTTGTATATGAACATTTTCAACAAGTTCGTTACCTAGATGTGTATAAAAAAATAGTTATCCAAATATGAATAGAACAAAAAGTAAGAGTAAATTACATGAATGGTCCATTTGGTTTGGGGGAATTTGTATGTTTGGTCCATAACTTATTGTTTTTAACTCAGACGATCCCTACTGTTTATTTTTGTTGCGCTTGGTCTCTGTCTTATCTAAAAAGACCATTATGCAATTATTATTATTATTTTAATTATTTTTCTTATTTATGTATTTATTTTTTATATACTTAAAAAAATTAATAGACCCAACATATCTGTATCTCATCACCAATATAATGGGTTCTATCTTATCACCATATCAAACCACTAACCACTTGGTATACGTACCTCTAAACACTTGGTATATCATACCTCTAAACACTAATATAGTGGGTGGTATTTCATCACCACATCAAACCACTAAACACTTGATATACATACCTCTAAACACCATCCCATATCATTTTTTATTTAAAATTAAATAAAAATACAATAAAAACATAGATTTATTAAACTAGTTCTTCATTCATTTAAAAAAAACAATACATTAATTAAGAAAAGGCAAAAAAACATAAAAATTCGAAACATATAAAACTACTCCATATTTTTATATTTCGCTCGGATGGATTCTTTAATTGTGAAAAAAATCTTCAAATCTTCTCCATTGTAGCCGCCAGCTTTCATTTTCAAAAAAAAAATCTAACGCTGTCTTTCTAAAAAATCAGAGTAAAACATCCAATGCGGAAAACATATGGTGTGTGCTTTGCAATTATCCCGAACTCTTCTTTTGAAAACCGAAGTACCTGAAACCAAAACTATAAACCATAAGCACGAAGCTTAGTGAGTTCCCCAAACTACTACATACCACACATATCATACAAATAGGAGATATGGGCCCCGCCCACACTCTATGAGATACGGGCCCCGCCCACGCTCACATACTTAACCAAAAACATACAAGTATCATACAGACAACAAGTACACAACCTACCAAACATACCAATAACCATACTCAAGTAATGATGAGATACGGGCCCCGCCCACACTCAGCTAATGATGAGATACGGGCCCCGCCTACCCTCAGGAAATGATGAGATACAGGCCTCGCCCATACTCACATTCCTAACAACACATACAAGTATCACACAGACAACAAGTATAACAATCCAACAATCTGATATGTACTCAAGTAATAATGAGATACGGGCCCCGCCCACACTCCGTGTTCCTATCAAGAACATATAAACTACACGGGCCGACATTGGTGCCTTAGACCCTGTAACGCCCGTAGATCCGGGCTAGTCAATTTAGAGATAATAGGGGTCGAAAACGACTTTTCGACAAAAGATTATTTTGAATAAATAATCTTAACCAAGTAGAATATGTCTCAAGGATTCGTGATAGTTGTAACATCTGACTTAAGCCGGAAGATTGAAATAAAAGATAATCAAAGCGATCATTAGAGGTATCGTGATAGTTGGTTGTAGCTAGAAATGCTACCTTTTAAGATGTGATTATATCACATTAGAACATGAAGGAAGGTATAATATGTTCTGGAAGACTCTAAAAGACCTGAGTCTAAGCGTTGCAACATATGATAATAGGTCATTAGAATATGACACATCATTCCATTTTAGTAATAAAAGAACTTATCTTAAGTTCGTATCCAGTGAGGATTGAGATTGTGACTTGAAGGTCATAATCTAGAGTCTAACGTGAGATAGGGAGCAAGTGCAAGATCGAGCATCGCCTACAGTCAATGAGTCCAAGAGTTAGATACTCATTCGAATAAACAAGGAAGTTAAGATTATTACCTAGGATGAAGAGATAACATATGGAGTCATTATACTCCCCTATTTCGTTGATGATTTCGGGACGTATTCATCCTAAGGGGAAGATAATTGTAACGCCCGTAGATCCGGGCTAGTCAATTTAGAGATAATAGGGGTCGAAAACGACTTTTCGACAAAAGGTTATTTAGAATAAATAATCTTAACCAAGTTGTAGAATATGTATCAAGGATTCCGTACATATAAAGAACTCCGAAATCCGAGTTATAACGAAGAAGTTATGACCCGTCGAAGTTTCGCGACAGAACCGACACGATACCGGGAAGCGTAAATAATGAATTTACGGTAGAACGACTTTTAGCCTTAACAATCTAAACAAAAGTCATAGAATACGTTAAACCGAGAACATACAAAAAAAATGCCCAAATCTGACTTCGTATGAGGAAGTTATGAATTTTCTAAGATTTGGCTTAGCAGTGCACAACCCGAAACTCGAATTTTATATCGATCGGTTTTTGGCCTACGCGACCTAAATGAGAATTGAATATCTCATTAATAGGAACTCAATGGTAAAAAGACAGACGAAAATAGAGTCTGTATGTAGAAGTTATGAATTTTACGCAAACATTTAACATTATAATCTCCTCGTACTGTTAAATTTAAGATCGGTCAAGAATTAGACGACGGAGTCAAAATGAAAGTTGTAGATCTTATTTTTACCTACGCGTAGATATAAAGAACGTCAAAAACGGAGCTCGTATGTGAAAGTTACAGATTTTAGAAGTCAGAAGTGTGCTGTCCGAAAATGGGTGATGTGGCACAATCTTGGCCATTGCTTTCTCCCCAAGTCTTGCCACTAGATGGTGACATGTGGCACCAAGTTCAGCCATTTTGCACCCTATAAATAGAACCTCCCCCCTCATTTTCTTCACACCTTTCCCATTCTTTATTCTCTTTACTCTCTCTAGCCCCGAAACCCCCCGAAAAGCCTAGGGAACCTCCCTAGCACGAGACGGAAGCCCCAGAGTGCTCGACGGCTCCAAGAAGAAGAGATTTTCGGCTTGGGAACGCTGCTCCAAGCAAAGCCCGATTTTCTATAAATCCCGCTGTAAGTGAGCTACGCCTACGCAATTTTTAATATAACTTTTATTTAATTATAGTAATGTCATTAGGAACTTATAATAAGTACTTGGGCTATTATTATTATGAGTTATATAAGTATTGTTTAACGCTTATATAATAATAACAATAGCTAGACTATTAATTAGTCTCGGCGAATAATAGACTAAACTCTAGTGGTAATAATACTAGGTTTCGTCGAAGGAAATTATTTTTTTAAGAAGCGAAGCGCTGTTTGAGTTCGGAATCACCACCTTTTAAAGTGAGTGCATTGTCCCTTTCATCTTACACATAGATATGAAGTATTTATATAAACTACGTGCTATGTGTGCATATTATCTGTATACTTGCTATCTATGCTGGATGAACGATTTTATACAAGTTTTATATGATTTAAACTATATATATATTTATATCTACATAATATGTTGGGTAAAACATGGGTAAATGAAATATGAGTTGGATGATGAGTTGAGAGGTGATATAGACCATGAGGTAAGGGTGAAAGGTGGACGATGTGAGAAGCCTTGTTCCCAAATGTTGGCCCCGTCATCTAGCAGAGTTTGGATAACAACCACAGACTATTCTAGACAGTCCAGTGGAACACTAGCATGCTCGCAACCTGTAGGTGTTGTGAACGATGTGTTCACCGGTGTACTCTAAAAACCCATTGACATGTATTGCAAGTGGATTCTCGAAAACGATACTGTCAATAAACGAGATAACCCTAGCAACTGTGCTCGAAGGACAATACTGGCAGCTGCGCCTCATATAGAATGTCACAATTCTGGCAGTTGTGCCTAAGTGATAGAACTAGCAACTATGCCTGACAGTTATGTCATTGACAACAATGGACTTCGTACCTATTCCTTAGGATAATCCTTAGGAATGAATGAACGATAAATAGCTGATTCTTAGGGTAGATCCTTAATATTAAAGAAGATAATGGGGATGGGTAATTGGGTTAACTGTTTGATGATTAAACATAATAATTATATTATTGTGGGTTGAAAACCTTATGTACTCACCAGGTTTCCCAACCTAACCCACTCAGTTTATTTGCATCACAGGTGTCGATATGAAGTTACATTACACTGGGAGATTAAGGAGATATAGATCACTAGTGTAAATGAATGTAAGTTTTGTTTATGCTTATGTTTCTGTATTAACGATGACACCCCGAATGTTTTAAAATGAATAAAATACATTTCTTCGGAAATGCTTTAATAACGTATTTATCATGTTTTTCTGGGAACGAATTCCGCAACATTTTTATTAAAAAGAGGTACTTTGATTTTCATAAAGGATAAACAAAATTGGTCTTTTCTGGCCGCGAAAATGGGGATGTAACAGACCCGTTCAATCTAGGAGGAAACTCACCTCGCATTGCAGACGATCCCTGCTTGTTGGCTGTTGGTTGACAGATTCCTGAACTTACCAGAAGCCAGTCAGTAGCTCGCGACCCACGCTGCAGCGAACACGGCCCATTCGTCGGCCTTCAGCGGTTATTCGGGTTGCATACGACGTCTTCGGTAACAATGTTGTGGTGGCGCTTATCGGCGAAGTGGCATGCAGACAGGTGGAGTTCGAACTCGACTGGAAGCAGCGGCCTAGGAGGCTTCTCATGGTGGTGGCTGAAGATGTGTGCCCTAGGGTTAGGGTTTAGGTGATCCAACGGGAGGGAAAAGGAAGGCACCGGAACACGCTAGACAGTGTGACTAAGTTCATAGATCACAGATAAATTGAATATACATCACAAGTACAACAATGAATAAACAACATTTGTATTACAAGTTTAAGTTTTCATACTAGGTTCTTATAGATAGTAACATAATAATACAAGTTTGCCTTAACAGTTAGGCATAACAGTTCAAAAGTAGAAAATTCAAGTACTTGCGAGCCATGTTTTCCAATGTCTGAGTGTGCCCAAAATTCCACTGATTTCCTGAGAATGCATGTATTTTGAAAGTCAACACGAGGTTTGTGAGAGTCTCAGGTTTTCTGCTAGCCGCAGTAATAATACTTTTAAAAGTCCAAAAGTATTTTTATTGTATAACAAAAGTTGAAACAATCTTTTCATGAGTCTTTAAAAGCCAAACAGTATCTTTATAAATAAATCCATGCTTTTAAAGAAAACATGTTTGTAATAACTCCATGAAATTTGAAACATATCCATTGTATAAGTAACCACTATACTTAAAAATAGTTCTGAAACAACCAAACCTATGATTGTAGTGAAAAAGTGAAAGAGATTCGTGTTAATGCTTTTAGTGAGTTCTATAATCAAGCTATGGACTAAAAGTACCCCTCCCTACGACGCTTCATTTGACGTCGTAGTAACGAGCGTGGACGCATATCACCTGCTACGATTGATCAGTCGATGGTTGTAGCTAGCAACCGCAGGTGGGGTTGTCGACCCCATATAGATCTATACATATGTACCTCGCTCCGAAGATTAACGATTATAGTAGTTTGGGGCATGCTAAGTGATTAAACTCAGCTAATAAATAGTAGCGTCTCACTCAAAAACCATTAACGAAAAGTTTGTGAATAACTCTCAGCCCTAACTTAATTGTAGTTAATTTACTAGGCATAATGAATTTTGTATAGAAGTTAAGCATGCATAGCATAAGTCACTTAACTAAGTATAATTCTACTATAAACTCCATGATAGTAGACATATGTTATTTTAACAGTAGTATTTCTCAAATAACATAACATAATTAAAGTTTAAAAATAATATTGTTTTTTTACTCATATTATATAAATGTTAATCAATACTTTTCAACTACTATGCACAAACAGGGCCAGACATGAAACATCAGTGGGCAGGACTATTTTGGCATTTTAGCACTTCTGAAATCCAGCAACTCAAGCGGCCCTTCAAACCAGATTCCCCGTACCATGAGAAGTTAAAATGTATTATAATATTTTTGAGTAATTTATATTATTTAGCATATGTATTCTCCCCCAAAATGTAAAAAAGTAAAAGAGAGGCCGTAACTGTGTGCAAATGGTTATGCATTTGCTAATACAGAGACCAAAGGTTTTTAGTATGTTAATTTCGACGAGGTCACGTCACAAATGGTTATGTGTGTGTTATTTTGGAGACTAGAGGTTCTGTGTCTATTAATTTAAAAACCGAATGTTCTAGATTTGCTAACTTAAGGTTCTGTATTTGTTAATTGTCTGTGTTTGCAACATACACTTTTGCTTTTGCTAACAAAGATTTTGTGACTGTTAATTTGAACATAAATCACAATGCAATGCCTAAGATAGTTGTTGACTATGATATTACTAATATATGACTATTGATGGAAAACATGTCTCAAAAGTATTTAATGTGATTATTATGGATTCAACATGTTTTTTTTATAGATAACCAAACGCTAGCGAGTGGACTAAACTAACCAACTTGTGAAAACCTACAACAAAATCAGGTTTCAAGGCGGACCAAATCTACCCAAAATCGAAGTACAAAAGAAAAAATTTATCAAAAGCAGCTCATAATGATGAGAAAAAGATTATGGTTAAAATGGAAAAGTTGATCCAGAAGCAAAATTTTATCAAATAGTTTTTTCGGAAAAAATAATATATTATTAAAAAGTTAATGCTAAACCTGCTTAAAGTTTCAATATTAAAAAGAGCAAAAAAAAATCAATACCTTTTTAAATAAATAAAATTAGCTTTAATCAACAAAAATTCACAGAGTATAAGACTTTTTTATATAATTAAATCTAAAAACAAAGTAATTACAAAAGTTTTAAACTAAATTCATAACAAAATTAGAGTTAAGCCAATACTATAACTAAGATTTAAATAACCTATAAACATACTATATATAACGTCACTAGGACCCATTGATGACAACTTGTTATAGTAGGTGACGTCTTAAGATAACAAAAGATAAATTGGTTTTCTAGAGACAATTAAAATGGAGTTGGTAAAGACATACATATTAATTGGTTAATATTGTAAAAAGGTAAAAAATAAAGTTGATGTATTCGTCGGTAAAGAAAATCTAAAACCTCTGTATAATTATAATGTTTTTTGCCATTTCTTACAACTTTAATATAATAAAGATTTCAATGGTTGTAGCTTTTACCATTTTAAGAAATGTTTTTGTACAGAAATGTTTGTTCACGCAATGTGTCATCAGAGCATATGAGCATATGGCATGAGTGAAAACAAAAGTTGATTATTAGTAGTCCACTTTCAAAAGGATTTAATCACACTAAAGCATTTGTGACGCATTGTGGTCCAGTTTAAACGCAAAAATTTGAGCCTTATTGAATATGACGAATCTAAATTACGATTTATATGACGATTTATGCTGCACTATGATGATCATCAAGAATTAGTTTGACCTAGTAAAAAAATGCAACAATACAAAAGCATGATTAAAAGAATTGGAGAAACTGTCTAAAGGTAGAATTAGTATTTACTTGGAATTGTTTATGCATGTGTAACACTGTAATATATATGATAAACACACAACTTCTAGTGACTTAAAATATATGACCTTAGTATAAGAGTACCTGGCCAAACAAACTATATAGACAATCTAGATACCCTGAATATCTAGACATGACTTCATGTGACATAATATGTGCACTACATATTATAAAAGTACTATAAACATACTATATAGACAATCTAGACACTAGTTGCATGCTTCCAATTATCTACACACCAATTGCCTCCTCCTCTATGTCAATTGCTTTCTTTTTTCTTGAGACCCTTGCTGCTGCGGCCTCCTTTATACTTAACATTTGATTTAAAGGTTTGATAACCCAAAGGATCTTATGCATATATGCTCGTTATTAAGGTCATATTCTTCCTCTTCAATCTTGTAGTTATCTGCCTCGTTCTAATTATATTTAATTGTATAGTCATCCGACACCTTATCATTAGACTTGTCAGAGTACCTCTCATGATCATTCGACTTAACCGATGATGCAAATGGCAATGGCTCATCATCTTCAGCATCTGAAGACTAGATATCAGCATGTTTGTTTTTCAACTTTATATCAGTTGAATCCATAGGCTCGATGTTGATCGCCCCCTTTAGTTTCAAAACACAGTTTGTATTCTGGTTATTATCAGAATTGAATGTGAAACTATTACCATCAACTGCAGACACATGCAAAGTAAACATGGGCACTATATATATATATATATATATATATATATATATATATATATATATATATATATACCAAATAAAATTTGCACAAGTGGTAATCATAATACAATTACAACTAGCCACTAAATGTCTTTGTTGGTTAACTCTTTCTTTTTTATCGTAAATTTTCCAGAAACTAAGACAATAGACATGGTGTCATCATCGTTGGAGGATCTGTTTGCATCTATTTTTAATGTTTGTCCGCATCACTGAAAACAAATCACAAAGTCATAAACAAAATGATAAACTATTTAATCAAAAGAAATAAAAAACACTTTTACTTACATTAATTGATTGTGTTTAATCTTTTTCAGATTCTTCCCAAGTCGCAAGCAAATGATGAAGTTTTCACATACTTCACACACAAAATCAAGATTAAAATTTTTCACGGAAAGATCATATCCTAGCTTGGGTTTGCACTGTCGAATCAACTCATACTTAAGTTGGTTTGACAGTGGAAACCCAAGATAGGATATGATCTTTCTGTGAAGAATTTGAATCATGATTTCGTGTGTGAAGTATGTGGAAACCTCATAACTTTGCTGAAGTATGTGGAAACCTCATAACTTTGCTTTTGACTGTGGGAGAATCTGAAAAAACTGAAACGCAATCAATTAATGTAAGTGAGAGTACTTTTTATATTTCTTTTGATTAAATAGTTTATCATTTTGTTTATGACTTTGTGATTTGTTTTCAGTGATGCGGTCAAACATTAAACATAGATGCAAATAGATCCTCTAACGACAACAACGATGATGACACCGTGGCTATTGTCTCGGTTTCTGAAAATTTTACGAAAAAAAGAAAGAATTAACTAGTAAAGACATTCAATGGCTAGTTGTAAGTGTATTATGATTACCACTTTTGCAGATTTTATTTGGTGTGTGTGTATATATATATATATATATATATATATATATATATATATATATATATATATATATATATATATATATAGTGACCATGTTTACCTTACATGTGTCTGCAGTTGATGGTAATAATTTCACATTCAATTCAGATGATAACAGGAATGCAAACCATGCTTTGAAGCTAAATGGGGCAATCAACAATGAGCCTATGGATTCAACTGGTATGAAGCTGAAAAGGAAACATGCTGAGATTCAACCTACTGATGCTGAAGACGATGAAAATGATGAACCACTGTCATTTGCATCACCGGTTAAATCGAATGATCATGAAAGATACTCTGATACGTCTGATGATGAACTATCAGATCACTAAAACAACTAATACGCTTGATGATGAACTATCGAAACACTAAAACAACTAAATATAACCGGAGCGAGGCAGATAACTACGAGAGTGACGAGAAAGAATATGACTTTATTATTCGAAAAAATTATTTAAATACTCAATTTAAATAAATTTTATTTACAATTTTAATTTATTATTTTCCAAAATATTTAAATAAATCCCAAAAACTTATTTAAATCAAAATACAATTTATAATTTAAAATTTCACAACAATCTAATGTTTATTTTAAATAAATAAATATTATATATATAATAAAAATGTATATATATGTAAAGAAAATAAGTTTAGGAAATTTCTATTTTAAAATTTTGGGTTTCTATTGAAAGGATTTTTCGATATCTGGGTGGATTGTGAATATTTCAAATGTAAGTTTAGGGCTTAGGACCAGATTTGAGTTTTTGGGAGTGAGGGGTTAGATCTGGACAATATCATAGTTGGGAGACTGTATGTGGCAAAATCATATGCATGTTTGTGTATCTGGTTCATGAACAGGAGGGAAACCTCCTGTTCTTCTTCTTCGTTTTCGTAATACACCGAAAGGAAAAAAATATATATACGGTGGTCCTTTGATTTGTCTGAATCGACGAGAACAAAAAAAAAAATGAAAAGGAAAAGATGGCGGTGACTCACAGGGGCGGAGCAGCAGCAGCATAAGGGTGGTGACCGGTGGTTTTGAGACTGCAACCGGAGGCCGACGGAGGTGGTGGTTTAGATGTTGCTGCCTTCGTTTCTTCCTCCTTCCAGTTGTACTTCGATGCAGGGAGTATTTAGAAGCTTTTGGGGATCGAAATCAACTTAGGGGTGAAATTTTTAGGTGATGGCAGTGGGTTTTTGAAGGTGGTAGTGGGGTGGTGCAGTGGAGGGGGGGTGTGGCCGGCAGCCTTCTGCTGCCGGTTTCTTCTTGTGTTTCCGGCCAAAATGAAGGCCGAGGAAGATGGTGGTGGTTAAGGGGGTTATAAGGAAGGGGTTGGAGGGTTTGATGATGGTTTTAGATGGTGGTGTAGGGTGGTTCTTCTAGCCTTTCACAGAAATGGTGAGGGGGAAGAGAGAGTGATAGAGAGAAGAGTGGCTGACGAATTTGTGAGGAGAAGTATTGGCTTCTATTTATAGTATCAGCCCACACACATTGATCAATGCCATTCCTCCAACATTTTGTACCTTTGGTAAAACTTGTACAAAAAGAAGGAGAGGGGGGAGGAAGGCACGTGGGCTTGGTACCAGCCAGAAGAAATCATGTTTTTGGAGTCTATCATCCCATGTGGGCCCACATGGGTTTATATCTCTATTACATGTTCAAAACATACAAAAGCCGGATGCCTTGGAATTCGTGCATCGAAGATTTTTTTCGAAAGCACCTTTAGATAGAGTATAATTCAAGGATTACAGAAAATCAAAGGGATTAATTTTTGGAGTTACGGATCTCCGGGAAATTGCGGTTGAAGTTCCGCATCTTAACGACTCGCGGTGTCTGTTTTCGCGACTTTCGTAAATATTTTCGTAAAAATTATTTCGTGTGTAAAATTAAATAATATACTATATCCTGAGTTCAAAAGCGCTCTCGGAAATCTCGTCGGCAAAGAGTAAGTGTCTCAATGATTCGATTCGGTTTTACGTGATTAAAGAAAATAATGTTTTACTGTCTGTTTTCTTGAAACAGTCGTATCTTTTGCATATGATTTTCGTTTTTTACGTTCTTATATTTTCGGAAACAAGGGAACATGTTCTATCATATTTTAATGTTTGTTTTGCTCAAAGCTGATTAATGTAAATTTTCAGTTTTTTAGATGAATTACCAAGCGCTGCAGTTGAACAATTTGATTTGGTTACCAATTTACATGTTTGGGCATAAAATATCATCAAATATTACATAATAATTGAACAGAACTTATTTATATTTCATTAGATGCATTAAAACTGTTCGAGTTAGATTTATATGTTCCCTTAGGAACAATAAAGTTCCTAAGGGTTTGGCATAATTGATCATTCTTTTTTATCCATTTTGACATTTTTGATCATTTTTTAGAAACCTTTTAATATTCAAAGTTTTTACCCATTTTTACATTTTTTATCATTTTTTAGGAACCTTTTAATATTCAAAGTTTAACCACAAAGCTTTAAGGAATTGACAACTTTGGTCCATTTTTTAAAAACTTACTAATTCCAACCCCTTATAGTAAACTTCCCCTTTTTTTTGTCAACTTTGCCCCTTCTTTTTTTTACCTATTTTGACACTTTTGGTCACTGGAATCAAATTTTTTTCATTTTTTAGGAACCTTTTAATATTCAAAGTTTGACTACAAAACTTTAAGAAATTGATGACTTTGGTTCCTTTTCTAAAAAATTGCTAATATATATATATATATATATATATATATATATATATATATATATATATATTTTATGTTCCTTTAGGAACAATAAAGTTCCTAAGGGTTTGACATAATTGGCCATTCTTTTTTTACCCATTTTGACACATATGATCATTTTTTAGAAACCTTTTAATATTCAAAGTTTTGCCACAAATCTTTAAGGAATTGACAACTTTGGTCCATTTTCTAAAAACTTGCTAATTCCAACCCCTTATAGTAAAATTGCATTTTTTTTGTTAACTTTGTCCATTCTTTTTTACCCATTTTGACACTTTTGGTCATTGGAATCAAAATTTTTTCATTTTTTAGGAACCTTTTAATATTCAAAGTTTGGCCACAAAACTTTAAGAAATTGACGACTTTGGTGCCTTTTCTAAAAACTTGCTAATTTCAACCCTTTTAATTCTTTAGCCATTTTTACACTTTTGATTTTGACACTTTTGGTCATTGGAATAAAAAATTTTACATTTTTAGGAACCTTTTAATATTCAAATTTTGGCTACAAAACTTTAAGGAATTGACAACTTTGGTCCCTTTTTTTAAAACTTGCTAATTCAAACTCATTTAATTCTTTAGCAATTTTGATACTTTCGGTCCTTACAGTAAAAAAATTTACATTTTTTCATAAAAAATACAAAAAAACGGCTCGAGGCAAAGCCCGGGTTTTTCCGCTAGTTACAAATAAATTTTCCGTAATTTAGTCGTTTGAAATATATACCCTAAATTATGGGATGTCACGTTACCTCCCCGTTAAGGGAATTTCGTCACAAAATTATTACATTCTTGGCTACTTTATACTACTAGTTAGTTGTTTCACTAGTGGAGGGGGCATCGTTGAATAAGTGTGGATATTTTTGTTTCATTTGGTACTCACGTTCCCATGTAAACTTCGGCCATCTACGAGAGTTCCATCGTACGTTTACTATAGGTATGCGATTTTGCTTGAGTCTTTTGATCTCCCGATTCATAATCTCCACTGGTTCCTGTACGAAATGAAGCTTTGTGATGACCTGAATTTCATCGAGTGGTACGACTAGGTTTTCCTTGGCTAGACACTTTTTGAGATTACACACGTGGAAGGTATCGTGAACCTTGTTGAGCTCTTGAGGTAGCTTGAGCTTATAAGCTACCAAACTAACCCTTGCTAGGATCTCAAAGGGTCCGATGTAACGTGGGTTTAGCTTTCCTCTTTTTCCAAACCTGATGACACCCTTCCACGGAGCAACCTTTAGTAGGACATGGTCTCCTACTTTGAATTCCAACAGTTTGCGCATATTGTTAGCATAATTCTTCTGTCGGCTACGTGTAACCTTTAACCACTCTTTTATATGAATAATCTTTTCTGTTGTTTCTTGATTGATCTTAGGTCCAGTGAGTAGTGTATCCCCAATATGCCTTCCAGCTAGTTGGGTATCTCCAATTTCTGCCCAACACAACGGCGAACGACATTTGCGCCCATACAAGGCCTAGAATGGAGCGGGCTTTATGCTAGTGTGATAGTTGTTGTTGTATGAGAGCTCAACTAGTGGCAACTAAGTATCCCATGTGTTTCCAAAGTCTATGACGCAAGCGTGGAGCATATCTTCCAGAGTTTGTATTGTTCTTTTGCTCTGACCATCCGTTTGGGTATGGTATGATGTACTCATTTCGAGTTTTGTCCCTAGGGACCTTTGCAGTTATTGCCAAAATCTTGAAGTGAATCTACTATCTCAGTCTGAGATGATAGATATTGGTACACCGTGTAGTCTGACTATCTCCTTTAGATAGGTCCTGGTGAGTTTCTCCATCTTCTCAGTTTCCTTGATGGCTAAGAAGTGAGCGGACTTGGTCAAACGGTCAACCACTACCCAAACGGTATCATAACCGCTTGATGTTTTTGGCAGTTTTGTTATGAAGTTCATTGTTATCTGTTCTCACTTCCATTATGGAATCGACGGTTGTTCTAGTAGACCTGACGGCTTTTGGTACTCTGCCTTGACCTTGGCACAAGTCAAACATTTACCGACACAGGTGGCAATCTCTGCCTTCATATATGGCCACCAATAAAGCTTTTTGAGGTCGAGATACATCTTGTCTGATCCGGGATGTATTGATTATCTTGACTTGTGAGCTTCGTTTAAAACCAAATCCCTGAATTCTCCAAATCTTGGAGTCCAAATTCGGCTCATGAAGTATCGCGTTCCATCTTCTCTGAGGTCGAACTGTTTGTCCATGCCTCGTAGGTTTTCTTCCGCAATGTTCTCAGGTTTAAGTGCTTCTTGCTAAGCATCATTAATGAAAAGTTGGACTCCTTGCTTAACTCATCCTCCACCACACCCAGTGATTCATTCTCAAAGGCAGCCGTTCAGGGTATGTTGGATACCTTGGTCAAGGAACATGCTGTGAATCTAAAAAAAAGCAAATAAGGCTGTTGAGGACTCTGCTTCCACTTGCATTGTTGCGACCGAAAAAGTCGATAAACTAATCACAGAGACTCAAACTTTCATGCCCAAACTCCAATCAGCCGCCGAATCGAAGGCTTCCAAAGCAACTGAAGGGATTGCGAAACTCAACACTTCGCTTCACACTGAAAAAGAGAACCTAGAAAAGGTTTGAACTGGCCTTACCAATAACAACTCAGAGTTTCACACCTCTATTTCTTCATGGCTCGATAAGTTCCAAGATAAACTGGCCGCTGAAAGTAAAATCATGGACGAACTTGCCCTGAAAACTATGAAACTCAAAGCATGATCTATCAAGCTCAATTAGGCGAACAAGGAAATTGACGAGCTCAAATCCAAAAGAGCAGTTCTGAAAAACTGCATTGGAGATGTCAATGCCTTGCTCTCAAATCTTCTCGACGCTCATGACTCAATTCTCACTATCAGTGTTCGCAGACACTTGGCGGACAAACTTCGTCCTGCCATCGCCATCCTTAATCAAATTGAAGGTGTTTCTGAGGCCCATGTCCATCCGAAACAAGGAGGAGAGTCAATAAAGAATCAAGCCACAAAGGCAGGGGATACACCTAAAAGCACAAACGAACCGAAGGTTAATGTAGCTTCGGGTTCGAAAGAAAAGGAAAAGATTGTTGAAAGCAATGATGAAGAGGAAAATGAAGAAGATCAGTTAAAGCAAAAGGCTCGTGATCGTGAGCTGGATGAAAACGCTTGTATTGTGAGAGAGGCTGAAGAAAAAGAAAGAAAGGAGCGCGAGGCTCATAACACATTGGAGAGCAGAAAAACACTCTTTCCATTGTGGACTTTGGAGCGAATGGTGCATGTGGCTGTTGAGTTTCGTAGTGTTCATTGGTTGAAGCCAGTAACGTCATTTGATCTAGAGAACACGAAGGATTCTCAATTCGACATTCCAATAAATCGTAAAGCCTTTATCTTTCTCTGTTTTGATTCTATCCCAACAGCTCCTTCCCCAGATGCGAAAGTTGATAAAGCTTTGATGGACTTCTATCTCACTCACGCCAAGCCTCAGTATCTCACTTGGAGTGCTCAAAGGATCACAACAGTTAAAGTCATTGGGCCAATCTCTACAGGGAGTTTCGTGAATGCCAAGTCCAAAACAACGAGAGGATCTGAAAGCATTATACATGAATTCACCCTTGCTGATCTACCAAATCTCAACCCACATGACTGGATCATGTTGCTGTATTTCCTATTGAAGGAAGAAAAAAAATACGAACCCATTCTGGCACACTTAAAACGAATGCTGGTTTCGTATATTCATGAAGTGGCAAAGCTGGATACCGAGATAGCATCCGTTTTGAAAAGGAAGCCAACTGTACGACCCACAAGAAAAGTGAAAGACATCAACAAGATGAAGATAGGAAAGATTGAAATGGACAACTGGACCGTAATGTTCCACCGCGGTTCAGAGGCTCGTGGAGACTTTTAGAAATGTCTCTTCGCTTTGCTTAACAAACACTTGTTCTCTATGTCTTTTCTGGAACATATTTTGGAGATTATTTACAAGTGCAAACTTAATGATGTTGCTGCGAAGAAAAACTTCAATGACATGATTCGGTGGTACATCGCCCTTCGCAGCACTCTACTCGTTGTTATACCCAAGCTCTTCAAGACAACCAAGAAGGAACAACAGTGAAACGTCTCTCGCTTCAATTGGCGCAAAGGGCGAGATTGTTGGTTACTTAAGGTTTGCGTCATTAGGCTGCTTTTCTATTAGTCCATTTTATACACGGTATGGGCCTGTCCATCTGTTTCATTTATTAGGGTTAGAGTATTTATAATGCATAAATGCACCGTAGTTCATTAACATTTTTCATACTTATCATTGTAACCCTAAATCACGCCTCTACAATAGCAATTCTTTATCGAGGTCTTCTAAGGCTATGAAGCTTTAATCATTAAGCACACATTGAATCATTGTCTCATTCATCATTCATACTTTGTTTTCTGTTTAGAATCTTATCAATCTTAAAGGATTTTATTCCTATCAATCACGAATTTGGATAGTGAGGTTCAAGTGGGTGGTTAGGGTTAGAGCCTTTACACGAAGAGGTTTTGCTCATTCCTTCTGTTAGACGATATACTTTTGTATTATTGTATTTAGGCTTGTATTGTTTAGTCCATTATATGTATTTTGCCCATGTAGCCTCATGTATTTATACTCTCTTTATTGAAGTCGTATGACAAGGGAATTTATGGATTATCATGGTATCAGGCCTAACCTCTAACCCTAGCCGATCCTGTTCCTAAATCAATCTCCTCTACTCTCGACGTTCTCTTCTTCTTCCCCTGTTTGTTGTTTCTTTCTTCTTCACCATTACAGGTGACAACAACACCTCCACAAACCCTGCCCACAAGGCGTACGACATCGCCAACATCAAAACTTATGTACCAATCATCCTCAATCTCTCTACCCACAACTACGGCCTCTGGAGTGACCTTTTCAATGCACACTGCATTGCATATGGGGTTGCTGACCATATTGATGACACACACGACCCCCCCCCCCCCCCAATAAACCTCCTACGGACCAGGAGTGGAAGGAACTCGACAATCTTGTGAAACTATGGCTTTTCGGTTCTATCTCACAAAAACTTATTACCTCTGCCTACTCCATCAACGCCACTGCTCGCAAAATTTGGTTGAACCTATAATCCCTATTTTATGATGATAAAGAGTCGGTGTCTATGCAATTAGAAGATTAACTCAGAAACATAACCTTGGGAGACTTAACCATTCACAATTATTGTGAAAAGATAAAGAAGATCGTTGATACGCTTGAGGGCCTCGGTGAAAAAGTCAAGGATCGTAGTGTTGTACTTCATGCATTAAATGGACTCCCAAGCAAGTTTGAAAGCGTTGTCGGCATCCTCCGCTTCTCCAAACCTCTTCCATCGTTTTTTGAGATGCGATCCATCCTCTTGGTTGAAGAATCGAGATTGAACAGCCACCGTGTCACTCTCCCATCACATGAAAATCACCCCTCTTTGCCTTCTCTGCTCCATGTTGCTGACCCTTCTTCACCATCGACCCATGGAGGAGGGGGCAGATCCTACCGGGGAAACAATTCCCGTCGCAGTGGAGGTCGCAACAACCACGTCGCCAGCAGCCTCCCGGTCAAACCTTCTTTGGTTAGCAATCGTGCCATACCCTAACTGGGTGGGTTTATTCTCCTGCGCCCCATCCATTTCCGTTAATATGGACCCCATCTGGTCCGAACCAACAAAATTAGGCCTTTACTCAACAGATCTCTCACCCGACTTATTTACCGAACCAACACTACAGCCGACCCAATTCTAGCGACTTAGGTCTTCTCGGCAGCAAGCCCTCAACACCTCAAACCCGTATCTAGTATTCTAGCCCAAATCAGCCACCGTGGGCCTGGCTCAGTAATGATCAACCCACATCGCTCCCAAATTATTTTAGCACCATGTCTTTAAATGATCCGGGAAATAGTGGTTGGGTCATGCACACGGGAGCAATCGATCATGTTCACGCCAATGCAGTTATACTCAAATCCATCTTTAATAATCATTATCCTCGCTCTATTTATGTCGGTAACGGTTCTGCAATACCTGTTGTGACCTGGGGACACTCTATTTTTCTTATTCCAAATATTTATCGTACCCTCCATTTATAGAATGTCCTTATTACACCCAATATTATTAAAAAATTCATATCTGTTCGCAAATTTACTACTCACAATGATTTTTCTATTGATTTTGATCCTTACAGTTTCATTGTTCTTGATTACTAGACTCGTTGTCCTCTCATCTGCTGTGATAGCTCAGGCCCTCTGTATCCTATCACTAGCTCCACCAGTCATGCTTTCATCTCTACTTCACCCACTATTTGGCATCAATGAATCAGTTCATCCGGACGATCAAGTCTTGAAGCATCTATTTTCTAGTAGTTCTATTTCTTGTCATTTACCTAAAAATAATGTATCTTGCCAAGCTTGTCAACTTGGCAAACACACTAGACTTCCCTTTTCTTTATCTGATACTACTGTTTCTGCACCCTTTAAGATTATACATTATGATGTTTGGACATCTCCTATATCTAGTAATGATGGTTTGAAATATTATGTCTTGTTTCTTGATCATTATACACATTACCTTTGGGTTTACCCCCTTAAACATAAATCTGATGCATTTCAAAAATTCTTGCATCTCTCTAACATAATACACACTCAATTTAAGGGTACTATCAAGTAATTTCAATGTGATAACGAGGGTGGAGTACAATAATAAATCCATTCATGATCACCTAGCCTCTCATGGCATTATTTTTCGTTTTTCATGTACTCACACCTCTCAACAAAATGGTCGATCAGAACGTATGATTTGTACTATCAATAACATGATGTGAACCCTTCTCTTTCATTCTCATCTTCCTCCTACTTTTTGGCCCGAGGCCCTCCACATGGCAGCCCACTTACTCAACATTCTCCCTTCTGTCTCCATTTCTGATGACACTCCACAGTACAACCTTTTTCAGCGCCATCCCACTTATGACCACTTACGTGTGTTTGGTTTCTTGTGTTTTCCTCATCTTCACACCACCCATAAATTCCAACCCCGCTCCACTCCTTGTATTTTCCTTGGCTACCCCACTCTTCATCGTGGGTTCCGCTATTTTGATTTATCCTCTTGAAAGGTCATTCTCTCTCGTCATGTCACCTTTAACGAGTCCATTTTTTCGTATGGCTCGGTTACTCCAACCGAACCTCCTTCCTATGATTTTTTATCTGACTCTGATATCTCTCCCAACCTTTTTCAGACACTAAACCCTCCTCCTACTCCACTTGTGATGGGTTATGAGCACTACAACATTCCTATGGTGTACATCCAACCCTAATGCTTTGGATCTAGGTTTTTCTCAAGTTATACATGCAACAAATCATCCAAAGCATAAACCCTAATACCTATCATAGCAATTTTGAAATTGAAATATGATTAGGGTTAGAAACCTTACCTCACTTATTATGTAGCAATAACAAGAACAATCCTTCTTGATCTTGACTTCTGAAAGCCTAGTGCCCCAAGTGTTGCACCTCTAATGGAGTCACAAACACTCTTGAAAAGTAAGACTTAGGAGAGAGGTGGAAGAATTTGGCCAATGCTTCTTAATAACTCATAGAGCCGAGTTCCCAATGTAAAAGGGTCCTTATGTAGTTATGTGGGCAACTAGGGCTTCCATTTGAAATCCCAGTTCTCTGCTTAGGCCTGAAGCAATCCATGGAACCCTTCTAGAAGGCCCCTTGGATGAAATCTATATGGGCTTCCCATAGATTTCGTCCATCCCTTCTTTTAGGAGTCCACAACCCAACTTACAACTAACAGTTAATTACAATATTATCCCCTTTAATTTAATCAATCTTTTTTGACCACTAAATTAATTCCAAATTAATTTCTGATCAATACTAATTACATAATATGATTTTCAAATAATATATTAATCTTGGAATATATTAATAAAACAATTTCGAGTACCAATTTATTATTCATATAATAAATCCTATTTTCTCTCCATTTGTCATCCTATCAAATTACATGAGTGAAGGCAACCCAAAAGGACTATGCTATCAAATCAAGTACATACCAAAAATAGTTATGGGCTTAGACACCTACTCCAACAACTTGTTCCACCCACCACCACTACTTCCACTAACACCCCTTCTTCTCCTCATCTATCTGATGATAGGCCTACTTCCCCACCACTTAGTCCTCCATCATCCACTCATGTCACCCCACCTCCCCTCCGACTCATCCCATGCACACCAGATCTAGAAGTGGCATTGTGAAACCTATTGCTCACCTCAATCTACATTCCTCATCTATCTCATCTGTCCTTAGGTCACATATACAGGCTTTGAAAGATACAAATTGGCATAAAGCAATGAATGAGGAATACAATGCTCTTATTTCAAACGGTACTTGGGTCCTTGTACCATGCCCCCAGGGGTCAACGTGGTTCGATCTATGTGGATATTCAAACATATGTTTAATGATGATGGTTCTTTATCTCGCTATAAAGCGAGATTGGTAGCAAACAGTCGTAGTTAACAACAGGGAGTCGATTGTGATGAGACTTTCAGCCCGGTTGTCAAACTGACTACTATCCACACTGTTATCAGTCTGGTTATTTCTAGGAATTAGCCCATTCATCAGCTTGATGTGAAGAATGCATTTCTTCACGACCATCTTCACGAGACCGTTTACATGCACCAGCCACCAGGATTTCAGGACCCTCAGCATCCAGATTATGTATGCCATCTTTAGCGATCTTTATACAGTCTTAAATAGGCCCTGCAAGCCTGGTATCAACGCTTCGCTCAACAGGCTCTACGAATGGGTTTTCACCACAGTCTCATGGATACCTCCCTATTTATTTATCATCATGGAGCCGATACAACCTCTTTATTGCTATATGTTGATGACATTGTGTTGACTGCATCATCTACGTCTCTACTTGAGTCCATCATAGCTCACCTCAGATAGGAGTTTGCCATGACTGATCTTGGTGCTCTCAACTATTTTCTAGGCATTCTCGTCACCCGAGCGTCTCAGGGTCTCTTTCTATCCCAACAGAAATATGCATCTGAGATTCTTGATAGGGCCCATATGAGTCAGTGTAATCCTGCTCGCACACCAGCTGAAACCACACATAAGTTGGATGCTACTGGTTCTCCTGTTGCCGACCCCTCTCTGTTTCATAGTCTGGCTGGTGCTCTTCAGTACCTTACTTTTACTCGGCCGGACATTGCCTTTGCTGTTCAACAGATTTTCCTATTCATGCATGACCCACATGCTCTCAAATGCATTTTACGCTATATCAGTGGTACCTTGGACCACAATCTGTAACTTGATGTTTCTCCGACGTCTGATCTTTGTGCTTACTCAGACGTTGACTGGGGTGGGTGCCCCGTGTCGCGGTGATCCACTTTAGGATACTGTGTATTTCTTGGCGATAATCTCATCTCACGGTCGAGTCTAAATGACAAGGGGTCATTTCTAGGTCTAGTACAGAGGCAGAGTATCGTGGCGTTGCTAACGCTATTGCAGAAACATGCTAGGTTTGTAATTTACTTCGAGAGCTTCGGTGCCTCGTACCAAAGCTACTAATGTTTATTGTGATAATGTTAGTTCGGTTTACATGACGTCGAACCCCGTGCAACATCAACGCACAAAACATTGAGATTCATATTCATTTTGTTCGTGATCTAGTTGCTCGTGGTGCAGTTCGAGTTTTTCACGTACCTTCTTCCGCTTAGTATGCCGACATCTTCACCAAAGGCCTTCCGACTGTGCTCTTTAACGATTTCAAAACCAATTTGAACGTTCAGAATTCCCTTCCCGATCAAATTGCGGGGGGATGTTAGACGATATACTTTTGTAGTGTTGTATTTAGGCTTGTATTGTTTATCCCATTGTATGTATTTGGCCCATGTAGCCTCATGTATTTATACTCTCTTTATTGAAGTCGTATGACAAGGAAATTTACAAATTATCACCTTCCTGCTTAAAGCATATGCCACAACGTTTTCTTTACCGGGATGATAACAAATTTCACATTCGTAATCATTTAACAATTCGACCCATCTTCGATGTCTCATATTAATCTCTTTCTGATCATAGATATGCTGAAGGCTCTTGTGGTTGGTGATGTTGGATTAGTGTCTAAGTCTATAACTATAAATGGTATGTACTTGATCCGACTCGACATGGTCCATTTGGGTTGCATGGCATCGAAACATTTGGATAGACCGTTTGTGAGGATAGGACATTTGTGACAAATTAATATATTATAAGTTCTAATATATTAATATGAAATCATGTTATTTAATTAGTATTGATCAAGAATAAATTTGGACTTAATTCAGTGATCGAAAGAGACTAATTAAATATATGGGGATTGATTGTGTAAATCATTCATTCTTATATATGTGGGATTATGATCCGTGATTCCTTATGTTGGGTTTAACCCATGTGGTGACCCATGGATACTCCATGGAGGTTAAAACCCATGGAGCATAAGGAATGGGTAAAGTCATGGGTTACATGGTGTAACCCTAATGTGCACACTATATAAGGACCGCTTTAGCTCAAGAAATTGGCACTAGTGATACATATATGAGGGCTAACCGATTTGAGCATGAGTGTCTTCTTCTCATGGTTATTCCATGTGTTGGTGATGTTGTGTGAACCATTTGAGGTGTCACACTTGGGGCACTAGGCTCTCGAGCTTCATGGAGTTAAGCTACATCAACAATGTATGTATTTCTATCTAGTTTATTACCCAAGTATCAATGTTTTGTATGCTAGTTAGGGTAATACCTTGGAATATTCATATTTGCATGTATAATAGAGAAAACATAGATCCAAGGTATTTAGGTGTCACACTCCAAAACTAGAACGACGGAAATGTTCGGGGGTGGAGGACGTCATGTTTAGTATCACAAGGCATGCATCATAGTAATCAAAGTAGTAAACAACCATTTCATTAGAAAGAAAGTGTTTACAAAGTATGTGGTTCACATAACATAGACTATAAAACAAAACAAGACTTGAAGCTATACTGCTCCATCTTCTGAATCCCAGAGCGCATACCTGTCTACTCTACTTGTCTCTTGAGAATACAAGTTATTTTGAAAGAGTAGATCAGCATTTAAGCTGGCGAGTTCATAAGATTTTAGTGATGTAAGTAAGTTGAAAGTTCTTTTAGAAAAGTTCGCATGTTCCTCCAGATAAGTAAAAATGACTCTACAATCCTTTCTATGAGTACTAAATGGATACAAGTTATATAAAACCCATAGTAAACAAAAAATTGGTTGTGTGTATCTGCCCTAAGCCCACAACCAAACAAGGAATAGGAAATAAGGTGGAAGAAACACATCCCATTGGTTGTTAGATCCATGTTGTATATAACCTTGGTGTATTCACTCGGTACTCACAGAGTTAACTGTAATAGTTCCTTTAATTTGATGTAAACATTATTTAAGAAAATCCTTATTTATTTTAGTAAAAATGGTAAACACAATGGTTCCTTCTACAATCACTTAGTTTATACTAGCTATATATAATCTAATACCGAATAGATAGTTAATTGTGTGAATCTTCCCTAAGCCCACAACCAAACAAGGAACAGGAAATGAAGCGGAAAGCACACATACAATTACTTATCGAGTATTAATTATATATAACCCTGATGTATAAACTAAGGTATTATAGAGTTAACCACATAAGGTCCTTTAAGTTTGTACTGGTTTAATAAAATGGATTAAACCCTTTACTGGTAAGTTTCTAGTTTTGAATAACAAATGTTCTATTTGAAAAGTATGTTTTGTACTAGAAAACGGTGCATTGAATTAGTGTTCTATGACATGGCCCATACCTGGTACTCCTTATGATTACTTGGCATATACGGAATATATATAAAGCTAAGATCAAATAGATAGTAGGTTGAGTAAATATGCTCTAAGCCCACAACCAAACAGGGAACAGGAAATGAAGCGGAAAGCACACATCCTACTACATGTCGGATCCGATTAATATATACCCCTAATGTATACACTAAGGAATCATAAAGTTAGCATTATAGGCCCCCTTTCTACTGAATATACTAGACTTGACTGTTCTGTTTGTCGTTTGTAAAATGTAAGTTTTCCCTAGTTTATAACTATCTTAACACGGAAATAGTTTGCATTAACTTTCAAGTGGATGTGTCACAATATGAAAGTAATGGGAAAAGGTAAGTACACAGTTGTCTTTTGAATTAACATCCTGACATACTGATTACCTTTAAACATGTTTGTTTTAATAAGGTCATAATGTGATGGATAGTACCCATACTATACGCTCTCCCTGCAAGAGATTCTGGGGACCAAACGCGACTTCCGCAAACAAATTGCTAGGCCGTGTAAATTCACATTAATGTTATATGATCATGTACATCCAATTTACTATCACCTTTTGTTTAGAATAATGAGTTAGTGATTATTGGTATAGTTAGATCATGTAGTGTTCTCCTGCTATAGCATTTAGTATGTTCGTTCTGTTATAGTATCTTAGTATGTTCTTCTGTTATCATGTATAGTGTATAGTATGTCTCTCTGATGTATTGTATCTACCTCCCTGTTTCTCTTTATAGTATGCACTAGTATCTAGTATGAACTGAACCTCTAAACTATACCCCTTATCGTTTACTAGTGTTTTACTTGAACTGTTATTGAAAAGACTCATTTTACTACTAAGTTATGCTTGTACTTTAAAAACGGAGTTTTGTTAAACTATAAAGTAACATTACTTTAAAAGAGTTTTTGAAATGTTTTGATCACTTATAAAAGACATAAGAAATCTTTTGAAAGATGTTTATAACAAACATTTACACAATTATCATTGTGTTCAACTTGTATCCCCCCTCCCCCCTTAAAAGCATTTAAAACAGTTAAAAGATTTATTATAGGGGTATGAACTCACCTTATGTGGGTGATTCAAACGAATATGCGCGTAAGGATGAGAAGTTCCACGAATGAAGTCCCGAGACACAAACGAGTCCTAAATGACATATATGGCAAGTATTGGCATGAATATAATGTTTATAAGCAACTATATGAAAGGAAACACTTGGACCAAGTGTTAGAATCACATGTGATTCATCTAAGGGATGTTTAAGGCCACCTTTAGGTGTTTACGGCCATGGCTTTATGCCCATGGAGTTTACGGCCGTAAACTTATGGTAAAATGTGCTTAAGAGGGTGTTTGAATGCTAGGGAAACTTGAGGGACCATTGCTCTACACAAGGATGAGCAAAACTAACTTATTGGAAGGTGTTGAGGTGTTTACGGCCACACCATAAAGTCTATGGCCGTAAACTCTCCAAATGGTCTCATTTTGGGTCATAAAGGCAAGGGGTCTCAAAGGTTCAAGTGTTCCAAGGGTTTGCTAGGGTCTATAAGTGTTTAAGTCTTAAAACATGACAAATACAATGATTTACGACCATGGGAGATGCTCCTGGCCGTAAACTCTCATTGATGTTGACTTTGATGACGTTTTAAGGCTATGATCTAGTGTTTAACATGTACAACTAGATGATAGATGGAATACTCACACTTTTGAGGGCCTTTGATGAGTTTTCGGCCACACCAAGAACAAGTGTGTGTTCTTGGTGAAAGTTGAAGATCTAGCCAAAAGTTGATTTCCATGGATGAAATCAAAGGGTGATTCAAGAGTAAGAAGGATAATCACAACTAGAGGGAAGAATCACTTACATTTTGGAAGACCGGGAATGAAAATCTTGATGATACTTGAGAGAGAATGGAAGTGTTCTTGAGGTGGAAGTGTAAGAATGAAGGAAAGTGAAGGGAAGGAGTCTTATGGAGGGAGTTTACGGCCTACCTTGAGTTTACGGCCGTAAACTCATGTGTTGTGGCCGTTAACTCCTTTTTGGTGATCTTAAGGCTTGAATGTTGCACAGTGTCTCTAGCAGGTACATTCTAACACTCATTCCTTAAGTGTACTAGGCTTAAAACCCAATAGAATGACCCTTAACAATGCTAGAAGGTAATAAATTTTTGGGTTGTCAGATTAGGGTTGCATGTACACTTAGTAGTGTTAGAATGCTCAAAACCCAACAGTGGTATCAGAGCCTAGGCTTGTTTTCAATTATACTTGATGCAAAGTGCTGAAAAAAATCGATTTTCGGGCTGTCTGGGCACTGGACTCGCCGAGTCCATGAAGAAACTCATCCTACTCGTCAAGTAGGTTCATACACGCGACGAGTAGGACCCCCAGACAACATATTTTCGAGGTTTTTGGTTGGAATTGGACTAGAAACGTTACCCTAAGCTGTTTTTGAACTTATAAACCTGTTTTTGATGTGGTAATGTTCATTCTAATCCAATTTCAAAGATAATTGTCAATAGATTCATGTTTTGTATTAGTTTAAGGATTAGGCTAATTACATGAAAAAGTTTGATTTGAATTATCTTGTTCTTATGAGTTGCTTAGATTAATAGGAAAGTTATGTGAAATTGTTGTTTTCAATCCAAATTAATCTAAGAGTTGATTCTAAAATGTGTTTTTGTAACTTGTCCTCAAGTTATATGAAAAGTCACATTTAAGATTCATAAAACTCATAAATATTTCCATAGGTTATGAATAAAGAAAAGTCATATTCTTTTATGAATTTAAAGTCTTCCATAACTTGTCCTCAAGTTATGGAACTTGAAGAGTTTTTTGTATTAAAACTACTTTAAACACATAAGTTATGGAAATTGAATAGTTTTGAATAGTTTCTAAACTTACCCTCAAGTTTTGGAATTTGAAAAGTTTTCCCATTTGAATACTTTAATTCAAAGTTAAGCCTTTAGAATTTTAAAAGTTAAAATTCAACCCTTATACTTTATAGTAATATAAGTTAGTAATATATATATATATATATATATATATATATATATATATATATATATATATGTATAAGAGCAAGTCAGTCTTACCGTTAGTAGGCCTCATTCACGAAGCTGGTCTATAAGGGGGGTATAAGGTTACTGCCTATAAAATGGCAATTTAATGGGTGTCCACTCTCACCCACCACTTCCTTGACTGGTGGAGGGTCTTTAGCCGAACGGGTAGGACAAGGACTGGAATTCTCCCTTCATTAAAAGTATTAATGATAAATACTAAGTAACTAAACTTTTATAAATTCCCAATCTTAGTTACTTTGGAAAAATGTGAATTTGGTGCTAACCCATGAAATTACACTTTGCACTTTGCTTAAGTCGGTTAGTGGAGCGAGTGTGGTTAACCGGCACACTAGCTGAATTTAACAAGGTAGGCAAACGGTAACTTAATGTTTATCATAGTATCGGTGGAGCGCTTGTGGTTAACCGACACATCGATTAAGGGGTAAATTATTAAGGGTACCATGTAATTTGAATGGTTACTTCACACCTTGTTTTATGATCCTCGACTCCCAGTCACAAAACCTAAAGGGCACACTCGAGATTGAAACATGCCATTGAAAGTTCAATGAATCTCAAAAGATCTAGGAGTTTCAAATCCAATTAAGACCTAATAAATTATTTCTTTTTTCATGGTGGAAATTGGTGAATCGTCATTCACCTACCTTCAAATATTTCATAGCTTGGATTACGACATCCCTCTTCCAAGTTATAAAATATTGTGTCGGGTCCTAGCTTTAATATTTCATATTGGGTGTTATATTAAGGACTTTAGATAAACTATCTTGAATATCTCCCAAAAGATGTCTAGATCAGACATCTATGATCTTCCCAAATCTCTTGGAACTTCACTTCCTCCACCTCCTCCAAGTATTCTCCCTAACCCACAAGTTCAAGGTCACTCAAGCCCTATTGGTAAGCAAGGTCTATGTGTGATAGCATCTTGGAGATGAAGTCACATATTGACAAGCCGTGAGAGTTGGGTGTCAAAGTCTTAAGAAAGTTGGATGTTCAATCACTTTATAAGTCACATAGTGAGTTACCTCTAGGACTACTATGAAATAGACTATGACATGACCCTTAATGATCTTATCTATTTGCTTGGTGCTGCTGAATCAGCAAGATTTGGAGCACTAGTAGAGCAAATTTGATTAAGAAGATCAACTTCCCAGACTTCCATGGACATTAAAAATGGTAACATAGGATATCTAGAACAACCTTCTTTTCCCAAGGAAAGGGATCGGCCATAGTCAACTCGGTTGACCAAATGGTAAAGAGAAAGGCAGGTCTGTGATAGTCCCATGTACCATTCCCAAAGAGTCCATATGTTTCTCTTGAAAAAGGAAGGGACATTGATTGTGAAGCTGCCTATTTACCTGAAAGATCATAAGGTTGATCAAGTCAAGAAGTTTGACTCTACTTCAGGTAAAGTCCACTATCTAACTCTCTTAAGCTTCTATTATGAGATTCTTATTACATGATGTGACTAGGTCACATGTTGATGTTTTAAAAATCAAAGAAAAATAAAGAAACTTAAAGGAAGTATATGTTGATTCTAATCGCGAAGATGAATTTCGATCGCATGGTTTGGTGATCAGAATTTTGAGCTGTTACTTAGGAGTTATGATAAATTGCTTAGGAATAGATAACAACAAAGTTTTCCTTATACTTTTGCACTGTAAGGATAAGTTTTTCCGCAAAGTTTTTAAAATAAAAGGAAAATTTTGATTTCATTTATTCTAAGTATCCTTACAATGGCATTTGTGGGAAAGTTGTTTCTTATATGATTCCATTGATAGGAGTATTGGAAAATGTATTTGTTCCTTTCATTTGTGGTAGTGTCTAAATTTACCAAATAAGGAAAAATTCTTATCACCCAAGGTTTCAGTTGGATAGAATGTTGGAAATCACAAGTTGTATAGTAAGATGAATGAGAATTTTCAAATTTGTAAAATTAAGACTAATTCCTTATTCACATGTACATGTGAGTCAAGTGAAGGACTAAGGGATCGAGTACACATTCTTGTGCACTGGTCAAGTCCACCACAAAAGATCGATAAGATTATTTGTCATGATTTACTAAAGTTTAGTAAAAATGGTTATACTTACAAGTTTAAGTATAATTCTGAAGCATTGGAAAAGTTTTGATGTATGGCAGAATGAATGAGAAGAACCAAATTGTAACATCCGGATTCCTAAGTATCCTATTTTGTTCTTTTATTTTTGGGAATTGTGAGGAGACTTGGCGAGTTGGCGTCTAAACTCGCCGAGTATGGTCGCGGATTCGTATGCGAGTTCATAGCTGGACTCGGCGAGTTTATGAGTGGACTCGGCGAGTCCACGCTGTTTAATGAAACCCTAATTTCCAGGGTTTGAGACCTATTTAAAGGCCCTTAGGGCCGTCATTTGCAACCACCAACCCCCAGAGAGAAACCCTAAGCGATCTAGATCGTTTGTGAGGAAGGAGAGGCCATTCTTGATCCTTTTGTGGGTGTTTTTGCAAGAAGGAGGTGACCAAGGCAAGAGGAGGCTGAAGGAGGAGCGATTGTGGTGATTTCTGAGTTCTTAGAGATCATATTGAGGTATTTTGCTCGGACCTTCTTCAGTTTTGATGTTGATTCTTAGTGTTAGGGTTTTCTAACCCTTTTAGAGGATGAATAAGTGGAGCATTTGGTCCCTTCTCGAGTCTATGTTCTGGATCTGGACCCAAAGAGGTCCAGAGACCTTAACCCTTGGAGCTTTATGAGTTATTTTGGGATCCATGAGCTTGGGATGTCATTTTTGGGGCTAAATCACCATGTTAGACCATTTAGATGTTATTTGAGTGTCAAGGTCTGAACTTTACGTGATTATCATGCTTGGGAAGACCAGATCTATGAATTTAAGGAACAGATCTGACCTCAGGAGGCCTATGGAGTTTGTGCATGGCATGAACTCGCCGAGTCCGAAGAACAGACTCGGCGAGTAGGATGAGGGTTTCCAGTAAATCACTTAGTGAGTGGACTTGCCGAGTTGGGGAATAACACGGTGAGTCAGGGAGAGTCAGGGGGACTGGAGTTCAAGGCGGAACTCGCCGAGTTGTTCTTGAGACTCGGCGAGTTGAGTCGGGGTGGCCCTGCGATTCATGCCAGGAGGAACTCGTCGAGTCAGGGGAAGTACTCGACGTGCCAAGAGAGGGACTAAGAGAGTCTGTGGACACGTGTAGACTCGCCGAGTCGCTCTAGTGCACTCGACGAGTCGGGTCAAAGTTTGACCGTTGACCTTGTTGACTTTTAGGGTTGAGTACAGTTGTATTTATGAGAGTATTACTTTATGTGATTAGGCGGAGGCTAGATCACATTTCTTCCGAGTCAGATATTTACCGAGACACCGAGGTGAGTCTTCTCACTATACGTTACCTAGAGTGGTATTATGTGTTGACCAGAGGGTCTTATGTGTTATGTATGAGATTATGTGCTATGTGATATATGTATGTTGTATGATGTTATAGACCGGACCGGAGGGTCCAACGAGCTATGACCGGACCAAAGGGTCCAACGAGCTACGGGACTGGAGGGTCCCGCTGAGACACATCGACCGGAGGGTCGTATTATAGCCTCGAGTGGCGTATGTGTTGTATGCGGTATTTTGTGAAACTCACTAAGCATTTATGCTTACAGTTGTTGTGTTATGTGTTTCAGGTACCAGTGATGAGCGCGGGAAGGCGCCGACATGATTCGTACACACACATTGGAGTTTATATATATTCTGATCTTGGGGTTTTGTACTGATACAATGTTGATACAATGTTTTTAAAATGAATTTGAATGATATTTTATGGTTTTCAAAAGTGAAAATTTGTTTCAAATTTTTACGGTGTTACAAGTTGGTATCAGAGCCTTGGTTTGAGGGATTCGGATGCATCTTCGGGCATATCTGAACTCAAACTGAGGATTTGAGGAAATTTTTTGATAATGAAGTACAATTTTTGAAAAGAGTAAAAAGAGTTTTGAGACAAACAGAGCAGAGCCGTGTGTACGATCAGCCAGCGCCCGAACGGTGAATCCCCAAAAGTAGCCTTACATTATGTGTTATGAGATATGTTATGTTACATTATGCATGCTAGAGTAGGCTAGGTATACATATTAGGACTAGAGAGGCCGGATTTGTGATTCCTTAGCCTAGGAGATTTCTGCTGCTGAGATGCTTTGAGAGCGAGTAGATAGCAGTTAGGAGCTCATGAGAGTAGAGTACTCGTAATCCAGGATCCAAGGAGGAGGACTTGGAGTGAATGTTGATGCGGTGTGGTCAGTAGTATTGGTCCCGTACTACTAAAGACACCGGATCAGTGGGCATTCCAAATAAGAATCTTTTGGACAACGGAGGACGAGTAGGGTTGCGTTATCGGGTATGAGTATGATCGATCGGGTCTCTGATAATTATTGTTGTATTTCAGAGGCATCATGGTTGGGACTCGACACACACCTGAGAGAAGTGGTGTCAGCGACGAGGAGATCCGTCGATTGATTCACGAGGAGGTGGCTGCTGCCATCCGGGCTGAGATTTCCGAGATGTTTGGGGACATCAAGGCCACACTGATTGAGACTTTCGATGAGCGGTATGCAGCGCTGCCTGAGGCTGCTGCAGCTGCAGCTACTGCTGCTGTTGCTGCTGCCAGACCTCAGAGAGGTGACTCGTTGTTGTTTCGGGAGTTCAGCAACACGAAGCCACCAGAGTTCGACGGGACGCAGTACCCGATTGCCGCTATGAGATGGATCTCTAACAACGAGGGATGTTTCTATATGTGTTCTTGTCCAGAGCACTTGAGAGTTCGGTTCGCCCTGAACCAACTCCGCTTGGGAGCGAAGGATTGGTGGAAGTTCGTGACGACGAACTTCACTTTGGCTGAGATTTCCGAGGTGACCTGGGAGAGGTTCACCGCTATGTTCAGAGAGGAGTATGTTCCCCCGGTGGAGAGGGAACGGTTGATTCAGGAGTTCTTGACCCTCAAGCAGGGTATTGATTCTGTGACAGTGATCACCAGGAAGTTTCATGAGAGGGCGATGTTTTGCCCTGAGCAGGTGTCTTCTGAGCAGGCTCGTATGAGCCGTTATCTGAGTGTTCCGAGGACAGATATTCGGGAGTTCGTGGCGAACTTGACTTACCGGACATTTGCTGAGCTCCAGGAAAATGCTCGGAAGAAGGAGATTGAGTTGGAGACTCAGGCCAGGGAGGAGGCCGAGTCACAGAGGGCGGATCGGCGACCGGCTCAGTCTCATCCGGCAGCCAAGCGGGCTAGACCTACTGATTCGAGATCTAGAGGCGCGAAGGGCCGCACTTGTGGGAAGTGCGGCAAGAGTCACGAGGGGTCATGTAGGGTTAGGGTATGTTACAAGTGCAGAAAGGAGGGGCATATCGCGAGGGATTGCCCCAAGGGATTTTCGGTTTGCTTTCATTGCAACCAGACCGGTCATCGGAAGGCTGAGTGCCCTCAGCTACTTCAGGGATCAACGCAGGGATCTGCACCTGCTGCTAGGGCTACTGAGGTTCGGCCGGTGAAGGCCGAGGCACCGAAGGCTTGTGGGAGAGCATTCCAGTTGACTGCGGAGGAGGTCCGCGCGGCGCCCGATGCTGTGGCTGGTATGTATTCTATATTCATCTTTTATTTGAGTTGAGTTATTATGCTTATATGATGATGTGCGTAGGTACTTTTCTTGTGAGTTCTGTGCCTGCTTTGGTATTATTTGACTCGGGTGCGAGTCGGTCGTTTGTTTCCGTAGCATTTAGTCAGCACATTAGTATCCGTCGGGAGGCGTTGGAACGGCCTCTGCGAGTTTCCATAGTTGATGAGCGAGCAGTGTATGCTTCAGATGTGATTCGAGGATGTGTCCTTGAGATCTTCGGTGTGGAGTTTCCGATAGATCTGGTTCCGATTGCGATGGGGGACGTGTGTGTTATAGTGGGTATGGATTGGTTGAGTCGATTTGGAGCATTGATAGATTGTGAGCGTCAATTGGTGACGATTTGAGACCCTATTGGGGGAGTTCTTACGGTGTACAGCGAGGGTACACGTACAGGTTCAACATTTTGCTCGGCCGCCAGAGTGAGACAGAGTCTACAACAGGGCTGTAAGGGATTTGTGGCGTATGTGATGGATGCAAGGGTTGATTCAGAGAGACTGAAGTCAGTGGATGAGGTCCCTATAGTGCGTAAGTTTCCGGATGTGTTTCCAGAGGAGTTGCCGGGTGTGACTCCGGAGTGGCAAGTAGAGTTTGGTATTGAATTGGTTCCGGGAGCTGCACCTATCGCCAAGACGCCTTATCGCCTTGCGCCTCCAGAAATGCAGGAGTTATCCTCGCAGCTCCAGGAGCTGCTAGGGAAGGGGTTTATTCGGCCGAGCAGTTTGCCATGGGGGCGCCTATTCTTTTTGTCAAGAAGAAGGATGGTTCACACCGGATGTACATTGATTACCGGGAGTTGAACAAGCTAACGGTCAAGAACCGTTATCCGTTGCCGAGGATCGACGATTTGTTCGATTAGTTGCAGGGAGCATCTTGGTTCTCCAAGATCGATTTGAGGTTTGGGTATCATCAGGTGAGGGTGCGGGAGGAGGACGTCCAGAAGACAACATTCCAGACTCGTTATGGGCATTACGAGTTCGTGGTGATGCCTTTCGGACTCACCAACGCACTGGCGGTTTCATGGATCTCATGAACAGAGTGTGCAGACTGATGTTGGATCGCTCAGTGATCGTGTTCATCGATGACATATTGGTGTATTCGAGATCCAGAGAGCAGCATGAGGAGCATTTGAGGGAGATCCTCGGAGTTCTGAGATCGGAGAGGCTTTATGCCAAGTTCTCCAAATGTGAGTTCTGGCTGCGAGAGGTTAAATTTTTGGGGCATCTCGTTAACCAGAATGGGATATTGGTCGATCCAGCCAAGATTGAGGCAGTCATGAGGTGGGAGGTGCCGAGATCACCCACCGAGATCAGGAGCTTTCTGGGATTGGCCGGCTATTATCGGAGATTTATTAAGGATTTCTGCAAAATCGTTGTGCCACTCACCAAGTTGATCCGGAAGGGTGCTGCGTTTTCTTGGGGTCCGGAGCAGCAGACCTGTTTCGAGACACTTTGCCAGAAATTATGCGAGGCCCCAGTATTAGCCCTTCCAGAAGGGATGGAGGATTTTGTGGTATATTGTGATGCATCGATATCCGGATTGGGAGCGGTGCTTATGCAGAGGGGGCATGTGATAGCATATGCATCGAGGCAGCTTAGGCCTCATGAGTCGAGATATCCCACTCATGATTTGGAACTGGGAGTGGTAGTGTTCGCCCTCAAGATCTGGCGACATTATCTGTATGGGGTTCGATGTACGATATACACGGACCACAAGAGCTTGAAGTATTTGATGGATCATCCCAACCTGAATATGCGCCAGAGGAGGTGGTTGGACGTGGTCAAGGATTATGATTGTGAGATCCTGTACCACCCGGGCAAGGCTAATGTTGTAGCCGATGCACTGAGCCGAAGGGCGGAGGGCGCCCCATTGCAGGATGTTTGTTTGAGATTGACAGTGATGACCCCGGTATTGGATGCTATCCGTAGGGCCCAGGCTGAGGATGTGAGGCCAAAAAGCCAGAAGAGAGAGCGAGTTGTCGGGCTGGTATCGAAATTCGTTACCGATAGCCGGGGCTTATGATATTTCAGGGTCGAATATGGGTACCGTCCGTGGGCGGAACGCGTACCATTTTGATGGAAGAGGCTCATCGATCGAAATTCTCGATCCATCCCGGGGCCATTCTCGATCCATCCCGGGGCCACTAAGATGTATTTGGACCTGAAAAAGGAATACTGGTGGCCCTGTATGAAGAGGGATGTCGCATGGTTTGTAGAGAGATGCTTGACCTGTCGTAGGGTTAAGGCCGAGCAACAACGTCCACATGGTAAGCTGCAACCATTAGAGATTCCCTAGTGGAAATGGGAACAGATTACCATGGATTTCATCACCAAATTGCCAAGGACCACGAGGGGTGTTGATGCAATTTGGGTGATTATGGACAGGTTGACGAAGAGTGCTCACTTCCTGGCCATCAGTGAGAGCTCTTCCGCGGAGAGGTTGGCAGAGATGTATATGAGAGAGGTGGTATCGCGGCATGGAGTGCCGATCTCGATTGTCTCAGATCGAGATGTACATTTCACTTCCAGATCTGGAAGAAGTTTCATGAGGAATTGGGTACGAAACTGCATTTTAGTACCGCATACCACCCACAGACTGACGGGTAGAGTGAGCGGACGATTCATATGCTCGAGGACATGCTACGAGCATGTGTGTTGGATTTCGGCGGGAGTTGGGACACGTATTTTCCCTTGGCAGAGTTTTCTTATAACAACAGCCATCATTCGAGCATTGGCATGCCGCCCTTTGAGTTGTTGTATGGGAGGAGATGTCGGACCCCCATTTGCTGGGGAGAAGTAGGGCAACGTGTGATGGGTAGTACCGAGATTGTGCTTCAGACGACAAAGAAGATCCAGCAGGCCAGACAGAGGTTGTTGACCGCTCAGAGTCGTCAGAAGAGTTATGCAGACAGACGCCAGTCTGAGCTCGAGTTTCAGGTCGGCGACTTCATGCTCCTGAAGGTCTCTCCTTGGAAAGGAGTGATTCACTTCAGGAAGAGGGGAAAGTTGGGGCCCCGATATATTGGTCCTTTCAAGGTGATCGCAAGGGTAGGCAGGGTAGCTTACCGTTTGGAGTTACCAGCAGAGTTGAGTCAGATTCATGACACTTTCCACGTGTCGCAGCTGCGAAAGTGTATAGCCGACGAGTCGACAGTGGTGCCATTAGAAGATATTTAGGTGGATGCGATCCTGAATTATGTTGAGAGACCGGTAGCGATTAAGGATCGGAAGGTCAAGGTTTTGTGGAACAAGGAGGTGCCTCTGGTTCAGATCCAGTGGCAGCATCGGAAGGGGTCAGAGTTGACTTGGGAACCGGAGCGTGAGATGCGGGAGCAGCATCCAGAGTTGTTTGCAGAGTGAGACTTCGAGGGCGAAGTCTGATTCTAGTGGGGGAGAATTGTAACATCCGGATTCCTTGGTAACCTATTTTGTTCTATTATTTTTGGGATTTGTGAGGAGACTCGGCGAGTTGGCGTCTAAACTCGTCGAGTATGGTCACAGATTCGTATGCGAGTTCACAGCTGGACTCGGCGAGTTTATGAGTGGACTCGGCGAGTTTATGAGTGGACTCGGCGAGTCCACGCTGTTTAATGAAACCCTAATTTCCAGGGTTTGAGACCTATTTAAAGGCCCTTAGGGCCGTCATTTGCGGCCACCAACCCCCAGAAAGAAGCCCTAAGAGATCTAGAGTGTTTGTGAGGAAGGAGAGGCCATTCTTGATCCTTTTGTGGGTGTTTTTGCAAGAAGGAGGTGACCAAGGCAAGAGGAGGCTGAAGGAGGAGCGATTGTTGTGATTTCTGAGTTCTTAGAGATCATATTGAGGTATTTTGCTCGGACCTTCTTCAATTTTGATGTTGATTCTTAGTGTTAGGGTTTTCTAACCCTTTTAGAGGATGAATAAGTGGAGCATTTGGTCCCTTCTCGAGTCTATGTTCTGGATCTGGACCCAAAGAGGTCCAGAGACCTTAACCCTTGGAGCTTTATGAGTTATTTTGGGAGCCATGAGCTTGGGATGTCATTTTTGGGGCTAAATCACCATGTTAGACCATTTAGATGTTATTTGAGTGTCAAGGTCTGAACTTTACGTGATTATCATGATTGGGAAGGCCAGATCTATGAATTTAAGGAACAGATCTGACCTCAGGAGGCCTATGGAGTTTGTGCATGGCATGAACTCGCCGAGTCCGAAGAACAGACTCGGCGAGTAGGATGAGGGTTTCCAGTAAATCACTTAGTGAGTGGACTTGCCGAGTTGAGGAATAACTTGGTGAGTCAGGGAGAGTCAGGGGGACTGGAGTTCAAGGCGGAACTCGCCGAGTTGTTCTTAAGACTCGACGAGTTGAGTCGGGGTGGCCCTACGATTCATGCCAGGTGGAACTCGTCGAGTCAGGGGAAGTACTCGACGTGCCAAGAGAGGGACTAAGAGAGTCTGTGGACACGTGTAGACTCGCCGAGTCGCTCTAGTGCACTCGACGAGTCGGGTCAAAGTTTGATCGTTGACCTTGTTGACTTTTAGGGTTGAGTACAGTTGTATTTATGAGAGTATTATTTTATGTGATTAGGCGGAGTCTAGATCACATTTCTTCCGAGTCAGATATTTACTGAGACACCGAGGTGAGTCTTCTCACTATACGTTACCTAGAGTGGTATTATGTGTTGACCAGAGGGTCTTATGTGTTATGTATGAGATTATGTGCTATGTGATATATGTATGTTGTATGATGTTATAGACCGGACCGGAGGGTCCAACGAGCTATGACCGGACCAGAGGGTCCAACGAGCTACGGGACTGGAGGGTCCCACTGAGACACATCGACCGGAGGGTCGTATTATAGCCTCGAGTGGCGTATGTGTTGTATGCGGTATTTTGGGGAACTCACTAAGCATTTATGCTTATAGTTGTTGTGTTATGTGTTTCAGGTACCAGTGATGAGCGCGGGAAGGCGCCGACATGATTCGTACACACACACACATTGGAGTTTATATATATTCTGATCTTGGGGTTTTGTACTGATACAATGTTGATACAATGTTTTCAAAATGAATGTGAATGATATTTTATGGTTTTCAAAAGTGAAAAATTGTTTCAAATTTTTACGGTGTTACACAAATTAGTCAGAAGGATAAAAGTTTCTCAAATCTGAAAAGATGAGAGAGTACTTTAGTATCAGGTTTTGTGATCATCTTTATGATTTAGAAATCATATCACAATTAGTCCTCTAAGTAAATCTTAGTGCATTCTTATGACTAAGAAGAGAAATCTTGAATTATTGGAATGGTTAAATCAAGAAGATGAGTCACACCTCGTTCCAAAACAAGTCTTAGAGTCATACTCCAAAACTGTAAGTTGAGTGACATATATTAAAGAAAGGTTTAAAACACTTGTTAAATGTAAGAGTAAAAGTGTCCTACTCTTGTACATTTGAAATTGGTAAGTTGTGATGTCTTGGATAAAACAAAGTCCAACTTAGGCCAATTGTGTGAAGTTCTTGTCTTGATAAAGAATCCGCACTATCTCTTGAATATTTGGCAAGATAGTCTTATATGTCAAGAGGACAATGGGAGTCTTAAAGATTCTGAAAGCTTCAAGATCTAATCAAGAATAAAACCTATAATTGATCACTAGCATATGACTTGAGGTTTGTAACCTATCGGGTTGACATATTCCTACTTCAGTGCCCATTCCAGTGAAAGTTGGCTTTGCATATGAGTTCTGAGAGTTCTCAAATGGTTGCATAACAACTTGGAAGCAATGCCAGGCCCTTGTGCTGCCACGTGCGAAGAAGTTAAGACTGCACAAGTTCAATCCATATGAGTTTGGATTTGTCATTAACCGTCTCTTGTGATTATGGTTTTGACAAATTCACATGGATAGGAACACATACACCATAAAATCTAAGTGTCATAAGGTTTCTCTCCGATTCATGAAAATGATGGTGAAGAAACGCTTTCACTAAGTAGATTTTAGGTAGATAGCAAGTGTGATATTTGCATTCCTAAAGTCGTTAGTGGAGCGTGTGTGGTTAACCGGCACACTAACATGGACTTGTGAGGAATGCCAAAGGTCTAAACAATTGAGACTATGATTACGGCATCCATTTTCATAGTTCTAAAACTGTTTAGACACACATGTGTGCTATCTAAGGAAAGGTGTATGATTTTGATAAAGTTTTATCAAAGCATCTCGTATTAGAATCTGAACTTTGGTAAGAAAGTCAATAAAGTATTGATTTCTAGAAGTCCAGCTGATTTCTGAGTACATGTCAAAGCTAGTGGGAGCATAAGTGTTATGCTAATAGTCATCATGCTAGTGGGAGCATGATAATTATTATTAGTATTACAAGATAGCAATGTTAATTATAGAAAAACAAAAAGGTTTCAATTGGGAAAAAGTTGTTTTGCTATAATTAAGGGAGAGGATATCCTTCATTTCAATTCTAAAAGCTTAGATTGAGGTTTTAATCATCTTTAGTCAAGGATATATATATGAATTTTATGCTGGAATGGATCAACATAAGGAAATTCTATATATGGGTCTATTATTTGCATTCATAAATTTGATTATGATTACGGTATCCCTTTTCATAATCTGAATTATGAGAACTTGGAAAATAGAAATATTGTAGCAAAAGGAATGGTCTAGTATCATGTCTTTATGTGAGACATCATAAATCATGTCCCATATGCTTCGGATATAGGATCAATTGCATGTGCTATAGTATTCATCCTTACTAAAATTTTCCAAATGTCTGGGGCATTAAGAAGGGAAAAGGTCTAGAATTGGATATGACTAAAAAGATTAAGAAATTGTCGAGGACAATCTAAGGTTTACCAAAGATTGGTTGCTCAGGGACAGTT
Organism: Lactuca serriola; assembly: GCF_051521515.1. Taxonomy (NCBI): domain Eukaryota; kingdom Viridiplantae; phylum Streptophyta; class Magnoliopsida; order Asterales; family Asteraceae; genus Lactuca; species Lactuca serriola. Next base: position 86,617,626 of record NC_136408.1, read on the forward strand.
GGAAGTATAATGTTAATTTTGGAAGGACCATATTGACATATTCTGAAAAGAGGCAACTCCTATTCAAGAGTAATAGTCAAAAGGGGAATATGGAAATGTTCTCATAGGTGGAAGTTGTTCATTAAATCAGTGTAAGGTTAGGAAACTTAATGCAAGAAGAATGTTCAAAGGCAATGAACTCTGAATATGAGACTTCATTTCCATGGAGTAGGTCTCCATTGGAATGCTCTGTAATATATGTTGACAAGTCTTTGTGACTTTGTGCATAATCATTACAAGAGGACCAATGCATATAAGTTTAGAATCTAACAGATTTAGGTAAATGACAGGAATTTGGAATTCTTGCATTTGCGGTAAGGAATTGGGACTGTGAAATGAGAATCTTTGGAATTATGTTCAATCGATCTATTTCACAAAGTAAAGATCATAGACAAACTTAGTATGCATACTTGGTGTATGGCATGACTAGTGTTTAGAAAACATAGTGTACATGCTTGGAGCATGGGACAACTATTGTTTTAATTCAAGTATAAAGTTGATAGTTTGAAACAGTATGCAATGAATGATGGGTAATCAATATCGTGATAAATAAAAGATGGTTTATTTATATTCATAAGTTCTGAGACCATATTGGATTCGATTATTCTTGTGTTTCACTTTGCATGTTTTTACATCCAGAATAACTAGGTCGTTCTTCCTGAATGACTAAGTTATTCAAACCATCCACAGTCGGTAATATGTTGGAAGTAGATATGAATCAAGACTGTCATGGGTTGGCTTGTAGAGGTCTAAGATGTTGGACAAAGTGGTGCTACAACACTCATGAGTGCTCATAATTTATGAGTATTGGATTCAACCCATGCTCATTGGAATCACTTCATGGATTTATCACGAGTGATCATGAAATGATAATATCTTATATTCTTCAAACCTAGAGATATGATTTGTTATTATGAGTTGGTAATACATTGATTGCATGAAACCACATTGGTAACTCGATGTTATAAAACGTGTCTTTGTGTATGATTCAACAAGTAGTAGAACAAGCCATATGAGTCGAAGTTTATCCATTCCTTTTACCTTCAGGATAAAAGCGATATCTGTGGGCCCGTCGATGATTTAGTGATGACACCCCGAAGTGCTTCGCCAAGCCAAGACTAATATGATTTGTTCAGTTAGTTGGTCATCATGAATCGGAAATCGGGAAACAACAAATGGACAGAGAGAATGATTTATAATCCATGTATCAGTCCATATGATATCTAGAATGGAGGAATATATGATCCCTTATCTAATGGACAAGTCATTGACAAAGGTTAGAGTTCATCGACAAGGTCAGAGTTCGACAAAGGCTTTTGAGAGCTACGATTTCCAGTTAGGTTTTGAAGTCATACTCAATAATAGTTTTAGACTTATCCAAGTAGGAGACTATTGGATTAGTGTCTAAGTCAATAACTATAAATGGTATGTACTTGATCCGACTCGGCATGGTCCATTTGGGTTGCATGGCATCAGAACATTTGGATAGACCGTTTGTGAGGAGAGGACATTTGCGACATATTAATATATTATAAGTTCTAATATATTAATATGAAATCATGTTATTTAATTAGTATTGATCAAGAATAAATTTGGACTTAATTTAGTGATCAAAAGAGACTAATTAAATATATGAGGATTGATTGTTTAAATCATTCATTCTTATATATCTGGGCTTATGATCCATGATTCCTTATGTAGGGTTTAACCCATGTGGTGACCCATGGATACTCCTTGGAGGTTAAAACCCATGGAGCATAAGGAATGGTTAAAGTCATGGGTTACATGGTGTAACCCTAATGTTCACACTCTATAAGGACCCCTTTAGCTCAAGAAATTGGAACTAGTGATACATATTTGAGGGCTAGCCGATTTGAGCATGAGTGTCTTCTTCTCATGGTTATTCCATGTGTTGGTGATGTTGTGTGAACCATTTGAGGTGTCACACTTGGGGCACTAGGCTCTCAAGCTTCAAGGAGTTAAGCTACATCAACAAGGTATGTATTTCTATCTAGTTTATTACCCAAGTATGAATGTTTTGTATGTTAATTAGGGTAATAACTTGGAGTGTTCATATTTGCATGTATAATAGAGAAAACATAGATCCAAGGTATTTAGGGTTGCATGTAAACTTAGGAGTGTTAGAATGCTCAAAACCCAACAGGTGAATACAACGCACTTTGTCCCGTACAGATAGTGTTGGATATAGTGTCTAAGTCCATAACTATATTTGGTATGTACTTGACCCGACCCGACATTGTCCATTTGGGTTGCAATTCACCCGAACAATTTATGGATAATCTTTTGAGAATAGTATAAGTTATGATTTATTAATATATTATAAGTTCTAATATATTAATATAAAATCATATTATTTAATTAGTATTGATCTATAATTAATCTAGAATTACTTTAGAGATCAAAAGTATGACTAATTAAATATGGGCTCTTGTATTTATATAGTGTGGGATAATGCTTATTTTGAATGGGATAGGCTTGCATGGAAAGTCCATGGATACTCCATGGAGCTTTAACCCATGGATCTCATGGAAATGAAAAGACATGGGTATTAGGGTTTACATGGATGTAACCCTAATCCGCCATACTATATAAAGGAGGCTTTGGTTCTTGAAATGACACTAGTTGTGGTGAGTATACTAAGAGGGCCGATTTCAAGAAGGGTTACTATTCTCTCAAGGTCCCAAAGTTTGTGGTGATTTGTGATTTCCATTTGAAGCATCCACACTATTAGTGCTAGGCTCTAAAACTCCAAGCAATCAACTACAACTACAAGGTAAGTAATTCTACTAGCTTGATTTGATTCAAGTTCCCCATGCCATGCTAGATAGGATAAGAACCTTGGAAAAATAATTATTTGCATGTATCTTAGTCAAACATAGATCCAAGGTTTCTAGGGTTGCATGTACACCATAAGAGTGTTAGAATGCTCAAAACCCACCAGTGGTATCAGAGCCTAGGCTTGTTTACTAGATACTTGATGCAAATAGCTTAAAAATCAAATTTTTTTGTTCACTGCCATATGAACTCGCCGAGTCCATGTGGGGACTCGACGATTCCATGAAGAAATTCATGCTACTTGTCGAGTCTGTTCATGCACTCGACGAGTAGAGGCTGCAGTGTCCAATTTTTCGAGTTTTACTACTGGAAATGGACTAGAAACATTACCCTAAACTGTTTTGGTGTTATAAAACTTGTTTTAGATGGTGTAATGTTTATGCTAATCCATTTACAATGGCTATTATCAAAAATTACAAGTTTTATGAGTAATTTATGATTCTTGAAATGTTCATATTCATGTTCTTGAACTTATGAAGATTAGATGATCATAGGAATTGTTTGTAACCTACTTGGTAGTTTAAATTCATGATCATTATGTGTTTTAATGAATTCCATAACTTGTCCTCAATTTATGGAAATCTAAAGGTCACACTTTAATAAAAACCATTAAAAGAACACAAGAGTTAGAAAAATGAAGAGTCTTCATTTTAATACTCAATTAAATTCATAAGTTATAAGATTTGAAAAGTTTTGAAATTTTACAAAACTTTCCCTCAAGTTTTGGAACAAGTAAAGTCATGATTAAAACTTTAGTTCCAACCCTTCGAATTTTAAAAGTTAAAATTCAACCCTTATACTTTATAATATTATAAGTTAATAATATATATATATATATATATATATATATATATATATATATATATATATATATATGTATAAGATCAAGTCGTCTTACCGCTAGTACGCCTCATTCACGAAGCCGGTCTATAAGGGGGTATAAGGTTGTTGCCTATAAAATGGCAACTTAATGGGTGTCCACTCTCACCCACCGCTTCCTTGATCGGTGGAGGGTCGTTAGCCGAACGGGTAGGACAAGGACTTATAAATTCTCATTAAAAGTATAATGATAATACTAAAGTAACTAAACCTTATTAAATTCCCAATCTTAGTTATTTTAGGAAAATGTGAATAAGGTGCTAATCCATGAAATTACACTTTACACTTTGTTTAAGTCGTTAGTGGAGCGTGTGTGGTTAACCGGCACACTAACTTGAACTTAACAAGGTAGTTAAAGGGTGACTTAATGTTTATCATAGTATCGATGGAGCGTGTGTGGTTAAACGACACATCGATTGATGGGTAATACATTAAGGGTACCAAGTAATTTGCATGGTTACTTCACACCTTGTTTTGTGATCCTTGGCATCCCAGTCACAAAACTTGAAGGGCACACTCGAGATTGAAACATGCCATTGAACAAAGTTCAATGAATCTCAAAGAATCTAGGAGTTTCTAAACCAATACAAACCTAATTAAATATTTCATTTTTCATGGTGGAAATTGGTGAATCGTCATTCACCTACCTTCAAATATCTTATAGCTTAGATTACGACATTCCTCTTCTAAGTTATAAAATATTGTGTTGAGTCCTAGCCTTAATATTACATTTAGGTGTTTTACTAAGGACTATCTCTAAATCTAATCTAATATATTCCCTCTTCTTTTCAGATGTCTTCCAATAACAATGCTTCTGGTTCAAACCCTACTAGCTCCTTCTCTCCCATGAATCTTAGTGGGAGAGTCATCTTTGATAGGTCAAACTTTACAGATTGGATCAGAAACATCAGGATGGTCACTCGGTATCAGAAACATCATGATGGCCACCATGACAGTCGAGTTCCAAAAGTCCTATGAGGACTATTATCCTTTTGAGATGCACCAGGACTTGATGGACCACTACCATCAAAGTGCTCGTCAAGAGCGATATGAAATAATCTCCTCCATGATAACAACCATAATGAAGGATGGTGAACCCATCACGGGCCACATGCAGAAAATGAAAAGGTATGTGGACCGTTTACTGAAGCTGAATGTGAACTTCCCCGATGAGTTAGCAATAGACATCATTTTGCACTCCTTACCATCATGTTATGATCAATTCCGCATGACATATCACATGAACAAGGAAGAAGTCACCCTCAACAAACTTCAAGGACTCTTGAAGACCGCCGAAAGTGGTCTAAAGGGTAGGTCGGTTGTTACTACTCCTACCTCTACTCCAACTGTGGCCAATGTCTTGGCAATCGGGCATGGCAAAGGGAAGAAGAGAAAGAACCCTTCTAAGGGTACCAAGGGTAAGACCCTTGAAGGCTCCTCTTCAGGCAAAACCAAGAAAGGTTTTGTCACTCCTTCTGCTAACCCTAATGAGGCTGAATGCTTCTATTGCCATGAAAAGTCACACTGGAAGCGAAACTGCCCAAAGTACCAGCAAGATTTGAAGGATGGGAAAGTAAAACCCAACCATGCAGGTATATACACTATATTGTCTAATAACTCACCTCATTCTAAGTCTTGGGTCCTTGATACAGGTTGTGGTATTCACATATGTTGTGATTCGCAGGGACTAAGAAGAAGTGAGAATGTGGAGCAGGGAAAGATAAACTTGATCATGGGAAATAGGAAAGCTTCACCTGTCACCAAGATAGGAGTTTATTCCTTAGTGCTAAATAGTGGGTTGATTTGAATAAATGTTATTATTCGCCAGAAATGACAAGAAATGTTATTTCCTTTCATGCATTGTATAAACAAGGTTTTACCTTTTATTTTGATAATAATAATGGTAGTATTGATGCTTTCTTTAATAATGTTCTATATTTTAAAGCATTACCTTGTGATGGTGCGTATGAAACTGTATTTGTTATAGATAATCTAGGAAATAATGTATTGTGTATTGACTCTTTCACTAGCTTAGATAAAGCATCTTTATGACTTTGTCGTCTTGGACATGTAAGCAAGAAACGCATAGGCCAACTCCAAAAAGGATGGAGTTTTAGAGTCATTTGACCTAAAGTCAGATGATAGTTGTGAATCTTGTTTGCTTGGTAAAATGAAAAAGTCACCTTTTACTGGCACTTGTGCTAGGGGTGAAGGTTTGTTGGACCTCATACACACGGATGTGTGTGGACCCTTCAGAACCGCCACAACAGATGCTAATCGCTTCTATGTGACTTTTACTGATGATTTTAGTAGATATGAATATGTCTACTTAATCAAGCATAAGTCAAAAACCTTTGAGAAATTCAAAGAGTTTAAGCAAGAAGTGGAGAATCAGTTGGGAAGGAACATTAAGATGCTTCGATCCAATCATGGAGGTGAGTATCGTAGTACTGAGTTCCTTGACTATCTTAAGGAATGTGGGATTGTCTCACAATTGACACCTCCTAGGACACCATAGTTGAATGGTGTAGCTAAGAGTCGCAATCAGACCTTGTTGGACATGGTTCGTTCCATGATGAGTCGAGTTTTGCTACCAATCTCATTTTGGGGGTATGCCTTAGAGACTGTTGCCCATATCCTTAATCTAGTCCCTTCAAAGAAGGTTGCCAAAACACCTCACGAGATGTGGACTGGAAAAGTTCCCAATCTAGACCACATCAAGATTTGGGGTTGCAAGGCTTCCGTGAGACATGAGACCCACGATAAGCTTGAGCCCCGAAGCGAAATGTGTATTTTCATCGGCTACCCACAGAAATCCTTTGGCTACATCTTCTACAGACCCAGTGATAATGTGGTATTTGTAGCAAGAAGAGGATTCTTTTGAGAGAGAGAATTCATGAGCCAAGGAGACAGTGGGAGGCAAATTGACCTTGAGGAAATTCAAGAGTCAAGTGGTGAAGGAACCTCAAACCCTAGCCCTCAACCTGAGGAGGAAACTCCTGTTGAGCAGACTGAAGAATCTATACCTCTGAGGTGTTCCACCAGAGTTAGGAATACACTTGAGCATTATTATGGTTTCCATATTACTGCAAAAGGTGAAACACTTATCAGTGATAACACACTGGTAAATCTGGATGAGCCTAACAGCTACATGGAGGCCATGGCAGGCCTTGAGGCTGCTAAATGGAAAGAGGCTATGGATAGCGAGATACAGTCCATGTATGACAATCAAGTTTGGAACTTGGTTGACAATGTACCTGATCGTAAGATAGTTGGGTGCAAATGGATCTTCAAAAAGAAGACCGACATGTATGGTAATGTACACACTTATAAGGCAAGAATGGTTGCGAAGGGTTATTCTCAAACTCCGGGAGTTGATTATGATGAGACCTTTTCACCAGTGGCCAAGATTAAGTCTATTAGGGTTCTGTTAGCCATTGCTGCATTTCATGACTATGAAATATGGAAAATGGATGTCAAAACCGCTTTCCTTAATGGAAAGTTGGCTGAAGATGTTTACATGGTCCAACCAGAGGGTTTTGTCAGTACATAGTACCCCAATAGAGTGTGTAAGCTAGAGAAATCCATTTATGGATTGAAACAGGCATCTCTCAGATGGAATCTTTCCTTCGATGAGAAAGTCAAAGAATTTGGCGTTTCAAGGAGTGAAGATGAATCTTGTGTCTATGACAAGGCTAGTGGGAGTATAGTCAGTTTTTTGGTACTGTATGTGGATGACATACTACTCATAGGAAATGGCATTCCAACCCTGCAGGAAGTAAAGTCCCGGCTTGGGAAGTGTTTCGCTATGAAGGACCTTGGAGAAGCTGCCTATATCCTAGGGATAAGGATTTTGAGAAACATGAGTAAAAGACTAATTGGACTTAGTCAAAGCACCTATGTGGACAAAGTGTTGAAAAGGTTCAACATACATAACTCCAAGAAAGGTGAGTTACCTATCCAGTGTAACGCCAGACTGAGTAAAAATCAGTGTCCGAGTACAGAGGCTGAGATAGATGAGATGAGTTGAGTACCATATGCTCCTGTTGTAGGCTCGATCATGTATGCTATGACTTGTACTCGCCCCGATGTTGCCTTTGCTCTGAGCATGGTCAGCAGATATCAGGGGAATCCTAGAAAGGCTCACTGGACAGTGGTAAAGAATATTCTCAAGTACCTGCGATGGACTAAGGACTTGGTCCTTACCCTTGGTGGGAGTGATGACTTGAGAGTTGTAGGGTATAGTGATGCTAGCTTTCAGACTGAGAAGGATAATTTCCGCTCTCAGTCGGGCTGGGTCTTTACCCTAAACGGAGGGGAAATTACTTGGAAAAGTTCCAAGCAGGAGATAGTGGCTGATTCCACTTGTGAATCAGAGTATATAGCAGCAAGCGAGGCAACAAAGGAGGCTATATGGTTAAAGAACTTGATCGGAGACCTTGGAGTTGTACCAGCTATAAAGGAGCCAATGGAGATTTTCTATGACAGCAATAGTGTGGTTGCCTTAGCCAAGAAACCAAGAGATCATGGGAGATCCAGACACATTGACAGAAAATATCACTTCATCAGACATCGAATAGAAGAAGGAATCCTCGTGGCAAAGAGGGTATCATCAGATGAGAACCCAGTAGATCACCTCACGAAGGGACTGACTCAGGTTAAGCATCTCCAGCATGCTCGGAGCATGGGGCTGAAGGATGATATTAGTTTTAGTAGTTAGATAATCTTGAAATTTGTAAAATGTAATTGACATTTGATGATAAATAAAAGCTGTTATTTATGAGTAAAGTGTTGCTATCTCTTGTCAATCGTTTACTATTATTTCTTTTTGCATGTTTTGACTTCCAGAATAATTATGCTATGGTTTATATCATATTATTCAAATTCTCCACAGTCGGTCATATGTTGGAAGTAGATATGAATCAAGACTGTCATGGGTTGGCTTGTAGAGGTCTAAGATGTTAGACAAAGCGGGGCTATAACACTCATGAGTGCTCATAAGTTCTGAGTATTGGATTCAACCCACGCTCACTTGTATCACTTCATGGAATTTATCTCGAGTGATCGTGAGACGGTAATATCATATAAGTCTTCAAACCTAGAGAAATGATTTGTTGCCAATGAGTTGGTTATGCATTGATTGCACGAAAACACATTGGTAACTCGATGTTATAAACCGTGATTTTATGTGTAATTCAACAAGTAGTAGAGCAAACATATGAGTCGAAGTTTATTTGTTCCTTCTAGGATTAGAAGCGATATCTGGGCCCCTCGATGATTTTTTTTGACCTATGTATCGGGCCCGGTCAGAACTAAATTGATGTGTTTAGTTAAGTTCTATGTCAAACAAATCAGAAATCGGGAAACAAATGTTGGACAATAAGCAAGACCATGTTCCATGTGTTTGTCCGGATGATATCTAGAACAGAGGATTATATGATCACTTATCTAAAATAGCGCTTCATAGTTCAACAGAGTTTAAAGAGCTACGATTGTTGATCGGTTCCTGAAGTCATACTTGCAACTATAGTTATTAGACTTATCCAAGTGGGAGACTGTTGGATATAGTGTCTAAGTCTATAACTATATTTGGTATGTACTAGACCCGACCCGGCATGGTCCATTTGGGTTGCACTTCACCCAAACAATTTATGGATAATCTTTTGAGAATAGTATAAGTTTTGATTTATTAATATATTATAAGTTCTAATATATTAATATAAAATCATATATTTATTAGTATTGATCTATAATTAATCTAGAATTAATTTAGAGATCAAAAATATGACTAATTGTTGGGTCGTGTTTTGTGTTAAGTATTGCGTCTATTGGGCTCGTTAGCTAGTCCATTTTGTATCTCCAGTATGGGCCTGTCCATCCGTGAGTTTAATAGGGTTTAGTATTTATAGGAGCTTGCATGCTTCCTAGAAGATAACGATAACATAGAACGATCAGAGAATTATTCAGTAGGTTTATAGTTATCGTTCTTGTAACCCTAAAATCCTCTACAGCGGAAGTTCTTCATCGAGCTCTGCTGAGGATTATTTGATCTAATCATTCGACACATATTGATCCATACTTGTGTTATTTACTGCTTTTACATCCATCGCATTACCTGTTAAGAAGATCTAATCGATCATTAAGTTTGTTAATAACTTAACATTTGGTATCAGAGCAGGAGGCTGTGTAATTCATACACATCTTTTCTGTGAAAAAGGTTGCGATTAGGGTTATTCCGCATTAACTAACATTTATTGAGCCGTCATCCCATAATTGACGTAACTCAACATTTATTTGTCTTGCCCTAATCTTATATATATTACAAGTCTGATCTTTCAAACAGGTTACGATCAAGCATGGACGAGTCACAATCAAATCCCATAAACATCTCAAATAGCATTGGATCAACGACGAAGATTCCCATCCTTTACACTCAGGATTACGAAGTCTGGGCACATCACTTTGAAGATTATGTCATTGGATCTGAAGACAATGGATATCTTATTTGGGAAGCAATCGTGTCTGGACCATTCGCTCATTCAGCAACGTCTAGAATCATTAAAACTCAGAAAGAGTATAATGATCTGTTGAAGGACGTAAAAGATATTGCTCAAGACGAAAAGGATAAGTTTGTAGCACCTGGGTCCTATTTTGGAGAGAAGAAGAAGGTAGATCAAGAGGAGAGGAAGAAGATCCAGAATCTTTGTGCCATTTCAGGACTTCTAGAGGTATTGGACTTGAAACCATCTCTATTCCTTCATTATTATCTTGTTGGGAGCTTGTGATAGCCATTTCAAGGCTTCTTCTAGCCTTGACCTTTGTGTAATGAGCTTATAGTGTTGAGGGACCTCAGATCTTGTAAGTCCCTAATCTGCCCGTGTATCAGTCAGATCCGTTTGATGGTGCGGAATCCCAATCAAACGGATGATGTAAGATCAAAATAAAAGAGAAAGAAAAGAAGAATAATATGAATCTTTGTATGTATTGATATGAATGAAGATCCGAATACAAAAGATTCACACACACATAAAAGCTCCTTTCTCTCTGGTCGTAATCTCTCTAGTGTCCATCAAATCATCAATCTCTACTCCTCACCCTAACACCTCTATTTATACATGTTGGATATGGGCCGGAAACAAATGGGTCGTAAATGAGTTTATGGCCGTAAGGTGTTTACGGCCGTAAACTCAGCCGTAAACATGGCCATAAATTCATAAATATTACACAAAAATATAATTGCCCAGAAAAGTAAAGTATAAACCATATTTTGACCCAACAATCTCCCCCTTGGTTTATAGCTTTCTTTTCTTAATGACCCAACAAGCTCCCCCTAAAAAGTAGCTGGCTCATCTTGTCAATCTTCAATGAGAGCTTGGCTTCAGCTTTAACCTTCGATTTCTTCACAGCATCAGGATGAACATATGAATCTTCAAAGAATGACTTCATCTTGAGCACTTGAGGTTTTCTTCAGAATTTGGCATTGAACGCACATTGGGTGAGGAGGCTTGACGTACTGATTCTTGAAAGATGGCGCATTCAGCTTGAGAATCTTCAGAGAGAACATCAGAGAGAACAAATCTTCTGGATCACTTTAGCAGGTATAAAGATAGCAGCAGACTGATTGAGGAGGCTTCAATGCAATCCGTCACATAATCTTCAATTTCAGCTTCACCTTGCTTCTGGGGTTGAAAGATTGAATGTTGAAAGAATGATCTTCATTACTTGCTCCTTCGAATGAGAATTCTTCGATGCTCACGGACGAGGCTTTGGCTCAGAAATCTTCAACACAAAGTCCATGAGTCTTATCTATACCTGAAATCACTTTTCAAGACAAAACAAAACTAAAAGAAAACTTAGCACATAAAATAAAACAGAAATAAAAATATTTTTGGATTTTTTTTATTTTTATGAACAAGAAATAAAACAGAAATAACACTATTTTTGAATTTTAATTTTTAATTTTTAATTTTTTTTAAATTTTTTGATTTTTTTTATTTTCATTATTTTTAATTTTTTTTTTAATTCTCCCCTAATATTTAAATTAGAAGAAACTATGACAAATTTAACCAAAATAAAAATGATATCTAACTTTAAGAGTGATTTGGGATCAAAGTTTTTAGACAGCCTTTATCCACTTGTCGGTACCTTCCATATTCACATCTTTGTCTGGTCGATCGTCGGTATTGTGGTCCACTTAAACACGAAAAATTTGTGACAGATTTAGAACATACTATTTGTTACAAGACATGATGAACTTAAAAACCTAAAATTTATATCTGATCCTAATTTCTTAGATACTATATCTTAAGGTCCATTCATCTGACGACGACCAGGGATATTGTTGTCCACCTAAATTGAGCAGCGAGATCTATAGACAATCTGTATGAGTTCAATTTTAAGTGTACTGGAACGTGTTTCCCGCTTCCTAATATGTCCCAGCCATCAAGAACTTCCAGAGTACTCCTTACACCGGGTGAGCAGACAACCATTCAGAGAGAGAAGAGATTCAGAATTCTATTGCTAACTACTTCAGAGGGGTTGAGAAGAAGAAGGTTGCATATGCTGTGTACCAGGTCGGATTAGAAGTCGCGCAAAGGAGACAGCATATGTCTAACAGATGAGAAGTATTTCACACATACATTTCACACACACACACACACACACACACACACATATATATATATATATATATATATCCTGCAGAGAAATAGAGTTGCATATGTTGTGTACCAGGTCGGATTATAAGTCACGCAAAGGAGACAACATATGACTAACAGACAGAAAGAAAGAAAATGATATTCTACAGACCTAATTTATCAGAATTTACCAGTCGCCCCATCCAACCGGAATTAAGGACAGAATCCGCACATCGAGGAAAAGTTAAACCACGGTTCCAAGTACGGGTTCATTTAATGTGACGAGTAGATTCCCATATATATCTCCCTGCTCAACCTATCCGAGCGTCGTATTGTCAGGCTGGATGGATCTAACTAGGTCAAGATTTGTCAAGTCTATAAATTTCCTAAGTTCAACTCTGCCTAGTCATGTCCATTTAAAATTTTTCGTGCCTACCGACGCATCAAGTCAGAGCATAGACCCTTCAAGTTCGGGTACGTTACGCTGACTCAGGTTGCCTGTTATCACATTTTCATATCACTTCCCAAAACATCTCCCTCAAACACAGACTCATAACCAATATATTTTTTTATTTTCTGATTTTCTAATGTTTTTGGATTTTTTTTTAAATTAAATTTTCTAATTTTTTTTTATTTCTCCCCCTAAATTTGTGCATAGGAAAGAAACGAAAGTAAATGCGCAAATTTAAACTAACCTAAAACAAAAATTAGTCTTTAAAGTGAATTAGGTTAAGAAAAACTCAGGAGTATAGAGAAGAAAACGCAAACCATAATTCACCGATTGAATCTGCATCCAGAAGGTCTGAGAACAACACACATAATCTCAGAACAAATCCGAAAATTCTTCATATCATTAAGCACTAACCCCATGTGATCCCTTCTTTTCTTCCTTTCCCGCAAAAGGACACATGCTCTCAAACAATGTTCTGAGTGTTGTACAGTTGAGAGATGTCCCCAATCATATGCCAGGAGTAGCCACTGTTGGATTAGTGTCTAAGTCCATAACTATTTTGGTATGTACTTGACCCGATTATGAGCATGGTCCTTTTGGGTTGCCTTCACCATAGCAATATGTAGGATGAATTAAGGAGAGAAAGGTTTAAAATATGATTTATTAATATATTATGAGAATAATATATTAAAGGAGAAATCATATTGTTTAATTAATATTAGTCAAGAATTAATTGTTAATTAATTTTGTGGCTAAAAGAGATTAATTAAACTTAGGGGACTGAAGTTGTAATTATAAGATAATTATAATTGGGCTATGGATCACCTAATAATATATAGGCTGGACGAATTCTATGGGAAGCCCATTAGAAATCGTCCAAGGGATATGTTTAAGGAGTCCATGGGCTGCTTTGGGCCTAAGCAGTCAAATTAGGGTTTCCTAGTTGTAAACCCTAATAGCCTACATGTATATAAAGGGCCCCTATGCCCCAAAAACGTGGACAAGTCTTCCATTAGGGTTTCCAGCCGTTTTTGGGCAGCCTCTCTTCTTCTCCTCTTCATCCAAGTTGTATATGGTGTTTGTGACTCCATTAGAGGTGCAGCACTTGAGGCACTAAGCTTTCTAAGGCCAATTCAAGCAAGGAATTGATTGTTATTGCTATATAACAATTAAAGGTAATTCTATAAACCCTAATTCAGTTTATAATATGTTAGATCTAAGGTTATTAGTCTTGGATTCAAAGCATGTACAATAGAGAAACCTAGATCCAAGCATTAGGGTTTGTATGAGCACATAGGATTGTTCTTATGCCTAAAACCCATCAGTGGTATCAGAGCCTTGATTGGTTTCAGTTGTATTTGATGCTTATATGTTTTATGAATTTGACATATTAGGGTTTATGGCTAATAAACCCTAAAGGCTAGGTAATTTTCGCAATTAGGGTTGCAAAACCCTTGATGGCGATTTTTGCTAGGGTTTCCCAAATCCTTTCCTTAGCCTCCAAGATTTTGAAATCTAAGGTTATCCAACCCTTGGATTTCGAAATTACCTCCTTCCCCAAGGTTAGATCCTAAATTTTAGGGATTTGGATAATCCCATATCTTGTAATAATCTTTTAATTGTTAAATGTGGTAATTAAAGATCTTGAATTATCCCATCCCTTATTTTCGAGATTTAGAGAGGGATTCAAGGGATTAGGATATCTTAGATGTATAATTGGTAATTATCCTCATGATCTAGATAATCCCTTGTGATTTAATAATTTAAATTAATTGGTTAATTTATGGTAATTATTAAATCAAGAGTTTTAATATTTAAAATTTTAATTTAAATGTCTTAAATTCGAAAATTTTAAGTGAGATTAAAACCTAATTGTTTTGAAGAGTTTCAAAACTTGCCCTCAAGTTTTGGAATTTAAATTGTTGATTAAAAGTTAATTTTGAAAGTCTAAATTCCAAAACCCTAATTTTGAAAAGTTCAATTTAAACCCTTATGGTTTTATTAAATTAATTAAGTGTATAATTAAAAGAAATTTAATAAATCCATAATGATTTTGGTTAATTAAAAGTATAATTTAAACCACCTAGTATTTTAAAAGTGTAAAATACACCCTTATACTATATATAACATTAAAAGTTTAATATTATATATGTATAACTAACAATTCAGTCTTACGGTTAGTAGGCCTCATTCACGAAGCTGGTCTATAAGGGGTGTTTAAGGAAATTGCCTATAAAATGGCGATTGAATGGGTATCCACTCTTACCCACCGCACTCTTGACTAGTGGAGGGTCGTTAGCCGAACGGGTAGGATAGGACAGAAACCTTCCATTATAAGTATAATGAAGTACAAAGTAACTAAATGCTTTTTCAAATTCCCAAATCATAGTTACTTTAGGAAAAATGTGAAATTGTATGCTAATCCATAGAATTACACTTCGTACCCCTGTCAAACGTTAGTGGAGCGTGTGTGGTTAACCGGAACACTAATTTGGGGATGACATTGGTAGCGAAGGGTGACTCGATGTTTGTCATAGATCAATGGAGCGTGTGTGGCTAACCGGCACATTGATTAGGTGATTGTAGCATTGGGTGCACCACGTGATTCGTATGGTTATTCACACCTTGTTTGTGATCCTCGGCATCCCAGTCACAAATAGTAGGGCATAATCGAGATTAAACATGCCATTGAAAAGTTCAATGAATCTCAAAAGATCTAGGAGTTTCAATTCATTTAAAACTTAATCTTCCTTTTCGTTTTTCATGATGGAAATTGGTAAATCGTCATTTACCTACCTTCAAATATTCTGCAACTAGATTACGGCATCCCTTTTCTAGGTTGTAGAATATTGTGTTGGATCCTAGCTTGATGTTTCATTTGGGTGTTACATCAAGAATTCTAATCAACTTAACTTGAATTTTCTCCCGTTCTGTAGATGTCTGAATCTTACAATGGTCTTCCCAAATCCTTTGGAACAAGCTTTCCAAATGAAGATGACGTTCCGAGATATGATCAAGGAAATGAGAGTCATGCTTCACTTCCTCCACCTCCTCCAATTGTTCTCCCTGACCCACAAGTTCAAAGGCTTGAAAAGTTCAAGCTCACTCAAGCCCTTTTGGCAAGTAAACACGAAGATGGGAAACCTGTGTGTGCACACGTCTTAGAGATGAAGTCACACATTGATAGGTTAAGCATGTTGGGTGTCAAGATTTCAAGCGAGTTGGCTGCTGACTGGGTTCTTCAGTCACTTCCTGAATCATATAGTGAGTTCGTTAGAGAGTACTATATGATGGATCACGACGTGACCCTTATTGATCTCACCTATTTGCTTATAGCTGCTGAATCAACAATGATTTGGCATGCTAATCAAGCAAATTTGTCTGTTGAATCAAACTCCCAAACTTCAATGGACACTGGCAACATTGGAAGTCCAGAAAGAACTAAGTCTGTGATTGTCCGATGTGCTATGCCAAAGGAGTCCATTTGCTTTTATTGCCAAAAGAAAGGGCATTGGAGACGAAGTTGCCCTAACTACCTGAGAGATCTAAGAGATGGGAGAGTCAAGACGTATGGCTCTGCTTCAGGTAAAATCCATTATCTAACTCTTTTGAGTTCCTATTCTAGATTCTTAATACATGATGTGATAAGATTACATTTTGATGTTTTGTAGGATCGAAGAAAAGAGAGGAAGCTTGAGGGAAGAAGTGAGCTGAATCTAATCATGAAGAAATGGATTTCGATCACATTACTTGAAGAATGGATTCTTGAGCTACTACTTGGAGTTAGAATAGATTGTTAAGAAATATGTAATAACATAGTTTTTCAATTGAGTTGAATTGTAAGGACAAAATTTTTCCGCAATAAAATGAATTTTGACTTTATCTTATTTATTTATCCTTGCAATGGCATGTATGAAAGAATTAATGTTTGAATGTTTCTATTATTAGCAATAATGGGTTTGATTCTTAATTGTGTTATTTGTGGAAATGTCAAAATTTTACCAAATAGGGAGAGTTTCTCATCGCCCAAGTTTCAATTGGACAGAAACTTGGAATCATGCAATGTGTATTGCATGATGAATGAAAAACTTTCACATTTGGGAAACTTAGACTAATTCTTTGGCAAAGTGTCAATTGAAGGACTAGGAGATCGAGTACACTAGGTCGTACGTTGATCAAGTCTACCACAAGAGTGACAAAGATATTCATCATGATTTACTAAAGTTTAGTAAATATGGTTATACTTATAAGATTGAGTATAATTCTGAGTTAACTGAAATAGTTTCAATCTATAGCAGAATGAATAAGAAGAATCAAGAAGGCAGAAAGATAAAAGTTTCTCCATTCTAAGAAGAAGGGAGAGTACCTTTTATTGTGTTTTATGATAAGTCTTTATGATTAAGAAACATGTCTCAATTGATCCTCTAAGTGAGTCTTAGTGCAATTGCATGTCTAAGAAGAGGAATCGAGAATTGTAGAAATGGTTAAATCAAAGAGTCAATCATACTTCGTTCCAATATCAAGTCTTAGAGTCAAGATTGTGACATTGAGTGAAAAGTCTTAAGTAAGTTTATAACACTCATCAAATGTGGAATTTGGAAAAAGTTTTCTTATTCTTGCACATTTGAAATTGGTAAGTTGTGCTGTCTTGGATAAGACAAAGACCAACTAGGACCAATTATGTGAAGTGTTTTGTCTTGATAAGAACTACACTAACTCTTGAATATTTGCTTTGTCAAGAAATGTTTCTTGACAAGAGAATCTTATATGTCAAAGAGTCAGCGGGAGTCTTAATGGTCTTGAAAGGTTTCAAGAACAAATCAAGAATAAACCTTATCGATCGTCACTAGCACACGACTTGAGGTTTACAACCTATCGTGCTGACATTATTTTGTTTTTGTGCCATTCCAATTGAGTTAATTGCGTATGTGAGTTCTATAGTTCTCATTTGAATGCATACTAGATCCTTAGTCGATGGAAAGTACATTGATATGTAAGGACAAGTTACTAAACTACTTGGAAGACATGGTGGGCACTCGTGTTACCATAAGGCAAGAAATCAAGATTAAGAAAGTTCAGTCCATATGAGTTTGGATTTGTCGCAAACCTTGGTTTTGACAAATTCACATGGATAGGAAATCATACACCATAAAATCTAAGTGTCATAAGATTCCCTCCTTCATGAAAATGACTGTGAGGAAATGCTTTCACTAAAAGAGATTTTAAGAAGATAGCGATTGTGAAAATTGTATTCTCAAAATTCGATTATGGTTACGGCATCCCTTTCCATAGTTCGAATTATGAGATTTGGCAATTAGTTTCAACATTTGGAACTTAGTAACATAAGTTCTGAATTGTTTTAAACACACATATGAGCTATCTAAGACAAAGGTGTATAAGGCTAAGAAGCCTAGATAAAGGCTTATCGAAGCATCTGGTATTAAAAATATGAATTCCAGAAATTCAATAGGCATTGTTTTTCTGGAAGATCATTAGTTTTCTGAATACATGTCAAAGCTAGTGGGAGCATAAGTGTTATGCTTATATGATAGTAATCATCATGATAGTGGGAGCATAAGTGTTATGATTGTATGATTATTATGGCGAGTATTGCAAGTTAGCAATATTAATTATAGAAAAAACAAAGATTCAAATTTGCAAAGTTGCATGGGTTGAAAAGTTGTTTTGCTATAATTAAGGGAGAGAATATTATACTTCGTTTCAAAATCTAAAGCTTAGATTGAGAAATTTTAATATTTTCAGTCAAAGGATACATTGTATGTTCTTAAAATTCGATTATGATTACGGCATCCCTCTTCATAGTTCGAATTATAAGAACATGACACATAAAATATTATGGCAAAAGATTGGTAAAGTATCATATCTTTATGTAAGACATTATGCATCGTGTCCCATACACTTCGGGTATAGGATCGATTGCAAATGCTATAATATTTACCATTCTAAAATTTTCCAAATGTCTAGCACATTAAGAGGGAAAAAGGACTAGAATTGGTTTTGACTAAAATAATTAAACAACTATCAAAGGACGATCCAAAGTTCGTTGAGGATTTGTCGCTTGTGAGTAGTTGGAAGTATGGTATTGGATGGACCATATCGACATTATTATGAATAGATAAGATTCTATTAAGAATGAGTTGTCATATGGCAAATGTGGAAATGTTTCCATATTGGGAGTTGGATATTGACAATCTATGTCTAGATTAGAAACTTTTATGCAAGAAGGATGTTCAAAGGAATGTACTTTGAATGTGAGACTTCACGTCTATGGAATTGTCTTGTAACAACTTCTAAGAAAGTACTTTGTAATTTCATTAGCCAAGTCTTGGTGACTTTTGTGCTATGACTTTACGAAAGGATCGTTGCGTAAAAAGTTAGAATCTAGCATATTCTAATAGTAGCAAAGAACCTTGTGTTCTTACACTAATGATAAGGATTGGGAATTGTGAAATTAGCATCATTAAAAAAAAGGTTTTTCAATTGATCTATTTCACAAAGTAAGGACCATAGGAAACATAGTGTGCATGCTTTATGCATGGGATAACTATTGTTGTAATTCGAGTAATAAGTTGATTTTCTGAAACAGTAAACAATAATAATGAGTAATCAATATGGTGGTTAAATAGAAGTGTTTTATTTACTCTCACAAATTTGAGGCCATATAGGATTAAGTATTATTGTTATGTTTCAATTTGCATGTTTTGACTTCCATAATAACTAGGTTATTCAAACATCCACAGTCGGTCATACGTTGGGAGTAGGTATGAATGAAGACTGTCATGAATCTGTCTGTAAATTGTCTGAAGTATTTAGACATAGTACAAGTTTGCTGCAGAGTTCATGAGTGCTTTGATAAGATTAGAGTATTGGATTAAACCCACGCTCACTTGGATCACTTCATGGTTTTATCACGAGTGATTAGTGAGACGATAATATTGTATATTCTTGAAACCGAGACATGTGAGTTGTTATTTGTTGGTCGGTTGCACATTGATAATAAGTAAACGCACCAGTAACTTGGTGTTATAAAACTTATTGTTGTGTGTGACTCGATCAATAAATGCAAGCGAGCATTTGAGTCGAAGTTTATCCATTCCTTTTACCCAAAGTGGGATAAAAGCGATATCTGTGGGCCTCTCGATGATTTAATGATGACACCTAAGCGCTTGGCCAAGCCGGGACTAAGTTGATGTGTTCAATTGTAGTCTATTGTCAGTCGTCATAAATCGGAAGTCGGGAAACAGTATAGAGAGAATGATTGAAACTCATGTCTTTTGTCTATACGATATATTGAGAATGGAGGAATATATAATCCCTTATCTAAAGGACACGCTATTTGATAAGATCAGAGTTGACAGCGGCTTTTGAAAACTACGATTGCTGATCAGGTTCTGAAGTCATACGGAAAATAGTTATTAGACTTATCCAAGTGGGAGACTGTTGGATTAGTGTCTAAGTCCATAACTATTTTGGTATGTACTTGACCCGATTATGAGCATGGTCCTTTTGGGTTGCCTTCACCATAGCAATATGTAGGATGAATTAAGGAGAGAAAGGTTTAAAATATGATTTATTAATATATTATGAGAATAATATATTAAAGGAGAAATCATATTGTTTAATTAATATTAGTCAAGAATTAATTGTTAATTAATTTTGTGGCTAAAAGAGATTAATTAAACTTAGGGGACTGAAGTTGTAATTATAAGATAATTATAATTGGGCTATGGATCACCTAATAATATATAGGTTGGACGAATTCTATGGGAAGCCCATTAGAAATCGTCCAAGGGATATGTTTAAGGAGTCCATGGGCTGCTTTGGGCCTAAGCAGTCAAATTAGGGTTTCCTAGTTGTAAACCCTAATAGCCTACATGTATATAAAGGGCCCCTATGCCCCAAAAACGTGGACAAGTCTTCCATTAGGGTTTCCAGCCGTTTTTGGGCAGCCTCTCTTCTTCTCCTCTTCATCCAAGTTGTATATGGTGTTTGTGACTCCATTAGAGGTGCAGCACTTGAGGCACTAAGCTTTCTAAGGCCAATTCAAGCAAGGAATTGATTGTTATTGCTATATAACAATTAAAGGTAATTCTATAAACCCTAATTCAGTTTATAATATGTTAGATCTAAGGTTATTAGTCTTGGATTCAAAGCATGTACAATAGAGAAACCTAGATCCAAGCATTAGGGTTTGTATGAGCACATAGGATTGTTCTTATGCCTAAAACCCATCAGCCACTACCAACAAACCGAAGTCTGATGATATGCCTCCATAGCTGCTCCAGCACAGAGCAGGATCAGTTGGTTTTTGGAACCCAATCCATTTTAAAACTGGGTCGACCTTTGTCATCAACGCATGATACCCTCTCCCATGACATATCCTGCTTGTCACAAACAGAAGATATAGAAACGTTAGAAGCATTAGGAATTTTGGGAGTTTGAGCCTTCGGAACCCATTTGTAGTTGGGTTTAACCCATTTGTTTTTCGATCCGATGGGTGGCTCAGTACTTGATTTGGAACTTGAAGCCGACTGCCGAGATGACTTTGACCTTGGCTTCACGGGAGCATCTCTTGAACTGGGCTTCTTGGCCGACATTCCCTTCTTGCCCTTGGGATTCAAATTCTTTGCCTTGTGGGTTGGATGCTTGGCCTTGGGAGTTGAATTCTTAGCCTTCTTGGCATTCCAGTCGTCAATGTCTGATCGTGATCTCGAGGGGTATCTTTTGGAGTGTCTCCCTCTTGACGCGTTCTGCCAGCCTTGTGTGTAGTAGGGAACATACGCGCGATTAGGACAATTTCTGGCAATGTGTCCAGGTGTTCTACAGTGAAAGCAAGTCTTTTTCTTCACTGTGAAGTTATCTCTTCCTGCCCCTGGTGGCGTATCCTTGCCTTGTTTCTTGTTGTTCCCACATGCACACTTGCCACAAGAACTCTGTTGCTTTGGAATTGGTGGCCTGTATTTCTCAACAGCAGGTCTATCAGAAGCAGCTGAGTTCGAAGCAACAGACTCAGAGCTCAAAGAGACATTTGTTTGTTCAGTAGTTCTCTCCTTGTTCTCATCCTCTGCTACTTTACCTGCGCATGTAACAGAAGCATCAGTATTTTCAACATTAATAACTCCTCCTGACACAAATCTAGCTCGTTTGCCGTATTTAAGATGTGCCTCCCTGTCAATTTCTTCTTGTTTCATAGGGATGGATGTGTAGTTATGATTGTAAGGAGGAGGTACACTATCATACCCTAGACCCTTGCTTTGATTTTCTTTGAATTTTAACTGGGTCTCATATAAGGACTCGACTGTCTGACTTGACGCAGTATAATTTTTGAAACTGACATCAGTTTTTCCACACTTAATTTTTAAAGCGTCAAGTTCTTCAGTTACAGCAGCAAGTTGACTCTTAACATAATCATAATTTTCACACTTGTTGCTGTACTCTTCCTGAAGTTTCCTAAAGTCCTTGATTTTTGCTTCCAATTCATCCTTCAGGGGTTTCTGTCCTTTCCTGAGTTGATATCCTTCATATCTCAGGTCCTCAACTTCTCTTTTAAATATATCAATTTGTTCCCGAAGAAATTTAATCGTATCTTCACATGATTGAGAACATGAAACTTCACATGAATGAGAACATGACACTTCATTGACCGGAAGGTTTACAGAACTCTTTAAAGAACAATAGAAATACTTAGATAACAAGTTGTATAGACCTTTCTGAAAATGATGATGAGCAAGACGATACCCCACAACCACAAGTTAAAAAAAGAAAGTTTGTAAGTTCTAGTAATGTACGGGGTCCTATTGATGATGTTTATAAGCCGGACCATGGAAAAGGAAAGCAAACTACATTGGATAAGAATAATCCAATTAAAGAGAAGTTGAAGAAGGTAGCTTGGAAAAAGATTGTGGTTTGGGCTTATTCGGTAGGCTTACCTTTCAATGCCATACGTGATGAAGGTTTCCAAGATGCGATCAATGCCATTGGAGAATATGGAAGAGGTAATCAATTTTGTTACCTTTCTTATTTGATTAATGTTAAGTTGTTAACATTTTTATATTTACTAGTTTTGTTAATTATATAAATGTTAGGCATGCCGGCTCCAAGTTATCATAATATGCGGGTGACATTGTTAAAGGACGTGTTAGAAGATACCCACAAGTTTGTGGATTCGTTTCGACCACAATGGAAGAAATTTGGATGTAGCATTATGTCTGATTTTTGGACAGATGGCAAGCATAGATCTTTGATCAATTTTTTAGTCAATTGTCCTACTGGTACAGTTTTTCTAAAGTCGATTGATGCATCAGAGCATATACATAATGCTGAATATATTGTGAAGAAGGTAAATGAGGTGATAGCAGAAGTTGGAGAGGAAAACGTTGTGCAGGTAATATTTGTTTCTAATTAGTTATTAGTTATTACTTTTTTAAAAAAAATATATCCATTTTATTAATTAAGTTCTTTTTATTTCTTATAGTTTATTACAGACAACGGTTCAAACTACAAAGCTGCAGGAAAGATTTTGGAAGAACAACATCCAAAATTATTTTGGACTCCATGTGCAGCACACTGTGTGAATCTCATTGTACAAGATATTGGGAAGAAAGAAGTAACAATCGCGACCGCTTTGAATGAAGCAAGAGCTATTGTGGTTTATATTTATAACCATGGACGGATTCTCAATATGATGAGAAAGTTGACAAAGAATAGAGAGTTGCACAGGTCTTGTGTAACTAGATTTGCTACCCAATTTTACACCTTACTGAGTGTCCATGAGAATCGACACCATCTCCAAGTTTTGTTTGTATCTGAACAATGGAGAAAAAGTGACTTTGCAAAGAAAGCTCCTGGAAAGAGAGTTGAGAAGATAGTATCAAAGCAATCTTTTTGGGATGGTGTATATTTAGCTTGCCAAATATATGCTCCATTGGTGGATATTGTTCGTTTGGTTGACACAGAAGAAAGACCGTGCATGGGGTACATCTATGATGCGATGAGTCGAGCACAAGATCAAATAAGCAAAAATCTAAATGATGGGAATAATGACAAAAAAAGACTGGCAGGTAGAATTTTGTCTATCATTCAAACAAGATGTAATGACCAACTTCTTCGTCCCTTACATGCAGGTATAAATCTTTTACTTATTAGTTATTAATTTAATTTAAAATAGTATGCAATTATTTGGTTTTAACGTTTTAGTGAATGACTTAATGTACAGCTGGGTGTTTCCTTAATCCTGCAATTTTTCATGGAGATAAGTCAAAGGAATATGAGGCCAATAAACAGATTATGACCGGACTTTATGTTGCTATTGACCGTCTTGTTCCCGATGAAGATGAAAATGATACTTTGAGACAAGAATTGAATCTCTACATTGATTTAAGTGGACAATTTGGATCCCCAGCTGCTAAAAGGAGTATGACAAAAGTTGCACCGTGTAAGTATGAAAATTATAATGTAACCAAAAGTTTTTATTTATTTATTTTTATTAACTTAGGAACTTTTTTGTTGTAAAATGTAGATATATGGTGGCGTTCTTATGGGATAGATACACCTATCTTACGAAAGTTTGCTATCACGGTTCTTAGTCAAACTTGTAGTGCTTCACCTTGTGAACAAAATTGGAGTACATTTGACAATGTAAGTTTTTTTACTTATTTTTAACAAGTATTTTTATAATTATAATTTATAAATGATATTATCTAGATTGGAACTTCTAACATATTAACTAAAATATTTTAATTCTTTTGTTGTAGCTACATTCTAAGAAAAGAAATTGTCTTTTGCAACAAAAACTAAATGAACTTGTATTCATCCAATACAACACAAGGTTGCAAAAGCGCTTCATGTCTTTACAAAACAAATCTTTGGATCCTATTTTGCTACGAGATGTTGAGGAGAATGATGATTGGACAATACCAACGGAAGATGAGCTTCAAGACTTTGTGGATGGTGGTGATGACCTTCTTTGGTCAGATGTGCAAGAAGCAATGGGAGCGAATGTAGACGCTCAACCAAATATTAGGAGCAAACGAGAGCGTTATAGAGATGATGATGGTGATGATATTACAGATGTGGGGAACGATCTTGATGAAGAAGTGAATGCTTTGGACGATGTTGACTCGGAAGCCGAACCCGTGCCATGCGATTAAACTATATTTGACACTTTGACAATTGACACTACGTAGTTTCTATATTACTATATTAGAATTTTGAATATTATGTTATGTTTTTCTATGAATTTTTAGGTTTTATGATATTAATTCTATATAGACTTTTTAGATTTTATGATATTAATTCTAAATATAATATAAAAATATTAAATTATATGTAATATTAAAAAAACCGCTATAGCACCGCGAAAACCGCGATTTCAAATAGCGGCCTGTGACCGCTATCCATATTTTGACCGCGATAACTGCATAGGTCGCAAGCCGCTGCCGAGCTGAGATCTCCGGAAACCCTACCCGTAAACGGGAACCCGCCGCCGGCCGTGAAAAGTTTCCGGCCGTAAACTCCAGCCGTGAACTGTTTCCGGCCGTAAGCTCCGGCCGTAAACAGTATAAGATTACGTGAAAATTCGACTTTGAAGCTCCAAAACTCAATCAAAAACCCCTTTTTATGAAAAACACAAAAAACAAACCCCCTTTATTTTTGCGAGATCTATCCAAAAACGCAAAAATATTACGAAAATAAGATCAAATATTGCCCCAAAAAGAGTTTACGACCCAAGAACTCGGTGTTTACGGCCGTAAGCTTGGACCGTAAACACAGAATATTCGATTTTTGGATGAAATAATGAACCTTTTGACTGATACAACTTGGCTCTGATACCAATTGTAAGTCCCTAATCTGCCCGTGTATCAGTCAGATCCATTTGATGGTGCGGAATCCCAATCAAACGGATGATGTAAGATCAAAATAAAAGAGAAAGAGAAGAAGAATAATATGAATCTTTGTATGTATTGATATGAATGAAGATCCGAATACAAAAGATTCACACACACATAAAAGCTCCTTTCTCTCTGGCCGTAATCTCTCTAGTGTCCATCAAATCATCAATCTCTACTCCTCACCCTAACACCTCTATTTATACATGTTGGATATGGGCCGGAAACAAATGGGCCGTAAATGAGTTTATGGCCGTAAGGTGTTTACGGCCGTAAACTCAGCCGTAAACATGGCCATAAATTCATAAATATTACACAAAAATATAATTGCCCAGAAAAGTAAAGTATAAACCATATTTTGACCCAACATATCTAGGCATGTTTGGGCTCTAAGGGCTCGGATCTGTAGCCTTTATGGACCCTCTTTGCTTGAAGACCTTGGATCTACCATTTTAAGTACATTTTGAACCCTAAAATCCGTATTGGTGAATATCTACACGTAAAGTTGGAAACTTTACGTGTGATTCGTGTCCTAGAAGTCCGGATCTGTGAATGGCATGGACTGGAATCGAGCAAATCTGTGTATTTAGTCGGTGCATGGCGACGACTCGGCGAGTCTGTTCGCGAGTCTTCGAGTTTGTCCCCTTTTCGTAGTGTCGAGTGAGCAGTGAGTCACGGGGTGTGACTCAGTGAGTTGGAAGCTGAACTCATCTATGGAGGAACTCGGCGAGTCAATGCCCTGACTCGGCGGGTTCAAGGAAATCTCCTTAGATCAAGAACAGACTCGGCGAGTTGTTCATACAACTCGGCGAGTCACAGCATAAGTGTTCTTCGGATGAAGATGGACTCGACGAGTTGTTCATACAACTCGGCGAGTCTTAGCATAGGTGTTCATCGGATGAAGATGAACTCGACGAGTTGTTCATACAACTCGGCGAGTAGGATGAAGGACTTGAATATCAGTTTAGAAGGAGAACTCGTCGAGTCGTCGCCTAACTCGACGAGTAGAAACGGGATTCATGACAATCGTTTGGGTAGGGACTCGACGAGTTGGGAAGCCAACTCGGCGGGTCGGGTCAACTGAAAGTTGACTGTGACTTTGTTTAATGACATGATCAGGGGTAAAATGGTCATTTTACCCAAATGACAGTTAGCAGTGTTTGATTGAGTATGTTGTGGGAATTGCAGTCGGAGGATTTCCGGAGCAGCAGCAGCAACAGTAGACAGTCAGTTCCCGATCAGATCAGCAGCTACTTCGAGGTGAGTTACCTTCCAGTAGCGGTGGGTCTACGGCCACAATGCCGGCCCACCAGTAGGAGTCGTATGTTAGATGATTGTCTCTGTGATATCATCTAGGTTTGCTACTACCTGATATGTTATATGCTAGCATGATATGTTATATGAGATAGAAGTAGAGATCGGTTGATAGGACCGAAGGGTAGTTCAGACACCCCAGAAATGTCTGACAGTACGTGATGATATGTTTACATGCTGGCTTGTTATGTTGTATACGATAGAGGTAGTAGGAGGGGACTAGTCCCCGAGGATCGGTTGTTAGGACCGATGGGTAGTCAGCACCCCAGAATGGCTTGACACGGGTAGGACGGCACCCCAGAATGGTCGTACGGGTAGTTGGCACCCCAGAATGGCCGTACCGGGTAGTCAGGCACCCCCAGAATAGCCTGGCAGTATGTTATGTTATGTGTTTGTATGGTATGTGGTACGATGGGGGGAACTCACTAAGCTTTGTGCTTACGGTTTTCAGTTTTGGTTTCAGGTACCTCCTCAGCTAGGGGAAAGGAGCCGGCACGGTAGCAGCATGTCACACACACACACTCTCTTGTTTCCGCAGTTACGAGTTTACTCTGGGATTGATACTGTGATATTTGATTGATCGAATGTTGTGGTTTTCATTTTGGTTTTCGATGTGAAATGGTTTTTAATCA
Organism: Lactuca serriola; assembly: GCF_051521515.1. Lineage (NCBI taxonomy): Eukaryota > Viridiplantae > Streptophyta > Magnoliopsida > Asterales > Asteraceae > Lactuca > Lactuca serriola. Next base: position 86,645,341 of record NC_136408.1, read on the forward strand.
AACAATGTTTTAACTATTAATGCTTTCATGAAATGTTTTATAACAAAATTTTTGGACGTGAAAATTGGGTCGTTACAAGTTGGTATCAGAGCCTTGGTTTGAGGGATTCGGACACACCTTCGGGGGTGTCTGAACTCAAATCGAGGGATTAAAAGATTTTCTAAAAGAAAATGTTTTCTAAAAATTGAGAAAAGAGTTTCGAGAAGGAACGAAGTGTGTGATGTGCGCGACTGGCCGAGCTCAAGTAAGTCTTCCCCAAAGTACCCATACAAGTTTATGTTATGTATATCAGCTTTTATAGAACAGCATGCTAGAATAGGACTAAGGATCTAGGAGTGATGCCTTATGTGCCTGCTTTATGTGTTTCAGTTATATGAGAATTGCATGCTAGACATTGAGTAGACAGCAAGTAGGATAGCCTGATTAGGTTATGCCTGATAGTATGAGTTTAGCACTTTATGCTAGCTTAGTTCCTGTAAGCAGATAGAGTTGATTGAGATTGCTACTCTTGTTTGAATGCTGCTTGCTTCATGCTATGTGGAACTCGGAATAATGGGAGTTAGCCATTAGGCGAATGCGTCACGTCACATGTGATCAGGGTTGAATAATCTTAGAGTGCCGGATTTGATCCTACTGCGCAGCTCTTGTTTGAGTCCAACCGTTGTAGGGACGAGTTGGGTACTCGAAGGATTATCTGAGCCTCGTCACATGTGATGGTATTCGGGTAATGGCTAATTGGCATTACAAGGAGGCCCGCAGCAGCTGAGGACTGGATAGAGTAGAATCAGAGATTTCCCTAGGGCAAGCCTAGGATGAGTATAACAGTGATCAGCAGTAGTGAAAGGGATCTGGTGGAGTCGAGACATTCCTTGAAGAAGGTACGGATAGATGTGGAAGGTAGTATGGGCCAGTACTACTGAAAGCAGAGGATCCGTACCCGAACCAAGGAAGGCCAAGATAAGACCAGGGAACTTGTAGGTAGCAGTGATCTCTCAGGAAGTATCAGTATCTATAATGTTTGTTGTGATATATTGCAGAATGGTGGTACTTCGATCGAGGCCGGTAGATGGCGGTTCAGGAGAGGGGTCGGGTTCGGGATTAGGTTCCGAGCCGGTAGATGAGGGGCTACACGAGTTCATCATGTCAGAGATCACCAGAGGCATCCTTGAGTCGACCCCCATCCTCTTTGGGTCGATCAAGGAAGGGATCATGGAGTTGATGGAGGATCGCCTTCGGGCATTCAGGAGTGATATGGCATCTAGCCAGTCGGGATCTCGCACACTGTCCTTCAAGGACTTCAGGGGCAGTGGTGCGTCGGATTTCCATGGGGTGAAAGACCCCATTGCTGCCAGGCGATGGATTGCAGACATCGAGTCTGCACAGTTGACTAGCTTCTGCCCCGAGGGGTCGAAGGTGAGGTATGCAACCGGATGTTTGCGGGACCGAGCCCATGATTGGTGGGAGTTAGTGGGTGACTCGTTGGGAGCCTCAGCTATCGAGGCTATGACTTGGTCAGATTTTGTGACCAGATTCAGGGCAGAGTTTGCGCCGGCTGTCGAGCTTCAGCAGCTAGCCAAGGAGTTTCTAGACATGAGACAGACGTCTGAGACTGTGGCGGAGATCACCGCCAAGTTCCGGGAGAGGGCTTTGTTGGTGCCCCAGTATGCTGGTGACGAGGATATGAGGAGGACCCGTTATCATGATATGCTACGAGCTGACATCCGGGAGCATGTTAGCTTTTCGGCTTGCCCTACCTTGGACTCTATGATTGCCAGGGCGAGGGAGAAGGAGATAGATCTGGAGCACATCCAGAAATGGAAATCAGAGGAGGGACAGACAGGATGGGCTTCGGGGAAGAAGCCCAAGGGATCAGATGGTAGGCCGAAAGGCCAGTCAGGACCGAGCCGTTGCAGGAAATGCGGCAGACCGCACGAGGGGGCGTGCAGGTTGGGATCATCAGGCTGCTACAAGTGCGGCAAGTCTGGGCACATCAGCAGGGATTGCACTGCTCCAGCAGCAGTTATTCATACATCAGAGTTGTTGTGTTTCCACTGCAACCAGAGGGGCCACAAGAAGGCCAATTGCCCCCAGTTAACAGTTTCAGCGCCGGTGAAGGCGCCAGCTCCAGCGACCCTGCGGATCACGGATGGCCGGCAGGGCAAGGCAGAGGCTCCAGTGGTGAGGAGCCGAGCATTTCAGTTGACTACCGAAGAGGCACGCGCCGCACCCGATGTGGTGACGGGTATGATTCTTTCCCTCTCTTTTATTTTTATGATGTTATGATATTGATATGTGCTCCGTACGTATATATATATATATATATATATATATATATATATATATATATATATATATATATATATATGTTTTAGGATCGTTCCATGTGAACGGTATCCCAGTTCAGGTGTTATTCGATTCGGGTGCATCCCGATCATTCGTGTCCCTTGCGCTTAGCAAGAAGTTTCCTGAGTCTTCGGGTATGTTGGATTTCCCTCTGGAGGTAGAGATTGTTGATGATCGATCGGTGCGAGCATCGATGGTGTTTCGGGATTGCGTATTGCGTCTGTTCGAGGAGCGCTACTTAGTAGACCTGGTTCCCATTCCGCTGCGTGGAAACAAGGTGATTATTGGCATGGATTGTTGAGCTCTAATGGGGCGGTGATAGATTGCGCGCAACAGCTAGTACGGGTCAGGACCCCGGGCGGGGGAGAGTTAGTGATTCATGGCGAGAGACCGCAGTGTGGACCCGCAGTATGTTCAGCAGCGAGGGCGAGACGCTACCTTCGGCAGGGATGCGCAGGATATGTCGCGTATGTGATGGATACCCGGAAGGCGGGTAAGGCGACAGTGAGCGAGGTTCCGGTGGTTCGAGATTTTGCAGATGTCTTCCCGGAGGAGCTTCCTGGGATACCTCCGGAGCGACAGGTGGAGTTCAGGATTGACCTTGTTCCTGGTGCGGCCCCGATAGCCCAGGCACCGTATCGGTTGGCTCCACCCGAGATGCAGGAGTTGTCTACGCAGCTGCAGGAGCTGCTAGACAAGGGATTTATTCGCCCGAGTAGTTCACCCTGGGGAGCCCCGATCCTGTTTGTGAAGAAGAAGGATGGGTCGCATCAGATGTGTATAGATTACCGGGAGCTGAACAAGGTAACGGTGAAGAACCGTTACCCGCTCCCGAGGATTGATGATCTCTTTGACCAGCTTCAGGGAGCGTCTTGGTTTTCCAAGATCGATTTGTGTTCGGGATCCCATCAGATGAGAATCAGGGAGGAGGATACACAGAAGACCGTGTTTCGGACGCGCTATGGCCACTATGAGTTCGTGGTGATGCCGTTTGGGCTCACCAATGCTCCTGCCGCGTTCATGGACCTCATGAACCGCGTATGCAGACCGATGCTGGATCGGTCTGTGATAGTCTTTATCGATGACATCTTGGTTTACTCCAAGACGTAGGAGGAACATGAGGAGCATCTGAGAGAGGTGTTGGAGGCCCTGAGGAGGGAGAGTTTGTATGCCAAGTTCTCCAAGTGCGAGTTTTGGTTGCGCGAGTTGCAATTTCTCGGGCACCTTGTCAACCAGGACGGGATTCTGGTCGATCCGGCCAAGGTCGAGGTCGTGATGAGATGGGAGGTTCTGAAGTCTCCATCTGAGATTCGGAGTTTCCTGGGATTAGCAGGCTACTATCGGAGATTTATTCAGGATTTCTCCAAGATAGTCGTACCCCTGACGCGGCTGATGAAGAAAGCCATGGTCTTTCGATGGGGACCCGAGCAGCAGGCTGCATTTAAGATACTTAGACAGAGATTGTGCGAGGCGCCGATCTTAGCCCTGCCAGAGGGCGTAGAGGATTTTGTGGTTTATTGTGACGCGTCCATTTCAGGATTGGGCGCGGTACTGATGCAGAGGGGGCATGTCATTGCCTATGCTTCGAGGCAGCTCAAGCCTCACGAGGCGAACTACCCGACGCATGATTTGGAGTTGGGGGCGATGGTTTTTGCCCTCAAGATTTGGTGACATTACCTCTACGGGGTTCGATGTACCATTTACACGGACCACAAGAGTTTGAGGTACCTCATGGATCAGCCGACTCTGAACATGAGGCAGCGTCGGTGGTTGGACGTGGTGAAGGATTATGATTGCGAGATCCTTTACCACCCGGGGAAGGCCAACGTGGTGGCCGATGCGCTTAGCCGCAAGGCGGCGCCGATCAGGGACGTATGCATGAGGATGACCGTGGTGACTCCCCTATTGGAGCGAATTCGGGAGGCTCAACAGGAGGCTATCAAGGAGGAGCATCGGAAGAGTGAGCGTGTGGTGGGTCAGGTTTCCTCCTTTGATTATGATAGTCGAGGACTATTGACGCTACACCGTAGGGTGTGGGTACCGTATCACGGAGGCGTGCGCCAGATCTTGATGGAGGAGGCGCACAAGTCCCGATTCTCTATTCATCCCGGGGCGACGAAGATGTATAGGGATCTTCGTCTAGATTATTGGTGGCCCTGCATGAAGCGGGATGTGGCGTGGTACGTTGAGCGGTGTTTGACCTGCAGGAAGGTCAAGGCCGAACATCAGAGACCGCATGGCAAGATGCAGCCGTTGGATATTCCACTGTGGAAATGGGAAGATATCACGATGGGTTTTATCACAAAGCTTCCCAGGACTGTGCGTGGAGTGGATTCGATTTGGGTCATCGTGGATCGATTGACCAAGAGTTCTCACTTTATCCCGATTCAGGAGAGCATATCGGCCGAGAAATTGGTCGACATCTATATCAGGGAGATCGTGGCGTGGCACGGGGTGCCAGTTTCAGTTATCTCGGATAGGGATGTGCGTTTTACTTCCAGGTTTTGGAAGAAATTTCATGACGAGTTGGGCACTCGTTTGCATTTTAGCACCGCCTTTCACCCGCAGACGGATGGTCAAAGCGAGCGGACCATCCAGACTTTGGAGGATATGTTTCGGGCATGCGTGTTGGATTTCGGTGGTAGCTGGGATACCTATCTTCCCTTGGCCGAGTTCTCATACAACAACAGCTACCACGCGAGTATTGACTGTTCCCCATTTGAGATGTTGTACGGTCGGAGGTGCAGGACCCCGATATGCTGGGGTGAGGTTGCCAGAGAGTTATGGGGAGCACCGAAGTGGTGCTCAAGACGACCGAGAGGATCCAGCAGGTCCCGAGCAGGCTTCAGACTGCTCAGAGTTGGCAGAAAAGTTATGCCGAAAAGCGTTGATCCGACTTGGAATTCCAAGTCGGGGATATGGTTCTCCTGAAGGTGTCGCCTTGGAAGGGCGTCATTCGATTCAGGAAGCGAGGCAAGTTAGGTCCGAGGTTCATCGGACCATTCCGAGTCATGGCCCGGGTGGGCAAGGTGGCGTATAGACTGGATCTGCCAGTCGAGCTTAGCCAAATCACAGCACTTTCCATGTTTCCCAGCTGCGGAAGTGTCTAGTGGACGATTCAGCAGTAGTTCCTTTGGAGGATATTCAGGTTGATGACAGCCTGAATTGCATTGAGCGCCCAGTCGCAATCCTCGACAGGAAGTCGAAGGATTTGAGGAACAAGAGGGTGGAGCTAGTGAAGGTGCAATGGCAGCACCGCAAGGGTTCGGAATGGACTTGGGAGCCGGTGGACGAGATGATGGAGCATTATCCCGAGCTGTTTCAGGATCGAGCAGCAGACTTCGAGGACGAAGTCTAAAATAAGTGGGGGAGATTTGTAGCACCTGGTTCCTGTTTTGGAGAGAAGAAGAAGGTAGATCAAGAGGAGATGTAACACCCGTAGATCCGGGCTAGTCAATTTAGAGGCAATAGGGATCGAAAACGACTTTTCTACAAAATATTATTTAGAATAAATAATCTTAACCAAGTTGTAGAGTATGTCACAAGGTTTCCGTACATATAAACAACGCCGAAATCCGAGTTATAACGAAGAAGTTATGGCCCGTCGAAGTTTTACGGCAAAACCGGCACGGCACCGGGAAGCGTAAATAGTGAATTTACGATAGAGCAAGATTTAGCCTTAGCAACCTAAACGAAAGTTGTAGAATATGTTAAACTAAGAGCGTCGATAAAAAGAACGCCCAAATCTGACTTCGTATGAGGAAGTTATGATTTTTCTAAGATTCGGCTTAGCAGTGCACGACCCGAAACTCGAATTTTAGTTCGAGTAGTTTTTAGCTTACGCGACCTAAATGAGAGTTGAAGATCTCATTAATAGGAACTCAACGGTAAAAAGATGGACGAAAACGGAGTTCGTATGAAGGAGTTACGAATTCTTCGCGGTCATTTAACAGTCTAAAGGCCTCCTACTGTTAAATTTGAGATCGGTCAAGAATTAGCCGACGGAGTCTAAATGAAAGTTGTAGATCTTGCTTTTACCTACGCGTGGATATAAAGAACGTCGAAAACGGAGCTCGTATGCGAGAGTTATGATTTTTCTAAGTTCGAAGGCTGATACGCGATAGGGGGTGACATGGCACCACCAGAATTGGACACGTGGCACCACCAGAAGGCCACCACATGGACCAACTCAGCGAGTAGGCCCCCCTACTCGGCGAGTCCATCAGATTTTTGCACTATAAATAGAGGTGCCGGGTCTAGCCTTCTCTTCACCCCTCAACCCTCTTCTTTCTCTCTCTAAACTCTCTCTCTAAGCCTCCCTAACCCCCTAAAGCCTAGGGTAAACCCCCTAGCACCCGAAGGAAGCCCCGAGGCTCCCGGAGCCTCGAGAAAAGAGCCTTTCAGCTCTGGAACGCTGCTCCAGCGAAGCCCGGTTTTCGAGAAAACCCGCTGTAAGTGAGCTACGCCTAACCTATCTTTAGTATAGCTTATGTTTTAATATAGTAACATTATTAGGAACTTATAATGAGTATTTGGGCTATTATTATGATTTATATTGAGTGTTATTTAACGCTTATATAATAATAATAATAGTCAGACTATTAAATTGTCGCGGTTATCGTTAGACTAAACCCTAGTGGTATTGATACTAGGTTTTATCGAAGGAAATTGTTTTGAGAGTATCGAAGCGCCGTTCGAGTGCTGAGTCACCACCTTTCAGGTGAGTGCATAGTCCCTTTCATCTTACACATAGATATGAAGTATTTTATATAAACTACGTGCTATGTGTGCATATTATCTGAATACTTGCTGTCTATGCTGGATGAACGTTTTATACATGTTTTAAAGGATTTAAACTGTATACGTATTTTATATATACGAATATATTGGGTATGAGATGGGTAAATGAATGATGAGAGATAGAAGATGACGTGAGTATACATTGGCAGCTATATACTTAGTGCCTATGGGACAAACACCGGTAGCTATGGACTTAGTACCTGTTAGACGTTGGTAGCTATGGATTTAGTACCTGTTAGAAATTGGTAGCTATGGACTTAGTACCTGTTGAACACTGGTAGCTATGGACTTAGTACCCGATGAATAGACTATAGCAGCTATGGAATTAGTGCTTTATGAACGAACATTGGCAGCTATGGATTTAGTGCCAGTCCTATAACCCTGGAAGTAAGGGACATCGGAATAAACGAATGCAGGATAGATGACTCTTAGGTTAAATCCTTAAAGAGTAAAGAAGATAATGGGGATGGGTAATTGGGTTGATTGTTTGATTGAACATAATAATTATATTATTGTGGGTTGAAAACCCTATGTACTCACCAGGTTTCCCAACCCAACCCACTCAGTTTATGCATATCACAGGTGACGAAGTGAAGTGACATTACACTGAGAGATTTAAAGAGATGTAGATCACTAGTGTAAATCATTGTAAGTTCTGTTTATGCTTATGTTTCGGTATTGACGATGACATCCCAAACGTTTTAAAATGAAATAAATACGTTTCTCCGAAAATTTTTTAATAACGTATTTACCATGTTTTTCTGGGAACAAATTCCGCAACCTTTCTATAAAATAAAGTACTCTGATTTTTATAAAGCATAAACAAAATCGGTCTTTTCTGGCCGTGATTTTGGGGATGTCACAGGAGAGGAAGAAGATCCAGAATCTTTGTGCCATTTCAGGACTTCTAGAGGTATTGGACTTGAAACCCTCTCTATTCCTTCATTATTATCTTGTTGGGAGCTTGTGATAGCCATTTCAAGGCTTCTTCTAGCCTTGACCTTTGTGTAATGAGCTTATAGTGTTGAGGGACCTCAGATCTAGGCATGTTTGGGCTCTAAGGGCTCGGATCTGTAGCCTTTATGGACCCTCTTTGCTTGAAGACCTTGGATCTACCATTTTAAGTACATTTTGAACCCTAAAATCCGTATTGGTGAATATCTACACGTAAAGTCGGAAACTTTACGTGTGATTCGTGTCCTAGAAGTCCGGATCTGTGAATGGCATGGACTGGAATCGAGCAAATCTGTGTATTTAGTCGGTGCATGGCGACGACTCGGCGAGTCGTTCATGTGACTCGGCGAGTCTGTTCGCGAGTCTCTGAGTTTGTCCCCTTTTCGTAGTGTCGAGTGAGCAGTGAGTCACGGGGTGTGACTCAGTGAGTCGGAAGCTGAACTCATCTATGGAGGAACTCGGCGAGTCAATGCCCTGACTCGGCGGGTTCAAGGAAATCTCCTTAGATCAAGAACAGACTCGGCGAGTTGTTCATAAAACTCGGCGAGTCACAGCATAAGTGTTCTTCGGATGAAGATGGACTCGACGAGTTGTTCATACAACTCGGCGAGTCTTAGCATAGGTGTTCATCGGATGAAGATGAACTCGACGAGTTGTTCATACAACTCGGCGAGTAGGATGAAGGACTTGAATATCAGTTTAGAAGGAGAACTCGTCGAGTCGTCGCCTAACTCGACGAGTAGAAACGGGATTCAGGACAATCGTTTGGGTAGGGACTCGGCGAGTTGGGAAGCCAACTCGGCGGGTCGGGTCAACTGAAAGTTGACTCTGACTTTGTTTAATGACATGATCAGGGGTAAAATGGTCATTTTACCCAAATGACAGTTAGCAGTGTTTGATTGAGTATGTTGTGGGAATTGCAGCCGGAGGATTTCCGGAGCAGCAGCAGCAGCAGTAGACAGTCAGTTCCCGATCAGATCAGCAGCTACTTCGAGGTGAGTTACCTTCCAGTAGCGGTGGGTCTACGGCCACAATGTCGGCCCACCAGTAGGAGTCGTATGTTAGATGATTGTCTCTGTGATATCATCTAGGTTTGCTACTACCTGATATGTTATATGCTAGCATGATATGTTATATGAGATAGAAGTAGAGATCGGTTGATAGGACCGAAGGGTAGTTCAGACACCCTAGAAATGTCTGACAGTACGTGATGATATGTTTACATGCTGGCTTGTTATGTTGTATACGATAGAGGTAGTAGGAGGGGACTAGTCCCCGAGGATCGGTTGTTAGGACCGATGGGTAGTCAGCACCCCAGAATGGCTTGACACGGGTAGTCAGCACCCCAGAATGGCTTGACACGGGTAGGACGGCACCCCAGAATGGCCGTACGGGTAGTCGGCACCCCAGAATGGCCGTACCGGGTAGTCAGGCACCCCAGAATAGCCTGGCAGTATGTTATGTTATGTGTTTGTATGGTATGTGGTACGATGGGGGGAACTCACTAAGCTTTGTGCTTACGGTTTTCAGTTTTGGTTTCAGGTACCTCCTCAGCTAGGGGAAAGGAGCCGGCACGGTAGCAGCATGTCACACACACACACACTCTCTTGTTTCCGCAGTTACGAGTTTACTCTGGGATTGATACTCTGATATTTGATTGATCGATGTTGTGGTTTTCAATTTGGTTTTCGATGTGAAATGGTTTTTAATCAAACAATGTTTTAACTATTAATGCTTTCATGTAATGTTTTATAACGAAATTTTTGGACGTCAAAATTGGGTCGTTACAAAGTTTCAGTGCAATATTAAAGCGTTGAGACTAATCAGATTCGCTCTTCAATCGGATACTTTCAGGCTAGTGAGTTCATGCAGCACTGCCAAAGAAATATGGGATAGGCTACGAGAGTTATATTCCACTGACGAAGATCTGGAGCATTCCATTCAGACCTTACTCTTGTCTGAGTTTGGCGAATTTAAGCAGAATCCCGAGGAAACTGTTACTCAGACATTCGATCGCTTCAATCATCTTCTTAGTAAGATGATTAAACATGATATTGAAAGGAAGTTGATTGAACAAAAAGTTACGTTTTTGAATGGTCTTAGATCTGAGTGGAGAGCGGTTGTGTCCACTGTTAAAGCTCATGAGCAATTCAAATCTTATTCGTTGTCTAAGCTGGTAGGAATTTTGAAATCCCAAGAAAAGATTGTCTTGCAGGAGAAGAATGTGGTTTCAAGCTTGGGTTCCTTGGCTCTTCTTTCTAAAAGCAAAAGTGTGATGGAAGATGAAGACCTTAACTTAGAAGACTATGACCTTACCTCTGAAGACTATGCAATGATGGTGTCAAATCCAAAGAGGTTTATTAAGAAAAGGTTTCCTACCAATAAGAACCGGAATTGACAGGGAAGCTATAGTTCTGAAAAAGGTGAGGGAGGAACCGAAGGCACAAGAAGCAAAGAAAGAGCCGAAAGCTGAAGGGGATTCTGGGGTGAACTGTTATTACTGTGGAGGAAAGAACCACTATGCCAAAGACTATGTCCTAAAGAAAATGGCAGAAAAAGATGAAGAAAAAGATGAAGAAGCTGTGTTGATGAAAAAGATGGAAGAGATCAAGAGAAAGAAAACTACTGCTAACCCCTCAATGAATGCTTTAATTGTGCAGGGTTCGGTAGCGGATGATGAGTTCGGTGGCGTGGAGGTCTGGTCAACCGACTCTGAGGATGATGAAGTCAGAAGTCCATCTCATGGAAAGGCTTATGTTGCGAAAGGTGAAGGAAGCGGTGGAAAGTGTTTGATGGTGTCGGATGTATCTCAAATGAGGGGATACAACACAGACGGTGGGAATGAAGGCACAAAGGAGCGAGAGGACATGTGCTTCACAGCAAAACCTCTCAGCATGCAGTTTAATGAGCTTGATGAATTAATCAAGAAGGTACAATCCATTTTTTTTTCATTCAAAGTCCCACAAAACTCATATGAAAAAGAACTAAAAAATGTAAATTCAAGAATCTGTCGTCTAGACAGTAGTTTAACTCAAACACGGGTCACCAATTCTAACATAACTGACCAATTAAGCAGGGTGTCTTCAAAGAGTGAGGAACGGAGGATGTGGATAGAGCTGAAGGAGTCGGAGTTGATCAAATCCAAAGACAAAAACATTTATTTACAAAGAGACAATTTAAAACTTTTGAAACAAAGAAATGTGTTTTGTTTGATTGCTAAACGTCTTTATTCTAACATCACTCAACTTCATCTTAATTGTGAAATTGGACAGAAAATTCATCGCATGATTTTGCCCTTTCTTGAGTTTAAGGAAGATGAAATTGACGCAGAAGCATATAATTGCGAAAGTGTAGTTTCATCTGAGGATGTAAATCCGACGTATATGTATGGTCTAGACAAAATCGAATCTTTCATAAAGTCCAAGGACCATAAGGACATGCTGAAAAATCTTTTGGATGAAAATGATAAATTGAAACTAAGGACCGAAACCATACAAAAGTTTGACTCATTGAATGCCAACTTGAGCTCAGAAAATAAAATTGATGTTGAAAATGCATCTGAGCTTAATGAGGATGATGATATGAGTGAAATTTCAGTAGAGGATGAAATTGACTGTTCTGAATTCGTCAAGAGCGAACCCGAAAACCACAAAAATCTTATTTCAGAAAATTTTGTGGAGTTTGCTCGTTTGTCCCAACAAAAGTCCCCGGTCCTTGAAGAAAAGGCTGTTGTATACAAAAAGGTAAGGACAACTCCAAATCAGGTGTATAAGGTCACAGGAGTAACCGACCATCAGACAGCCGAACTCACAGCCATTGTAAATGAAGATAATGTTGATGGCTGTGATGAGTTCTTCTGGTCTGCCCCCATCGACAATGCTGATGAAACCGTTGGTCTATCAGAACGGACGTCCTGGAAAACCAAAGGCAGATATGTGCCAGAGCCTTTGAACAAGCCTGATAACTTCGACATACCAAGTACTAGTGGTACAAAAGATGATCCTGAAGAAAAAGGAGTTCCTGCAAAAGATGTCACTCCTTCAAGCGAAAAATCATCAGTTCAAAGTGAGCCAGCTGATAAGAAGCAAAAGCAAAAAGCCAACATCCATCGACAGCCGAAGCAAGTAAAGAATCAGAAGCAACAAAGGAATCAGAGATACAAGAAAAATCTCTCTGAACGAAAACATTTTTGGCGATATCAAAACACCCATTTCTCTTATCATGACAGAAATCCAACATCAGAGAAAAATGTTGTTAGGAAGCAAGAAAGTAATAACAACCTAAAGGAAAGGTTCGGTTCTGAGGATCACAATAACCGAAAGGAAAGGTTCGGTTCAGAGAACACCAGCTACCGAAAGCAAAAGTTCGGTTCCGAGAGCAAAAGCAATCAAGGTTCAAGGTTCGGTCCCACTAAAGATCAAAAACAAAAGGGATACTTAGAACCTCAAGTCAAGCAAACTTCTCAGTCTAACTTTTCTCGTTCTAATTCTTCTCAACCTCATTCTAAATTCAATTATGTTCATACTCAAAATCCAAAATCTTCAACAGATTTGAAAGGAAAATCGAAGGTTTCCTCAGTCGAGACTGATCAAAAGCATTCCAATGTCCCAGTGCCTAAACCTGAATCCAAACCGTCTGTAACAAATCCCAATAAAATTAAGGTTTTCACCATTAAAAAGAAAGATGAAACAAATTTAATAAAAAGAACATATCTTGTTGACATCTCTCTTACTATTCCTGTTCCTGTGAAAGGCTCACGTGGACCCAAGAAACTTTGGATTCCTAAATCTGCTTAATTTTTGCAGGTTATCAGTGACGAGCAGTTTGACGAAGAATGGTATATTGACAGTGGCTGCTCACGTCACATAACAGGGAGGAAGGAAGAGCTGAGGGAATTTCAGTCTCTTTCCAACGGTGGAAATGTCAAGTTCGGGAACAACTCATACGGCAGAATAAAAGGTTATGGAATGATAACGAATGGAGATTTCACAATCAGAAAAGTTGCATATGTTGAAGGACTGCAGCACAACCTCATCTGTGTATCTCAGCTTGTTGGAGGTACCGGTCTCAAGGTCTCATTCGACGATGAGGGTTCTGAGATAATTGAAAAGAAAACAAAAAGAGTAATTCTCAAATCAGAGCGCAAAGGCGAAATGTTTCCCCTGAATCTCAAACCCATCAAAGGAAATCCAACTATCTGCCTGTTATCCAAAGCACAATCTGACGAAAGCTGGTTGTGGCACCGAAGGCTCTCTCATCTCAACTTCAAGGATATTAACAAACTTGTCACAGGTGGTCATGTTCGAGGTCTTCCATTGCTCAAATTCGATCGAGAACATTTATGTGCTGCGTGTGAAATGGGAAAGCAGAGTCGTCAAAGTCACCCATCGATTGTAAACACTAAAGTTGTTGAACCATTAGAGTTAATTCACATTGACTTGTGTGGTCCATCATCTATCGAAAGCATCGGCGGTAGCAAGTATATTCTTGTTATTGTTGATGACTTTTCACGTTTTACATGGCTGTTCTTTCTGAAGCGCAAATCTGAAGCAACTCTCAAGCTAAAGACGTTTAACAAGCAGGTTGAAGTGCAGCTGAGGAAAGTCGTTCGCCACATCAGGAGCGACAATGGACTGGAGTTCAAAAATAAAGAATTCGAAGACTTCTTGGCAGAAAAAGGAACCAGTCACAACTTCTCAGCTCCCTACACCCCTCAACAAAACGGAATTATCGAAAGGCGAAACCGATCTTTGTGTGAGGCGGCCCGAACCATGCTAAGTTTTGCTTTTTTACCTTTATACTTTTGGGCTGATGCTATTGCTGCAGCATGTTTTACGCAGAACAGGTCCTATCTCAATAAGCGTTTCACTCTTACTCCTTATGAGATCATCAACAACAGAAAGCCAAACGTCAAATTCTTCCACGTATTCGGCTCACGGTGTTTCATCTTTAATTCTAAAGAACATCGTAACAAGTTTGACGTGAAAGCCGATGAAGGGATATTTCTGGGATACTCTCTCACTTCAAAAGCATATAGGGTTTTGAACAAACGTTCGAGGAAGATTGAAGAAACTTATTATGTGACCTTCGATGACAGCTATGTCAAAAAGCTGAAGGCCAGTGAAGACACAGTTGGAGAAATTTTCTCTCACACAGGCCAAGTCTCAGCCTCGATTGCAAATCTGTTTGAGAAGTTTGTTGAGTTATTCGATGAACCAGAGAAGGCCACTCTCTCGGAAGCTAGTGCAGCAGACAACAAAGTAGATCATCTGAAGCAACTCATCGAATGTCACACCCCCAAACCTGAACGGCGGAAATGTTCGGGGGCGGATGACTTCATGTGGTAACGTAACAAATGAATACATAGTAAAGAAAGCAATACAACCATCACATATATAATTGAAAGTTTACATTTGTCAAAAGTTACATGTTCAAAACCAATTACAATATGATGTCAAAATATGAGATTAAACTGGCGTCGCAGCATCCCTTCATCAAAAGCATAATGATACCTGAAATTACTGATTCCCTGGGACATACAAGTAATTTTGAAAGAGTAGATCAGCATTTAAGCTGGTGAGTTTCATAAGTATTTAAATGACAATGTTTGTATGAAATGAAATGTTTTGTCCTTGTTTTTTTGTGTTTAGAAAATCCTATATTTTCTACTAGTATAAAAGTAGCCTTCTCTCAAGACCAATGTTTGTTTCTGAAATGTATGTAAGTGTGAAATAACCAAATGTGTTTGAAAACCTTGTAAATCAATGCATTTTTAATACCCCATGTGAGTTTTATAACCATACTATTGACTCGGAATGCCTATACACAACGTTCTTCAGGCGTTGGAATGTTATGACGTTTGTTACCCCAAACGGTGGACTGTAGCTAACAGTCAGGGCGCGGGTTGTCAAGCCCGTATAGATCTATACACAAACACCATGCTCCCCCTCCAAGGGATTCTGGTATATAATACAGGACTTGAAATGTGTACTCGAACGTACGTGAAGTTTATGTCTCACAAAACCGTGGTCTAAAAACAGATTTACGTGTTTAAAATGTTCGTTTGTTCTTGTATATGAAAGTGACTTCTTGAAAATCATGTTTCTAGTATGTAAAAGTTAGTAATATCCTCGCAAAACTATACCTATTATAGTTTTCTAAAAGTGTGTCTCGTTTGTTTAGAAATACCTAGAAAAGGATTCACTTGTTATGAAAGTATAGATTTTTGTAGAGCCTAAGATAGACAAGTATACATAAAATCTAAGAAAATGTTTAGTTTATACATGCATTACAACAATTTATATTTCAAAAGATAGAATTCTATTGTAACATATTTTATATACGAAAGTTTCCCATAAAGTTTATAAATCACATGTGATTTGGATATATAAAAGCATATAAAATAATTCTTTATGTAACACACGATAATACTCGTGTGTTTTACTTGTATTCCCCCCCTTGAAAGCATATAAAAGCATTTAGAATAACTTAAAAAGGTTAATTAAGGGGTATGAACTCACTTGAAAGTTTGAAGATCGCGAGATGGAAAACCGGGCAGAGTTTCGTCTTGAGAAACGGATTTTTCTCGGGATTCTTGGGAATCTCGGGAGTAAAATCGATCCTCGGGACTTGAGCAAAAAGGCCAGAGCTTCGGGTTTGAACGGGCACGGAAATCGAGGCAAGATCGTGAGAGAAAGGAGAGAAATGGGGTGATTTTCCCAGAACCCTCGCATTTCTATTTATAGGGGGTCTGAGAAGCCTCAGTACGCGGGGCGTACGCTCGTACGCAGCGCGTACGCGTACGTCATGCATGAGCGAGTCCTCGACTGCCTCAGCTTCGGATGGGACGGGTCGGATGGGGCGGGTCGGATGGGGCGGGTCGGTAGCTTCGCATAGGGGCGACGTGGACGATCTGAGGCCCTTGATTCGAGTACGCGGGGCGTACGTGGGTACGCAGGGCGTACTCCGGTCCTATCTGCTGACTCCCCTTCGGATATTACCAAGAATATATATTTAAATTTATATTTATTTTAAATAAACTTCTAAAATTCATATCTCTTTCATACGAACTCCGTTTTCGACGTTCTTTATATCCACGCGTAGGTGAGACTACGCTCTACAACTTTCGTTTAGACTCCGTTGGCAAATTCCGAAATTATTTTTATTATTTAATTATAAAATGACGTGATTAAGGTATTTTCTTTAAAAATTCATAACTTCTTTATCTGAAGTCGGTTTTTGCCAGACTTTTTACCGCTGAAATACCATTGTCGAGACCTTCGATTCTCGTTTAGGTCATTCCGGCCAAAAGTCGCTCGATCTTCGATTCGAGTTTTTAGTTGTCTGTTGCTAAGCCGAACTTGGAAAAATCTTAACTTCAATATACGAAGTCGGATTTGGGCGTTCTTTTTACGTACGATCATGGTTTAATGACATTTAAACATAGAGGGAATTTAAATAGAACTTTTTGGACATTTTATTATCAAAGTTAATTTTTTTATTAACTCAAAAGTGGTTACAATACTTGACTTTTTAGGTCATTACAAAGAGTTGAAATATCGGGTTGTCACATCATCCCCCCCGTTAGAGGGAATTTCGTCCCGAAATTTAAAGTAGTAAAGATACTAGTGAACATGAAAGAGATGAGGGTACTTTTGTTTCATCTGATCTTCACGTTCCCATGTGAATTCAGGTCCCCGCTTGGCGTTCCAGCGAACCTTCACGATGGGTATGCGACTTTTTTTTGTTTGTTTGACCTCTCGGTCTATGATTTCTACTGGTTCTTCCACAAAGTTGAGGCTCTCGTTGATCTCGATCTCCTCGAGTGGAATAACAAGAGTCTCATCGGACAGACACTTTTTCAAGTTCGAGACGTGGAAGGTTGGATGTATGTTACTAAGTTCACGCGGTAGGTTAAGCTTGTAAGCCACAGGGCCGATTCTGGCAAGAATCTCGAAAGGCCCTATGTATCTTGGATTTAGTTTCCCACGCTTTCCAAAGCGTATTAAACCCTTCCACGGTGAGACCTTTAATAAAACGTGGTCTCCTACCTGGAATTCTAAAGGTTTCCTCCTTTGGTCAGCGTAGCTTTTCTGTCGGTCTCTAGAGGCTTTCAATCGTTCACGAATCTGGACGATCTTCTCTGTCGTTTCTCTTATGATTTCCGGACCGGTGAGAGTGCTTTCAGGAACTCTTCCTCTAGCTAACTGGGTATCGCCAACTTCAGTCCAGAACAGAGGGGATCTGCACTTTCGACCATAGAGGGCTTCAAACGGAGCAGCCTATATGCTTGTATGATAACTATTGTTGTATGACAATTCGACAAGGGGTAAATGGATATCCCATGTCTTTCCAAAGTCAATCACACAGGCTCTTAGTATATCTTCTAAAGTTTGTATCGTTCTCTCACTTTACCCGTCTGTTTGTGGGTGGTAGGCTGTACTCATGTCTAGCCTAGTCCCCAGGGAACTTTGTAGTGACTGCCAGAATCTTGAAGTGAATCTACTATCTCTATCGGAGATAATGGATATCGGAACACCATGCAGTCGCACTACTTCCCTTAAGTAAGTCCTTGTAAGCTTTTCCATTTTGTCAGTCTCCTTGATGGGTAGGAAATGTGCGGATTTGGTCAATCTGTCGACGATGACCCATATGGTATCGAGTCCACTCGTCGTCTTGGGTAACTTGGTTATGAAGTCCATAGTAATCCGCTCCCATTTCCATTCTGGTATCTCCGGTTGTTGTAGTAATCCTGACGGTTTCCGATACTCGACCTTAACCTTAGCGCAAGTAAGGCATTTACTTACGAAGGTAGCAATTTCTGCTTTCATGTTAGGCCACCAGTACAGTTTCTTAAGATCCAGATACATTTTATCTGAACCTGGGTGAACAGAATATCTTGAGTTGTGTGCTTCGGTCATGACTACGTTTCTGAAACCACCATGATTCGGGGTCCAGATTCGGTCCATGAGATAGTAGGCTCCGCCACCCTTGACTTCTAGATTCTTTTCCATTCCTCGCAGGGATTCACCCGCCACATTTTCAGTTTGCAAAGCTTCCATTTGTGCCGCCTTAATTATTGTGGATAAGTGGGAATGGATAGTCATAGTCAGAGATTTGACCCTCCGACCAGTGTATTCCTTTCGACTGAGGGCGTCAGCTACCACGTTGGCCTTGCCAGGATGATAACGAATTTCGCATTCATAGTCATTTAGTAACTCAACCCATCGTCGTTTTCGCATGTTGAGTTCCTTCTGATCGAAAATGTGTTGAAGGCTCTTGTGATCAGTGAAAATAGTACTCTTGGTTCCGTATAAGTAGTGTCTCCAGATCTTCAGAGCAAATACCACTGCTCCTAACTCAAGATCGTGTGTCGTATAGTTCACTTCGTGTGTCTTAAGCTGTCAGGAGGCATAAGCAATAACCTTCCCTCTCTGCATAAGAACACAACCTATTCCTTGATTTGACGCATCACAATACACTACGAAGTCTTCTATCCCTTCGGGGAGGGATAGTATCGGTGCGGTGCACAAGGCCTGTTTTAGTGTCTGGAATGCTTTCTCTTGTTTCGCTTCCCAGCCAAAGGCCACGCCTTTCTGGGTTAATGTAGTAAGAGGTTTCGCAATGCTAGAGAAGTTCTTTATGAATCTGCGATAGTAGCCAGTGAGACCTAGAAATTGACGAATTTCTGTAGGTGTCTTTGGTGCCGGCCAGTTCTCAATGGCCTTAATTTTGGAGGGGTCCACGTGTATACCTTTCTCGCTAACAACGTGGCCTAAAATTCGACTCTTCGAATCCAAAATTCGCATTTAGAGAACTTCGCATAGAGTTTCTCCGCTCGCAGTGTTTCTAGGACTTTTCGTAGGTGCCGACTATGCTCTTCCTCACTTCGGGAGTAGACAAGTATATCATCGATAAAGACGCTGACGAACTGATCCAAGTAAGGATGGCATACCCTATTCATTAGGTCCATAAATACTGCTGGTGCATTGGTTAATCCGAACGGCATCACTACAAATTCGTAGTGTCCATAACGAGTTCGGAAAGCTGTCTTTGGAATATCCCCCTCTAGAACTCGTAATTGGTGATATCCGGATCGTAGATCTATCTTTGAGAAGTAGTTTGCTCCTTGAAGTTGATCGAATAGGTCGTCAATACGGGGTAGAGGATAACGGTTCTTGACAGTAAGTTTGTTCAGCTCTCTGTAGTCGATGCACATACAGAACGATCCGTCCTTCTTCTTTACAAACAGGACCGGTGCTCCCCATGGTGAGAAACTTGGTCTTATAAATCCTTTTTGAAGGAGTTCATTAAGTTGACTGGAAAGTCCCTGCATCTCTGCTGGTGCGAGACGATAAGGTGACTTCGCTACTGGGGTAGCCCCTGGAACTAAGTCGATTCTGAATTCGACTTGGCGTTGCGGTGGTATCCTGGTAGTTCTTCTGGAAAGATATCGGGAAAGTCGCGTACTACTGAAATGTTCTTGATGTCCTTCAGTTCTTGACTTGTATCAACGATGTGCGCTAGGAATGCTCGACAATCCTTCCGCAAGCACTTTCGAGCTTGGATGCACGAAATGATGCGAAGGTTTGTACTTGATTTGTCGCCGTAGATAACAAATGTTTCGTTGTTAGGGAGATTAAGACGGACTGCTTTCTCAAAGCACATGATGTCGGCGCGAAGAAGACTCAACCAATCCATGCCGACTATGACGTCGAAACTTTTGATTTGGACCGGCATGAGATTGATTAGAAAAGAATGGCCGTCTAAAGTTAACGTACAGCCCATGTATATGCAGTTAATGTTTTCGGTTTTTCCATTGGCCATCTCTACAGTGAATGATTTTTCTAACTTGCTAGGTTTAGGTTTAAGTAAATGAATAAAGTTTTGACTCACGAAGCTTCTCTCCGCTCCACTATCGAATAATATGCATGCATATGAATTATCGAGAAGGAACGTACCAGCAACTATAGTTGGGTCAGCTACAGCTTCGTCGTGGCCTATCGCCAAAACTCGTCCCACACCGCCGGTGCCTACTGCCTTAGGGCAGTTCCTCCTGTAGTGGCCCACCTCGCCACAACCATAGCAAGTCTGGCCTACACCCGCACTGGGAAATTGAGTAATCGGTTTTGCGGGGTCCTTGCAGAAACGGGCTGTGTGTCCCTTTCTGTTGTAGTTGGCGCACTGCATTTCCCGGCAAGGTCCATGGTGGTGGTAAGTGCATTTGGTGCACTTTGGACGGTTACCTACATAAGGCTTTGTTGGGTAGGTATTTGTAGGAGTTGTAGTAGGTACAGTGGCAGCATTCACTGAAACCAGTTGTTTCTTTGCGGATTCTTGGGAAGACCCACCCTTCCCTTTATTCCATACTCTCTTCCTGTTGTTGTTGTTGTTGTTATTGTTGTTGTTGTTGTTCCCTTTCTGTGGTTCTGGTGTAGAAACGGTTGAGTTCTGATGACCTCCGTAGTCAATCAGAGATTGTGCCAGTTCCTTAGCACTTTCAAAGGTGTCAGGTTTGGAAGCTAACACGCTTGATCGTATTTGGGGCATCAGTCCCCAGATGTACCTTTCTATTTTCTTGCTCTCGGGAGCAATCATATCTAGGCAAAGGATTTCCAGATCGCAGAATCGATTGGTATAAGTTGCGATCTCGGTACCAACCATTCCGAGAGTCCATAGTTCATGTTCGAGCTTTTGAATCTCTCCCCGTGGGCAGTATTCTCTCATCATCATGGCTTTTAGGCTCTCCCAGCTTATGGAGTTTTCCACAATCAGGGTAAGTACTTTAACGTGGCCATTCCACCAAGTTAAAGCTCTATCAATAAGGGTGAAGGTTTCAAAGACTGACTATGTCCTTTCAATCCACTGTCTCAGGGCTAACACACCACCAGATCCATAAAACATCCGGGGCTTGGCGTTAGTAAAGTCCTTATAGGTGCATTCTCGGGGTGGTCCATGACTCTCGCCATGGTTGGATGGGTGTGTGCCAGATCCCGAGCCATTAGTACTCGAGTTATTGATCTGTGACATGGCAGCTGCTACCGCTGCGGTGACTGCTGCTTGGAACATAACAGCATCAAATTGAGGTGGTGGAGGTGGTGGTGGCACAGGTGCTTCCCCACCATTGTTTCGCCTTGGATTCCTACGCGGAGGCATCCTTCAACTATAGGTTGAAACGGTAAAGATAAGAATTCCATAGAATAGAGAATTAATGTGTCTCATGAACTAAATTGCTATAGTTCAACAACAGATGCTAGTATGAGTCTTAAAATAGAAGAATGAAAGTTATTTGTAAGACTGAAAGTATGAAACAAGTATTTGGTTTCTCAAAGACTTTTCAAGGTTTGAACGAAATACTCAACGTAGTAATAATAGTGTCACTTATATTAATATAAAAGTTGATACAACGATCATGAAAATTTGACCCCTATAAGGGTCTCCGATTACAAAGTTCGAGAAATTTAAAGACTTTTAGCCGAGGTCCTAAGCTATAACAAAATTTGAGTCTTTCACAAGCACTACTTGCGACGTAGGTTGCGCTTGGAGCTTGACTCTGCATCTGATTGCTTCGACTCCATTAGACGCCTATCAAAAGCGGCTTGTTGTTCCCTTAGTTCAGCGAGGGCTGCAATCATTTGCGCTTGGAATGCCTCGGTTTGGAGTTGAGCATTGTCTTGTATCTTGTCCAGCCTACGGATGTCAGAAGTGTGAACCTGCACTTCCACGTTGACATCCCGGAGTCGGCTAGCTTGAACTCCGGACTGATAGGACTGATTGACTAGCTTACCCACCATTACTGGGAGTGCCCGATCAGCCGAACCTCCGCCGCGGACATCATAGAAGTCCCGGCACATGCCGTAGGGAGGGCGTAAGTTCTGTTGTTGGCTCCAATGATGGAGGTGACTTCCCCAGATGGGAGTCGGTCCTTGAAAGTTCCTTACGAAGACGGGAGGTTGAACGGGTGGTGGATCGATCACTTCCGGTTCTGAGTCAGTACCAGAGT
Organism: Lactuca serriola; assembly: GCF_051521515.1. Classification (NCBI taxonomy): domain Eukaryota; kingdom Viridiplantae; phylum Streptophyta; class Magnoliopsida; order Asterales; family Asteraceae; genus Lactuca; species Lactuca serriola. Next base: position 86,667,440 of record NC_136408.1, read on the forward strand.
CATCATCCACTTCTATGGGTTCCTCGTCCTCTTCGGGATCATCTTCGACCCATCCTCCGTTGCCTTGGTTGGGAAAGTAGGGATCGCCGGGGTGGTGAAATCCAGCCATTTGACTGTACGAGAAATAGGGTTATAGGATTTGAATAAAGTTAAAACATGTAAGTTAAACTAGTTTAGGTAGCAAATACTCCTATAGTATTTAAATTCTTGTGTTTGATTCTAGTAACGACTTGGTAAGTTTTGACTTGTTGCTTACTACGATCATTCCTCGATATACGTTGGTCCAATCTCGGGCAAATATAGTTGATCACGCTATATTTGTCCAAAATCTGATTACATATATCGAGGCTTAATCGTAGTGTCAACTTGTCTAAATACTTGTTGTATAGTTAGATATCATGAAAATAATTTGTTGTATGCATGTAATTGTACTTAAATGAACTATCAATTTAAGTTAAACGTAACGCTGCTCAAGCGTAAAAAGAAAAATGTTTTGTCAGAGAGTGTTAGTCCCTTAAGTATTTATAGTTTGTATATCTTATGTGGTTCGATATACTTAGTTCACTATAAACATTGCTCTGATACCAATCCGTCACACCCCCAAACCTGAACGGCGGAAACGTTCGGGGGCGGATGACTTCATGTGGTAACGTAACAAATGAATACATAGTAAAGAAAGCAATACAACCATCACATATATAATTGAAAGTTTACATTTGTCAAAAGTTACATGTTCAAAACCAATTACAATATGATGTCAAAATATGAGATTAAACTGGCGCCGCAGCATCCCTTCATCAAAAGCATAATGATACCTGAAATTACTTATTCCCTGGGACATACAAGTAATTTTGAAAGAGTAGATCAGCATTTAAGCTGGTGAGTTTCATAAGTATTTAAATGACAATGTTTGTATGAAATGAAATGTTTTGTCCTTGTTTGTTTGTGTTTAGAAAATCCTATATTTTCTACTAGTATAAAAGTAGCCTTCTCTCAAGACCAATGTTTGTTTCTGAAATGTATGTAAGTGTGAAATAACCAAATGTGTTTGAAAACCTTGTAAATCAATGCATTTTTAATACCCCATGTGAGTTTTATAACCATACTATTGACTCGGAATGCCTATACACAACGTTCTTCAGGCGTTGGAATGTTATGACGTTTGTTACCCCAAACGGTGGACTGTAGCTAACAGTCAGGGCGCGGGTTGTCAAGCCCGTATAGATCTATACACAAACACCATGCTCCCCCTCCAAGGGATTCTGGTATATAATACAGGACTTGAAATGTGTACTCGAACGTACGTGAAGTTTATGTCTCACAAAACCGTGGTCTAAAAACAGATTTACGTGTTTAAAATGTTCGTTTGTTCTTGTATATGAAAGTGACTTCTTGAAAATCATGTTTCTAGTATGTAAAAGTTAGTAATATCCTCGCAAAACTATACCTATTATAGTTTTCTAAAAGTGTGTCTCGTTTGTTTAGAAATACCTAGAAAAGGATTCACTTGTTATGAAAGTATAGATTTTTGTAGAGCCTAAGATAGACAAGTATACATAAAATCTAAGAAAATGTTTAGTTTATACATGCATTACAACAATTTATATTTCAAAAGATAGAATTCTATTGTAACATATTTTATATACGAAAGTTTCCCATAAAGTTTATAAATCACATGTGATTTGGATATATAAAAGCATATAAAATAATTCTTTATGTAACACACGATAATACTCGTGTGTTTTACTTGTATTCCCCCCCTTGAAAGCATATAAAAGCATTTAGAATAACTTAAAAAGGTTAATTAAGGGGTATGAACTCACTTGAAAGTTTGAAGATCGCGAGATGGAAAACCGGGCAGAGTTTCGTCTTGAGAAACGGATTTTTCTCGGGATTCTTGGGAATCTCGGGAGTAAAATCGATCCTCGGGACTTGAGCAAAAAGGCCAGAGCTTCGGGTTTGAACGGGCACGGAAATCGAGGCAAGATCGTGAGAGAAAGGAGAGAAATGGGGTGATTTTCCCAGAACCCTCGCATTTCTATTTATAGGGGGTCTGAGAAGCCTCAGTACGCGGGGCGTACGCTCGTACGCAGCGCGTACGCGTACGTCATGCATGAGCGAGTCCTCGACTGCCTCAGCTTCGGATGGGACGGGTCGGATGGGGCGGGTCGGATGGGGCGGGTCGGTAGCTTCGCATAGGGGCGACGTGGACGATCTGAGGCCCTTGATTCGAGTACGCGGGGCGTACGTGGGTACGCAGGGCGTACTCCGGTCCTATCTGCTGACTCCCCTTCGGATATTACCAAGAATATATATTTAAATTTATATTTATTTTAAATAAACTTCTAAAATTCATATCTCTTTCATACGAACTCCGTTTTCGACGTTCTTTATATCCACGCGTAGGTGAGACTACGCTCTACAACTTTCGTTTAGACTCCGTTGGCAAATTCCGAAATTATTTTTATTATTTAATTATAAAATGACGTGATTAAGGTATTTTCTTTAAAAATTCATAACTTCTTTATCTGAAGTCGGTTTTTGCCAGACTTTTTACCGCTGAAATACCATTGTCGAGACCTTCGATTCTCGTTTAGGTCATTCCGGCCAAAAGTCGCTCGATCTTCGATTCGAGTTTTTAGTTGTCTGTTGCTAAGCCGAACTTGGAAAAATCTTAACTTCAATATACGAAGTCGGATTTGGGCGTTCTTTTTACGTACGATCATGGTTTAATGACATTTAAACATAGAGGGAATTTAAATAGAACTTTTTGGACATTTTATTATCAAAGTTAATTTTTTTATTAACTCAAAAGTGGTTACAATACTTGACTTTTTAGGTCATTACAAAGAGTTGAAATATCGGGTTGTCACATCGAAGATGCTGCCAAGCAAGTAAATGAAGGAGAATCAAGTCCAAACGATCCGCCACAACACAGTGCTTCAGTTGAGGGGGAGAATCCACCTTCTTCTTCACAGCCGGGCTCACATGTTGAGGGGGAGAACTGTTCTCCAGCTGCTTCCGAACGCCCAGTTGTACCCGAAAGCTCAACACCACCCGAAACTCATGTAGCTCCGGAAAGTCAAGATATACCTGAAAGCTCGTCTGTCGAGGGGGAGAATGCTGATATGTCTTATGACGATGATAGTCAATCTGAGCTAGAAGAGATGGTAAATGCTGAATTGGATCCATCCTATGATCCAAATTACCCTCCTCTTGTCAAATGGACCAGAGATCATCCTGTTTCACAGGTTGTCGGTAATGTCTCTGAAAAGGTCCTGACCCGATCTCAACTGAAGGCAAAGCAAACTTCCTTATTTTCAAAAGTAGAGTTCTGCATGTTTAACTCCTTCGTCTCAAAAGTTGAACCAAAGACAGTTAACACTGCTCTTGATCACTCCGATTGGGTTCAAGCTATGCAAGACGAACTTAATGAATTCGAAAGAAATAAATTTTGGCGCCTCATTCCAACTCCTCCAGATGCCTCGGTTGTTGGTCTCAAATGGGTCTTTAGAAATAAGATGGACAAGGAAGGCAACATGATAAGAAACAAAGCTCGTCTAGTAGTGAAAGGATACTGCCAGGAAGAAGGAATCGACTATGAGGAAACTTTTGCTCCTGTGGCTAGGCTGGAATCTGTTCGAATATTTCTTGCCTATGCTGCACACAAGAACTTTGAGGTCTTCCAAATGGACGTAAAGTGCGCATTTCTAAATGGAGAACTCGAAGAAACGGTGTACGTAGAGCAACCACCTGGATTTGTCAATGAAAAATACCCCAATCATTGTTATATTCTGGACAAAGCAGTATATGGACTGAAACAAGCACCGAGGGCCTGGTATGAAACGCTAACCAAGTTTTTAAAGATGTCCAAATTCAAACAAGGTTCGGTTGACCCAACCTTCTTTCGTAAGAAGGAAGGTAACCACCTTATGATTGTTCAAATCTATGTCGATGATATCGTCTTTGGCTCAACGAATCCTAGCTTAACAACTGAATTCAGGAAGCTGATGGAGACTAAATTTGAAATGAGCTCAATGGGTCCAATTAACTTTTTCCTTGGTTTAAATATTAGACAGGGACCCGAAGGCATCTTTATTAACTAGGAAGCTTACACGAAGACTCTCCTTGCTAAATTTGGCATGATGGGAGACTCAAAGGTTAAAGTTCCAATGGCGTTCGGCACCAAGCTCACTCCATCCTTGGATAAGCCAGCAGTCGACATTACGCTATATCGCCAAATGATCGGTTCTTTAATGTACCTTACTACTATCAGGCCTGATATAATGTTTTCTGTTTGTTACTGTGCTAAATTTCAGGCAAATCCCCGTGAACCTCACATGCTTGCAGTAAAGAACATACTCCGGTATCTCAAGCGAACTACCTCTCTCGGCTTATGGTATCCATCCAACTCAGGTTTCTTCGTTCAAGCCTATTCAGATGCAGACCTTGGAGGTTGTGGACTCGATAGGAAAAGCACCACTGGAGGCTGCCAATTCCTTGACGGGAAGTTGGTTAGTTGGCAATCAAAGAAACAGACCTGTGTGTCTCTATCTACCGCTGAAGCAGAATACATCGCAGCTGCCTCCTATACTTCTCAAGTGATTTGGATCCAAAGCCAACTCCGAGACTATGGACTCAATATGAAAAAAATCCCACTATATTGCGACTCTAAAAGTGCAATTAGGATCTTTCATAACCCAGTGCAACACTCAAAAACTAAGCACATAGCACTGAGGTATCACTTCAGTAAGGATCATGTGGAATATGGGAACGTCGAAATACACTTTGTTCGAACCACAGATCAATTGGCTGACATCTTCACCAAAGCTCTTCCTGAAGCATCTTTTAACAAAATACTACAAGGGCTAGGCATGATGGAATCAGAGTCAGTACCAAAAATTACCTCTTAAAACTCAAAAGCAAGAAGCGAAATAGACCGAACGTTCGGGTTCGGGTCTTGTGCTAATGTACCGAAATGAACCGAACACTCGGGTTCGGTTGCATTATCTGCTTTTCGCTCATCACTCAAAGGTAGTTTCCTTGGTTGTAGATCTTCTGTATAAATTTTCCAAATTCATTTCTCTTTTTGTCAAAGTTATTCTCTTTTTCAAATCTATTTTATTTAGCGACCGAAATCAACCGATCGTTCGGGTTCGGTTCCAAAATTTTTCTCACCCGAAAGAGACCGAACGCTCGGGTTCGGTCCCAAAATTTTCTCAACCGAAATAGACCGAACGCTCGGGTTCGGTTCCCATTTTTTTGTGTCTTATTTTTTTATTATCAAAAATTCCAAAAATATTCTTTTTTCTTTCTTTCATAAATTCAAAAACTCCGAAAATATTTTTTTATTATTAAGCTTGGCTTTCATTTTTTTTTATTATTATTATTTTTTTTTGTGTGAGTATATAATTTCATTAGCTAAGTGTCCCTAGAAGCATGTTGTTGTATGTGTCCAAAGCCTCACCTGATTCTGAATAATAGGCCTTACTGACTTGGTATAAACAAACCATGTCTTCCCAATTAGGCTTTCTTATTTATTCTGATCATGAGCTACCTAACTCTCTTCTCACATGAGATATGAGTTTTCTGCTTGGTCCTAATCTTTATAGCAGAGGTACTTTGATTTCTTTACACCATCTACGTTGCATTTCTCCATCACATTCGCTTCACAAACGTAACCCTTGAGACTCTCAGAAATTACCACTGAGGTTTATGGTTGCACAATTTCTGTGTTCATGATCTTAGCTTCGTGTCACTACGTGCTAAGTGAAACCCAAAATTCAATACCCATTATGCATTAACGGTGAACAATTAATTTGCTCAAGCTTTCACTAATGAATTGACGAAGGTACCACATGAAATCTCTAGTTTTCTTTTGAGTGATTCCTATGAAATTGTTAACACCCATAACATTTCTTCCCTTGGGATCCAGTTTTAATTTTTGTTGAGATTTTATAAATTTCCTAGCCAAATTAAAATTATCTCCAACCTACTTGTTCAAAAGACTACATCGGCCTCACAAGTACTTCGTTCGATTTCTGTCTTATATCAAGATTAGGAATTTTGAATCGAAGCGATATCCACCCTCATAAGCCTAATTAAAAGAAGCCTTTCAACACTTCTTAATAAGTGTCTGATCGTTATTCAACGGGAAACCACACAAACACTTTAAAGTCTCTCTTGACTTTGAAGGAAGAGATTCGTGCCCGGGATCATTTGTTTCGTGTCTTTATTGACATCACATATTTTCCCAAAAGTGTTGCTTTATTTCTTTTCTTTTACACACTAAGCACGAAAATCTTTGATTTTCCAAAATTCAGGTTCTATTAATTACAAGGCATGTTAATTGGATTGGTGATTTATTAAAGGCTGTGGTAAATATTGATCCACGTGGGAGTATCTTTTAAAAGATGATGTTTTATTCTAAAGGGATAAGATGACGACATGATGACTCAGGCGGGAGTCTAATCGATTTGATTTCAAACGGCGCAAGAGGGACACGTGCGAATCTGAACCGTTTCATCTCCAAATGGCGCCTGATGGGAAGGCGTGTTATTAGGGGCCTGACATTCTCTCTCATACGTGATCATCGGCAACCCCAACTGTCACGCATCAGTCCACTCCGAAAAACCCTTCGTTTTTCAATCGCAGATTTGGAAAGATTTTTTTCTCTCCTTTACCCTCACTATAAAAGGCAGTGTAACCCACCGTTTACCTCTTTACTGCAATTAAAATTCCCAGAGAGCAAGAAATCCCTAACCCTTCACTGTTCATCATCTCCTTCACTTTCTTCATAGCAATGGCAGATTATTCCTCAGTTCACGCAACATCCCAGATTTTGCCCATTCGCCCACAGCAAAGCTTGATCATCGATTTAACTCCTCAATCGTATGATGCATTCATGTTCCCCATCATCGAGTGTCTGAAGTTTTCTTCAATCGCTCCTGCACTTACCAGGGCTGAAGCTGTTCCGATGGAATTCTTGTCACAGATCTTTGCCGTACAGTGAAGGTAACTTCATCAACGTTCGGTTCAAGGTACTTCGGGGATCTGCCAAAACAGAACATACTATTTCCCTTGCAGATCTTCCCAACCTTAATCCCCATGATTGGATTATCTTGCACAACATCCTTCTCACCAACGAAGCTGAATACGGTCCGATCATCGACCATTTCAAGAGGATGCTCGTGTACTACATCATGGAAGTTGCATTGATGGATCAGGAGATTGCGAGCGTATTTAAGAAGAAACCTACAATATCTCCTGTTGGCTCTGCCAGTGATCTCAACCAAATGCAGATGGGGAAGATTGACTCGAGGAGGAATCCGGTCATGTTTACTAGGAACGAAGGACAGAAATGTCTTTTCGCCTTGGCTGACAAACATCTTTATACCACTGCATGTTTGGATCACGTTTTGGGGATCATCCACAGATGCAAGCAGAACACAGCGGATGATATCAAGTACTTTGATGATATGATTCAATGGTACATTCGGTTCAGACAGACTATTCTCGCTCTTATCACACGTCTGTTTGATACTGTAAAGAAGGCTCCCGCTGCTGGCCCGAAGAAGAAGTAGTCTCGCTCCAATTTGACGCAAAGGGGGAGATTGTTGGGTCGTGTTTTGTGTTAAGTATTGCGTCTATTGGGCTCGTTAGCTAGTCCATTTTGTATCTCTGGTATGGGCCTGTCCATCCGTGAGTTTAGTAGGGTTTAGTATTTATAGGAGCTTGCATGCTTCCTAGAAGATAACGATAGCATAGAACGATCAGAGAATTATTCAGCAGGTTTATAGTTATCGTTCTTGTAACCCTAAAATCCTCTACAGCGGAAGTTCTTCATCGAGCTCTGCTGAGGATTGTTTGATCTAATCATTCGACACATATTGATCCATACTTGTGTTATTTACTGCTTTTACATCCATCGCATTACCTGTTAAGAAGATCTAACCGATCATTAAGTTTGTTAATAACTTAACACTAATTAAATATGGGCTCTTGTATTTATATAGTGTGGGCTAATGCTTATTTGGAATGGGCTAGGCTTGCATGGAAAGTCCATGGATACTCCACGGAGCTTTAACCCATGGATCTCATGGAAATGAAAAGACATGGGTATTAGGGTTTACATGGATGTAACCCTAATCCACCACACTATATAAAGGAGGCTTTGGTTCTTGAAATGACACTATTTGTGGTGAGTATACTAAGAGGGCCGATTTCAAGAAGGGTTACTATTCTCTCAAGGTTCCAAAGTTTGTGGTGATTTGTGATTTCCATTTGAGGCATCCACACTATTGGTGCTAGGCTCTAAAACTCCAAGCAATCAACTACAACTACAAGGTAAGTAATTCTACTAGCTTTATTTGATTAAGTTCCCCATGCCATGCTAGATAGGATAAGAACCTTGGAAAAATAATTATTTGCATGTATCTTAGTCAAACATAGATCCAAGGTTTCTAGGGTTGCATGTACACCATAGGAGTGTTAGAATGCTCAAAACCCACCAGATAGTGCCTCCAAATCTTCAAGGAAAACACTACAGCTCCCAACTCTAGGTCATGGGTAGTGTAGTTCGTCTTGTTTGGCTTCAGTTGTCGGGATGCATATGCAATAACCTTATTTTTCTGCATTAGTACACATCCTAAACCTTGATGTGAGGCATCGCAGTATACTACAAAGTCTTATGTTCCCTCGGGAAGAGACTAAATCGGTTCACTACATAACAATTGCTTCAATTTTCGGAAGTCAGACTCTTTCCTGTCTCCCCAATCAAACTTTGTGTCTTTCTGGGTTAGTGCGGTGAGAGGCTTGGCTATTTTGGAAAAGTTCCTTATAAATCTCCGATAATAGCTTGCAAGCCCTAAGAATTGGCGTACTTCGGTTGGTGTCGTTGGTGCTTTCCAATTCTTGAACGTTTCAATCTTCACGGGATCGACATGAATCCCTTTATTGTTGACCACATGACCGAGGAAATGAACTTCGTTAATCTAGAATTTACACTTAGAAAACTTTACATAAAGTTTATCTTTTCTTAACAGTTCCAAAATTAAACATAAGTGTTGGCCATGTTTTTGATGGGTTTTGGTCATAAGACATCCTATGTGCTCATACAAACCCTAAAGCTCGGATCTAGGTTTCTCTATTGTACATACTTTGAATCCAAGACTTTGAACCCTAATACTAGCATATGGAAATCAGAATTCACATGTAATTAGGTTTAAGAACATACCTTGATTGTTATATAGCAATAACAATCCAATTCCTCCTTGAATTGACCTTGGAAAGCAAAGAGTCACAAGTGTCACTCCTCTAATGGCTTACAAACACCATAAGCAAGTGGAGAAGGTATATAGAGAGAGGAGGGAGGTTAGAATTCGTGTTTTGGACTTCTTGGGAAGGGATACACGAATTCATGACCTTGGGGTTGTTTATATAGGTGTAGAGATAGGGTTTCAGTCATTATCCTTATCTAGTTGATTATCCATTAAGCAACCAATAAGATAATCCTTGAATCCTTATCATACTCGAATTCTAAGGCTTTCCAACCTTAAATTCGTTCACCATACTTATAAGATAATTCTTACCTTATTTTGTAACTATCACATAATTACAAATCAGCCCCTCTAGTTTAATTAATTACATTTGATCACAAAACTAATTCTTAATTAATTATTGACCAATATTAATTAAACAAATATGATTTCTCCTTTAATATATTATTCTTATAACATATTAATAAATCATATTATCCTCTCTCTCTTTATTCATTTCTCCAATCAAGTTGCTTTGGTGAAGGCAACCCAAAAGGACCATGCACCATCGGGTCAAGTACATACCAAAATAGTTATGGACTTAGACACTAATCCAACAGTCTCCCACTTGGATAAGTCTAATAACTATTCTGCGTATGACTTCGGATCCCGATCTGCAATCGTAGCTTTCCAAAGCCGCTGTCAACTCTGATCATATCAGATACGCGTGTCCTTAAGATAAGGGATCATATATTCCTCCATTCTAGATATCATATGAGATATGATTTCAAATCATTCTCTTTGTACTATATCTCGATTTCCGATTTATGACGACAGACTAATTGAACAAATCAAATTAGCCCTAGCCCGGCCGAGCATTTACGTTTGTCATCACTAAACCATCGAGGGGCCCAAAGATATCGCTTTTATCCTACTTTGGATAAAAGGAACGGATAAACTTTGATACAATGCTTGCTTGTACTCACGCACCGAATCACACACAACAATATGTTTTATAACACCAAGTTACTGGTGCGTTTACATATTATCAATGTGCAACCGATTCGCAAGATACAACTCACACATCTCGGTTTCAAGAATATAAGATGTTATCGTCTCACCAATCACTCGTGATACAATCCATGGAGTGATCCAAGTGAGCGTGGGTTTAATCCAATGCTCAAATCATATTCATTAAGCACTCATGAACGTTGCAGCAAACATTTGCTTATGTCTAATACTTTTCTAGACAATCCACACACCAATTCACGACAGTCTTCATTCATATCTACTTCCAACATATGAACGACTGTGGCCCGTTTGAATAATTCGATTATTCTTAATAAACTCAATTATTCTGGAAGTCAAAACATGCAAATGTGAAACACAAGAATAATACTAATCCCATATGGCCTCAAACCTTTGAGTATAAATAAAACTCCTTTTATTTATCACCATATCGATTACTCATTATTTGTCGTTTCGGGTAATCAACTTCTTACTTGAATTCCAACACTTGTCCCATGCTCCTAGCATGCACACAATGTTTACCTATGGTTCTTACTTTGTGAAAAAGATCACATTGAACACATTTCCAATCCTTCTCATTTCACAACTCCAAATCCGTTTTTCATAAGTTAAAGAATATCAAATTCTTGTTACTTATAGAATATGCTAGATTCTAACATTCTATGCAACTATCCTTTCGTAATGTCACTGCAGCAAAGTCACAAAGACTATTGCCAATGATATTACGAAGTCCTCTATCGGAGATTGTTACAAAACAATTCCATAGACGTGATGTCTCTCACTCAAAGTACATTCTTTGAACATCCTTTTGCATAGAAGTTTCTAATCTAATCATAGATTTCTCAATATTCAATTCCCAATATGGACACACTTCCATATGTTCCATATGACAACTCATTCTTAATAGAATCTTATCTATTCGTAATGATGTCGATACGGTCCATCCAATATGGAAACATTTCTATATTTTCCAATACTATACTTTCAACTACTCACAAGCGACCAATCTTCGTCGAACTTGGATTGTCCTTTGATAGTTGTTTAATTATTTTAGTCAAAACCAATTCTAGTCCCTTTTCCCTCTAAATGCGCTCGTCATTTGGAAAATTTTAGAATGGTCAAACATTAAGCATTTGCAATCGATCCTATACCCGAAGCGTATGGGACACGACGCATAATGTTTTATTTGCTATGTTCTCAAAATTCGAATTGTGAAGAGGGATGCCGTAATCATAATCGAAATTTTAAGAACACACTTTGTACCTATGACTAAATTTATTAACATTTCTCAACCTAATCCTTTAGATTTGAAATGAAGCATAATATTCTCTCCCTTAATTATAGTAAAACAACCTTTCAACTCTTACAACTTTGCAAAGTATGACTCTTGTTTTCTATAATTAATATTGCTAACCTTGCAATACTTTCCTTAATAATCATACAATCATAACATTTATGCTCCCACTATCATGATGATTATTATAAAACATAACACTTATGCTCCCACTAGCTTCGACATGTATTCATAAACATCTTAACTTTCAGAAAACAATACTTATTGAATTCTTAAATTCATGTTTTTAATACTTAGTGCTTTGATAATCCTTTATCAATGCTTCTTGAACTTATACACCTTTGCCTTTGATAGTTCATATGTGTGTCTAAACAATTAAGACTAATTGCCAAACCTCACAATTCAAATTATGGAAAGGGATGCCGTAATCATAATTGAATTCGAGAATGCAATTTTACAATCACTATCTTCTTAAAATCTGTCTTAGTGAAAGCATTTCCTCACAATCATTTTCATGAAGGAGGAAATCTTATGACACTTAGATTTAAAATGTGTATTTGTTCCTATCAAAGTTTACGACAAATTTAAACTCATATGGATCGAACTTTCTTAATCTTGATTTTTTGCCTCATGGTAGCACAGCTGCCCACCACGTCTTCCAAGTAGTTAAGCATCTCACCCTTTCTTATCAATGTACCTTTCATTGATTAAGGTGCCTTGCCTTTTATGCATTCAAGATGAGAACTCATAGAACTCATTAACTCAATTGGAACAGCACATAATCAAAATAATGTCAATACGATAGGTTGTCAACCTCAACTCGTGTGCTAGTGATGATTGGTAAGGTTTATTTGATTTGTTCTTGAAACCTTTCAAGACCATTAAGACTCCCACTGACTCCTTGACATATAAGATTCTCTTGTCAAAAACCATTTCTTGACAAACAAATATTCAAGAGTTAGTGTAGCTTTTATCAAAAAACTTCATAAATTGGTCCTAGTTGGTCTTTGTCTTATCCAAGACATCACAACTTTCCACATTTAATGAAAGTTACAAACCTTCTTAATACCTTTCACTTAATGTCACAATCTTAACTTTAAGACTTGTTATTGGAATGAAGTATGATTGACTTATTGATTTAACCATTTCTTCAATTCTTGATTCCTCTTCTTAGACATACAATTGTACTAAGACTCACTTAGAGGATCAATTGAGATATGGTTCTTAATCATTAAGACCTATCATAAAGCATAAAAGGTACTCTCCCATCTTCTTAGAATGGAGAAACTTTTATCTTTCTGCCTACTTGATTCTTCTTATCCGTTTTGCTATTGATCTAAACCCTTTAATCAATTCAAAATTACACTTAATCTTGTAAGTATAATCATATTTACTAAACCTTTAGTAAATCATGACGAATATCATTGTTACTCTTATGGTGGTCTTGATCAACACGCAACTTTGTGTACTTGATCTCCTAGTCCTTCACTTGACACTTTGTCAACGAATTGGTCTAATTTCCAAATATGAATTTCTCATTCATCATGCAACCAAGTTTCATGATTCCAAATTTCTGTCCGATTGAAACTTTGGTGATGAGAAACTCTCCCTATTTGGTAAATTCTCGACTTTTCCATAAACACCATAAATAAGAATCATATCCACTTGTTGTAGAAATATTCAAACACCAATTTTCATAACGATTTCATTGTAAGGAAATAAACAAATAAATAAATAAGTCAAACAAAAATTTATTTTATAAAAGCAGCGGAAAACATTTGTCCTTACAATGCAAAATCCATTGAAAACTATGTATTTCAAAAGAAAATTTCTAACAACTCTATCATAACTATCTAAGCTCAAAATCTAATCTTCAAGTCCATGCGATCAAGATCCATTCCTTGTGATTAGATTCATCTTGCTCTTTCACCAAGCTTCCTTTCTTTTCACCGATCCTGTAAAACATTCAAATGCAATCTTATTACATTATGTATTAAGAATTAATGAATAGGAACTTAATGGAGTTAGATAGTGGATTTTACCTAAAGCGCAGCCATACTCTTTGACTCTCCCAGCTTCTGGACTCTTCAGGCTCTTTGGGCAAACTTGTATCCAACGCCCTATCTTTTGGCAGCAAACGCAGGTCGGTTCTCCTAGAACGTCCTCGGAAGCATGGTTGGTTGACTTTTCCAACAAATACGCTCCATTGCTTCGCCAAATCATTTCTGATTCAGCAGCAATGAGCATGTAAGTTAGGTCAATGAGGTTGTCGTCATGATTCATCATATAATACTTTCTTTTGAACTCATTATATGATTCAGGAAGTGACTGCAAAACCCAATTCACAGCCAACTCATCTGGGAATGACACACCCAACATTATCAACCTATCAATGTGTGATTTCATTCCTAGAACGTGGGCACACACGGGTTTACCATCTTCATGTTTCATTTCCAATAGGGCTTTAGTGATATTGAACCTTTCAATTCTTCGATCTTGTGGGTTGGGGAGAACAATAAGAGGAGGAGGAGGAAGTGAAGCATGATTTCTTGATCCTCGATCGAATCGTGGAATATCATCTTCATGTGGAATGCTTGTTCCACGGGATTTGGGAAAACCATAGTTGTCGAACTTTGACATCTACAAAACGGGAGAAAAACAAATTCAAGTTAGTTGATTGATTGAGTCCTTAGTAAATCACCCAAATGAGATACTAAGGCTAGGACCCAACACAATGTTCTACAACTCGGGAGAGGGATGCCGTAACCCTAATTGCAAAATATTTGAAGGTAAGTGAATGACGATTCACTAATTTTCACCACGAAAAACGAAAAAGAAATTTAAGTTTTAAATCTATGAAAACTCCTAGATCCTTTGAGATTCATTGAACTTTCAATGGCATGTTTAAATCTCGATATGCCCCTCTTGTTTGTGACTGGGATGCCGAGGATCACAAAGCGGGTGTGAATAACCATGCAAATTTACATGGTGCCCTCACATGTTACAGTCACCTATTCGATGTGCCGGTAAACCACACACGCTCCACCGAACTATGACAAACATTGAGTCACCCTTTGCTACCTTTGCTTAGACCCATTTAGTGTGCCGGTTAACCACACACGCTCCACTAACGTCTTCGCAAGGGCACAAAGTGTAATTTCATGGAATTGCATCAATTCACTTTTGCCTAAGTAACTAAGATTGGGAATTTTGAAAACATTTAGTTACTTTTATACTTCATTATACTTATAAAGGAATGTTTCGTCCTATCCTACCCGTTCGGCTAACGACCCTCCACTGGTCAAGAGTGTGGTGGGTAAGAGTGGATACCCATTCAATCGCCATTTTATAGGCAATTTCCTTAAACACTCCTTATAGACCAGCTTCGTGAATGAGGCCTACTAACGGTAAGACTGAATTTTACTCATACATATATATAATGTTAGACTTTTAATGTTATATATAGTATAGGGTGTATTTTACACTTTTAAAATATTAGGTGGTTCAATTTAACAATTATACTTTTAATTTACTTAAATTGTAAACCTAAACTTTTATGGATTTATTAACCCTCTTTTAATTATACACCTTAATTAATTAATAAAACCATAAGGGTGTGATTTGAACTTTTTCAAAACTATGCTAGGTTTTTAGAATTTAACATTCCTAATTAAACTTTTAATCAACTTTTAAATTCCAAAACTTGAGGGCAAGTTTTGAAACCTTTTTCAAAACATTAGGGTTTTAACTATTTAAATTTCAAAACAACAAAACTTTTGGGGTTCAAATTTAAACTATAAAACCTAAAGGGCCAAATATGAAACTTTTCACAACAACAAGGATCAAATAACAAATAATTCAAATTAACATTTAATCACATAATTATCCATATTTGATGATTTCTTGCAAAACAATTTATCAATTTACTTAAAATAATTAATCAATTATCTTATAAGGAAACAATTATCTTATTAATTGATAAATATCTTCAATTAGATTAAAATTATAGTCAAATATATCATATAATTGGATTAATATTAATCTAACATGATAAGGTAATTATCCCAATGCAAAAACAGCAAGAAATCCCGAAGTACCCTCCTTCTGACGAGTTGACTCGTCGAGTCAGACTTGGACTCGTCGAGTCACCTTGGACTCGGCGAGTTCATCCATGGACTCGGCGAGTCCAGCCTCCAGAATGCAAAAAATCGAATTTTTCAGTTACAACAAGCATCAATACAATAGAAACCAATCAAGGCTCTGATACCACTGATGGGTTTTGGTCATAAGACATCCTATGTGCTCATACAAACCCTAAAGCTCGGATCTAGGTTTCTCTATTGTACATACTTTGAATCCAAGACTTTGAACCCTAATACTAGCATATGGAAATCAGAATTCACATGTAATTAGGTTTAAGAACATACCTTGATTGTTATATAGCAATAACAATCCAATTCCTCCTTGAATTGACCTTGGAAAGCAAAGAGTCACAAGTGTCACTCCTCTAATGGCTTACAAACACCATAAGCAAGTGGAGAAGGTATATAGAGAGAGGAGGGAGGTTAGAATTCGTGTTTTGGACTTCTTGGGAAGGGATACACGAATTCATGACCTTGGGGTTGTTTATATAGGTGTAGAGATAGGGTTTCAGTCATTATCCTTATCTAGTTGATTATCCATTAAGCAACCAATAAGATAATCCTTGAATCCTTATCATACTCGAATTCTAAGGCTTTCCAACCTTAAATTCGTTCACCATACTTATAAGATAATTCTTACCTTATTTTGTAACTATCACATAATTACAAATCAGCCCCTCTAGTTTAATTAATTACATTTGATCACAAAACTAATTCTTAATTAATTATTGACCAATATTAATTAAACAAATATGATTTCTCCTTTAATATATTATTCTTATAACATATTAATAAATCATATTATCCTCTCTCTCTTTATTCATTTCTCCAATCAAGTTGCTTTGGTGAAGGCAACCCAAAAGGACCATGCACCATCGGGTCAAGTACATACCAAAATAGTTATGGACTTAGACACTAATCCAACAGTTTTTCCTTGGTTCGTGAGTATATCAATATGTCGTCAATGAAGACAATCACGAATTTGTCCAAGTAGGGTTTACACACCCGATTAATAAGGTACATGAATATGGCAGGTGGTTTGGTCAGTCCAAATGGCATAACTAGAAACTCATAGCGACCGTATCTAGTTTGGAATGTCGTCTTTGGAATATATACTTCTTGAACTATAAGTTGATGATAACCGGATCGTAGGTCGATCTTCGAGTTGTAGCAGGATCCTTGCAGTTGGTCAAACAGGTCATTGATCCTCGGAAGTGGATATTTGTTCTTGATAGTGATCTTGTTCAACTCTCGATAGTTGATGCACATCCTGAACGATCCATCCTTCTTTTTGACAAACAATACTGGGGTACCCATAGAGAGAAGCTTGGACGGATAAAGCCTTTGTAAAGAAGTTCTTGAAGTTGACTGGATAGTTCTTGCATTTCCGATGGAGCTAGGCGATAAGGAGATCGTGCCACTGGTGCTGCACCTAGAATAAGGTCGATTCGAAACTCGACCTGTCTGGCTGGAGGTATTCCGGGTATGTCTTCTGGAAATATGTCCGGTAGTCGCACACTTGTGGTATGTCTTTGATTTCCTTACCCTTGCCTTGCATATTGATGATATATGGTCGCCATACAGTCCCTAAGACCATTGACGATGCACGGTATATATGACTAAGTCCACTCCGATGTCATTGGCCGCGTACCAATAACATCAGACTGGGGGGACTTAATGATATATGATCAATTAGCATGGCCTAGATTGCTCTAGAGCGCCAGCCTGGCCTGGCGCGCTCCTGCCAGCCCTGCCCGACATTCCCTTGCCAGCCGTGCAGGGGACTCTCCTGCCGGCCCGACCCAACGCTACCTTATCTGGCGCTCCCCTACCAGCCTTTCCTGGTGCGCGCCCGCCAGCCTCGCCCGACGCCTTTGGGCGGCCTTGCCCAGATCCTTACTAGTTAGGCCTGAATTGGGCTGGACCAAGGCTTGACCTAATTCCCCTCGACGTAGTTGTCCGCTATAAATGGAATAGTGCCTGCTCCTTGGAGGAGACTCTTCCCCAAGTCGTTCAGCCGCCACTAGACCTTCCCCCATGTCTCATTTGCCACACTAAACTCCAGCCGGTTGGCTTAGCCGCCACCCGCCGCCGTCAGCCACCATACACCACCACCAGCACCAAGATGGTTCTCTCCAGCTATGGAGAACCATCTCAAATCTATCAACTGATATAACTTGATTGTTAGAGTCCGCTCTTGGGGCACAGTCCCTGGGGCGGCTCTAACGCATCTCTCTGTTGTGACCTCGCATATCTATCGCCGACGTAGAAGCACTTTCTCAGAGCAGGTGGTCGGAGCCGATGTCGCATCACGTATCCACCACGTGGGCCAAGAAACCATAGCATCTCTTCTGCAAATACTTCCTTTCCTTCTTGCAAGTAATGAATCTTAGGTTCTTCCCTGTCTTGTCTCTATAAATCACAAGGGCTTCATCGTTTGGTAAGGGTAATTGCATAGACTTTTCATAACATAAAATCTCCGCTCGATGGGTTGATAACCAATCCATTCCGATGATTACATCGAAACTTCTAATGATCATGGGCATTAAGTCGACAGTGAACACATGATTATTCAAGGTGAGAAGGCAGTTGGTGAGTATTTCTAAGGTGCTTTCTTTTTAACCATGGGCTACTTCTACCGTGTAAGCGTTATTGAGTTTTCATGATTCATGATTTATCATTTTTCTAAACTTGTGGGAAATAAAGCTCTTATCGGCACCAATGTCAAATAATACGAAAGCATAAGTATTGTCGATAGGAAACGTACCAGTAACCACAGTTGGTTCCTGGCGTGCGTCTCCTGCACCTATCACAAAATCCCTTCCTTGACCATCCTGTTTCTTCAGCTTAGGACAGTCTTTTCTGAAATGTCCTGGTTGGTTGCACTCGAAGTATGTTCGACTTTCTCTTGCGGTAGTAGTTGAGGCTGTGTTGTTTGGGTTCTTTCTGCAAAATCTGGCGGTATGACCCCTTAACTTGCAGTTGATGTAGATCATGCAGTCTTTAACATGATGATAGTTGCACTTGGGGCAGCGAGGTAGAGCTCCGGCGTAGGGCTTTGCTGGAGTGGGAGTGTTTGTGACTACAGCATACACTGTTACAAGCTTTGGGTTTGGCTTACGGCGCTTGAAGTTCCCCTTCTGCTTTCCTTTGAACTTATTTTTAGTACTCCCAACTCTATCCTTCTCCTTTGATTGGGTCATGGTGCCCTGTCGGATGCATTGCTCAGTTAACTTATAGGCTAGTTGTTTAGCGCTGTCAAAAGTGGAGGGTTTTGATGCAGTAACCAGACCTTGGACCGACGATGCTAGCCCCCAATGTATCTCTCCGTCTTCTTGTCTTCTGAAGGCACCATTCCAGGACAAAGAGTTGCAAGATCTTCGAATCGAGAGGTATAAGCAGCTACCTTTGATCCTTGCATGGTTAGATTCCAGAGTTCTTGTTCTAGTGCTTGAATCTCCTGCCGTGGGCAATACACATTGGTCTTCATTTGTTTCAGTTGTTCCCATCCCATGGCATAGGATTCAACAATTCCCACGGTCTTGGCATGGGTGTTCCACCAAGTTAAGGCGGAATCCATCAGTGTGCAGGTAGCGTACTTAACCCTGCAGTCGTATGGGCAAGAGCTGGTATGGAAGACAACTTCAATCTTCTCTATCCATCGGGACAGGCCAACAGCTCCTTCGGTCCCGTAAAAGGATCGGGGTTTACAACCCATGGATTCTTTGTATGAGCAGTGCCTAGGATTGTTTTGGGCAACTACAGGTTTACCACTTCCGCTATTTCCAGTATTCCCGTTTCGAGCGGCCTCGTAAGTCGCCAAAGTTGTAGCAATCCCTTGTACATGCATATTTTGCATCGTAGTGGGATCCATCTGGAATGTTTGGTGGTTATTTTTTGCGCTTGGGGATTCTTCAGGGTTTGGAGTTCCTTCTGTTGTTTGATTTGTTTATCGAACACTTCTCCTGTTAGTTTGGGGAGTCGGTGGTGGACAAACTCATGGTTCTTTTCGTCGAGGCATTGCCCTAAACGTTTAGAAAAGACACAGTTAAGTTTTTTTATACTGCTTAATTATAACAAGCATGTAAGAATGTTATTGCATTTATTCTTATAATCCCAAAGATTTCCAAGTCATAGAGTGAGATTAAATCCTGAAATCCTACCGATTTTCAAATGACAGGGGAAAGGTGATTGGTTCAGAAATCCTCTAGATTTCCGAATGATAGAGGGGATCTTAATTGCTAGTGATTTTGAAATTTATTAGTGTTTTAAAATGTATATATGGATTCTAAGGTACTAGGTTGCTGCAGCGAATCTGGAGAACATTCTTCAATCTCAAAAACACTCAACCATTGTAGTCTGTCAAACTCCTTGCTCAAGGTTGGTTGTGTACCGAACCGACCACAAATAACATAGGCGCACGTTCCAGGTTTATTTGTGGTATGGCTTATGTACGGTACTAAACTTTAATTGAGGCGTCTGACCTAAAGGGTTGAGTTGGTAGTTTTAGTTGAAGGGATGTTTAGTATTTTTATTAAGTGTTCTCATCGCGGGTCAGAGTATATATATGAACTCTTATACATTATGGTTGGTGGGGTTTGTAGTATTATTAATCTATGTTTTGTACTTCCCAACTACCGAGCACATACAGGGGCCAGACATGAGGCACCAAAGGGCAAGACCATTTAGGCATTTAAGCACTTCTAAAATCCAGCAACCCAAGCGGCACTCCAAACCAGATTCCCCGTACCGTAAGTAGTCGAGAAGTAGTTTTATTATTAATAATACTTTTACTAGAAGCTAGTTGCTATAGTTGTAATCCTCTTTCGAGGATACGGGTTCTCTATAGCCAATTTAGCTCTGATACCAATCTTTCACACCCCTGGCCGAGGCGGCGGAACACGCTGGGCTGTGTGACTAAGTTCATGGATCACACATAAATTGAATATACAACACAAGTACAACAATGAACAAACAACATTTGTATTATAAGTTTAAGTTTTCATACAAGGTTCTTACAGATATTAACATAATAATATGAGTTTTCCTTAACTGTTAGGCATAACAGTTCAAAAGTAGAAAATTCAAGTACTTGCGAGCCATGTTTTCCAACGTCTGAGTGTGCCCGAAATTTCACTGATTTCCTGAGAATACATGTATTTTGAAAGTTAACACGAGATTGGTGAAAGTCATAGGTTTTCTGCTAGCTGCAGTAATAATACTTTTAAAAGTCCAAAAGTATTTTTCTTGTAAAACAAAAGTTGAAACAATGCTTTTCATGAGTCTTTAAAAGCCAAAAAGTATCTTTATAAATAAATCCATGCTTTTAAAGAAAACGTATTTGTAATAACTCCATGAAAGTTGAAATATATCCATTGTATAAGTAACCACTATACTTAAAAATAGTTCTGAAAGCAACCAAACCTATGGTTGTAGTGAAAAGGTGAGAGAGATTCGTGTTAATTCTTTTAGTGAGTTCTATAATCGAGCTATGGACAAAAAGTACCCCTACCTACGACGCTTCATTAGACGTCATAGTAACGATCGTAGACACATATCACCTGCTACGATTGATCTGTATACGGTGGTCCTTTGATTTGTCTGAATCGACGAGAACAAAATAAATGAAAAGGAAAAGGTGGCGGTGACTCACAGGGGCGGAGCAACGGCAGCATAAGGGTGGTGAAGGGTGGTTTTGAGACTAGTGCAACAGGAGGCCGACGGAGGTGGTGGTTTCGATGTTGCTGCCTTCGTTTCTTCCTCCTTCCAGTTGTACTTCGATGCAGGGAGTATTTAGAAGCTTTGGGGGATCGAAATC
The DNA here is from genome assembly GCF_051521515.1 of Lactuca serriola. NCBI lineage: Eukaryota > Viridiplantae > Streptophyta > Magnoliopsida > Asterales > Asteraceae > Lactuca > Lactuca serriola. The sequence goes on from NC_136408.1 coordinate 86,688,980, forward strand.
AACTTAGGGGTGAAATTTTTAGGTGATGGCAGTGGGTTTTTGAAGGTGGCAGTAGGGTGGTGCAGTGGAGGTGGGTGATTGTCGGCAGCCTTCTGTTGCTGGTTTCTTCTTGTGTTTCCGGCCAAATTGAAGGCTGAGGAGGGTGGTGGTGGTTAAGGGGGTTATAAGGAAGGGGTTGGAGGGTTTGATGATGGTTTTAGATGGTGGTGTAGGGTGGTTCTTCTAGCTTTTCTGGACAGAAATGTTGAGGGGGAAGAGAGAGAGTGATAGAGAGAAGAGTGGCTGATGAATTTGTGAGGATTCAGGAGAAGTATTGGCTTCTATTTATAGTATCAGCCCACACACACTTGCTTGATCAATGGCCATACCTCCAACCCATTTTTTACCTTTGGTGAAACTTATAACCAAAGAAGGACAGAAGGGGGGGAGGGGAGGAGGAGGAGGAAGGCGATAAGGTTTTTGGAGTCTATCATCCCATTATACCACCATTACATGTCCAAAACATACAAAAACCGGGTGTCTTGGGATTCGTGCATCAATGATTTTTTCGAAAGCACCGTTAGATAAAGTATAATTCAAGGATTACAGAACATCAAACGGATTAATTTTTGGAGTTACGGATCTTTGGGAAATTGCGGTTGAAGTTTCGCGTCTTAACGGCTCGTGGGGTTTGTTTTCGCGACTTTCGTAAATATATTCGTAAAAATTACTTCGTGTGTGAAATTAAATAATATACTATATCTTGAGTCCAAAAGCGCTCTTGGAAATCATGTCGGCAAAGTGTAAGTGCCACAACGGTTCGATTCGGTTTTACGCGATTAAAGAAAACAATGTTTTACTGTCTGTTTTTTTTTTGAAACTGTCGTATCTTTTGCATATGATCTCCGTTTTCACGTTCTTTATATTTTCGGAAACAGGGGAACATGTGCTATCATATTTTAATGTTTGTTTTGCTCAAAACTGATTAATGTAAAATTTCAGTTTTTCAGACGCATTACCCAGCACTGCAGTTGAGCAGTTTGATTTGGTTACCAGTTTACACGCTTGGGCATAAAATATCATCAGATATTACATAATAATTGAACTGGACTCATTTATATTTCATTAGATGCACTAAAACTGACCGAGGTAAATTACAAATAAATTTTCCGTAATTTAGTCGTTTGAAATCTCTGCCCTAAATTCCGGGATGTCACATTAATTACCTCCCCGTTAAGGGAATTTTGTCCCGAAATTAGTACATTCTTGGCTTCTTTATACAACTAGTTAGTTGTTTCACTAGTGGAGGGGGCATCGTTGAATAAGTGTGGATACTTTTGTTTCATTTGGTCCTCACGTTCCCAAGTAAACTCCGGCCCTCTACGAGAGTTCCATCGTACTTTTACTATAGGTATGTGATTTTGCTTGAGTCTTTTGATCTCCCAATCCATAATCTCCACTGGTTCCTCCACGAAATGAAGCTTTGTGTTGGCCTGGATTTCATCGAGTGGTACGACTAGGTGGACATGGACAATTAATGGAACCCCTCCATGGAGAGTACATGAAAGGGCCTAAGAATTTACATATCTCTATCCCATAACACTATCATGGGAATGATGTAGAGCTGAATAATCTCCCATAGGAAGGTACTAGCTAAGGAACAAGTTGTGAGACAATGTTTAAGTGGAAATAAAATGGCAATAATTAGAAAGATGACCGACTACCACCAAGACCAATTGTAGCTGTTATATTTTTGGTAAACCGAATATAAAAAACAAAGGGAGATATCCACCCAAAAAACAAACGGAATAGACAAGGATTAGAAGAGACCTCGTGGTGACAATGTAGATGACTTGTATTGTTCGCAAGTATTGCATGCTTGGACATATTGTTGGACTATTTTGCCATACCGATCTAACAAAGTTTGGATGCCAGGCTATGATATGTCCTGTAAAACAGAGTGACACTACTAGAACTAAAATGGAATTCATCAAATAATCATTGGATCCATATGGATGATGCTGGTATAACAAATCGACCCTTGTAATATACTTTTTTGTTTTGTAGGGTGAAAACAGTGTGCGATTAAGGAATGGTAGATAATGCACATATAATTTTCTGTAGATAAGGATCACTATCAAACAAATGGAGGAGACGCATACTATCTAACCATTATGGAAATGAAGGAAGGGAACAAAATTCTTTGTCGAGAATACGGGAGCACACATTTTTTATAAAGACTAAATTGTTAAAAGAATTGTGAAAAAAGTTGTAAAAAATATAAAAAGCTATTAAAATACTATAAAATATATAATTTTGTAAAAAACTGAGTTTTCGAAATCATGTAAAAACAATGATTAATTTTATTAAATTCCGTACATTTTGGGACTTTTTCATGTTTAAATGTGGACCTTTTTAATTTAAGAAAAAAACCTATATGTTTCTAATTCTTTCATTTGATCATCTTAGCAGGTGAGCCGGTAATCTTTTGGTAATAAACAATTAGTTTCCAGAAAAAACCTCATATTTTACAAACTTTTTCATTTTTAAATATCATAATTCCTATGTTTTAATTGTTGTTATTGGTATGATGTTCTTGATGGAGGAAGATGTGGTTGGATTATATTTATGCTTAGTAATATTGAGAATGAAGGTTTTGCATATGCTAAATTAATGAAATAATATCATAGATGGTTCTATGTCTAGTAATTTAAGGATTAAAAGTTTAATGTTAGCTAACTTGGATGCAACCGTGTGCAAATGGTTATGCATTTGCTAATACAGAGACCGAAGGTTTTTAGTATGTTAATTTGGATGAAGTCATATCACAAATGGTTATGTGTGTGTTATTTTGGAGACTAGAGGTTCTGTATCTACTAATTTAAAAACTGAATGTTCTAGATTTGCTAACTTAAGGTTCTATATTTGTTAATTGTCTGTGTTTGCAACATACACTTTTGCTTTTGCTAACAAAGATTTTGTGACTGTTAATTTGAAAATAAATAACAATGCAATGCCTAAGATAGTTGTTGACCGTGATATTACTAATATATGACTATTAATGGAAAACATGTCTCAAAAGTATTTAATGTGATTATTATGGATTCAACATGTTTTTTATAGATAACCAAACGCCGAACAAAACCATAGTGAATTGTGAGTGCGGTCTAAACTAACCAACTTGTGAAACCTACAACAAAATCAGGTTTCAGGGGACCAAATCTACCCAAAATCGAAGTACAAAAGAAAAAAAATTATCAAAAGGAGCTCACAACGATGAGAAAAAAATTATGGTCAAAATGGAAAAGTTGATCTAGAAGCAAAATTTTATCAAATAGTATTTTCGGAAAAAAAATAATATATTCTTAAAAAGTTAATACTAAACCTGCTTAAAGTTAAAGCTTCAATATAAAAAAGAGCAAAAAAAAAATTTCAATACCTTTTTAAATAAATAAAATTAGCTTTAATCAACAAAAAGTCACAAAGTATAAGACTTTTTTATATAATTTAACTCTAAAAACAAAGTAATTACAAAAGTTTTAAACTAAATTCATAACAAAATTAGAGTTAAGCCAATGCTATAACTAAAATTTAAATAACCTATAAACATACTATATACAACGTCACTAGGACCCATTGATAACAACTTCTAGCGACTTAAAATATATGACCTTAGTATAAGAGTACCTGGTCAAACAAACTATATAGACAATCTAGATACCCTGAATAGACATGACTTCATGTGACATAATATGTGCACTACATATTATAGAAGTACTATAAACAGATTATATAGACAATCTAGACACAGTTGCATGCTTCCAATTATCTACACACCAATTGCCTCCTCCTCTGTGTCAATTGCTTTCTTTTTTCTGGAGACCCTTGCTGCTGCAGCCTCCTTTATACTTAACATTTGATTTAATGGTTTGATAACCCAAAGGATCTTATCCATATATGCTCGTTATTAGGGTCATCTTCTTCCTCTCCAATCTTGTAGTTATCTGTCTCGTTCCGATTATATTTAATTGTATAGTCATCTGACACCTTATCATTAGACTTGTCAGAGTACCTCTCATGATCATTCAACTTAACCGTCGATGCAAATGGCAATGGCTCATCATCTTCAGCATCAAAAGGCTGGATCTCAACATGTTTCCTTTTCGGCTTTATATCAGCTGAATCCATAGGCTCGATGTTGATCGCCCCCTTTAGTTTCAAAGCACGGTTTGTATTCGGGTTATTATCAAAATTGAATATAAAACTATTACCATTAACTGCAGACACATGCAAGGTAAACATGGTCACTATATATATATATATATATATACCAAAAAAAAATTTGCATAAGTGGTAATCATAATACAGTTACAACTAACCACTAAATGTCTTTGTTAGTTAACTCTTTCTTTTTTATCGTAAATTTTCCAGAAACTAAGACAATAGCTACGGTGTCATCATCGTTGTTGTCGTTGGAGGATCTATTTCCATCTATTTTTAATGTTTAACCGCAGCACTGAAAACAAATCACAAAGTCATAAACAAAACGATAAACTATTTAATCAAAAGAAATAAAAAACACTCTTACTTACATTAATTGATTGTGTTTAATCTTTTTCAGATTTTTCCCAAGTCACAAGCAAAATGATGAAGTTTTCACATACTTCACACACAAAATCAAGATTAAAAATTTTCATGGAAAGATCATATCCTAGCTTAGGTTTGCACTGTCGAACCAACTTATACTTAAGTTGGTTTGACAGTGCAAACCCAAGCTAGGATATGATCTTTCTGTGAAGAATGATTTTGTGTGTGAAGTATGTGGAAACCCCATCACTTTGCTTTTGACTTGGGGAGAATCTGAAAAAACTGAATCGCAATCAATTAATGTAAGTGAGAGTACTTTTTATTTTTTTTGATTAAATAGTTTATCATTTTGTTCATGCCTTTTTGATTTGTTTTCAGTGATGTGGTCAAACATTAAACATAGATGCAAATAGATCCTCCAACAATGACACCGTGGCTATTGTCTCGGTTTTTGAAATTTTTACGATAAAAAAGAAAGAATTAACCAGTAAAGACATTCAATGGCTAGTTGTAAGTGTATTATGATTACTACTTGTGCAGATTTTATTTGGTATATATATGTGTATTTATATATAGTGACCATGTTTACTTTACATGTGTGTGCAGTAATAATTTCACATTCAATTCAGATGATAACTAGAATAAACCATGCTTTGAAGCTAAAGGGGGCAATCAACATCGAGCCTATGGATTCAGCTGATATGAAGTTGAAAAGGAATCATGCTGAGATTCAGCTTATTGATGTTGAAGACGATAAAGATGATGAACCACTGTCATTTGCATCACCGGTTAAGTCGAATGATCATGAGAGGTACTCTGATACGTCTGATGATGAACTGTCGGATCACTAAAACAACTAAATATAACCGGAGCGAGGCAGATGGCTACGAGAGTGACGAGAAAGAATATAACCCTGATAACGAGCATACATACAATCCTCCGGATTATCAAACCTTTAAATCAAATGTTAAGTATGGAGATGCAACCATTGTCATAAATTTCTGGAGGATTGACACTCAGAGATCTGGGAAGAAGATATGCACAAATGTTAGCTCAACAAGCTTTTCAAGAATAGTAGCAGAAATAAACAAACACAATACAAAGAATCGAAAACTCAAAATGGAGTTTAAATTAATGTTTCACTCTAGCTATCCCATGCAGACCACAAACATTGTTGTAAGACCCTGTAACATTCAACTTATTTAATTTTCATATTTTATAGTATTATATATGGATTGTCTAATATTAGTCATATATAAACATGACTTTTTAAATATTTGGGTTATTTAAAGTTAAGCTTATCTATCTATTCATATTCTAAGGTTTTTGTGAAAACTATAAGCAAATGCAATAGTGGAGAACATGATTGTGGGTTTAATGGTGTAACTTAGGTAGTTAAGTAGGTTAGTTTTTAAAGGTGTTTGTAGAAGTAGGTTAGGTTATAGGGTATACCATCTTTCATCTTTCACTTTTTGAGTGTCACGCCAGTTTTTCCTTACTCTCCTTTCATTCACCAAAACGTAGGAAATTGTCACATTTCACTACCTTATATATATATATATATATATATATATATATATATATATATATATATATATATATATATATATACTAGGAAAGTACAAGTGCCGTGCTAAGCACGACCCACAGAGGTTTTATATATATATATATACTAGGAAAGTACAAGTGCCGTGCTAAGCACGACCCACAGAGGTTTGTATCGGAAAACTTACATACATTTTTAAGACAGTTATTGATGTCAGGAATTTAAGTGTTGGATACATAGGAGAAAAGAGCAACAATAAGAAGTAGGGTAAGGAGATTGTAGTCTATAGACACTCAAAAGATAAAGATTTTAAAAAAAAAAAATTCAAAGCAAGTGTATTTAACAAACAAGATTGGTATCCCATCAATATTGCTACAAAAATGCAGGAAAAAAGCTAATAAATCTATTCTGATTTCTAATAGAAACTCTAAAATGATCCAAAGGGGTCCTTTTGAGCAAAACAGAATACTGAACATCCAAAAGAAGACGGACGAATTAGATAAATTAGTGGCTTGAAATCTTGACATACATAACAAAATAGGTGCTTCATGACCTGAATTGTATATTGTTTTACCCCTGTTACTGCAGACCACACCTGTGGAATGCTTCATCTCATACAAAATAAAGTCCAGAATAATATTAATTTAAAAACCTTTATTAATCTATCATTTCCACTTCTAACAACGGAACCTTGTTTGTTAGGGTAAGAGAATTCAAGATCATTAACACTACCACTATGCACCTCAATCTATGTAAGCAAACAAAGTAGAATAAATTATGGAAATCTAATAGAAAATGTGTTTTAAGGATGAAAAATAAACACAATGAAATCATATAGAAGCCTCCAACTGGTTTCGTAGATCATGTGTAATGCAAAGCTATTGTAAACAAAGAACACTGGATGACTACTTAACGAGAATATGAAGATCTTCACAAGGATGTAAAATAGAATTCAAATATTTTTGATTCGTTTGTAGATCTAACAAAGCATTTGGAATGTAAATAAAGACATGGTGGGTGTTTTCTTGGGGTTGCTTTGCTGCACATGAACATTTAGAAAATAGCTTTACAAAATTACTAAACTTTACCTTCTAAATCTAAATTATAACATTAAATTGATAATTATGAGAAATAATGGAAAACAATGTCAGGGAACAGATATCACCTCAAAAACCCTAAAATGGAGGAGGCAACTGTACAGATGGTCTTACATCGAGTATTATTTCTTCCTTTTGCATTCTCCCACAAAATTTTCCACCAACATGCTCACGGATGTCTTCAATCTCGTACAAATCCAATCAAAATCAATATTAAATTGAAGATACTAACCAATTTCTATATCGATCAAGAAAAAACAGGTGATTATTCTCTTGAAATCGGTGCACCCAAATCACAATAAAGATTAAAATGAAAAACCTAGTTTGGAGAGAGATAGAAATGGCAATCTTCAAGTAAAAGAAGTGTATTACTGTGTAAAAAGGCAATCTTCAAGTAAATATCATATTCTTACCATGATCTGGTCACGATGACATAGACGTGAAATGAAAAGAGGAAAACCAATAGAAATACCAGCCATCTTCTTCGTTAAGGGACCCCATTTCCTCAGACATGAGGTTTCCCACATGGTACTCGGAACCACCTTCATTGCACAATCAAAGTATGAACGGGTGGGTAAGTAAGAGTTCAGAATCGTCATGCCTACAGATTGAGAGAAGAGGGTTCGCTGTAAGACCGGAAGGAGCGGAGGAAGCTTCCTCACTTTTTTCTATTTTCTTTTTTTTGGTACCCTCCTTTCCTTGCTTTTCTTCACCTCACCTAGAACCAATGGCACTTCTCTCACTCTTTTTTTTTTTTATTAAATAAAATTAATTTTTTTTATGAATTATAATTTTTAAACTAATGCTAAACATAAATTTTAATTAAAAATAAAAAATATTTCATTAATTAAAATAAAACTTACATATTTTTACCGTTGATTAACGGTTCTTTTTCAAAAAAAAAAAAATGCCCAGCCAATCGCAGCAAGAGAGAGAGAAAGCGGGAGAGGCTTCCCTCTCCGTTTCCCGCACAACGCTTCCCTGCGCCGACGGTGCAGTGTTACGTCGGGTGGGAAGCTTCCTACTGCCGTTCCCCACGCCCGCTTCGTCTGGCCTAATCTGGGAAGGATTTATGGCTGTAAGGAAGTAATATAATAAGGAGGAGAGAGCGGTGGAGAGAGACTGGATTCTGGAAACCTAATCACTTTCAACTAGGGGCGAGCGCGAAGCGGTTCGGTGCGATTATTAGTCAAAACCTCACCACTAACCGCAAATTCAGTTAATCCATTTTCAAAACCGCTTGGTGCGGTTATTTTTGCGGTGCGGTTAGGCGGTTGTTTTTTCTGTGTTGCGGTTATTAACCGTATGGATTTCGTACGGTTATTTTGTGTGGTTTTTAACCACAGTTTATAGCTCAAACGGTTTTAAAAGTTCAAACATATTACTTATAATAATAATAATAATAATAATAATAATAATAATAATAATAAATCATAAGGTATAAGACAATTAACTTAAATCACAAACAATTAATATCTTAAAAACGTCAAATCAATAGTAATTAACAATAAATTTCTTAAATTTGTCTAATTTCACCATTTTACAAAGTTAAACGTAACAAAAAGCCAACACTTTTGTCTTTTACTATTTTATTCATCTTTCATTCATTAAACTTGTCTTATTTTTAATATTTAATATATTAATAATTAATAAAAAAAAAAGTTGTATATAATATAAGCGGTGCGGTGCGTTTTTTTTTTTGCGGTTTTTGAAAACTAATAACCGCACCGCACCGCAAATTTGCGGTTTATGAAAAATAGAAAACCTCACCATCGGTTTTTGTTGCGGTTGCGGTTAATTTTAGTTGTGGTGCGGTTTTTGCTCACCCCTACTTTCAACCTATAGATAAAAAAAATTGCGATTATTTCATGGATTCTATATCTTCTTCAAAGGATGTTAGAGAGAGGAAGAAGATACGTGTGTGAGAACGAAATGGACGAGGAGAGAGAAGTGGTGGTGGGTCTGAGTTGTCATCTTCAATTTGTGAAACGGAAGAAGTGGAGCGGTGGGAGTCGGACCAACTCCAAATCTCTAATGGTTACACAAAAATAGTGTTTTTGTGTGAAAATGTGTTCAAATGGACCACTAAACTCAACACAAAAATGGTGAGATTGAATAGTGACTTCTATATTTTGTGTAACACTATTCATCACACAAAAACAACTTTTTGAATTGTTTAATACTATTTTGGTTAGTTTTATAACTTTTACAACTTTAATAATTATTCTATTCTATATTATAATATAAAAAAATGTTTTTAGTGTAAATGTTTAGTGTGTGGTTGGAGTAAAAAAAAGTTTTGATGTTAAAAATACACCAATTTAGTGATATTTTTAGTGGAATGGTTGGAGTTGCTCTTAGCAGGGCGTCACTGTGGAACAACAGTATGCTTATCTGCAAAGAAACCCATCGATTGATCAATTAGAGAGGAGCGATGGAAGAATGGGCAAAATCGATGGGTAGGTCGTGTTTCCGTCGGTATATTGGGTAATTGGGTAGAGATAGAGGATGGAGGTAGTAGCGTGTTGGGAAAGCAGGGAAGCGGTGGAGGAGATGAAGAGTTGATGAGTCTTCAATGGTGGCACGTTTTCCCATTTAGTGGATGATGAGTAACAACAGAACCAAGCGACATAAACGAGGCACCTATGTACCCATACATCAGGACCCGACCCAGAAGGAAATAATCCTATTAAAAAGTCCGCTTAAAATTAAGAAAAACACCTCTAAATTCAACAAAATTCCATCAAAATTCCTAAAAAATCCCCGCTTATCCCACTTTGCTAAATTTTTAAAGGGTAGAGTTTGTGGGAGCCAATTATTTGACAAAACAACACGGCCATCTAGACAACAAAAATTAGCTATTTCTGAATAAAATTTGACAGCATCACAGTAACGACAACGGCGGACGTCAGGAAGGACATCAGAAGCAAAGGGGACTTGTTGTAACAAATGTTTTCTTGTCCTATTATTCAACTGTCTTCTCATATAACCCGTCTTACCTACATCAATTGAATTTTTTAATGCTTTATCATTAGCCAAACAACTTGGTAGCAATAAAAGTCTTTTTTTAGTTGTCTTTTTCTTCCATCTGTCAATGGCTGCTCTCATGTACTGCTTCTTATCCATTAAAACATTTGGAAGTAGATCCAAAGGTGGACCCGAAATAGCCAATGTCTCAACTGAACCAGTTGTATTTCATTTTTCTTTGTCATAAGCCAAACAACTTGGTGTACGTTTACTTTTCTTTTTCTTCCATATTTCAATAGCTTCTTTCTTGTATTGGTTCTTGTCAATCAAAACATTAGAAAATACTTTTGAGGTCTCTCCCGAAATATAAATGGCAAACTTCGATGCAATTGTATGATTATTTCTCTTTAACTTCCATCTTATAATAGCTTCTCTCCTGTAGTGCCTCTTGTCAAGAAAATGACAGCGTTTTAAAAACCAGTTTGAACCGGCCGGTCCAACCGGTTGGACCAGGAACTGGGGAATGGAGCAGTTCAACTATCATCGGTTTTACACCAATTTCTGAACCAGATTGAACCGGCCGGTTTTTAGAAAAAACCGGTTGAACCGGTCAAAATGAACCGGTTAAACTAAATAAAAATACAAGGAAAAAAACCATTTTCAATAATAAACTTTGGAGAATTTTTTTCATATTTATTTATATTTCTCTAAATAAAAACATATGGAAAATGTTGTAAGTGTCGAAGACATGTTGTAATGAGTCGAAGACTTTACCCTTCGTGTATTCTGTAATATATTTACTAAGGCGTCTATATGTTCGAAGCTTAAATGCAATGTCTTAGTATTTTTCGCATACTTTCCTGTTCCCTATAAATAGGAACTTTACTTAGAGTTAGATAAGAAGTCTTTACAGAACTTGTCTTTGTACTCTCTGTAAAACTATGAAAGTATAATAGAGCTAAAACAAGATCATATTTACATCTAGTGTTTTTTCATATCGTTTTTACTCTGATTTGATTCTCATTACTCGATTAATGATTCATCAATTGGTATCAGAGCAGGATTCAAAACTACAATATGATTTTCTGTTGAATCTGTTGTATTTGAATTGTAAAATTTGATTCAAAAGTTTCCGCACAATTAGATTCAGAAAATCATCAAGGATCATAAATTTTGATTCGATTCTGCATTGAATTTGCTTAATCGAGTGTTTGTTCTTGAATTTCTGTACAATTTATTCAGTCAAATAAAAATTTCTTCAAACTTTCTAAAAAATTCAAATCTATACAACAATGACGAATTTTAACATGAACATGATGACTTCTTTCTCACATCTCTTAGGATCTTCTACTAAAATTCCAATGCTGATTCCAGAATATTAGATGAAGAATTATGGAATTGCATCTCTGGAAATGCTCAACTTCCAGCAAATGTTCAAAACATTGGATCTTCGAATTCAACTGTTGTTAATGAACGAGCTGATAGAATGAAGAAAAATGAGAAACGATGTCTGAGAGAGTTGAGAGGTGCATTGCCACCAGTGATTTACAACTATGTTTGTGGTTGTAAAAGTGCGAAGGAGATATGGAATACTCTCAAGGATAAGTATCAAGGAAGCAAAAAGACGAAAAATAACTTTTTGAAGCAATGTTTGGTGGAGCTGAAGGAATTCCGACAGAAGGAGAATAAGAAAATTGAGGTCTACTATGATCGCTTCAAGGAGCTGATATATCTATGCAATTGATATGGAATCACTCGGTCTGCAATGGAATTCAATCTTACGTTTGTGATGGGACTCCGAAAAGAGTGGAGGAGCATGAGTATGATGGTTAAAAATCAGCAAAGTTTCGACACATCCTCTTTGAATGATTTGTATAATCAACTCAAAACTCACGAAAGTGAAGTTAATGAGATGGCTGAAGAGTCGAAGCTTAATCTAGGTGGTCCTTTGGCACTTGTCTCGAAAGTAAATGAAAAAGAAATAGTTGAAAGTGATGATTCGGATGTTGAAGGACTTTTAATGAATTCGGATGATGAAGAAATTGCATTCTACTCAAACAACAAAGTCAAAAAATTCTTTAAGAAACCGTTTAATCCGAAGTCGAGGCAGAGTGAAGGAAGAGGAAATTTTCTGAACAAGGCTGGTGGAGAGGAGAAGAAGAAGAAGATAGAAAAGAAAGAAGTGAAAGTTACTGAGGAGAAAAGAGGGAAGAAATTAAAAGGAGATCCAGGAGTAGATTGTCACTACTGCAATGGAGCTAATCATCTTGCGAATGACTGTATGCTTCGTAAGAAAGATGAGAAGAAGAACAAGGTGAAGGATGATGCATAATACTACACGGAGAGGCTGGAAGAAGTAAGAGCGAAGGCGAAAGGCATCTCTTTGATGGAAAAAAGAGAACATGAAGAAGATGGTACCTATCAGATCTGGTGTTCGGGATCAGATGATGATGAAATGCGTAATCTGACGCATGGTGCTCTGTACGCGAAATTTGAAGATGATTCTGACGAAGAGGTCACAGGAAGATGCTTCGTATCCAAATCAGCTGACAAGTCTCCGATGACTATGAAGGTACGTTCTATTATTGAATCTTTCAATATTCCTTTAAATGCATATAACTCTAAAATTGTTGCTTTTGATGACATTGTTGCTTATTTCGATTCAATTGTTGTGTCTGCTAGTAACGAAGCTAAGAAACCGAGCTTACAATTGTTAGAGACACAAAAGAAGCTTGATTCGAAAATAACTAAGATAGATTGTTTAGAATTGCAAATCACAAACATCATGTGTGAAACAGACTCTCTTTCGAGCGATGTAAAACTCTTATTAGCACAAAGAAATATCTACTGTAACTCTGCAAAAAGACTATGGAAAACTTACAACATTGCATCATTCTAGTGACATTAGCAAAGAACAACATAGAAACTTATTACCTTTTCTATCTTTTGAGAGAGAGAAGGTTGATAACATTTCGTATGACTGTGAGAAAACAATTGTTGAATTTGATAAAATTCCAGATGATAGATATACATATGGCATCGTAAAAATAGATGAATGCCTTGATTCGAATGAATTAGTTGATATAGTTAATGAAACCTTGACCAAAACTAAACAAATCAAAATTTTGAAAAAGACTGAGAATTCGGCATCTGACTTACAAACTAATTTTGCTGATAATGAAGATGATTCTGATGATATTTATGAAATCAATGAGTTTGAGGATGTTAATTGTTCTCAGTTATCTGTCATTAATGTCACATCAAAATCTAAAGGAAAAGAAAATTTTAAGTATTCGAAAGTTGAGATTGACACTGACAAACCTTCAACTTCAAAAGTTTGTAATCCTGATTTGGTTGATGTACGAGATAGTCAAACAGATGACAGTGATGATGAAAATGATGAATAAATTCAAAAGTAATCTATCCTCAACAAAAGTTCAAAAGAAAATGAAATTCCATGAAAAGTTGTTGATCAAGTGTATGGACACACTGAAAAATTCGAAAAAGTGTTGTCTGGAAAAGGTGCTCATTATTTGGAAACCAACACCGTGGTTTATCCGAATTTCAAGTGCACTGATGATGTGATATTTCCAAATCAAGTGTTTGCTACTACTGGGAACATTGAGAATGTCAAACCTAAGTTCAAGAAATTAATTGAAGAAGACAACAAGAAAACGACTGACGAAGGATTCTTTTCCGACCAAAGCACTGTCGAAAATAATCTAACAAAGAACTCGTATGTTTTCCAAAGACAAAAACCTCAACGAAAATGGGTTGAGAAATCTAAAGTTGTGAACGAGGTTTTAAAACAAAAGGTTGTGGAAGATGAAAATTTTGTCAAATTATTTTCAAAAGAATTCAAAGAACAAATTGAAATTTTTTTGAAAGATAATAAAATCTCAAAAAGGAAAGCACGAAAGAAGATTTTTTGGCAAACCATTGAGTCACGAAAGACACCAAATGATTTGAAAATGAAAACATCTAAAATGCCAAAAACTCATTTTGTTAAAAATAAGACTACGTTTTCATCTTATTCAGACAAAAGGAAAAATCCCGCTCAAAACAAGGTTTCAAAAGATCCGAAAACATCATATTTTTCAAAGACTCATCATTTTTCAAAGAAATTTGAAAATCAAAATGTTGAAAATTGTTTTTCAAACCAAAATAAAAATTTTCAACAAAGATATATTCCGAAAACAACTGTTACAAAAAAGTTGATGGTAAATATGCTCAAAAATTTGGTCTTAATTCAAATGTTGATTTTGTTCCACAAAAACCGAATTTTCCAAATCCTTCGGTGAAACTACTTTCAAAAGTTCCGTACACAAAAGGCCGGGTTATCTCAAGCGAAAAACATTGATCATTGGCTTGAAGGAAGAGGTCGTATGTATCAGTCAAGGAATTACTCTCAACAACAAATCAAAGATGCTTATGAGAAGTATGTGAATACTTCATCAACTGGCAGCTCATCGTCAAAAGATTTGAATGTCTCAGTAAAGAAGTGGAGAGCAGTTGTGAAAGAAACGAATGTCGAATCACAATCTAAGAGGACGAAGGCCGATGTCAGTAACAACCCCAAACTATCGAAAACTTATGTTTCAAGTCCTTTACCTAGTGATGTGGACTTAATCGATAGTTTCAAAACTAAAATTTGTGATTGGGTTAAGAGTACTGCATTTTATTCTATTCTTAAAACTAATTTCCAAGGACCCAAACAACCTTGGGTACCTAAATTCTTTCAATGATCGCAGGTACTATGTGACGAGCAATATGATAAGAAATGGTATATCGATAGTGGTTACTCACATCACATGACCAGACGAAAGGAGAATTTGCAAGATTATCGAAGCCTGGATAATGCTGGAGTTGTGAACTTTGGCAACAATCATAAATGTCAAGTCAAAGGCTACGAAAAAGTAACGAATGGTCAAAATTCACTGTGAATCGAGTTGCGTATGTCGAAGGCCTTAAACATAAATTGATAAGTGTTTCGCAAATAGTTGTGGACACTAGCAATCAAGTTGTGTTTAACGAAGAAGGTAGTATTATTTCAAAGATTGAAACAAATGAAGTGTTGCTGAAATCAAAACGACATGGCGATATGTTTACTCTTGATATCAAACCGATTGTTGGGAAACCTTCAATTTGTTTACTTTCGAAAGCTAAATCGGATGTTAGTTGGTTATGGCATCGTCGGTTATCTCATTTGAATTTTCGTAATTTAAATAAGTTGGTAACTAAAGATCTTGTTCGAGGCTTACCAGTTTTAAAATTTGATAATGATACTTTATGTGCAGCTTGCGAACAAGGGAAACAACATCGAAAAGGACATCCAGTTGTGATAGATTCGAAAATCATGGAACTGTTGGAACTTCTTCATATTGACCTTTGTGGACCATCAACTGTTGAAACTCTCAACAAGAAATGGTAAATTTTGGTTAATGTTGATGATTTTTCACGATTTACGTGGGTGTATTTTCTCAGGTTAAAATCTGAAGTCGCTCAGACGATGATCGAATTTATCAAGCAAATTGAGAAAAGTATGAAGAAGAGTGTTCGAAAGATCAAAAGTGATAATGGGTCTGAGTTTAAGAACGAAGTGCTTGATTCGTTCTTAGTTGAAAAAGAAATTTCGCATAATTTTTCATCACCATATACACCACAACAAAATGGTGTCGTTGAACGAAGGAATAGGTCACTTTGCGAAGCAGCTAGAACAATGTTGACATATGCGAATCTTCCTCAATATTTTTGGGCTGAAGCAGTATCCACAACGTGTTTTACTCATAATCATTCTTTTATTCATCGACGTTTCAATATCACTCCTTATGAAATAATAAATAATCGAAAACCAAATGTTAATTTTTTCCATGTATTTGGTTGTAGGTGCTTATCATGAATCTCAAGGATAATCTTTCGAAGTTTCAAGCTAAGGCTGACGAAGAAGTATTTTTTGGATATTCGCACAATTCGGTTGCATATAGAGTGTTAAATAAACGAACACGAAAAGACGAAGAAACATTCAATCTTACTTTTGATGACTATTATGTTAAACAAGTTGACAAACTCTTAGAACAACAGATGATTATTAATGAATCAAATGATGAAACTGAAATTATAAATTCATCTGATTTTGATTATGATTTAATTTTTGGTGTTCCTGATAGGGCTGTAGATGCTGAAATTCATGCGAATGATAATAATCACTCAGAATCTTCGAAGCACATTGAGGGATCTGATCTTACTCAAATTCCTGATGACAATATTTCAACATCAAATTCTCCAAGAATTGGCGAAAATATGCTAAATAATCCAGTGGAGGGGGAGCACTTTGATACGAATACTCAAATTGAGGTGGGGTATTCTTTCGAGGGAGAGAATAGGAGAATGAATGAAGATGTTGAGGGGGAGCAACAGAATCTAAATAACACTGATACGATAAGTCTTGATCTAAATGATGAATTTCATGAAATTAATGATAATCTTTCTGTTGCAGGATTAGAAAATGAAGATTTATACGAAGATGCACATTTTGATTTTGATCAAACATATCCACCACTCGAAAAATGGACAAAAGATCATCCGAAAGAACAAGTACTTGGGAATCCACAAGATGGAGTTTTAACGAGAGCTCAACTTCATGCAAAGAATGAGGTATTAAATATTCATCAAGAATTTTGCATGTTTAATGTTTTCACTTCGAAAATCGAACCAAAGATAATTAATGATGCAATGGAATACTCTGATTGGGTTGTTACAATGCAATCTGAATTGGCTGAGTTTGAAAGAAATAAAGTTTGGAGATTAATTCCTAAACCTGAAAATATTTCGATTGTCGGGTTAAAATGGATTTTCAAAAATAAAACCGACAAAGATGGAAACATTATTCAAAACAAAGTCATACTTGTTTTAAAAGGTTACTCGCAACAAGAGGGAATAGACTATGAGGAAACTTTCGCCCATGTCGCAAGACTCGAGGCTGTTCGTATATTTCTGGCTTATGCGGCTCACAAAGATTTCGATGTATATCAAATGGATGTGAAGTGTGCATTTTTTGAATGGAGAGCTCGAAGAAACAGTATATGTGGAACAACCCCCAGGTTTTGTCAATAAAGATCATCCTGATTATTGTTATATTTTAGATAAGACAGTTTATGGGTTAAAACAAGCACCAAGAGCCTGGTATGCAACTCTTACCTTTTTCTTAAAACAATCGAAATTTAAACAAGGATCAGTTGATCCCACATTATTTCAAAAGAAAGTTGGGAATCATCTTATGCTTGTTCAAATTTATGTTGATGATATTATTTTTTGGCTCTACTGGCCTGTTTTATCTAATGAATTTGAAAATCTGATGAAAAGCAAATTTGAAATGAGCATGATGGGAAAAATTAATAATTTTCTTGGTCTAAATATTCGTCCAAGCAGAGAATGAATTTTTATCAACCAAGAAAAGTATACGAAGAATTTGCTTGAAAAGTTTGGATTCACGAATAACACAAAACTACGAGTACCGATGGCAACTGGAACAAGGCTGACACCTTCGTTAGATAAATCATTCGTTGACTTAACTCTTTATCAAAGCATGATAGGTTCATTACTTTATCTCACATCAAGTAGACCTGACATAATGTTTTATGTGTGTAATTGTGCTAGGTACCAGTCAAATCCACGAGAACCACATCTTACTGCAGTCAAGAATATTTTTCAGTATCTCAAAGGCTCAATTTCATTAGGATTGTGGTATCCTTCGAAAACTGGTTTCTTTATTCATGCTTTCTCAGATGTTGACTTGGGAGGTTGCAATCTTGATCGCAAAAGCACGAGTGGAGGATGTCAATTACTTGATGGAAAATTGGTAAGCTGGCAATCGAAGAAACAAACATGTGTTTCAATTTCGACTGCTAAAGTAAAATATGTTGCTGCTGCTTGCACATCACAAATAATTTGGATTCTAAGTCAATTGCGTGATTATGCAATAAACATGAAGAGAATTCCTTTACATTGTGATTCTCAAAGTGCAATTCGTATTTGTTAATCCTGTGCAGCATTCGAATACTAAGCATATTGCTCTTCATTACCATTTCATAAAAGATCATGTAGAGGATGGTAATATTGAAGTGCATTTCGTAAAAACCACTGATCAGTTAGTTGATATTTTCATAAAACCTTTAGATGAAAAATCATTTGTGAGAATTTTAGGTGGACTTGGAATGATTGAAGGGGGTTCTATTTCGAAAGAAAAGCGATAACTGGACAGCTGTCAAATTCAAAGGTTAATGTTCATAGTCAACACTTCGTTACCCTTCGTCTTCGTAAATTGGGACTGAAAAATTCGTGTGTCCGGTACATTTCAAATATTTTCGTTAAGTAATTTTATTTTCGAAAAATTCAAAACAACAAAAAGATTTTTCGTTTGTTTTGTGATTTATTTTCGAAAATTTTTAAAAATAACAAAAAGATTTTTGTTTGCTTTGTCATTTCTTTTCGAAAAATACAAAAACAACAAAAAGATTTTTATTTGTTTTCTTTTTTATTTTCGAAAGATCAAAAATCACAAATATATTTTGTTTTGTATTGTTTTGTCTTCATGTTTTGTTTCAGGTAACAAAGATGAATCTAAATGGTTAATGCTTGCAGTTCAAGGGTCAGGTAAATCTTTCGAAACTCTTGAACTAGTTAAGATGTCCCTAGAAGCATGCTGCAACATGTTCATCAAAGCCTCGAATGACTCTATGTGTGTTTACCGAAAGCCTTAATGAAATATTTCATACAAAAATTTCTTCCCAAGATAGGCTTATATTCACATTAGTCACATGAGCTACCTGGCTCTTATCACATGAGTTAAGAGTTTACTGTTTTGTCCATAATAACAGAGGTACACACGAATTCTTAAACCAATCATTTTCATCTAAACATTCTTACACGATCACACACAAAGACATATGTCCAAGAGGTCTTTGATCAAACCCATCAAGACTTGGACATATCAAAAATCTGTGTTTGTGATCTGACATCATGAGACCGTGATGAAAGTGAAACCCAATTCTCAAGATTTTAAGGAATTGACGGGAAACTTTTTTCCGGTTTTTAACGAAACTTTGTTTCTGTACCTAGATTTGAAACTCCAAATCATATTCATTTCGTATGAGTGATCTTGATCAAATTATCGAAAGCCCACGATGTTTGTTACCCAACAGGATCCAGCACAATTTTTTCATGAATATGATTTCCGTGTGAGTTTCATTTGATTTCTAAGTCACTTTCAAATTTAATTCAAAGCATATTTGTCACTGACTACACTAGTCAAACAAGTGATTTCTGTTACAATTTCTCACCTTATGTTTTGGATGATATGTAACGAAGTCGTGTACCCACCCATGAAGCCTTGAAAAAGAAGCCTTCGAAACTTCTCAATAAGTTTTCGATTGTAATTCACGGGAAAACACACAAGCAGTTGATTATCTCTCTTGATAATTAATGAAGAAACTTTTTCCCGGAGTTTAACTGCTTTCGTGTAAAAATATTTTTGACATCACAAATCCAAAGTTTATTTTTATTTGATTCTTATCTTTTTCTTTGGCACACTGCACTCACGAAATCCTTTTGGTTCTGAGTAATACCAACTCAGGCTGATGATTTCGAATGTATGGCACATGACTTCGCTTTAAATCCCAAAAGTTAAAGAGCCTAACCTCCATTCGAAGGTTGTTGACGGTTCATATTACATTGGGGAAATAAACAGGCTGTGAGAAGTGACGTCTTGTATTCTATCCGGTTTTCAAGGAGAAGTGACAGTTACTTTTTCACGCATGGCTACTTTATCGGCATAGTGGTGCGAGTTTCAAGGTGCCACGTCGGATTTTATTAAATGCACATCCCGATTCAAATTCAAATATCAGGGTTACATATAAAAAAGAATTCAAGGGTTTGTTATCAGTTTATGCTTTCAGAAGAAAAATTCCCAAATTCTCTTTGAATAATCCAATTGTTCTTCATACGATTTTACAACCCTAGTCATGGTTGATCAAACTAATGTTGATGCACCATCCCAAACCACAGAAGATGTTACATATTTACCAACCATGAAGATTCAAGGAACAAACTATCAAGTAGAAGCAGATGAATCTCTTTATCCTGAAGATTGAAGATATTAGTGGTTTCCCTGAAGAGTTGTGTTCTTTCGACAACTACGTTTAATTCTTTTACAGTACCTTTATCCTGGCTTTCACAATCAGGTTCTACTGCAACATACTCTAAAGCCCTAGATGTCATCACATTCAACTTGGTGAATGATCAGAAGGTACGATTGACAAAAAAGTTGTTTTATCAAAATTTGGATATTCCAAACTCTCAACCATTTACTACTCTTTCGACTGTTCAAGTGAATCATATGTTCAATGAGATGGGTCATCAACCCCCACTCACCAAGATAAGCGATTTTAAGAAATCTGGTCTCCCGACAGTCTGGAACTTTCTTTTTGGAATCTTTTTACGCTGCTTAACTGGTCGCAGTGTGGTTCTTGACAAAGGAAGAATAGAGGTTTATGCCATGGTTGTAGGGGTTTATTATGATATTCCAGTCGACTACTCAACTCAATTATGGAAGGAATTTCAGAAGAGTGTCGAAAACACAAATGTTGTGCAAGGTATTTCATGTGCACGATATTGGAGTCTTATCCTTAGATATTTCTATGATAAAGAGGGAATTCAGGTGAAGCTGAGGAGGAAACTGCAGATTTCTTGAAGTATAATTTTCCTAAAGACGTGTCTGATGATGAAGCAATATTTTCGCATGTTGCACGCATTCCTGATGCAATGTTGAAAAGAGTTGATCCATCGAATGTTAAGCTTATTGAATATATGACCATAATTGATCCCAAAGTTGAAACTGGGAAGTTGTTAACGAAAGAAGATGCAGGTCCTTCGAAGAAATCTAGGACCACAAAGAAGACTGAGATCATAATTTCTGAGCCAACTGTTAAAGAAACAAAGACATCAAGGTCTCCCAAGAAAACAACGAAGCCAGATGAGTTAGTTTCGAAAGCTGTGATAAAGCTTGTTGAACCTGTTGTTACAGAACCAGCTTTAGTTACCATTCCTTCGAAGACTGGAGTTTTTTGAAGATTAAAGCTGAAGTATGGTAGTTCTCCAACTTCGAGTCTAGTTCGCAAACCTCATGTTACTCATCCATGGGTAGTTATGCGCGAAGTCCCAACTCCAGTTTCTCCTCACTCAAAGAAACGAAGGACTGAGGATATGGCCAAGAGAATTTTGAAGAAAAAGAAGAAGACAAAGAAAAGGCAGTTAGTAATTCCAACACAATCATCTGAAGAAGGAGAAGAGGTGCCTGAAACACCCGCACCTATAATTAAGCCTACATCTCCTGAGCAGACTGTTTTCATACCACCCGAAGTTTCGTCTGCCAAATCATTTCATGAGGAGGTACGAACTTCAGACATTACTACAAACGTATCTGATACGGATGTAAATTTCATCATGGGTGAAGGAGATCTTTCTAAGGAAACTACACAACCTCAACAAGGTACTCTAATTACTATTTCTATCGAACCCATTACTAGTACCTTTGTTTCTTTACCTCCATTTATCATTCCTACTACTTCCACCATTTAATCACCAACCTTTCAACCTCATCATCCAACCCTTTACATCCATTTTTTTTCATCACAATCCACTAATCTACCCAAAACGAATGATGAATATGATAACGAAGAAGGTGGCTTTGGAGGTACTTTTGAAGATATGCCTTTTGATGAAGAAGAAGAGGATTTTCCTGATTACATGCTGATGTCCATGAAACAGTTCAAAATTCTAAATAAAAACTTGAATTTAATTATTCAGTCTCAAGCAGACATGGGGGGAGGAAGTTCAGTGTCCAATTTCGAAATTGATGGCCTGATGAAGGCTTTTGAGGCACGAATGGTGAATAGAGTGTCTGGTATGATCAAAGACTCAGAATCGAGAATCCTAGAGAAGGTAGATTATACTAATCAGACAACAAAGTTGAGGATAAATTCATTCAATTCAAAGTATGTAGGAGCTGTGAAAGAATTAACCAATGTTCAAAAGGAATGACACACATTATTCGTTATGGATGTGAAGAAGGTAAGAGAAGATGTTAATTGGAAGCTTCAAGAGCTTCGTGATGACATGGTTCGTGAATTTACAGTTGTTTAGAATGATTATGCCACTCTGCATAAGAAAGTTGATATTATTTGTGATGATGTCACGAAATATGTTACGTTGTACGAAAGCTTGAGTCCTCAAATTACTCAATTTCCTACAACTGACAATCAACAGTTTGGGGAGGTTATTTCGATGCTCAAAGATTTGAAGGAGTCGGTGCTCAAGCCTGCTAAATCTTCGATAATTACTCCAGAGTTCCTTTCCCAAAAAAATTCACAGTTCGAAGCCATTCTTCATAAACAACTAGCTCCTCTATCTACTATTTCGAATCTTCTTCCAACTGGTGCCCCACCTGTTCGAATAGGGGTGCAAGGGGGAGAAAAGAGAGTTGGAGAAGCTTCTCATGCGAAGGCTGGAGGTGATGATTCGCATGGAAAGGTGAAAGTTGTGGGCAAAGTCTATCCTTCGAAAGTTCCGTTGACCAAGCCAATAATTTCGAGTGCTGGACCAGTTACTTCAACTATTGTAACATCTATGCTAATCTCAAAGTCGATCACAAAGGGAATTGTAATTGGATCATCTACTGGCCAAGGTGAGGCTTCGAAAGCAAAAGATGATACTGAAAAATCAACAAAGGCAAGCTGATTGTTGTTGAAAAATCAAAGGAAGAGAAGAAAGTAAAGGTAGAGGCTGAAATTGAAAAGTTAAGGGTAGTCCAGAGCATAATGAGGCAAAAGGCGAGTGATCCTCCTGGTTTGAACAAAGGAGATCCTGCCAAACATTATAACTACGAAAAGATTGAAGCGAAGGTTGCATGCAATCACATGTATGCATTTGAAAAGAAACCAAAATAGAGTTATGGGGTTTCTAATGTAGACATGAGTCAGCTTGACTTCCCGATTAATGAGACGATGTTTCTGATGCCTAAGTTTAAAGTTTCGTATAAATTCAAAAGAGAAAATGATTACAACCACACGAAGCTTCGTTTTCATGCAGTTTTTAATAAAGCTCCAGATGAAATTTGGTCACTGATAAAAATCAAGAAAGTTATAAGCATCAAAATGGACGTTTTATTCGAAGATATGATGCATAATGTGAAATTCATTGTTACAAGGGCGAATGGTCGAACTTTTGATTTCATAGTCGCAAATTTTCCTCTCATTAATCTGTATGCCTTATACAAATGGCTCTTCTTTTGAAAGATAAAAATTCTTCATACCTTCGAGAAACAGAACCTGAAGTTTTTCGACTGGGAGTGGCTCACATCAAGATTTTCTTGGAGAATTATTATGAGTGTTTGGCACTTACAGATGTGGAGCTAGCTACAATGAAAGGATTAGAAGTCAAACTACCCATGGCACCAACCAAGTCTCAACAAGAGTTTAAGAAATATGTTGATGGGGAAATTTGTTTGAAACCATTTGGTATGGTTTTTGCTGGAAAAGACAAAGCTGGAAAATCCAAAAGATTTTTGTTCCAGGCTTGTGAAGTCGAAAGATATACAACGTCCCAATATACGAACTTCATTGTTCGTATGAATAATTGTAAGAAAAATAACGAAGGGGATAAGAAGGAGCTGAAAAAGATTATATCTTGGTACACGGAAGTTCGAAGGGTTATGATGTATGTCATTCAAATTCTTACAACCTGAGAAGTCGACTTCATTCCAAAGGGGGAGATTGTAAGAGTCGAAGACATGTTGTAATGAGTCGAAGACTTTACCCTTTGTGTATTCTGTAATATATTTACTAAGACGTCTAAATGTTCGAAGCTTAAATGCAATGTATTTGTATTTTTTTTATACTTTCCTGTTCCCTATAAATAGGAACTTTACTTAGAGTTAGATAAGAAGTCTTTACAGAACTTGTCTTTGTACTCTCTGTAAAACTGTGAAAGTATAATAGAGCTGAAAGAGGATCATATTTACATCTAGTGTTTTTTCATATCGTTTTTACTATGATTTGATTCTCATTACTCGATTAACGATTCATCAAATGTTATGATGTTTTTTGATGCACATGTATTCATCTAAAACTATATTTTGTTTCCGTATTATGCTTTATTTTCTTTTTTGACGTATGTGACTTGATGTAAAACTTATAGTTATGTGTTGTTTTAATGTATTTAGATTGATCTATAACTTATTTTTATATGTATTTTTAATGTTTGAACTTGTAGACGTCAAATTCATGATTTATGTATGTATATATGTATAGAAAATAAGAAAAAAAAAGATGAAAATTATAGAAACCGGTTGACCTGGCGGTCGAACCGGTTAAATCGGAAATCGGATTGGAAAATGAGAACATACCATAGGACATTTACCTCTCTTTTCCCTCCATCTTATAATGGCTTCTGTGACATCCCCTAATTTCTCGGCCAGAAAAGACCGATTTAATTTATGCTTTTTAAAATAAAATCCTGAGAAATCTTTTTAAAAGATGTTGCGGAATTGGTCCCCAAACAACATATGATAAAAGTTTATCAAAACCCTTCATTAAGAAGGTATACATTTTCCATATATATCAAAACCTCAGGATGTCATGTTCCGATACAGATCAAAAGCATAAACAAGACATTATAAGCCTTTCAACAGTTATTTACAACTACTGGTCTATAATCCAAAAATCTCTCGTCGTCCTCCGACTATGCTCGGGGTCCACTACCTGTAACATAAAAACTGAGTGGGTCAGGCTTGGGAGCCTGGTGAGCATATAGGGTTTTCAACCCACAGTAATAATAAACTTTATTAAGTTCACCAATCAACAATAACTCTGATTACCCATTCCCGTTATCCTCACTTTACGTCCCTAAACATTTTTCACAAGGGACCTAGCCTAAAGAATATCATCGGGATGGACACTACTGCTAAGGGGTTTCCTTAGCCATACATGTCCTAAAGGCAACCATGAGGGGGATGGAGTACAACGAATGAACACTCTTAGCTCATTAACACCTACAGGTTGCGGACCTGCTAATGTTTCCCACTGGACTGTCTAGAAAGTCCGTGGTCGTCATCCAAACTCCGCTAGATGACTGGATCTCAAAACACATCGAGGCCTCTCATCAATTTTATTTTATCACACATCACTATCTACCCATGTTCTACCCAATATATTTGTAGATAAAAATACTTATACAATTTAAAACTTGTATAAAACATCAACTTGACAGTCACCTCAAATAAACAATTAATATATTTACACATAACACGTATTATAAGGTAAATACTTCATATCTATGTGTAAAATGAAAGTGACTATACACTCACTTGATTTGATGATAATCGGGCAGCAATTCGTTTCCTAAAACGATTGTTTCTAATAAAACCGGGAGTTTTATTGAGAAACCGGGATCTGCAAAGGTCGGGCTTCGAAACCGAAAAGATAAATTTTTCGGGCTTCTCGGGCACTGCATGGAGTATTCCGGGGTTTATAATTGATATCGGGGCTTTGGGGGATGTTAAGATGAAAGAAATATGGGTTTAGGGGCTAAAATGACAAGATTCCAAAATATATTCGGGAGGTCTCGCACATGGCTCGCACATGGTCTGCGCATGCGAGGGGCTCACTGTCGCCTCCTGATTGGACCGCGGTCTAGTCGAGGCTTTGAACGTGGCTCCTTCTGCGAGGCTCGGACGAATGAGTCACTACACACGCGTCGGATGCGAGGCTTGCCACCGAAGTTTATACGTGTAGTCAGCGGATTGGACCGCAACTCGGACTCGGAAGGACATGACACGCCTCGCCGGGTGGCTTCGTGACTCAGCAGCTCAGATACGTGGCGCGTTTTGAGCGAGGGTGAGGTGGCCGAAGTCCACATGTGCGAAATTCCTCGGTTTTGGGGATTTTTCTCGTTTTTCGCGCCAAAACTTCTAACATCCATAACTTTCGCATACGAGCTCCATTTTTTACGTTCTTTATATGCACGCGTAGCTAAAATTACGCTCTACAACTTTCGTTTAGACTCTGTTGGCTAATTTTGACTTTAATTTTTTTATTATTATTTTTAACAGACCGGGACAGGAAATCCGTTAAAAATTCATAACTTCTTCATCCGACGTCCGTTTTCGTCAGAATTTTTACCGTTGTGCTACTAATAACAAGACCTTCAATTCTTGTTTAGGTTGTGTCGGCTAAAAATCGCTCGATCTAAAATTCAAGTTTTTAGCTGTCTACTGCTAAGCTGAAACTTCGAAAAATCATAACTTCTTCATACGAAGTCAGATTTGGGCGTTCTTTTTATCGAACTTCTCGGTTTAACGAATACTACAACTTTCGTTTAGATTACTAAGGCTAAAAAGTAGTTTATCAAAAACTCACTTTTTACGACATTCGGCACCATGCCGGTTTTGTCGCGAAACTTCGACAGGTCATAACTTCTTCGTTATAACTCGGATTTCGGCATTCTTTATATCCCCGAAATCCTTGTTGCAACCGCTACAACTTTATGTAAAGATATTGGGTTATCTCACACTTTAATTTTGATGCTTATTTTTATTCTTAATTAATTAAGCCCTAATAATTAAGCATAAAACACATAATTCACATAATTCCTTTTCATTTCTTCAAAATGAGTTACAAAGGTTAACCTAGACTATCACCTCAATATAAATGACTAGGCTAGAAACACGAGTGTTACAACTTCTCTTCTATATTGCTTCTGGTGGTATACATCTCCTAAGACAATATTTTTATTTTCAGTTTTATCATTTATTACTTCCTTTTCTGAGTTGAGCACAATTATTGCTTTATGCTTCTTATCTCCATATCTATCAGTTGAACCTAGAGGAACTCGTTTTCTGCCGGAATAACAAAATGATCCCCCATATTAATTTTAAAAGCGGAAAAAAACTAAAACCGAAGAGCTAGTTGGGGTAAGAAGAAGCAACAATACAAAAATTGAAACAGCAAGTATATTTTTTTTTTCTGTTTTCTTTTTATGAAATGCAATAAAATTAAAATCTAATTTTTGGAACCATTAAGAATATTTTTTAGAGACAGAAAACACAAAAAGGATATTAGAAAACAAACCGGATCTTTGTTGATGATGAATATATGGGGGAATCGTTATAACAGAGAGGTTTCAGATTATAGATTTCTTTCCTGAAAAGAAAAAACAAGCAATAGAAACTGCTTATAGTTAGATGATTTCTCATTAAAAACGAAAATTTGGAATGAGGGAATAGTTTATTAAGACGAATAAATGAAATCACCGGTTGAAATTTCAAAACCCTTATGACTTCAGGACCTTAGAATCAGAAACAGAAAATAAACCACCATTAAAATAAAGATTGATCGATGAAGTCACCTGGCTAAATGAAAAGTCAATCAGACAATATCCTTCAAAGCTGCCTGCTAATCCAATGATAGAGGCAGATTATCAGTTATCGAAACGTAAATTAGAATGTGGGGTGCAAACAGTTCACAAAAAACCAGTGGTATGGAGTTGAGGCATCAATATGAAACAACAATTATGCTTCTTATCTGCCAAAAAAAACCAATCGATTGATCAATTACAGAGGAGCTCTGGTGAAATTGGCAAACGTCGGTATATTGGGTTGTTGGGTAGAGAGAGGTGATGGAGGTAGTAGTGTAGTGAGAAAGTAGGGAAGCGTTGGAGGAGGTGAATGGAAGCGTGGAGGTGAAAAGACGACTTTTCAAACGGTGGCACATTGTCCCATCTAGAGGTCCCTCCAGGCAGAAAAATGTTAAAAAGTCTGCTTCAAATCAACAAAAAAATAGCCGAAAATCGAAGGAAAATCCAAAAAAAGTCTACACTTATTAAGCATGGTGTTTATTTGAGTGGATGAATTTTCATGAAAAGAAAGGATAGAGATACAGGGAATTCCTTCGGGAAAGAAGCTTTGGAACAAGTGAATCTAAATAAGGGATAAGATAATACCTTTAAATAAAATAATAATAATATTAATAATGATAAATTAATAAATAAAGTAAATGAGGGATAACATAATACCTTTAAATATAATAATAATAATAATAATAATAATAATAATAAATCCTATCTAATAAATGAAAATAATTTTGCCACATGTCACTCTCTCATTAACTTTGGCACATGTCATTTTTTGGTATTTTTGATTAAATGTTTTTTCCATTTGTCATTTCTTATTTTTTATCTTTTCTTAATTAACACATCATATTTACACATCAATTAATAGTTACTTTAATTAAAAATAACCAATAAATTACAATATTACTACTCATATAATATTTAATATGTTTCCTTTTAATTTTAAATTTCAAATCTAAAATTTTAAATTTAAATAATTTTTTGTTTAAACTTTCATATTTAATTTTTTGTTTTATCAAACCCGTATAACATATGGGTCTCACACCTAGTAAATAAATAAATAAATATAGTACTTGGTTTATTTGTGGAGGAGGTTTTCATCAAAAGAGAGGATAAACATAAATACATAATACTACCTTTAAAGGAAAAAAAATTACCTTTAAAGACACCCCCAGATTTTTACATGCACACTCTAAAATCCCACAAAATTGCTTGAAAAATCCTTAGAATTCAAAAAAAAATCAAACATAATTCCTAAACTTCCTTCCAAACTTACTTTCCTTAGATTCTAGAGCAAGGGGCGAACTTATATATATATATATATATATATATATATATATATATATATATATATATATATATATATCCCCTAATAAATGAAAATGTTATTGCCACATGTCACATTCTCATTCGTTTTGCCACATGTAATTTTGTGGTAATTTTAAATTAATTTTTATTCCACATGTCATTTTATTGTTTTTCCATTTTATTAAATTCCACATAATATTAAATGTAATAATAAATGCATATCAATTTCATTTATGAATTTTCCTTCTAATTTCAAAATTACCAAGTTAAAGTTTTATTAATTTCTTTTAATTATTTATCTAGATTATTTCTATAAATTTAAAAGAGAAAAAAAAACACTTGAATTTTTATAATTCAATATTTTTTTTTCATTTTTCTTATAGATTCAAACTTCTTAAATGTTTAGAATTTTATATTTAATTTTTATTTTAAATAAACCCATGTAATACATGGGTCTCACACCTAGTATATATATATATATATATATATATATATATATATATATATATATATATATACACTAGTCGTTACCCGCACAAAACGGCGACAGCAAATAGTTTCATTTGACAGTTAGTTCTATACTGAAACATGTTATATTTCAAGAAACACAAAACAAATATATCATTATCGGTCGGTTTTCTAGATAGTTGTAACTTGTAACTCTCACAATAGATTTTTAGTATACATGGTATTTTGTTACCCTTTCTAGCGGTTATTTGTTTCTTTCAGCAAGTAGATTCGGGATAAAAATAAAAGGACGTTTGAAAAACACAAAATATCGTTACCATTCGGTGATTATGTCAA
This sequence comes from Lactuca serriola, assembly GCF_051521515.1. Classification (NCBI taxonomy): domain Eukaryota; kingdom Viridiplantae; phylum Streptophyta; class Magnoliopsida; order Asterales; family Asteraceae; genus Lactuca; species Lactuca serriola. The sequence goes on from NC_136408.1 coordinate 86,718,728, forward strand.
ATTACAAAGTATACGCAACACACCGAAGAAAATTTAATTATGAAAAGATTAAATGTCTTTTATCTATTGTAATGGTATATTCGGATTTGTTCAAGTAATATTTCATAGTTGTGAACATTGGGAGAGTGTACCAGCTCTTGAAACCAAAATCATTTGGAATTACCAATTTTGAAACTGAAACTCATGTGGATAGGTGGTGGTTACATAAATTTGGATTTGCTATGGATCAAACCGAATTCTAGTTTTCGTTCCTTTTTTAGACTCGCTACTTGATAGCTATCCACCATGACCGGTTGTGGAACTAATATTTAAAAACCTTTGGATATTTATAACCAAAGAGATTAAGTATAAATATAATAAAGAACATTTTTGATTTTTTATATACTAAAACTAACATAATTATAAAAAAAAAATTCCATTGGTCATAATTAATTCACTTTTCCATTATTTTCTTATTTTTCTTTCGAACTCATAATTTTCTTTCAACAAATGGTAATTTAATTCGTTTATTCTTTTTTTTTTTATTACAACATCACTTTCATATTTGTAAATGTAATGTTTTCAGTTTCTTATTATTATAAGCATTTTTATCTTTAAAAATATTCCTAATTGTAGCATTTGTGATATAACTTATACCAAGCCTAAGATTTGAACTTTGTTGATTAACAACCCGGTTCAACTACTCTTTATTGGAATTACATTGTTGTTTTCGATCCTTTCATCCACTGCCAACTTTTTATGGGTTTTTCAGCTAATCTAAATGCTCTTTTTTTTATGCAGGAGATAAACATAGATATCATTTATTTAATTAATAGAGCATCTTACTTTCATTCCTTTCAATTATAAGATTGTGCTTTTATGAATGTCCTGAAGTACATTGCTATTTAATGGTTTAATTGAATGGTGTGCAAAGGTGTTTAGGTGATATAGCACAAAATGAGTCAAACCCTATCAAGAAAAGTAAGAACTTATAAATAACAATAACTCTAACGTAAGTTCATATTAGTCATTATAAAGTAAGAACTTATAATACCAACATAATATACCTTCCTCCAATCCAGGTTTAGCCTTATTTTCTATAAATACGAAAAAACTTATATCAAAATCGAATTCGGAAACCCCAAAAGTTTTTAGTTCACTGTTTTAGCTAGCCCAAACTGGGTGCCACTAAAACCCACTCCCTGTTTTACCAATTGCTTTCAACTTTTAGCAAAAAAAAACATCATACATGTAGATCCAAAGTTGAGAACTAACTACAGGTTTTATCATCTTCAACAGATCATAAATGTGTACGATAATTAGGGTCTAAAGAAAGAGCCTTCTACAATACGTAGTTTCCTTATCTTGTCATTATCTTGTGCCTGCAAAATAAAAATAAAGTTTAAATATGGAACAAAATTACAATAGGTGTACAGAAAAGTATAATATTAGTTTCTTTATTTTACACTTTTGGTCTTCTTAAGTAAATTAATTCTTCAGTCCAAAATATGCTTTTTTTTAGTTCACTGTGTTCTGGATCAAGGCGCATCCCTTTCTGTTATGCATGTGGAAAATAATTACATGTTCACTAATCACTATAAGAAAACACTTAAATTATTATTTTCATTTAGTTTCAGATTATAAAGAAAATAAACCTTGTAGCAACATCATTGTCAACTAAATAATAATAGGCACGACCATGCAAGAAGCAATACCTCTAGATAGATTATCCTCATCATCTTTAAGCATATATCCCGATTCTGAAATTACCCCTAAATAATCCTTGGCAGCTAGTAATAGATTGAGCTCCAATTGTTTGTCCTGCCACATGGATCATGTATTTTAATATGAAGAAGAAACACACTAAATGAAATGAAAAATGAAAAGGTTGGAATATATGAGTTGTTACCTGTGAGCATGTAGGAGAAAAACAAGAACCACTTTATCAATGAAAACAAAAGCTTTAGCGTAATTGTAATCGGCATGTTCAAAGAGATTGTTGGTTGCATCTAAAGCATCATCTGCTTGATGTAACTAAGAAAGCTCCTTCTCCACGACTGAATTTTCAGGCTTCATTTCAAGAAAATTTGTATAGCTCTCCTATGATTCCTTGTATCTAGATGATAACCAAAAATCCCCTGAATCATATAACTTTCTAATCAGGAATGACAAGAAAAAATTTCTTCAACCAATTGGGGGTCCCAACTGTTTTTATTTCTCAGGAGATAGAATGCCAATTGAATTGAAATTGTGAGAATAATGTATTTGAAGTTTAAAGAAGAACCTGCACAGGTGACCAAGAACTGAAGCTCGACTCCAGTATGCTTCAGAAAGCTTCGGATATGGTTAAGATCATTTATTACATCACTATAACGTTTCACCTTTATATTACGTGAAGCTCTCTCATAAAAGTCAGTAGCAACCGCTATGTTTCCATCTGGAATGCCATAAGCAAATTCATACCATTAGTTGTGCAATTAATGATCGTCAAAGAATAGAAGAATCTAAGGCAATCCCTTTTTACCTTTAAATTTTAGGTACAAATCAATATATAAAATCACTTTGATTTTTAGCTACAAATCAATAATAAAATCACATAAGCTCTAATTCAAATTCGAAATCCCAAAGTTCAGGCCCGGAAAACACTTAACCAGTATATCAAATCGCAATCAAAACAACCACTCATCGAAAGTTCATGAACTAAACTGGCTATAACGAAAACATTCATATAAAATATTAGAAAAGATTCAGGATCATATTACCTAGGGAAAAATGAGTTGTTGAAGAGCAAAGATGAATTGGATGATGAATACATAGACTAACCCTCTCAATGCTACCAAATCCATATCTGAGACCATCTTCAATACCTTCATCGTCACATTACAACGTGTTTTTGTATGATATATAAGTACACACCTTATGTATGTACGGGAAATTTGGGAGATGGAGAGGAAGATCATAGGTGGTGTGAGGGCTAGGGTTTTTTATATTGAAGATGAGATTGTAGAGAGATAGAGGGTTTTTGATTTTGAAATGGAGATCCTGGAACGAAGTTAAAGTAGGTGCGATTTGAATGAGTCTCTCTATTTGAATGATTCTCCCATGTTTTAAGCAAAATGTGATTTAAATTGAAAATTAACGGGTCAAGATAAGGTATTTAAAATGAAACTGACATGTATTGCATTGGATGTTTGTACTATTAGCTTAACGGTTTGGACGTCTTAAATCTATTTTTAGAAATAGTAAGGTTTGTATAATAATATAGTAAGATATATATATATATATATATATATATATATATATATATATATATATATATATAACACCCAAACATCAAGGGGCATAAAAGTCATATCTTCAATTTTCCATTGCAGAGTTAATGGACAAAATATCATGAGAAGCACTAAATTCTACGTGACAAATGTCATCTCCACTTAAATTAGGAAGAAATTTTGCTCATAAAAGAAATTTGACAACTTTAAGCCATAATTTTTTTTGCTATTGGCAAAACAAATAACTTTGCCAAATTACTCTCCTGCAAAAAGGTGAGTTTTGAAAAACTTGATTTTACTCATTTATCTCTCCATGGACTCTTTGACCAATATTTCACCCACATGTGAAATAAAGAAAAACCAAAATAAAAAATGTTAACAGAGAGAGATTACAAATACACATACCTTTTCACCATGTTCAACAACATATCCATTGGAACCAAAGGGTTAAATGTCACATGACTGATATATGCATAATTATAAAATTACCCTTTTCTGGTGATGTTCTATAGAAGAGGCACTACACACAAGACCAAATATATTTTTATTGACAAAAAAGGGATTTGATTTCAAGGAGGTGTGTTTGCATATCATTACAAAAAGCAATTAGTGGTACACCACTTAAAGACTTATCATCCTCACTCAAAACGTAATAAGTCAATAGGAGAAACAAAGAATGGAATCAATTATTCCCAAATGAACAAACATATAAAATTTGAGTAACATTTTATTAAAGGTTTCATCATTCAACTTTTTTTTTTGACTACATGTATCAATTGCTTAAATCGAATTAAGCAATCAAACACTTGGAAATAAAAAGAGAATTTTGGCAACAGTTTTTAAAACTATAATCGTTCTCACTGTTAGTTACCTGAGACATTTCTGTTGTTGGTTGTGAATGTTGGTGTTTTACTTGCATGTATTTTACCTTGAGATAACAAAAACAAAATAATGTTTACTTTATGGATCCAAATTTTACCAGACCTTAATATGACCGACTCTTAGAAAATAACCACCAAAGTTATATGTGTGAGAAAGAGAAGGATGTTCGTATCTATAACTTTTTGGTGGTTATGAAGTTTGGTCTTCACACAAAAACCCATACAAAAATACACACATAAATAAACACATATACACACAAGAAACATTATTTCAGAAAAAATAATAAAGAATCCAGATTCTGACTAACAAAAATACAAAATATTAGTAGTAGGTCTTTTGTGGGCTAGAGGTTTACCCAAGGATAGTCTGAGGAGTTGCACCGGAAAATGAAAAGCACGAATAAAGTGTGAACAAACCTAGCCCTGTTTCTGTTCATCCAAATTGAGATGACTGATCACAAAAACGTGATTTACCTTATATGTCAATAATAGAACATACACAAAATTAAGGATCGTCGTAGGAGAAATAAAATCAATCAAAAAATCAAATAGAAGCTTAAACTTGCAATTGATTAGAAATATCAGATGACGAAAACCTGAAATCCAAGGTTTGAGAGGTTGGGTATTCTGATTTTCATTACACAATTATGGTGGAGGTGATGAGAAGATTATTTATTGAATAAAACCCTAGTGAGGAATCAATTAGGGATTTAAAATTTGAATCTGGCCATGATTTTAGGATCAAACCTATGATTGTGCAAGAAATCCCGAAGAATGAGGGTACCGTGAGCGGGAAAAAAATTCATAGATTGTATAAAGATGACACGTGGATTGTAGGAGATGTAAAAGGCGGACACATTGCATTTAGGAGAGTGTTTTATTGGGCATATATATATATATATATATATATATATATATATATATATATATATATATATATATATATATATATATATATATATATATACTTATTTTATAGCAAATTATAAACCAAGAATTTTGATATGTTTTTTGTAATTTTTAGTAGATATATAACTTAATAAATATTAAAAAAAAAAAAAATAACCGACCAATAACACAAGAAGAGGAATAGGCTCCCTTACCCTTTTCCGACACTCTCTAAACTATAGTGGCGGTATGATGTTCCAATACGAAGGAAAACATATTTCCCTTCTTTCCCGTCGCCTTATTTTGAAAAGGAGTTGTAGAACTATGTTATATTTTATATCCTTTTTACCCACATTTTTTTTAATGTTACATATTTAACCCTTAAATATTATATATTTTTCCGTTCAGTTTTTATTTCTATTTTTATTTATATCTTTCACCATTAAACAATTTAGCTTTTATCGTTATCATATATTATACATAAATTAATTTAGTCCATAAAACTATCCACATTTGTAAAAAAATATGTTTGTTCGGTTGATAGATTAATAAAAAATAAATAAAAGAAACCCAACGATGCACCAAATATGTCTTCGTATCAAACATCATTCGCACTATTTTTTATTAATTGTTTTCCCATTATTTAATAAGTAAAATAAATATATGATTTTTTTATAAAATTTAATTTTAAAAAATCAATAAAACCATATTCATTGAAATTAGATTTCTTATCTTCTAGGCATGTGTATTATTAAAAAAATTTAATATTATAAATATTATAATTTTTCTCTCTAAAAATAGACATAATATCGACTTATTTGCATATCCAATTCTGATTTTTTATTTCTTGGGTTGTAAACGAACCAAACATTAAGTGAACCGTTCGACGGGAAGTTCATCTATGTCCGTTTAATTAATAAATATGATAAAAAAGTAACATTTTTAATGATGTTTATTTGAATAAAAAGGAATAACAAAATATATTTATTTAATAAAAAATGATTTGGTTGAGTTGTTAATGAGAATGGAAGTTTAGATTTAGTTAAGTTATATATGTTTATGAAAGATAAATTATTTTTTCAATGAATAGTTTGGTTGGATTGGATTATGAATGAAGATAGTCTAATATATGATTATAGCTTAAGTATAATTTTTAACAACTTACATCATTAAATAGATCTTAGAAATATCTTCAAATATATACCAATATTGAATATATTACAACGTTACGTAATTACAAGACCAATTAAAAATGATATTACAATACAAAGTAAACATAAATTACAATAATAGTTAAACACTAACTAACACGATTAATTAAAAATGTTACAAAGTTCACTTCGCATTGAATCTTTGTTGTGAATTTGGACAACTTTTTTTTATATGAACGGACACAAAGCTGCAACTACTATTAGCTTAATGCTTAAAAGAAATCAACAATGGGGCTCGGATAGTTCAAGATTCAGAGAGATCTCCACAAAGAAAGATTAAAGATCTTAGTTCCTGCCCCCTCCCCAAGCTGGCCCTAGTCCTTATTTAAACATAAACAGAAATCACTGTACTAGGAAACTTAATCACAAAAATAAAGTCTATAATTAACTTTAATTATATTACTAATCGCCCCTTGCGTCGCGTCTCTTATAAACTCGGCCTCATCTCTCCTGATTCGTATCACTTTTCTATTAATTAAGACCAGGTTGGTGGCATAATCTACATTTGCAAGGTTTGTTAGGATGACGAATGTCCATCGCATTATGAAATCAATTTGAACCCTCCGGCCTTGATGATCGGAAAGTCTTAAATCATCTACTTTAATCTTCAAATCCAACTCCAACCAATAATCAACATGAGAAAGTGGGACAAAAGAAGACGTATATTGTTGTCTATATGTCATAGTAGTGTACACAGTATTTACAATAGACAGAGGGTTATCTCCTCTATAACTGCAAATTGCAATATCATGCGAACAAGGAAATCTTTCCACTTGCCACTTACCACATGTACATGTTCGTTGATAGTAATGGATATAGCATTTACCCCTTTGCCATTTATTTATAACTTTGTGACACCTTCATTGTAGTCAAACTCGGTTAATATATGGCTTTGTGCATGAGTTTCGCATTTTCGAAATAGACACCACATACATGATGGTAGAGGTGTATTATAATTTACTGCAACATCACTCTACTTTCTAAAAAGATTTACAGTTCTATTGAATGTAATGTCAATACACATCCTAATCGGTATCTGTCTTGCTCCTCGAAGTACATTGTTTAAACTCTCAGAGATATTTGTTGTCAACATACCCAATTGACGATTTTCATCAACTAAAAAACACCATTGACTTCTAATTTCCTTTAAATACTTCGATTTCTTTTATTTATTTCATACATGTAACGTCCTTTCTTTCTTGTGTGGTGTTGCCAATAGACCAACAAAGTTTTTTAAGACTCACGTTCTTGTATTTTGCATGAAATTACTTCTAACATGTCTAAGACAGCAGCGATGGTCTGTAAATGGCTCTTTCTAATCCTCTAGATTTTCCATTAAATTAAATATTCCTTTTTGTCTATCTAAAATAACACATAATTGTTTGTCTTGAACAACAAGATGCCTAAGCTGGTAAAAGAACCAACCCCAACTATGTGAAGTCACTTCATTAACGATAACATATGCAAAAGGTAATATACTATTGTTAGCAGAGATAGCAACAAACATTTTCCCTCCATATGAACCCTTCAAATGACAAACATCGACGTGAATAACAGGTCGTAGTAGACGAACAACATCAATAGCAGGGTCCAAAAGCCCAAAAAACATATTTGAATGTGGCTACGTCTGATGAGCTACTTGGACAATGAAACCACTTCAACACGTTATGTTCCACATGTGATGATTTTTCTTTCTAATTGCATGAACGTACCATGCACAACGTGGTGTGTAATACACAATACTAGAGCTTTCTCCTTCATTTCCAAGAGTCCTACACTTTGTTACCTATAAGTTAGGCTTATTATCATACACTTTTGAACTCTTTATTTTGGTTGGTAGACTAAAGTTTTACTGCCTTTTGTTCTTGCAACTTACTTTCAAATTGCATTCCTAACCTTATTTTGTTTTCTAACTCCTTGCAAACATCTATTTTCATCAACTTTATGTTGTTAAAAATATGTTGTTGAAGACATCCTAGTCTACTTCTATTTTCATCAACTTTATCATCTATTAATAATTATATTAACTTTTCTTTATTAATTTAATATATTTTAATTATCTAAATTTATTTTTGAACCTTTATTATTATTTTATGACATTCAAATAAACTTTACTAACTTTTTTATAATTATGTAAAAGTTCTTTTAACTTTTTTGAAAATATATAAGACAATAATAATATAATTTTTTATATGACGTTAGTATAAATATATTATTTAATTAGTTAATATTTAATTATTTAATTATTATGTTTGGATGTATACATAACTAAATACTATCAAGGACATATTGATAGAAGGACTAGCTTGGAACATTTTTTGTAGTTTGGGTAAAATATATAAATGTTGAGAAGTTATGGCCTAAAAGTAAATATCTTTATATAGATCCCATGCGATTTCTAATGTTATACGAGGTTATCTTTTTTCTTCCGCCGTCACTCCGATTTCTTTCTAATACTCCAATCCTTTCTTGATTCTATGTATTCATATGTTTCATAACCTTTTTGCCGACGTGCTTGTGGCAGACGATGCGCCAGGTGGTGTCCTGTGGCGTTCCGCTGGTGGTGGAGGGGAGATCGACAGCAGTGATATTACAATAATCGTAAAATAAAAAAGGGGTAGGAATTGCACTGCTGCCGGTGTGCCTTTCTTCATCACTTTTTGATTCTTGTAAGTTAAAAGGACGAGTGAAAGATTGATCTATAAATTTAAATGGTGAAACTAAATTTTAATTGTTATTGATTTATGTGTTTGACTTTGATTTTACGGTCTTTTTGTAAAAGGTTTAGAGCACATAAAATATTGAAAATAGAATCGGTGTAGAAAACAAATAGATAAAAACCAACAAGCGGTCAAAGTCTCAAACGATCAAATGTACTTCTTTGAGAAAGAAGATAACATAGTATCGTAAATGAGGATACAAGAGGAAACAAAAACTTACCTCTAAAATTCGATCAAAACTCCAAGATATCACACTCTCGAGAGATTTTGAAGAGTTCTGAAAAGATCAAATGTACTTTTTAGCCCTTTTTTGAGAAAGAAATAACAGTGTCTCGTAAATGATGATACAAGAGGAAACAAGAACTTATGCCGAGCGTAAAAGAGATTTGGAAGAATATCACCATCCCAAATGACACTTCTGAGCACATCTTAAATATTAAATAATGGGTTTAGCATGAAGATCAAAAACAATATTTCTATGTGTGTAAATACTATGTGAAGAAAATGACAAAAATGGCGAAAAGGCTGAAAACCGGTTGCGTCAGCATTACTTTTCATAGCACAACTCTAAACCAGTAGAAATATATAACTCTAAACCAATAAGATATATAGCCGCTTTATTTTTTAAAAAAATTGGAAAATATTACAAAATTCAGTTTCTTTTAGAAAAATCATTCATATTACCAAAAAAAATTCAGAAAAACTATTTATATAAAAAATAAATTCAAAAAATATCATTTTTTAATAAAAATATATTTTTGTTCTTAAAAAGTATTAGATTTTATACTTGAAATTGTAGTTTTGGTATTTTGGTTAGTTTCATTTTCTTCTATTTTTATATATACTAAAGAAAATTAAAACGAAATGGTTGGCTTTTCAATTAATTGTTTTGGTTTTTTTTTCCCGGATTTTATATATATAAAAGGAAACCAAACCGAAATAATTGGTTTTCCATTTTTTTAGTTTTAGTTTGGTTTTTGTTTTTTCATATTTTATATTGATATGGTTGCTGTTTTTATGCAAACCCTATTGTTCGTCAATAAGTTTTATATGAAAGTATACGATATAATAGTATAGCAAAGATATTCATGACATATATTGAAAAATATTCACGGTGTATACTAAATTTAAGCATTGTGATGTTAGTTAATTAACAATTTTAGTTTTTCACTTGAAGTTCTAAGTTTCAAAATATAATGTAGTTTATGTTTCATTTCATTCCAAATTCAAAAACCAAAACTTTTTGTTTCAGTTTAATTTTAGTAAAAGAAAGTAACCATTCTCACCCTGGGTGTTAACAATTTTTTGGTAAAAAGTTGTGTTGTATTTTGAATATATATATATATATATATATATATATATATATATATATATATATATATATATATATATATATATATATAAACCGGAAAAAAAAATTATCTTGTTCTAGTTTGCTTTTATGTATATAAAACCGGAAAAAACAAAATGAACAAGTATAAACTACATTGTATTTCGAAACTAAAAACTTAAAGTGAAAACCAAAATTTCTAGTTCGATTTTTGTTTTAGTTGTCTGAATCAATTCTCACCCATAGTTGTTAACAAACTTTGTTTAATCGTTAGAAATTACGTTTTATTTAGAATAAAAGTTTTTTTTATCTTAAAAAAGTAATATTTTGTGAGATTTTTTTTTTTTTATAAAAGTGCTTTTCTGAAAATTTTAAAAATTATGAGTGTTTTTTCAGAGAAAAGATTAAAAGCAGTGGTTTTTCAGATAAAATTTTGAATACATAGTGGTTATTGTGATACTTTATAGAAAAATTAAAAAAAAAAAAAAACGTAAGTCTCAAAACATGTATGTTTTAATTTGCTTATATATCAAAATGAAAACATGAGAGAACATGGTTTATAGATTATATTACTCCTCCATGTGGTTTCATTAATTTTTGCATTTTTTAACATGTTGGAAGTTTAGTACTAATTTTTTTTAATTGTCTCTATTTGGTGATCGGAAAAAAAATTGTCTACGGATATTTAAAAAAATGATGATACATTTGTTGCTTTATTGATTTTTCGTAGGATAAGTCGATGGATATTTATTCCAAAGCCAATCGATATGAAACCAACCTTCTTAAAATGGTAATGGGCACATGCATGTTATTGTAGAGTAATCATTAAAAACCTTATTATATAAACATATTAAACTTTGGAGAAATGAAAAAAAAATTAATAAAAAATATAAAACAATTATATTATTATTATCAAGTGATTTTGGTTTTCCTTTTCTTTTCTGCATTCGTCATCAACTTTTATTTTTTATTTTTTACAATAGACCATTTAAAATGTACCTTAACCCACACTGCTACTCCTTTTCATTAGAGATTTAATTTTCTAAAGAAGAAATGTAATTTCCTTAAAAAAAGAATACTAAGACTCTGTTTATTTCCTTATTTTTATGGAAAATAATCTTTATATCCCTTTATTTTTTACTGCTTCCGGTAATCGTTTTTTTTCAAAAAAAGAAATTTGACGTACGTTCTTCTCTTCAAGAAATCGAAATTCACAAACAACCAATAAAAGTAAAATATATAGTAAGGAGTTCATGGTTAAATACATAAAAACAAAAAATTAACGAACGATAACGTAAAAGTAAAATAAGATAACAAGATTAATCGTCACTTAAAAGACAGTAAAATAATTTCTACAATCATGGCAAAAGCCCAAAAACATATTTGAATGTGGCCACGTGTGATGAGCTATTTGGACAATGAAACCACTTCAACACGTGATATTCCACATATGATGATTTTTCTTTTTAATTGCATGAACCATGAACATACCATGCACAACGTGGTGTGTAATGCATAATACTAGAGCTTTCTCCTTCATTTCCAAGAGTCATACACTTTGTTACCCATAAGTCAGGCTTATTATCATACACTATTGAACTCTCTATTTTGGTTGATAGACTAAAGTTTTACTGCCTTTTGTGCTTGCAACTTACTTTCAAATTGCATTCCTAACCTTATTTTGTTTTTTAACTCCTTGCAAACATCTATAGAAATGCGGTCTTCCAAATCGACGCTATCATTGTCTCCTATATCTCCGACATCACTCATAAAGTTCACAACTAGAGTTTCACACACACCATCCTCATCAGAAGCACCCCCAACATTACATAAGGACTCACTACTAGTATCTTCACTATATAATGAGTTGGCCTCATCATTATCTCCGTCAAATGTATCACAATCCGGCAAAGGAAATGGTACATTTGACAGACTGAGCTCAAAATTACGAAGGAGATTTACCAAACTAGTATTTGTAGGCGGCATTATTTGATTAACTTCAATTCAAACTTGCCCCCAATAATTTTCAACATTCTGAGCCAAATAAGACATTACATCTAGACTTGAATCACTTATGACCCGTGTAATATTAGATTGACCACCAAATTTATAACATAGTGAAATATTCAACTTATATGACGTTTTTTCAACTCCTAACATGAGCATAACATAAATCTTTAAATTCTTCATACCCTAGTTTATACCTAACAATATTTTAAACCTAACAATATTTTAAGAACTAAAAATTGAATGGTCACCCTTTACAAGAACAAAAAATTCTTCATATCATGATCAGCCTTCGCAGTGGAATCATGAAAGTGACATAACTATGCTTACAATATTATATCAACCAAAATGTCCCTTGCAAATACATTGTAATATATTTAACTTGTATTTTAATATCGTTTTAATTGGTTTTGTAATTCCGTAACGTTGTAATATATTCCATATTGCTATCTATTTGAAGATATATGTAAGATCTATTTAATGGTGTAAGTTGATAAAAATAATATGTAAGCTATGATCAAATATTTTGGACTAAATTAATTTATATATAATATATGGAAAGGGTAAAAGTTAAATAGTTTAATAATTAAGGATATAAATAAAAATAAGATTAAAAATAAGAGCTAAATATATAATATCTAATGAGTAAATGTGTAAGGTTTAAAAAAAATATGTTATTAAAAATATGTTGTTAAAGACATCCTAGTTTACTACACTCTATTCTTCTATTTTCATGAACTATATCATCTATTAATCATTATATTTTTTTTATTAATTTAATATATTCTAATTATCTAAATTTATTTTTGAAACTTTATTATTATTTTATTTCATACAAATAAACTTTACTAACTTTTTTATAATTATGTAAAAGTTCTTTTGACTATTTTGAAAATAAATAAGACAATAATAATATAATTTTTTATAAGACAGTTGTATAAATATATTATTTAAGTATTTAATTATTTAATTATTTTGTTTGGACGTATACATAACTAAATACTATCAAGAAAATATTGACAGAAGGACTAGCTTGGAACATTTTTTTGTAGTTTGGGTAAAATATATAAATGTTGAGAACTTTTGGCCTAAAAGTAAATATCTTTATATAGTTACCATGCGATTTCTAGGGTTATAAGAGGCTATCTTTTTTCTTCCGCAGTTACTCCGATTTCTTTCTAAAACTCTAATCATTTCTTGATTCTATGTATTAATGTTGATCTTTCTTGAATATATGTTTCATAACCTTTCTGGCGACGTGCTTGTGGCAGACGATGCGCCAGGTGGTGTCGTGTGGCGTTCCGATGGTGATGGAGGGGAGATCGACAACAGTGATATTACAATAAGCGTAAAATAAAAAAGGGGTAGGAATTGCACTGCTGCCGGTGTGCCTTTCTTCATCACTTTTTGATTCTTGTAAGTTAAAAGGACGAGTGAAAGACGAGTTTTTGATGTGGATGGAAAAAATATTTATCATTTTAGGGTTCTTTTAAAACTATTTACCTTTTTCTTTTTTTTTTCTTTATTTTTTAATTTTCTTTTCAGTTTTTTTTTTTAAATTTAAATATCTTATTTTTCTTTTTTTCTTTTTTATTCTAACTTTTTATTGTTTTATATATATATATATATATATATATATATATATATATATATATATATATATATATATATATATAACAGCTTTCATTTTAGTTTTTTTTTTATCCTTTTTTACTGTTTTTCAAATATATGTTTTTTTATTTATTTATTTTTTTTCTGTTTTATTTAAATATCTGATTTTCTTATACAATCTTTTTACCATCAAGTTTTAGCCTCAACATTAAAAAATCATAAAAATCCACCACTATAATCAAACTTTAAGGTGCAAAAATTCCAACATTTACATACAATGTTTAAGGTGGAAAAAAAAATCTCAACACTGTTTCTTACAAAAAAAACACCACAAAAAAACTCCAACATTGTTTATTACAAAAAGAAAAACATCACAATTAGCTTCATCTTGAACCGGTAAAAAATCATTACCTGTAAAAAAATATTATTTTTTAAATTACCTTGGCATAGACGGACATCAATTAAGTGGATGACTCTCCAACCATTCTCGAGCACGTGAATTTAACCGGGACATAATCGAAAACGATGTCCGTCTATGCCAAGGTAATTTAAAAAAAATATATTTTTTAATGGTATTTGTTATAATTATTCTCTTGTTATTATTATTTTTTTAAAGGTAATGATTTTTTACCGGTTGAAGATGAAGCTAATTGTGATGTTTTTTTTTTGTAATAAACAATGTTGGAGTTTTTTTGTGGTGTTTTTTTTGTAAGAAACAATGTTGACATTTTTGTTTTCACTTTAAAAATATTGTATGTGAATGTTGGAATTTTTGCACCTTAAAATTTGATTATAGTGGTGGTTTTTGATGACTTTTTAATGTTGAGGCTAAAATTTGATGGTAAAAAGGTTGTATAAGAAATCGGATATTTAAATAAAACAGAAAATAAATAAATAAATAAACTTATATTTAAAAAACAGTAAAAAAGGATAAAAAAAAACTAAAATGAAAGCTGTCATTTAAATATATATATATATATATATATATATATATATATATATATATATATATATATATATATATAACAATAAAAAGGTTAAATAAAAAAGAAAAAAAATATTTAAATTAAAAAAAAAACTGAAAAGAAACTAAAAAGTAAAGAAAAAAAATGAGAAAAACAATAAAAAGGTGGAATAAAAAAGAAAAAAAAAGATATTTAAATTAAAAAAAAACTGAAAAGGAAACTAAAAAAAAAAAGAAAAATGAGGAAAACACTAAAATGGTAAATAGTTTTGAAATACCACTAAAATGGTAAATATTTTTTTCATCTACCCTATTATGGTCAATAACTCAAGATTGATTTATAAATTTAAATGGTGAAACTAAATTTTAATTGTTATTGATTTATGTGTTTGATTTCGATTTTATTGGTCTTTCTGTAAAAGGTTTAGAGCACATAAAATATTGAAAATAGAATCGGTGTAGAAAACAAATAGATAAAAACCAACAAGCGATCAAATGTACTTCTTTGAGAAAGAAGATAACACAATATTGTAAATGAGGATACAAGAGGAAACAAGAACTTACCTCTAAAATTCGATCAAAACTCAACGATATTACACTCTCGAGAGATTTAGAAGAGATCTGAAACGATCAAATGTACCCTTTAGCCTTTCTTTGAGAAAAAATAACAGTGTCCCGTAAATGAGGATACAAGACGAATATTACAAAAATCATATTTTTTTTTTAGAAAAATCATTCATTTACTAAAAAAATTTAGAAAAACTATTTACATAAAAAATAAATTCAAAAAATATCATTTTTAATAAAAAAATATTTTTGTTCTTAAAAAATATTAGATCTTTTACTTGAAATTTTAGTTTTGGTATTTTGGTTAGTTTCATTTTCTTCGGTTTTTACATATACTAAAGTAAATTAAAACGAAATGGTTGGCTTTTCAATTTCCGATATATATATATATATATATATATATATATATATATATATATATATATATATATATATATATATATATATATATAGGAATGAGTTCTATGGAAAACAAATAACTAGGGCAACATACGCTGGAACCAATAATCAAACGACACGTGTCCATTTCTTTATTCACAAGTAATGTATTGTGGAAGTTATTTATGTAGTTATCCTAAAGTGATGTGTTGTCATGTTTTCATTGGTTCAAGCATGTGTTGCCCTAATCCTTCATTTTCCATATAACCCTTCCCTATATATATATATATATATATATATATATATATATATATATATATATATATATATATATATATATATATATATATATATATATATATATATATATATATATATATATATATATAGGGAAGAGTTATATGGAAAATGAATAATTAGGGCAACACATATTTGAACCAATGAAAACATGACAACACATCACTTCCACAATAACTTCCACAATACATTACTTGTGAAGAAAGAAATGGACACGTGTCATTTGATTATTGGTTCCGGTAGATGTTGCCCTAGTTATTTGTTTTCCATAGAACTCATTCCTATATATATATATATATATATATATATATATATATATATATATATATATATATATATATATATATATATATATATATAAAAGGAAACCAAACCAAAATAATTGGTTTTCCAATTTTTTAGTTTTAGTTCGGTTTCTTTTGTTTCGTATTTGTTTTTTGTATGGTTGCGATGTTTATGGAAACCCTATTGTTCGTCAATAAGTTTTATATGAAAGTACTAGTTGTGAAACCAAAAAATTAAATATGAAGGTTTAAAAAAAAATTATTTATATTTGAAATTTAAAATTTAAAATTTGAATTTAAAAGGAAACATATTCAATAGTATATGAGTTGTAATATTGTAATTTAATTGTTATTTTCAATTAAGACAATTATTAATTGAGTTGTAAATATGATGTGTTAATTAAGAAAAGATAAACAATGAGAAAATGACAAATGGAAAAAAAAATTATTCAAAAATACCAAAAAATGACATGTGTCAATGTTAATGAGAAAGTGACATGTGGCAAAATTATTTTCATTTATTAGGGAGGATATGATATAATAGTTTTGCAAAGATATTCATAACATATATTGAAAAATATTCACGGTGTGTACTAAATTTAAGCATGATGATGTTAATTAATTAACAATTTTAGTTTTTCACTTGAAGTTCTTAGTTTCAAAATACAATGTAGTTTATGGTTCATTTCATTCCAAATTCAAAAACCAAAACTTTTTGTTTCATTTTAATTTTAGTAAAAGAAAGTAACCATTCTCACTCTAGGTGTTAAGAAATATATATATATATATATATATATATATATATATATATATATATATATATATATATATATATATATATATATATATATATATTGGAAAAAAATTATTTTGTTGTAGTTTGTTTTTATGTATATAAAACCGGAAAAAACAAAATGAACAAGTATAAACTACATTGTATTTCAAAACTAAAAATTTAAAGTGAAAACTAAATTTCCCGTTCCATTTTTGTTTTAGTCGTGTGAATCAATTCTCACCCATAGTTGTTAACAAACTTTGGTTAATGGTTAGAAATTACGTTTTATTTAGAACAAAAGTTTTTTTTTATCTTAAAAAAATAATACTTGTTGAGATTTTTTTATATAAGTGTTTTTCTGAAAATTTTAAAAATGATGAGGGTTTTTTCAGAGAAAATATTAAAGGAGTGGTTTTTCAGATAAAAGTTCGAAAACATAGTGGTTTTTGTGATATTTTTTAGAAAAATTTTAAAAAAACGTAAGTCTCAAAACATGTATGTGTTAATTTGCTTAGAGAACATAGTTTATAGATTATGTTACTCGTCTAGGTGCTTCCATTAAGTTTTACATTTTTGGCCACCTTGGAAGTTTAATACTAATATTTTTTAATTGTCTCTATTTGGTGATCGGAAAAAATTGTCTACGAATATTTAAAAAAACAATGATACATTTGCTGCTTTACATATTTTTCATAAGATAAGTCAATGGATATTTATTTCATGGCGAATGGATATGATGAAACCAAGCTTCTTAAAATGGTAATGGGCACATGCATGTTATTGTAGAGTAATCGTTGAAAACCTTGTTGTATAATTATATTAAACTTTTGAGAAATGAAAAAAATAATAAAAAATAATAATAATAAAACCATTATATCATTATTATCAAGTGATTTTGGTTTTCCTCTTCTGCAATCAACTTTTATTTTTTATTTTTTACAATAGACCATTTAAAATGTAACTTAACCCACACTACTACTCCTTTTGATTAGAGATTTAATTTTCTAAAGAAAAAAAAATGTAATTTCCTTAAAAGAAAAAATGTAATTTCCTTAAAAAAAGAATACTACGACTCTGTTTATTTCCTTATTTTTATGGAAAATAATATTTATATCCCTTTACTTTTTACTATTTCCGGTAATCGTCGTTTTCAAAAAAAAAAAAAAAAAAAAAAAAATTGACGTACGGACTTCTCTTTAAGAAATCGGAATTCACAAACAACCAATAAAAGTAAAATATATAGTAAGGAGTTCATGGTTAAATACATAAAAAAAAAAATTAAACTAACGATAACGTAAAAGTAAAATAAGATAGCAAGATCAATCATCACTTAAAAGATAATAAAATAATTTCTACAATAATGGCAAAGCAAGTTAAAGATATTGCACCAAATACAAACTTAACTCAAAGTCAAAATTAAACATTTTTATTTGGGAATTATATGAGGGGTTAATGGAAATGACTTGTTTTATGATTTTTTTGTTACAGATTTTCTATGACAACATTCTTCGAATAATTGTAAATCGCAAATTCAAAACCAAAGTTGCATCTCAATTTTGATTATTGACTAACGCTTGGTGCGATGTTTTGTCGATTTTAAGTCAATGGGACAAAGTGGGAGGGCCTATGTGGCTTTGTGTGATATTTGGTGTCAAATTTCAAATCCAATTTCTATGTTCCACGGTTTAGAATGCCATACCACTGAATTAAAGAGAAATGGAGGAATCAAATCATAGTAAAATCTTATGATCTCGAGGTAGATCCTATGATCTTCGGTAGATGTTAATTTACTTAGCTCTCACTGAGATCCAGTAAAAGAAAATTAGATATTAGCCTATTTTATGGTACTAATGGTATTTATAAACTCTATTATGATATTAGCCGTAAGTTATATTTTTTAATTCAACGAATTAGTAATTTAGAGTCTTCGATTAATCTCTACATAGCCGATTAATCCCTTAACCCCCAGTCCACCAACTAACTAACGTCAAATGTTTTTTACAACATTGAGTACACTTGTAACACCTTGTTTCGAATAGTTTCTTAATTCAAGGACGTGACCCGAATATCAATCATCATACGACTTCAGGCTTTGAGAAAAGAGGGGTTTTGACCCATTTAGATGTGTGGGTAATATAGGTTATGTTATCCAAGAGTTCGGTTTGCGCTTTGGAGTCCAAAGGTATAATGGTAAAAGTAATGCTTCGGACTTTTCATGAATTAATGATTTAAGTTTAGAAGGTTTAAGTAAAAGGAGAGTTGATAGAATTGTAGGGTTTTTCATTACCTTTCCGCGCATATAAAGAACTCCAAAAACGGATTAGGGATGCGGAAGTTGTGACCGTTTGAAGTTATGAAAATTTGGGTTAAGTCGAGTACGCAGGGCGTACTGGGCATGATTGACCGCGGAGGACAACCTGGTACACTGGGCGTGTGACATCCCCATTTTCACGGCCAGAAAAGACCGTAAAAATAATGTATCTTTTAAAGAAATATGTTGCGGAATTTGTTCCCAGAAAAACATGATAAATACGTTATCAAAGCATTTCCGAAGAAATGTATTTTATTCGTTTTAAAACATTGGGATGTCATTGTCAATGCAGAAACATAAGCATAAACAGACATTACATTCATTTACACTAGTGATTTACATCTCCTTAATCTCTCAGTGTAATGTAGCTTCATATCGACACCTACGATATAAATAAACTGAGTGGGTCAGGTTGGGAAACCAGGTGAGTACATAGGGTGTTCAACCCACAATAATAAAGTTATTATGTTTCATCATCAAATAATTAACCTAATTACCCATCCCTATTATCTTCTTTTTTTTCTTAAGGATCTACCCTAAGAATCATCTATCATTCATTCATTCATTCCTATGGATTCTCCTAAGGAATAGGCACGAAGTCAATCACTCGCCAGGGTTTATCCAACTTGAACTAAGTCCATAGCTGTTGATGTTATCAGTTAGGCACAATTGCCTATACCATCCGATAGGTACTAACTGTATAGCTACCGATGTCCTCTTATAATACACTACATCCATAGATGTCGGGGTTTTTAGAATAGATCTGGGGAACACATAGCTCAAAAGTTAGGCACAACTGCTAATATTATCCTTTAGGCGCAACTGCCAGGATATTTAGAGTAGATCAGGCGAACACGTAGTTCAAAAGTTAGGCATAGTTGCCAATATCATCCTTTAGGCACAACTGCCAGGATATTTAGAGTACATGTGGTGAACACGTAGTTCAAAAACACCTACAGATTGCGAGTCTGCTAGCATTCCACCGGACTGTATATAACAGTCCGTGGTCGTCATCTATACTCTGCTAGACGACTGGATCATTGTTAGGGTCAAGGCTTCTCATCATTTTTCACCTCTCATCATCTATAACATCTTTCATCTTTCATCAATCACCTCATCTTTCATCTACCCATCTTTACCCAATATATTTATAGGTATAAAAATACGTATACCGTTTAAATCAAATAAAACATGTATATTTTGTTCATCCAGCATAGATACCAAGAATACAGATAATATGCATACATAACACGTAATTTATATTAAATATTTCATATTTATGTGTAAGATGAAAGCAATTATGCATTCACTTGTTAAAGTGATGACTCCAAACTCGGACAGCGCTTCGCTTCTCAGTGGTGGAACCAGGTTCAAAGAAAAGGGGTATCCCAAACTGGGTTCGGTTTCTCGATTTTCCAAACTCAGTTTCGGGTTTATACCCAAACTCATTCAAAAGTTTAACTTGTTGAGAGTTAAGAAGCTTGTGTTGCTTATATAACATATGTATATGAGCTATATTTCATGTTATGGTCGATGTAGGACAATTTTAAAATTTTAAAAAACAAGTTGTAAAACTGATAAACAAAAAAAATAAACTAATGTAACAGCCAAGATTCGAAACAGAGACCTCAAACTTAAAAGTTCAACACTTAACCATTTGGACAACTCAATACTTGTGCTTAATTTTCACAACATCATAATATAATAGATATAATCTGTATACAGCTATATAAAAGGAGCTGCAAAAATAAAAGAAAATAAATGTTTGCAAGAAGATTTGAAATTGAAACCTCCAAAAACATCCCTTAACGCCTTAACCGTCTGAACAAATTACATCTTGTATTATTAGCTCGCTAAACATATTAATATTATGTATATATGTACACTACATAAAACGAAACTTTTCTAAAAAAATTATACTACCGAAATTTTTTTGAGGGGTATCCCGGGATACCCCGGGATCTATTGTGGATCACCCCATGTCGCTTCTATCGATTTTATTTCCTTCGACGAAACCTAGTATTATTACCATTAGATTTTAGTCTAATATTACCGTGACTAATTATTAGTCTTAGTATTCTTATTATATAAGCGTTTAAACAATACTTCTCAACCACTATGTACAGACAAGGGCCAAACATGAAACACCGGAGGGTGGGACCATTTTGGCATTAAAGCACTTCTGAAATCCAACAACCCAATCGACCCTTCAAACTGGATTCCCCATACCACGAGTAGTTAAAAATATATTATAACGACACTTATATAAGTCATAATACTAGCACAACTATTTATTATAATGTAACACCACGAATTCAAAAGACCAAGAAAGGAAATGAAAACCCTAAGTCAAGGAGTCAACTCGTCGAGTCCAAGGAAGAACTCGACAAGTAGGAGCGGGTTCAATGTCGCAGGTTAAGTGGCCGACTCGGCGAGTCGGGGGACTGACTCGATGAGTCTGGTCTGTGTTGGGAAACCCTAATTTCGGGACTTGGTGCCCTATTTAAGCATGTCATTCTCATTTCCTTAGCCTTGTGGATGCTCTCTTAAGATCAGAACGAAACCCTAGTGCCTTCCATGAGTTTGGGAGCCGTTGTGAGCATTTTTGAGTGTTGTGAAGCTTGAAGAAGAAGGTGAAGCCTTGGGGATATAAGAAGAGATTAGTAGTGTTGGATTAATGTCTAAGTCCATAACTATAATTGGTAAGACTTGACCCGACCCGGCATGGTCCATTTGGGTTGCATGGCATCAGGACAATTGGATAGACAAGATTTGGAAAAATGATACTAGTGATTTATATTAATATATTATAAGTTCTAATATATTAATATATAATCATATTATTTAATTAGTATTGATCAAGAATTAATTTATAATTAATTAAGTAATCAAAAGGAACTAATTAAATATGGACTCTTAGATATATATGTGTGATGGGCCAAGTTCATTTAGGTTGGGCTACGCTTTCATGGATAATCCATGGATCATATGAAATGAAGGGTCATGGGTTTAACCCTAATCTCCACACTATATAAAGATGTCCTTGCTTGGTGAAATGGGCACTAGTGTGTGTACACAAAAGGGCAAGGCCGATTTCACTAGAGAGAACCAAAGTATCCTTATTCTCAAGGTTATTCCAAGTGTTCATGGTGTTGTGTGAACCATTTGAGGTGTCACACTTGGGGCACTAGGCACTCAAGCTTCATGAAGACAAGTTACATCAAAAGGTGTGTATTCTATCTATTTTATTACCCAAGTATCAAAGATTGTATGCTAGATAGGGTAATACCTTGGAAAGTTCATATTTGCATGTATAATAGAGAAAACATAGATCCAAGATATTTAGGGTTGCATGTACACTTAGGAGTATTAGAATGCTCAAAACCCAACATGTAGATCCAGAAACATCTTGCATTATCCTCCATTTTTTGGTAAGAAAGCTTCCACCTTGATCATTATGCATGTAGATCTCTTCTTTGTCACTTTTGGGGTGGTTTTTGGTCCAAGAACCCTAGCATGAGAGGAATGTACGTCCCAAGGGCTTGTGTTTTCAGATCTAGCACCACTAAGGGTTGTTATAGCATAAAGGTGCAAGCTTTATGCCATAGGAATCTCCATGCAAGCATATGAAGTGTTCTTTTGGCCTTTTTAGCTCAAAAGGCCATTAACGGAGCCTTTTAGCTCAAAAGGCCATTAATGGAGGAAATAGGCAGTAGATTTGCATGGTTATGAGGTGGTTGGGTCCAGATCCATGTTTTGGATGCTTTGAGACCCTCAGAAATCGTCTGAATAGATTGGGACATAGAGGTGAGTGTGGGCAAGGTCCCGCATCTCACCATTAGTAGAGTATGGACAGGTTCTGTATCTCATTAGTAGCGGGGCAGGGCGAGGCCCGAGTAAGAAGGAGGTGAGTATGGGCGGGGGACTGTATCTCACTAGCAGCAGGAATGTGGACGGGGTTCCAAGAGTTGTCAGTAGCAGGACAGGGGCGAGGCTCAAGTTAGGCGAGGCTCAAGTTAGGCGAGGCCTTAGATCAGGAGTATAGTAGAGTATGTTTAGCTTATTTGTTATGTGTTATCATATATGTTGTATATGCTTAGCGGGCGGGGCCCAAAGACAGGCGGGGCCTAAGAGGAACAGATCTGTATATCGAGTGGGGATCGATGTCAGGTAGGACCTGATGCCAGGCAGGGCCTGATGTCGAGCGGGGGCCTAGTACGTGGTTATGTATATGTGGTATGTGGTAGCTTGGGTAACTCACTAAGCTTCGTGCTTACGGTATTCAATTTTGGTTTCAGGTAATTCCGGTAGCGGAGGGAGGAGCTTGGGGTGATCACATGGCACACACCATTATTTGTTTAGCCTAGGATGTTTTACTCTAATATAAAAAGAATATGTTTTGGGATTATACTCTGATTGGATATAACAGTTTTGTTTATGAATGAAATGGTTGATAATTATGGCTTTTATTAATGTTTTAAAAAGAAAGTTTTGGTTATGATTTTGGGATGTTACAATTTAGTATCAGAGCCTTGGTTTGAGGGATTCAGATAACTGAGGACTTGGTATGAAAATTTTCAAAATAGAATCATTTTTATAAAAGAGCTTGGAAAAAGAAAAGAATTTTGAGAAAAGAAAAGAACCCTGAAAAATGAAAGAAACTTTGGAAAAGAGAAAAGGGTGTGTTGCATACAATCAGCCGAGCTCAAGTAAGTTCTCCCTAATTACCCATACAAGCTTATGTTATGATGTGACTATGTGATCAACATGCTAGTTTAGGGCTAAGGATCTAAGGAAGGATGCCTTATATTCCTATTATATGTGTTTATGGAGTTGCATGTTAGTATTGGTTAGATAGTGGTAGGATAGCTTGATTAGGTTATGCCTGATTATATGAGCTTATATCGCACGCTAGTGCAGATTCTTGTTGTGTGGATAGAATTGCTTGATTATGTTCTGGTTAGATTTCCCTTTTTGTCTAAATGCTACTTGCTTTGTGCTTTGTGGGACTCTGAGTGATGGGAGTTAGCCATTAGTTGAATGCGTCAAGTCGTATGTGACCAGGGTTGAATAATCTCAGAATGCTGGATTGGCCCTATTGCGCAACTCTTTTCTGAGTCCAACCGTTGTAGGGAAGAGTCCTTTACTCGAAGGATTATCTGATCCGCATCACATGTGATGGTATTCAGGTAATGGCTAATTGGCATTATGAAAATGCCTTCAGTAGCTGAGGACTAGGTTCGGGTTGGAGGTTACCCTAGGCCAAGCCTAGGATAAGAGTAGTGTTGGGAGCAACAGTAGTAGTAAGCGACTTGGTGGAGTCGAGGCAATTCTTGAGGAAAGTACGAATAGATGTGGAAGGTAGTATGGGCCCGTACTACTGAAAGCAGAGGATCCGTACTCGATTCAAGAGGGACCGAGATAAAACCAAGGAACTTGTAGTGCGTGTGTGATCCCTCGGTAGTAATGTGTACTTTGATGGTTGTTATGTTATGTTTTCAGCATGGTGACGTTGCGGGAGAGACCAGTAGGCGGTTCAGGCGCCGGAGAGGGATCAGGCTCAGGTTCAGGACCCGAGCAGCTCGAGGAGCGGATGAGGGAGTTTGTATCAGCTGAGATTACACTTAGTATTCTAGACCAGACTCCTGTGATCTTTGGTACGGTCAAGGAGGGCCTACTGGAGATTTTGGATGAGAGGCTGGGAGCTTTCCGCACTAAGATGATGGCCATGTTGGGAGCGCGTACATTGACATTTCGAGAGTTCAAAGCTTATGGAGCTCTAGATTACCATGGGGCTAGGGACCCCATTGCTAGTAGCAGATCGTTGGCTGATGTCGCCAACACTTTTCGTTCTAGCCGATGTCCCGAGAGGGACAATGTTCAGATCTCCTCCTATCTTCTAAAGGAAAGAGCGCGGGATTGGTGGGAGGAGGTTGGTCATGCTATCGGGGATGATGTTGCATTGGACATGATGACATGGAGCGATTTCTCGACCAGGTTCAAGGCCGAGTTTGCACCGGTGATTGAGGTGCAACAATTTGTGACATCCCCAAAATCTCGGCCAGAAAAGACCGATTTCATTTATGATTTTTAAAATAATTTCAGAGTAAATTCTTTTGATTTAAAAGTGTTGCGGAATTTGTTCCCAAAACAAAACATGATAAAATAATATTTATCAAAGCATTTCATCAAGAGATGCATTTTTATTATATAATCAAAACTCGGGATGTCATGTTCCGATACAGACCATAAAGCATAAACGATAACATTACAAGTCATTCAACAAATATATACATATACAGACTTGTAAACAAAACAACTCGATGATTCATCCATCTTACGCCCTTGCGCCACTTCCTGTAATACAAATAAAACTGAGTGGGTCAGGCTTGGGAGCCTGGTGAGCATATAGGGGTTTCAACCTACAATAAATTAATTATATTTAATTTCACCAACCAATCACTATCCCGATTACCCATTCCCGTTATCCTCACTTTACGTCCCTAAAATAACATCTATCTCAAGGGACCTAATCTAGGATTTTCATCGGGACGGACATTACTGCTAAGGGGTTTCCTCAACAATAGATATCCTAAAGGCAACCATGAGGGGGATAGAGTACACCGGTGAACACATCGTTCACAACACCTACAGGTTATGAACCTGCTAGCGTTCCACAGGACTGTCTAGAAAGAGTCCGTGGTCGTTATCCATACTCCGCTGAATAACTAGATCAACAACAACAACAACATCTAGGCCTCTCATCTGTTTATTACACACCAACTATCTACCCATGTTCTACCCAACATGTTAGTACATAAAAATATATATTTTCATACATAGTTTAAAACCTGTATATCATTTTCATTCAATACATATTCCACATAACAGGTGAGGCACACCCACATAACACGTATTTCATAGAAAGTAAATCAGATCTATGAGATAGAAGAGAATGAATATACATTCACACTTATAACAACAAAATTATACACATAAACAACAATATACTTAATACACTCAAACCATACTTGTATTATTATCGTGTTTATGAAAGGTAGTATACTCTCACTTGATCAGAAGACGATCAAACAGCACTACGGCTTGTAGAAGTAGTATTCTTCGATAGATCTGGAAGATCTCAACAAAAATCGAACTTCTCGCGGGCAGAGCTTCGGCTCGGGAACCGCACTTCTCGGGATCTTCAGGATCTCGGGACTTGCTTCGGGGCTCGAGAATATTACCGGGGCTTCAGGGTATTTCTGGCATGCAAATCGATGCAAAACAGGAGAGAGAAGAGAGAAAAATAGCAATTGAGTCGGCTTCCCTCGCATCCTATTTATAGGAGGCTGGAGCCTCGGAGTACGCGGGGCGTACTGCCTCGGAATCGTCACTGCTTACGTATCCGAAGAACTCGAGTGCGAGGCGTGTCATGCTTCGCTGTACGCGGGGCGTACGCTGGGCGTACTTCGGATGAGTCCGATGACTCCTCTTCGGATAATGTCGGATATAATAATTAAATTTAATTATTAATTATTTAATAAACTTCGAAAATTCATATCTTCTTTATACGAACTCTGTTTTCGACGTTCTTTATATCCACGCGTAGGTGAGACTACGCTCTACAACTTTCGTTTAGACTTCGTCGGCTAATTTTGACTTTACTTTTATTATTTATTTTTAATAGGCCGGGACAGAAAAACTTCGTTATAAATTCATAACTTCTTCGTTTGACGTCCATTCTCGCCTAACTTTTTATCGCTTCGATATCAACAACGAGACCTTCGATCCTCGTTTAGATTGCTTCGGCTAAAAACCGCTCGATCTCAAATCGAGTATTTCAGGCTGCATACCGCTAAGTCGAAACTTCAGAAAATCATAACTTCCTCATACGAAGTCAGATTTGGGCATTCTATATATATTCGGAAACCTCGTTTCAACTACTACAACATTAACCAAAGATATCAAGTTTATTTTACACTTAATTTTTGATGCTTATTTTTATTCTTAATTAATCCAACCACATAATTAAGCAATTAAGCACAAAACACATAATACTCAAATAATACACTTCTATTATTTCAAAACGGGTTACAAAGGTTAACCTAGACTATTATATCATCATTAATGACAAGCCCAGAAACACAGGCGTTACACAATTAGCCTGGGAGTTTCAGGATTTGTGGCAGACTACAGAGACAGTGGCGGATATCACCGCCAAGTTCTGGGAGAGAGCCCTTCTAGTTCCACAGTATGTGGTGGATGAGGAGATGAAGCAGGCTCGGTACCACGAGATGTTGAGGAGCGATATCAGTCAGTTTGTGAGTCGATCCAACTGCAAGACGCTGGAAGACATGATCGCTCAAGCCAGAGAAAGAGAGATTGATCTTGAGACAGAAAAGAAGAGAAAGTTGACAGAGGTTCTGATATCTATAGGATCGGGCAAGGGGCCCAAGACATCAGATTCTAGATTGAGAGTTCCTCAGGACCGCGGCGGATGTGGCAAGTGCGCCAGGATGCACGAGGGTGCGTGTAGGAGTGGCATCGGTGGTGATTCTGGTTACTTCAAGTGCAGCCAGATTGGTCATTTTAGCAGGGATTGTACTGCTACCACCACCCAGGGATCAGACCTGATATGTTTCCACTGCAGTTAGAGGGGCCACAAGAAGACCCAGTGCCTGAGTTTGCTTTCAACAGGACACATGAGGGCACCTACCCCTGTGACTTTGAGAATCACCGACGGCCATCAGGGCCGGGCATAGGCACTTGCGGAAAGAAGCAGGGCGTATCAGTTGGTTTCGGAGGAGATGCGAGCAGCCCCCGACGTGTCAGGTACATATCTTTCATTTTTTTGTCAGCTTATGTTATGATTTTATTGTTATGGTTCTGCATCGGTATTGGTAATGTTATTTCAAAATTTTGTGGCCTGCTTGTGATTGAGTTATATGCCATCTGCATACCCTGGATTTCAGAATGATAGTTAGGGGATGTTCCATTTTAGAGTAGGTTAATCAGGATGCAGTGACTGTAGCATGCATGTGCGGGACTCGATAGTGTCTCGTTAGTTTAGGGGAAGGTATCGTTTGGGAATAGATTGGTTAGATCACCAGTTATGGTAATTGTGGGTTGACCATAGAGTGGTCAGAGGATGGTAGGGAGAATTGGAAATTCTTCCAAGCTGTGAGCTGTGAGGAGGTAGGCAAGTCGAAGTGGGGGAGAGCCACCCGAGTGGCCAAGGGCAGAAGTAAGTGCAAGACTGGGTTGGTTTCGCAGTCTTGGTGAGGAAGAAAGCAGCTCAGGTGGCTGCTTGGATTGAGGAGCATGCAAGTTGGGATTTGGGGAAACTTTCCAACCATGTGTGCATGTATTCGCGATTAGTTGATGACTGGTTCGGGGAAACCAAGTCGGAGAGCTTCCGACAAAGTGCGAGATTAGTCAGGATATAAGACTGCGGGATAGCCACAACATTCCCCAGTAGTGAGTCAATGAGGGAAGTGTTGTAAGACTGTGGGTAAGTCGTACGACTCATTAGCAGCCTAGTTAGCGGAGTGTGGGCGGGGCCTGTATCTCCTAGTTTGTGGAGTGTGGGCGGGGGCCCGTATCTTCGATTTAGCATGATAAGAGCCAGGAAAGGATAATAAGTTGAGATTAGAGGAGGAGTGGGCCTGTATAGCCCTGGATAGATGAGACCTGTGGGAGAGGCCGCTCCGAAGTATAGTTTGGGTGAGACCCGTGGGCGAGGCCCGTGTACTTATAGCAACAAGTGGGACCTTGTAGAGACCTTAGGCTTAAGGTAGGGGATCGAGGATCCCAAATATTCTACAGCCAGAGTGGCTAGGTTGGTAGATCAGTCCAGGTAGTCGTAGTATCTTCAGAAGTCGCTAAGAGCGACTTAGGGTTTGTTTTTGCGTTCGGTAATCGATGGGGTACGATGTTTCGGGTAATGGTAGATCAGTTGGGACCTGGGTAGTCTCGGTTCATCCAGAAGGCGGATGGGAGACATCAAGATTTCAGGAAGGAGTGATGATAAAGGAAATTTGTGCATAGAGCTGTGAGCTGATTAGGTAATGCTGAGTCACTCACGCTGGGTGGAGCTTTCAGTATTGAAGCATCGTAAGTGAATCATTCAGTGGGTAATGGTGTGATGGACGACACTGGAAGTGGCTGGGATTGTAGCTTCCATAGAGGATTTGTCCTTGATGGAGTTTGGAAAGGTTTGTTGCTTATGGCAAGTCGCCTTGGGAAGGCCGGGGACAACGCATGAAAAAAAAAAGTGGTGGACCCCTTGTATGCCAAGTGTCAGTGCTCGGGAAATACCGGTTGAGTAAGAGTGTCGTACTCGAGGATAGTAATGATCGGATTATTCTGAAGATGATATGTTCAAGGTTTAGACCAAATGGGCGAAGTGCGTAACTAGTGGTAAAGTCGTAAGCAGGTTGTAAGGTAGTTGACCATGGAGGACTTTGAGGACAAAGTCTAGTTTAAGTGGGGGAGAGTTGTAACACCCCGAATTCAGAAGACCAAGAAAGGAAAGGAAAACCCTAATTCAAGGAGTCAACTCGTCGAGTCCAAGGAAGAACTCGACGAGTAGGAGCGAGTTCCATGTCGCAGATTAAGTGGTCGACTCGGCGAGTCGGGGGACTGACTCGGCGAGTCTGGTCTGGGTTGGGAAAGCCTAATTTCGGGACTTGGTGCCCAATTTAAGCATCTCATTCTCATTTCCCCGGTCTCCTGGATGCTCTCTTAAGACCAGAACGAAACCCTAGTGCCTTCCATGAGTTTGGGAGCCATTGTGAGCATTTTTAAGTGTTGTGAAGCTTGAAGAAGAAGGTGAAGCCTTGGGGATATAAGAAAAGATTAGTTTGGGGATATAAGAAAAGATTAGTAGATCCAGAAACCTCTTGCATTCTCCTCCATTTTCTGGTACGAAAGCTTCCACCTTGATCATTATGCATGTAGATCTCTTCTTTGTCACTTTTGGGGGTTTTTGGTCCAAGAACCCTCGCATGAGAGGAATGGACGTCCCAAGGGCTTGTGTTTTCAGATCTAGCACCACTAGGGGTTGTTGTGGCATAAAGGTGCAAGATTTTTTCCATAGGAATCCCCATGCAAGCATATGAAGTGTTCTTTTGGCCTTTTAGCTCAAAAGGCCATGAATGGAGGAAAAAGGTAGTAGCTTTGCATGGTTATGAGGTGGTTGGGTCCAGATCTATGTTTTAGATGCTTTGAGATCCTCAGAAATCGTCTGAATAGATTGGGACGTAGAGGGACTCAGCGAGTCAGACCGTTTTCTTGCCCCAAAACCCTTCTGTTAAAGGGTATGAGTTGAGTTGGTAAGGGACTCAACCAGTCTGGGTCCATAGTGGACATAAAGATCATCATACCCGACGAGTTCAAGGAGGAACTCGACGAGTCTAAGGCAATCTCCTTAATTTGTGTGGACTATGGGACTCGACGAGTTGGTGGTTCAACTCGGCGAGTTGGGTCAGCTTGAAGCGTTAACTTTGACCTGGTTTGACTTTTGAGGGTATGGTGGTCTAAGTGTTATTTTGGGTATTGATAGTTCGCGGAGCCGAAGGATCAGCAGTTCAGGAGTTGCCGGATAGCAGTCAAAAGTGTTCAGCTAGTCTTCAGCAGTGCAAGGTGAGTCTCCTCACTGTTTGTATGGGTCTAAGGCACCAATACCGACCCATTATCTTTATGTTTATGTATAGTAGGAAGACCCGGGGGTTAGCCTAGGCACTTATTGTATATGTTCCGGGTTTCGACCTGATGTTGGGCGAGGCCCGAGGAAGGTTAGAATGCTAGATGTCTTTATGATTCTTGCATGAGTAGGTATGATAGGTTTAGGACCGGGGGTCCAATGTCGGGGTAAGCCCGTAGTATGTTAGATGATAGTATGTTTCCGGATCAAGGTCTGATGCCGGGCGGATGCCCGAGGAATGTTTGCATGATAGATTATACTTGTTGTCTGAGTGATGCTTGTATGTGCCTCGTAGGGAGGTGAGTGTGGGCGAGGTCCTGCATGTCACCATTAGCAGAGTATGGACGAGGTTCCATATCTCATTAGTAGCGGGGCAGGGGCGAGGCCTGAGTAAGAGAGAGGTGAGTGTGGGCGGGGCTTGTATCTCACTACCAGCAGGAATGTGGATGGGGTTCCATAACTCGTCAGTAGCAAGACAACGGCGAGGCCCAAGTTAGGCGAGGCCTTAGATTAGGAGTATAGTAGAGTATGTTTAGCTTATTCGTTATGTGTTATCTTATATGTTGTATACGCTTAGCGGGCGGGGCCCGGAGGCAGGCGAGGCCTAAGAGGAATAGATCTGTATACCGAGCGGGGCTCGATGCCAGGTGGGACCTGATGCCAGGCGGGGCCTGATGCCAGGCAAAGCCTGATGCAGCAGGTGGGGGCCCAGTACGTGGTTATGTGTATGTGGTATGTGGTAGGTTGGGGAACTCACTAAGCTTCGTGCTTATGGTTTTCAGTTTGGTTTCAGGTACTTTCGGTAGTAGAGGGAGGAGTTCAGGGTGATCGCATGGAACACACCATTATTTGTTTAGTCTGGGATGTTTTATTCTGATATAAAAAGAATATGTTTTGGGATTATACTCTGATTGGATATAACCGTTTTGTTTATAAATGAAATGGTTGATAATTATGGCTTTTATTAATGTTTTAAAAAAAAATTGGTCATGATTTTTGGGATGTTACATATAAGTTCATAATAACGATACTAAATTTAAATATAAGCTATATACTTAAAGAAGGGTAAGCATAACTTACTTAGAAGGGGGGTTTAGCTAGGAGTCGGGCTCTTCAGGGGCAGAACTTCATCGCTAAATCTTTCTAAGAAAGATTCTTGCAGTGCTTCAGCGCTCACCTTACTATACTAAAATTGCAGAAAGAGAAGTCAAATCACGAGGGACCGAAATGCTCAGGGGATAAGAAGAGAAAAACTCTTGAATCAAGAGAAGGGTGCAAGAAATATGAGAGCCTAGAGGCTCTTACTTATAGTAATTGAATTTTCAAAAACTACCCTCTATAGTTACTTAATGACCTTATAGTTATATAAAAGACTAAGCATCCATTTATAATACTATTTTGAATAGATTTAACGACATTTGTACTAAACTAATGTCGAAAGTACTCAACACTAGTCTTACAACGACCGCATCGTCGATACCTTTCTAATGATATATACATACATATATATATATATATATATATATGATTTATACTTTATTTTAATACGTAAATATGCTATTATAATTTATAACTTGTTCATACGAACTCCGTTTTTGACGTTCATTATATCCACACGTAGCTATCGACGAGCTCTACAACTTTCGTTTAGACTCCGTCGACTAATTTTGACTTTAGTTTCTGTCCATATTTTTATAAAATTAAATGATTTTGCTAAAATTATAACTCTCTCATATAGAGTCCATTTTTGACATTCTTTTTCTCAAAATTCCTTTTTTAAGGAGTGCTATGATTTTTATTTTGGTGGCATTAGCTAAAAGTCAACAATTATCTTCGTAGTTTTTATGTCACACATTCCTTGTACGCGACTGACTTTCTTATAAAAATCATATATAATTCATACGGATTTGGATTTCGACAAAATTTATATTTTCGGGATCGGGACGACGTGTACTTTCTAAATATATAATAATATATATTTTTGGCGGACTTATTTTTACGATTTATGGACGATTCGGCTGATTTTTCCTATTTTATTATATTATAATAATCATGAAACACATATTATTCACATAATTTCTTATTTATTACGTGAAATATGTTACAATAGTTTGTAACGCCCGCATTTCCAGGATAGGCATAAATGATGATGTAATAGTCTAGGTTAACCTTTGTAACCCGTTTCGAAATAATAAAAGTGTATTATTTAAGTATTATGTGTTTTGTGCTTAATTGTGTGTCTTAATTAAATTAAGAATAAAAATAAGCGTGAAAATGAAATGTTAGATAAACCCAATATTGATACATGAAGACGTAGTGGTCGTGACGAGGTTTCCAAATATATAAAGAATGCCGAAATCCAAGTTACAACGAAGAAGTTATGACCGAAGTTTCACGACAGAACCGACACGACGCTAAATGACGTAAAATACGAATTTACGATAGAGCGAGATTTGGCCTTAGCAATCTAACGAAGTCATAGAGTTCGTTAAACCGCGAGCGTGCATAAAAAGAACGCCAAAATCTAACTTCGTATGAGGAAGTTATGATTTTTCGAAGTTTCAGTAGACAGCCCGAAGTTCAAATATGAGATCTGAGCGATATTTAGCCAAAACTTTCTAAATGAGAATTGAAGATCTCATCAATAGTAGTGCAACAACGGAAAGACAGACAAAAACAGACGTCAGATGAAGGAGTTATGATTTTCTAACGGAGTTTTCCTGTTCCGGCCTACTAAAAATAATATAATAAAAATAAAGTCAAAATTAGCCAACGAAGTCTAAATGAGAGTTGTAGAGCATAATCTCACCTACGTGTGGATATAAAGAACGTCGAAAACGGAGCTCGTATGCGAAAGTTCTGAATTTCTGAAGTTCGGGGCGTGAACCCAAGGCTGTGTCAGAGCTCACGAGGTGAACAGATGATGGACGTCTTCCAGGGCAAGTGGCCATGATGAACGCAATGATGTATCGAGCTTACGAGGTGAGCATATGTAGTTCACGAGGTGAGCCTAGCTCACGAGGTGAGCATATGTGGCTCACGAGGTGAACCTAGCATTTTTGCCTTATAAATAGAATTCAAGGGGCAACCGATTTTGGTTGCTCATCTTTTACTCTCCCACTCCCGATACTCTCTCTAAGCCCTATTTTAACCCCCTGAAGCCCCGATATCATTCCCGAGACCCGAAGCGAGTCCCGAAGCGAGTCCCGAAGCCCCCAAGATCCCGCGAAGAAAAGAGTTTCCGAGTCGAAGCTCTGCCCGTAAGAAGTCCGGTGTGTGAAGATATCCTGGATTCACCGAAGAATACTACTTCTACAAGCCGTAGCGCTGTCCGATCATCTTCTGATCATGTGAGTGTGTGGTTACTTTCTTTTAACACATAAATATGAAGTATTTGCTTTGAAAATACGTGTTATGTGTATATATATTGTTATTTATTTGAAGTGAGTGTATATTCCTTTTCTTCTAACACACTGATACAAAGTATTCTATATAAAATACGTGTTATGTGTTTATACATTATTTGTTTATTTGAAATAAGTGTTGAATAAATGTTTTATACAAATTTTAAACTGTATATGTATTTTTATCTACAAAAGTGATGGGTAAAGCATGGGTAGATAGTTGATGTGTGTTAAAATGAAGAGAGGCATTGATGTTGTTGTTTTTGATTCAGTCATTTAGTGGAGTTTAGATGACGACCACAGACTTTTCTAGACAATCTCGTGAAACGCTAGCAGGATCGCCACCTGTAGGTGTTAATGAACTTGGGCGTTCATTCGCTGTACTCCATCCCCCTCATGGTTGCCTTATTTGACATATAATGCTGGGAAACCCCCGAATGCATGTGTTGTTGCCCTGATAAAATATTCTTAGACTAGGTCCCTTGTGTTAGATGTTTTAAGGACGTAAAGTGAGGATAACGGGAATGGGTAATTGGGTTTTTGTTGGTTGATGGAATTAAAAATAATTATTTATTGTGGGTTGACAACCCTATATGCTCACCAGGCTCCTAAGCCTGACCCACTCAGTTTTCTTTGTATTACAGGTAGTGACGCCAGAGCATAAGTTGGATGACTTGTCAAGTTATTTTTGGATTATGGACCTGTTGTTTTATATAACTGTTGTAAGGTCTGTAATATAATGTTTATGCTTTTGGTCTGTTTATCGGAACATGACATCCCGGGTTTTGTTATATAATGAAAATACATATCTTTAAGAAATACTTTGGTAAATCTTATTTTATCATATTTCGTTTTGGGAACAAATTCCGCAACTCTTTTAATCAAATGATTACTCTGAAATTATTTTAAAAGCATAAATTAAACCGGTCTTTTCTGACCGTGATTTTGGAGATGTCACATTGTTGACCCTCACTATTACTTTGGTTAAGATTATTTATCTAAGATAATCTTCTATAAAAAAATCATTTTTAACGCTTATTATATCTTAATTGACTAGCCCGAATTTGTGGGTGTTACAAGGCGTACCAAGAGTATGCTAGGCGTACGTAACCTAGACTTAAAACCCTAATTTCGGGTCTTGGACCCTATTTACAGGCCTTAATTCATTTCCAAGCCTCCTTGCCTTCAGCCTCCACCCTCTTAAGTTGTTCCCACGAAACCCTAGCCTCATCTAAAAGATTATTGAGCCTTTGAGTGATTTTGGTGGGTATTTGGTGCATTTAGAAGAACGAGAACACATTGGAGAAATGTTGATTGTCTTGGAGCTTATAGATCCAGACCTTGTTCACCTTGATCTATTTGATGGTTTTTTGATGTAAATCTAGCCTGAGGTCATGATATGAGCATGTATTGGTCCCGTGATTTGGATCTCGTAAGTAGAAGTTACTCCAAAACCTTTGAGCCCTATTTGTAGTCATTTTGATGTCATTAAGTTATAAAAATCGGAGCTTGATGAGTAAACATCTTCCATGCATGAGTTAGTGGCCTTTTGGTGAAGTTGTGACATTAGGGCTTTGGTTTGGACCCCATTAAGCCATGCAAAGTCATAAAGTCAAGAACTTTATGACTTAAGACATCCCTTAGAGGTTAGATATGTTATTTGGACCCCATTAAGCCATGCATTAGCTTTTTATCTTGCATGACCATAACATAAAAGGAAAAAAAATGGTTTTTTCAAAAAAGTGGCCAACATACAAGGGTTTTATTGAAATTAACTTTTTCTTTTTCCAGAAAGCAGTTATCCAACTAAAATCCTCAATTAACAAGTTAAAGTTTCAAAAAGTGGTCAAAGTTTCTCATTTGAGATATTTTAGGTATATGAGGTTCCACCACTTAAAATCCCACAACAACCTCCAACTAATATGTTGTCAAAATAACACATAATTCTTGAATATAACAACTCAAGATATCTCTTTTATGTGTTCGGTCTATAATTCTATCTTACACGTAATAATCAATTATGTGGTTAAAATCATTAAGTTTACCACTGTGTTCATAATAGCTCTATATTATAAACATCAACATCTATCTCGGGTTCCAACAACTATTTCGTCGTAATCATGCTAGACAAACATATTTACGTAATAATAAGATAAGATAATACCTTAGTTTACCCGATAATCGTACCCTCAAATACTAGCATAAGATTTATCTTGTCCAGCTACAAAACACATCTATAAGCTTTGATTCCCGCGACACTACACGTGTGCCAGAGTTTACCATGCTTCGTTCTCCTTCCAACATTTCTCTCTCTCTCTCATTACTTGTATACAACAATGAAACATGTCATCACGTCGCGAACTCCTGAAGGTCGTGTTGTGTTTTCTCAGTATTTTAAATTATAGTAACATACTTTTCAATCGCATCACACGTCTCTTCTCAAAAGTTTTTACATCGCCGCGCCACACCCTATAGAGGTTTTTGCCTCACCGCGTCGCGCCTTATAGAGGGTCGAGTCGCAGCCATGAGTCAGATTGACTTTTCTTTCGTGCACGCAATGTTGGTCGTGTGGATTCAAATGCATTTAATAAAATGTGTTGTGACACATAAAGGTGTGATGTGGCTTCCACGTCATAATATTATCATGTCATTTATTTGGTAACATGCTAGATTGATGGTAACCGATCATTTGGTTGATATTGCAACAAAATTTTAAATATAGTGACATAATTGAGAAAAAAATACAGTGTCAAAATCACAATTTTGGTAAACATAATGACTTTATTGCAATTTAGGAAAAGTGGTTATCGGGAGAAATGAAGAACCGATCATTTGGTTGATATTGCAACAAAATTGTAAATATAATAACACAATCACGAAATAAAAAAAAAAACTCAATATCAAATTCAAAATTTAGTGGCAATATAGTTATTTTTTGCAATGTCCAGAAAGTTATTATATTGTTGTGACAGTGATTAAAGTAAACTCTACACGCTCACAAAAAAAAAACAAAAAACAAAAAACAAAACGTTAGCAACTATTCATAGAGGTACACGGTTAGGTATGCTGGAGACAATACACATTAAAAATGGAATAGTATGATCTGTTAATACATCTATCACACCTCGTGGCCTAAATGTGTGCATTCATGTATTAGTGATATTTGATAAATTATACTGCGACTTTTTTGTGCAAGTATAAATGTATACATGTATGCATTAATCATGGGGGGAGCCACATGAGAGCCAGGGTGGTCCAAGGCCCACCCTCAAATTTTCATTTTTTTTTATTATCAACTAGAGATGTTTCCTTCACTATGCGGGGGTTAGGAGCTTTGGATGTTGTTTAGGATATATTGGGTAATTGACTTTATTATCCATCGGAATGGGGTATGAAATATAATATGTAAGACCTGAAATCATTTCTAAATTCTTTCTGAAGGGGTAGATATGTCAAAATCTTCTCCAAAAGAAATGATAGAAATATTCGAATGCAATTCAAAGTCTTCAATATCTTTTCAAAATATACAAAAAACTTTATCTGTTTTCGTTTATATTGTTTCGTTTTTTTAATGGATGAGTATATGAAGTGTGCGACAGAATACGGATAAAAAGATATTCATTCATTACCAAGTGATTACATAATATTGGATTACATCAAATTCTGAATGAAGGGACAAAAAGGAATTATTACTTGGGAAATTTCAGAGATAGTTTCCTAAATGTCATAATAGTTGATTATAAAAGTCAAACACGCACCATATCTTTTTTTTTTCAGACTATGTATGACCTTCAACATATGAAACTGCTGATCTAGGAGGCCAACAAAACAACCATGACCCACAAACCAATTCCGGAAACACTGGAACGGCCGTTTCTAGATTTCAATCTAACTTGACTTTGATTTTGTTCTTGATCCAATGCCAATGAGAGAGCAATGTCAGGAGAACAATTATTGCCCAAAGAGCACTCAAATTTGGCCCTTGCGAAAGAATCATCAATTCATTAAAAGTCATGTATTCAAGCTTAAAATTGAAAATGGTAATTATTTTATTAAGAATCAGTGAGATAGAGCTACAATGAGCAGACATCGTATTTATTTATTTCCATATACATCGATGTAGTGTAAATTTGTGAATTCCATATCATTTTCTTAAAGTAGTTTCCTGTAAAAAATTGTTTTTAGTTTTGAACTTGCAAAAAAAAGTTATTAAATAGCTTCATCCTTTTGAAAGTTCATCATTGTTGGATTATTTTTGAATGATACTGACAGTTACATTTTTATTGTTTATTGAAGCTAATTTAAAGGACTTTTTTCTTGAAAAAAAATTTCATTAATAGCCTTAAACCTTTCAAAAATATTAATTAATAGCATCATACTTTAGAAAAATAACTTTTTGTGATTCTTTTAGGAAATTGCTCTAGAAAATTTTCAAAAAAGACTTTGATAAAAGTCATTTAAAATACTTTCATAATATTAATTGTTAGCTATTATGGAAAATTTTCGTTTTTTTGTTCATTGAAGATCAAATTTAGGATATTGTTCTGGAAACAAGTTTCATTAAAACCATTTAACTTTAATAGCATCGCACATTCAAAAATGACTTTTTTGATATTTTTTTTAGATGATCTGAAAAGAGATAATTGTTGTATGTTAGAGCTCAATAATAGAAATGTTTCCTAAAAAAGTACATTGTCATTTTCTTTCACATACAAACTATTTATGTAATATTTTTTAATAAAAAGACCATTTTTGTGATTTTATATGTTTCCTATCTTATTTATTTGTTTCTAGTTACATCAATGTAGTTTTAATGTTCCCTGAAACAGCCAATCACCTTAATGCCCTTTGCTGACCGGGTGAAGTGCTTGGAGTCAATGCCTTTTTCTGGGTTAACCACCGTAGTCAAGTGTTGTTAGTGCCTTCATTTGTTGTTGCCCTGCAACATGTCGATAAACCATAATAATAAAAGGTTAAAAAAATGAGAAAAACCTACAATCTTTGAGGAGTAGATTTAGAAATTTAAAAGAAGTTATTTTCCTAAAATGTGTAAAACATTCTTATAGAATTAATACATATTTATTTTCAAAATTATGGAAAACTCTCATTTTCAACTATATAAAAAGTATGCCAAACTATATGAAAATTATGGTAAACTTTCATTTTAGGTAATACAGTTTCACTTTTGCACAACATAATAATATATATTTATTCTCAGTATAAATATTATAATCAAAAAAAATTTCTAGCTATTCTAATCATTTATGTTTGAATTAATCCCTACAAATAAGCAATTCAAACTATATCACAATTTATGCATTTAATTTTAATTCCATAATAATAGTGCAACTCCTAATACGCAAGAATTATTTCGGGATATTTTAAGAAATCTGAAAATATCAATCTCAAATTTCTGCCCTTTAGAAACCGAATGTTTTTTCTTTGCGTATCCTAAGATTCAGTTCGCCTAATTAGATCATTTTGGAGTTGCAATTGTAGTTTTAAAATCAGCTTTCCTATTTTAAAAGAATATTTTTAGTTTCTTAAAGATGAAAATTTGGACAATTAAGAGAATAGATAAAAAAAATTATATGAAAAAAAGACCTGAAAGAAAGCATACCGGTAGCTTTTTTCTTTTTGGATCTTCCTTACCAAGTATGACTAAATGATCTTTGGCAATTTCCCTACATGGACATTAACAATATAGCTACAAATCAGAAAATATTTAAAAAAAAAACAAAAATCAAAGTTATCCAAGTCTAAGCTTTCCTTTTGAGTAACTATCCAAAATACGTGTCTTCTTCTCTTTCTTTCACCGCCTCATATTTTATGGAAAAAAAGATACAGAAACGGAAAATCATACCTATTTAGACATCTATTTGGTAGGTCAACCTTCTGTGGAAGAACTTAAATCTTTAAACAGAAAAATCAAACATTTTATTCATAAGAAAAACAAAATAAAAACAAAAACAACAGTAAAATAAACAAAACGGACCTATATAAATCTTAATATTTGCTTATTTCAAACCTTGAAGCCTTCATATGCATAACTCATTATACGGAAGTCTTCATAACATACTAAAACCCACAAAAAACAAATAACCAATAAACAAAATTAGAAGTTTAATATTAGTGTAAGCGAAAAAGAGGAGACTAAGAGGAAAGAAATTTAACATGGAACCAAAAAAACATCATTTCAACCCTAAAATTAATAAGGCAACTGATCTTTTTAAGGAAATGAGGAAAAATGATATCAAACCAGATTATGTATATTGATTCCATTTAGCCGTGTCAGATTTCTTTTTCTTTTGTTGTTAGCATATTCAAAAATTCATGACGCATGATGTTTGCCTAATGAACAAAATTTCAGATCATCCCAATCTTGGCCAACTCCATAACCATCTTCGCCATCTATCATAGTAAATTTTCTAAATTTCTAAGGTTTAAATAGGATAATTATTTACTTATCAACAGTAGGAGTCCCAAAATTTCGTTGTATTAGGTTGCTACTTACTTGTTCCTTTGTTTTCCAATATTCGAAATGGTTCAGGAGACAACGGTTTTCTTAAACGTGCTCTTGAATTTCTTGAATTTCATATTCAGTTCATTCCTTGTTTCAATTCCAAATAACTTCCAATGTTTTCCATTCGCCTTCTTTTATTCTATTTTCAAGCATGAGGTGAAAGTATAACTAATGACAACATAGTAGTATAGCAGGTAACAAAAAATAAAAGAATCTGCAGTTTATCTGATCGATTATCAGCAAATAACTATAACAACTATAACAGAGCAAGAAAAACATAAAAATTAAACCAAATTCAAAAATCAAATAAGCACAACAAATATTATGAGAAGCGTTTAAGTTACATGCCTAGTCAAGGAAGAGAAACATTAACTTTATGTTCTTGGTTCTTCATCCTCACGCAAGAAGAGTAAAAGCGCTAAAACCAAAAAACGAACCTGAAGGAATACTTAAAAATTCGAATTTTAGATGAAATAGACGAAGTTGAACAGCCTTTTTGAATCATTGAATAAAAAGAAGTGTCATCTCTTTCTCCTTTGTTTCATTCAAACGTGAGAAAAAAAGCTCCAATCCTCATACGACAAAAAATCAAAAAAATTGATACCTCTTCATAAGCATAACCTAATCAATTCATGTTAATAGATTAAATGTTGTGGAAGAGATAATCGCCAGATATTAAAATTATGTTGGAATTGGAATTAACTCAAAATTGGGCATCCAAATTAGATTTACAAAAATTCCTTCATTCGAGACCCTAAATCTAATTCACAAAAAATTACCGAACCAGAACACAATTGTTAAACTGCAATGTGTAGAGCATTGAGAAAATTAGAGCGCTGACGTATAGAGGTATGGTAGAGAGCGACGATGCATAAGTCAATGGTATTAAAAGATGTTTCTAGGGCAGTGGTGGAGAGCGACGATGCGTCAGGCGGTGGTGACATTCTCTACACTTCTTGCCGACAACCTGTAGAAGGGAGAGAGACTAAAGAAAAACACATGAAAGGTAATTGGTTTGGTGCAGAAAGTGGAACAATCGAGAAGATAGAAGGAGGATTAATGTAACATGGGTTGTAGGAGCTATCCAGTATTTGAGCGGTGGAGAAAGACGCGGTGGGATAAGGCCAAGAAGATGAGAGGCGGTAACCCCAGTTAAACTAATACTCGGTATACCCGATAGTCGTCGATGCAGATGTGGGAAAACACAGATGACGGTCAGCAGTATAAACGGTCAAAAGGTGGTGGATTCAATGATCGGAGGATGTGACGGGTTTTCCCTTTCGATTCCAGCTCCAAATGGGATTTGAACGTTGGCGGTGACACCAATCGATATTTGGGCGGTGGCGGACACTATTCAGACTATGAGACGGACACGTGTAAGGAAGAGAGTAAGAAAATTAAATGTTGATCACACATGGTGTACACATCGACCCAACGGCTGACCACCCACTTTGAATGAGACAAATTTAGGTCCATAAAGAACTGAGAAAATGGCATAAAATGCCCCCACAAAAAAGCAAGCCGGAATTGCAACAAAACACATAATCAACGGACCATTTCTGCCAATCCCTTAGCCACTTTACTGTAGATAAGGTGTAGATAAGGGTGGACAATTTTAATATATATATATATATATATATATATATATATATATATATATATATATATATATATATATATATATATATATA
Source organism: Lactuca serriola (assembly GCF_051521515.1). Lineage (NCBI taxonomy): Eukaryota > Viridiplantae > Streptophyta > Magnoliopsida > Asterales > Asteraceae > Lactuca > Lactuca serriola. The sequence goes on from NC_136408.1 coordinate 86,761,525, forward strand.
TATATATATATATAAAAGTAAACCCCATTATCTAGAATTTGAGGTAAGTGACTTTGCTGGGAAGCTTAGGAATTATCTTTGATTTTTTTTTTGAATTTTGAGGATTTTTCAATGAATTTTGTGATTTTACATTTTCCCACTCAACAAAAAGGCATTATGGATTCTTAGTTTTTGGATCTAGACTCAATTCTTCCGACGCTTCTTCCGGAAGGAATCTTTTTTATTATTATTATTATTTCTTTTTGGAATCCCCTTATCTGTATCCTCTCTTTTTGATGAAAAACTCCTCCACAAATAAACCAGGTCCTTTTTATTTATTTATTTTATTTTATTTTATTTAAAGGTATGTTATCCCTCATTTAGACCCTCGTGTTCCAACTTCCAAAGCTTCTTCCCGAAGCAATATATTCAATTTGGTGCAAATATTGGTATTGTTCCATGTGATTTGCCTCAATTTGCATGTTAAATGAAGAAATTACTCATAGATTTGTCTTTTTCTTATTTTTGTTAATGCCACAAATGTCATTATATATACAACTTGTTCTGTTTAGCCTCATCTTCTTTTTTTCCTCATACATCATTATATTTTCGAAAACTTTTCATTTGCAGCCTTGGTCGGCCACCAACATGCTATTTGGCTGACATAATCTTTTTTCTCAATTGCATTTAGGCTCAATATTTACGTCTGAGTTTACGTTTAGCCCCAACATTTTTTGTTCCCCGTTTGTTATTGTTTTTGGGAATGTTTTCATTTTAGCCATTGAACAATCACCCATATGTATTTTAAAACGTAACAGCTTAAAATGAAAACAAAATATGCAATGAATGTCGGTCACTAATAAGTATTTTTTTGGAAATTTTTTTCTCATTGGTTTCTCAACAAATATGTCATTAGAAATAGTCAATCATTTTTTAGACGAGTTACGAATGAATTAAGGGAAAGTGACACATACACCCTATAAACTCTCTAGGGTTTACCCTTTTAGTCACTTAACTATTTAAGTGACTTTATGAGGGAATAAATTATGAAGAGACCTGTCTTTTTGGTCACCTTAACTTGAAATAATCGGTTCTATCTACCAAATAAGAAATTGAAGATGACATGGCTTGTAAAGTTCACAATGTCAACTAACATAGTCAAAGTTGAGGAATTGTTGAATGGAACACATAAACACACAGATACATACAACATATCCTTTGTTTCACTCGTTTACAAGAAAAAAACTTTTTCCCTAAACAATTCATCAAACACATCTCCGCTAAGAATTTCTGAAGAAAACGTTAAGTCTGCAATTTGTTTGACTTCGAGGAGTAAATGTCAACTAGAGTTGCTGATTAAAATCCAAACTACCGATTTCTCTAAAAAGAAAGCACGAAATCTACATAAGAATCAACTCAAAATATATTGTTTTACTTCATTGAGTCGAATTTATTTTCCAATTCCATTTATCATGCTACAATAGTGAAATTCTAGAGAGAGAGAGAGAGAGAGATTTACCAATCTTTCTAGTGTTAGTGTTGGTGAAGGTATACATAAGAAGATGAACAATACGGATATTGTTGAAACTTTGATTGTATGAAGACAATGCCCTCTACAATTCATTATCATAAATTACTCCACTTCCATTGTAACATCCCAAAATTCGAGCCAAAGAATTTCATTTTTATTAAGTTATTATAAAACCAACAGTATAAGAAAACATCCATAAAAACCATCTAATGTCAAAACCCAAGGGTTAGTAATCAAAACATGTTATCATAAAAGAATATCAGAGTGTAATCCCAAAGATATCATGTGCGGAAAACATAGTATAATACCTGAAACCAAAACTGTAAACCATAAGCACGAAGATTAGTGAGTTCCCCCATCATACCACATACCATACAAATGACGTACTGCCCGGCATATTTGGGTGCCCAGCCTACCCTGTCAAGCATATCTGGGTGTTCGACCTACCCTGCTGAGCATACCTGGGTGCTCAACCTACCCCACTGTCAGGCCTACTAGGGTGACCGACTTACCCTCCAGTGTATCTCAATCGGTTACGTGGACTATTTCACCTTTACCACTACCACATAATAGCATAACATAACATAACATAATCAGACTACTAGGCATGCATGGTACTGACTACCCCTTCAGTATCTTTCAACCGGTATCCGGGGACTATTTCACCCCTACTACTGCTAACATATATAACAGAGCATCCTAGCACATAAAGCATATCAAACAATGGCAAACCAGACAATTATCACAAAGACAATCATCTCACACATAATCACCTACTGGTGGGCCGACATTGTGGCCTTAGACCCACCTCTACTAGAAGGTAACTCACCTCACACTGCTGAAGTCCCGCAGACCCAACCCCAACTGTTGGATGATAGATTCCTGAACTGTCAACATCAAAACATCACTCAATTAATAATTAGGTTCCAATACATAACCATAAGTCCATGCTTGGGGGTAAAAGACTACTCTACCCCTAACTTGGCTTGATTCAAGCCCAAAGCCCAAAAGTCCAACTATGACTCAAAGCCCATCATATGGCCCAATTTCCCAAATTGAGCCCAAACCTTTACATGGTTATACCCTAAGGCGCAACCATTTATTCCAGTCCAACATTTGATATTCTAATGGCCCAATATCATATAATCATTAAGGCCTAAACTATGGCTCATCTATGGCCTAATTTCCCAAATTGGGCCCAAACCCCTTACATGGGCCTTACCCTAAAGCCCATTAAGTTATTCTAGTCCGTATGCTTGGTTTTGGATGGCCCATTAATAGCCCAATCACCAAAGTCCAATAGAAAGGCCCAACATAAAGCCCAAGTGAAATTAGGGTTTCACATAAAATAACAATTAGGGTTAAGTGTTTCTCACCTAACCCATTAAGGACTTAATCCATTAAGTCCATCACTCTACTAGATAAATCATATGGTGTGATTGGGTGTAATTCACAATTCCATTCCAATGGCCCAAATGTGGGTCCTGATAAGTCCAAGGCCCATATATCCAAAATAAGGGTTTTCTAAACAGTAATTAGGGTTTCCAACCCAATCATAGCTCAATAGGCCCAAAACTAAGTCTTTAAGCCCAGTTGGGTTTCCTTAGGTCAATTAGAGTTTCACTAGGCCCATTAGGGTTTCACTAGTCGGGCACCACCCACTACCACCTCGGGTAGTAGTGGTCAACGACGGCTCACGGCGGCGGCCACCACCTCACAGTGCTGGTTAGAGTTTCTTTTCATTATTCAAAATTCCAATTACATTTTACAATGCTTCAACCCAAAAATAACACATTCAAATAAAATACATACACAACCACCTTGTGGTGGCCGACAGAGGCGTATGGCGGCAGCCACCACCTTACGGTGGTGGTGGTGGCTGTTCTCGAGAATTCCGTCTAAACGAATCCACACAATATATGTTCAACCACAAAAGAAGCACAAACACTCGTCCTTAGCTCGAAATCAAAGCCAAATCACCCACCTGTGGTAAGCGGCGACGATAGTGGTGCAAACAGCCGGCAACAGCGGCGCTTGGATCGGCATCAGCGGCGGTAGGAGCGATTTCGTTGGTAGTGGAACAACACCGATGGATGGTTTAGCCGGAAGCAGCGGCTTGCCGGTCATCTTGGTTCTTCCCCTACTACTCGTGACATCCGACAACAGAGTGATGGTGGCGGCGGTAATACTCGACTGGTGGTTCCCGGTTTTCCTAGCTTGTGCATCGTGAACTCATGGTGGTTGCGTTCGCCGGCAACAATGGCTCGTCAATGGTTGGGTTGTTCGGAGAAGCAAGAGAGTGGCGGCCGGTGGGAGACATAAGGGTGGAGGTGTCGGCTGCTTCATCCGAGAGTAGGGTTAGGGTTTACCGGGGTGACAGGTTTTATACCCCGAGCCCCATATAATCTATCCCATAATGCCACCTTTGGCCCCTCCCTTCCCTTTTTCTTTCAAAGTAGATCCGAAATTTACCCTTTCATCCCCCAACATTAAAATCCACTTTAATTCAGGTCCCATCTTTTATCAAACAGCCCTCCACTTGAGAATCTTTTGCAAAACAAATCCAACAATTACCTTTTTAACCCCCAAAATATCAATTATGGCATATTCAACCCTTCCTTCTCTTTTCCTTTCAAATTAAACCCCAATTTGGTCAAATAGCCCCTCCTCAAAAATCTCTTCAAATTAAGACCCAATATTTCACGAAGTAGTCCTTGCCTTCACAATTATTTACGAAATCAACCCAAAACTTACACTTTAACCCCCAACTTCTAAAATTGTGACAGTTAGCTCCTCGAGGCTAACACCTTGCTATATAATTATTGATTTTAGGGCTACTATACATTAATTAATTAATTTAATAATCGGGGTGTTACATCTATCCTAATCGGCGTCCTGGAAACACGCCACCAAGCTCAAATATGTTCCTGGAGGAAACGTGGACGACAGAAGATCGCAAACGGGATGTCGTATACACCCTGTGCATGTGGGTATCCACTGTTGCGTTGTGGAGCACCATAGGGGGAGGCTGAGGGTTTGTTAGGAAGAAGGAAGAAGGAAAGCTTTTCAGTGCCAAAGATTTGGCTTAGAGGGAAGAAGGAGAAGCCTAATTTAGCAGTGGTTTCCATTATTGGGACGTCGTCAAAAAGGGTTTTCTCAGAGAGGAGGCGAGGCGGTTTTGCATCGTAGCTTGCAAGAACAGGTTGTTTAACCTCTTCACCAAATTTCTTCTGCAACAGGTTTTCTTGTGGTGATTTGGGGCGAACAAAAACAAATGAATAACTCTCACCAAAGAATTAGTGGATTAACCGATTTTCTTATGTTGATTTGGGGATATATGGAGTAGACAACGCAGAAGAAGGATACGTGTCACTGTGTGAGAGAGAGAGAGGGGGGGGATGTGTCATTTTCTATATAATAAACAAATAAATAATTATATCAATTAAGTGAGTTGGCATAGGGGTAACCGGGTTACCCCCTTCGTTTTGTCAAAAATGACCTATTCGACCCGAAAAAACTAAATTTGTTCCGTCATAAAGCCACTTAAAAAGTTAAGTGACTGAAACATCCCAAAAACACAGTCTAAAAATTTCATTTTAAATCATTAATAAAACCATAGTTATCATTCAACATGTAAACATCATAAATCGTGTATCTCAAGAATATCATAACGTTTGTCAAATATATCATAGTATAAACATCCCAGGCTGAACAAATGGCATGTGCACTGCAATCATCCTGAGCTCCTCTTTTGAAAACCAAAGTACCTGAAACCAAAACTGAAAGCCGTCAGCATGAAGCTTAGTGAGTCTCCCCAAACTACCACATACCATACACATAACATGCAAATAGGAGATACGGGCCCCTCCCACTCTCATGGTGATTCGGCCCCGCCCACACCCCGCTGTCTAGGAGATTCGGACCCCACCCACACTATGTTGTCTAGGAGATTCGGGCCCCGCCCACACACCGTTGTCTAGGAGATTCGGGCCCCGCCCACACTCTACTGTCTAGGAGATTCGGGACCCACCCACACTCTGCTGTCTAGGTGATTCGGGCCCCGCCCACACTCTACTGTCTAGGAGATTCAGGCCCCTCCCACACTCCTACTTTCTAGGAGATTCGGGCCCCTCTCACACTCCGCTGCGTAGGAGATTCGTCCCCCGCCCACACTCCACTACTATCATACATAAAAGTATCACACATACAACAAGTATATCTAATTCTATCAAGCTGTGACATATATATACTCAAATAATACTACGAGATTCAGGACCCGCCCACACTTAGCTACTATAAGATTTAGGCCCCGTGCAAACTCGAATAATAATAAGATACGAGCCCCGCCCACACTCACATACATAAACAAACACATATAAGTATCACACATAATACCACTATAAGAATCCAACAAACTGACTGATATCTATACTCTGATAATAATGAGATACGGGCCCCGCCCACACTCAGCTACTAACATATCACATATACGGGCCGGCCTTGGTGCCTTAGACTCATTCCTACTGAAGGAAAACTCACCTCGCACTACTTGAATCCCGCGAATAAATCTCTGGCTGCTAACTGACAGATCCCTAAACTGTCAACATCAAAATAAAACCCAATTAACCATTTGGGTTTCCAATGCATAACTTTAAAATCCCCACTTAGGGTAAAAGGACCATTTTACCCCTAACCTAGTTTGGTCCAAGATTAAGGCCCAAACTTATACCCTGAAAGCCCAAAAAGTCAAATAATCAACCCAGGCCCAACTATGGCCCAATTTTCCAAATTGGGCCCAAACCTCTACATGGTCTTGCCGTAATGCCCAACCATTTATTCTTGGTCCTACACTTGACATTCTGATGGTCCAATATCTCATAATCATCAAGGCCCAATTATGACCCATGTATGGCCTAATTTTTCCAAATTAGGCCCTAACCTTTCCAATGGGCCTTATGCTTAATCCCAATCCAAGTGTTATACTCCATTTACTTGTTAATAGTTGGCCCATCAAGAGTCCAGACATCTAGGCCCAACAGAAAGGCCCAACTCTAAACTCAACACAATTAGGGTTTTCACATGAAATGACGATTAGGGTTAATTGTTCTCACTTAACCCATTAAGTCCATTATTCCACTAAGCCAATAAACAATTGAATCGAAATAAGTCATAACTTCAATCTACTGGTCCAAACGCGGGTCCCGTCAATCCAAAACTAACATTTTCTAAAATTAGGGTTTTCTAAACCCTAATTAGGGTTTCAAACCCAAACAAAAACCAACTAAGTCCAAGATTAAGCTATTGGGCCAATTAGGGTTCCACTAGGTCGGGCACCACCTACTACCACCTCGGGCACTGGTGGTCGGCGGCGACAACCACCATTTCCAATGATAGTGGCTTATGATCTTCACTCAAACTTCATCAAAACAACCCGGAGCATAGCACACAACTTACTACTCTTACACATACACACACAACCACCACCATTCAGAGGTTGGTGGTGGCAAAGCGGTGGCAGGAGCAGCAACCACCATGGATGGGCAGCCATGGTGGGTTTTTCTCGCCAAACTCACATGTATAATCCCCATGAACGCAACAATTAACAAGTACACTCGAATATATAACCATACAGTCGCCGCCTATGCGGCAACAGTTGTTGGAAAAATGCACGCAATGGCCCTATAGCCACCAACGTCGGCAATGATGCTTATGGCGTCGTACCCACAGAAAACAATGAGAGAGAGGGAGAGAGAGAAGGTGGGTTGCGGTGGACTTACCTGCGTTTCTGGTGGCTCACGACCCACACACGACGAACAGATGCACCGGTATCGGCGGTTCTTCAGTGATCCACTTGAGGTTTCGACGTTACTCTCAACGTCCGACAATTGTGGTGGCGTTCCGATGGCGGGTTAGCGGCGGCAGCAGACTCGGTATTGCAGCGGCAACTAGGGAACTCCTTGAGGGTGGCAGCTATGAAATGGGGTCTTGGTTTAGGGTTAGACGACAGGAGGGAACTCCGGGTATAACTCGTGCCTCTTTTCAAACATTTGAACGTTTTTACAAGACCAGGCCCTCCTTACCGGATCTTCTTCAACTTTAATCTGATATTTACCATTTAGCCCTTGATTCTATAATTTCATTTCATTTTAGGTCCAAAACTTACCAAAAAAACCTCTTAGCCTCCACAATCTCTTCAAATTAAGTACCAATAATTTACCAAGCTGTCCGTACCTTCATAAATATTTAAAAACCACTCCGGAACTTACACTTTTAACCCCCAACTTCTAAAATTGTAACAATTAACTCCTTAAGACCAACACCTTGCTATATTATTATTGATTTTAGGGTTACTATTCTTTTATTAATTTGTCTTTTTATTTATTTATTAAATGGGATGTTACAACTCTCCCCCACTTAAATTAGATTTCGTCCTTAAAATCATTCCTTACCAACCCTTACACGCCAAACCACTTAAGTGACATGGCCACAATCCTAAGCACGCCCTAGCCTTCCCAGGGTAACCGTAACCAACCCTCACAGGGTTCTAAAACCCAAAGATAAGTGAGTTCCTTGCATTATGATCACATTACTCATTCTGAAATCTATAGTCTCGGGATGGTCTGACTCCCTGACAGATGCCCACACCGAATTTATGATTAATGAATCCAGTCCCCTTATCTCTCAACTGACTATTCAACTCCTGATAACTCAAGGTTCCAACTAGAAAACATAATCACATACCCACTTATCCTTGCAGATTACTTATACTTGGCCAAGGCTCAAATCATCCCGTTGTGAGTGACTTAGTATAACCTAAGTTATCCGTGACTCTAACCATACATGAAGTCCTAAAACACCATTACTACTTGAGACACTAAAACTATCCGCAACACTGAACTGCCTGAAACATTGAACTGTCTGGAACACTATGTTGCATCCTGGCTATCTTCCAAAATTAATTGAGACCTCCCTGGTCTTAATTCGTTTGTTAGTCATTTGAAATACTAGGTTCCAGCCCGGTTACAGAGCCATAAGACAGGCTAAAAGTGATTGCTACATGACCAAGAGCAGTCTTATATCACAAACGACCTTAAACGGTCCATTACTCTCTTGATTCCCTGACTGCAGTGATGATCCTACAGTCTTATCACTGGCTCCAACAGGTCTAATTCATCTGGGGAAATTTGTAAACCAATCTGTGGATTTTCATATCCTCACTGCTACACCCGAACCGGTGGGTACTACTATTCCCTCTACGATCTAACAACACTCCCATGCTATCTACAAACCTAGTGGACGCTACGGCTACACCCGCAGTGTCACAACACTCTAGCACTATCTGCCAACCTTCTGAATGCTACGGCTACACCCGCAGACTTACAACACTCTAGCACTATTTGGCTGCTGTTGAATGCTATGGCCACACCCGCAGACTTACAACACTCTCACACTATTTGGATGCTAGTGCATGCTACCGCTACACCCGCAGACTTACAACACTTTCTCACACTATCTTCATTGTTTATTACTAATTCGAACTGTAACATCCCAAGACCAGATATATCTTATAAGCTCTTGTTCTGTGGTAAAGTGTCAAATTTAGCCCTTATTGAGAAAAGGTGGTAAATGAGTACGCGGGGCGTACTCGAGTGTACACTTAGCGTACTCATATGCGTGTTTTTGATGTGGAAGCCACCTAGTACGTTGGGCATACCATAGGGTATGGTGGGCGTACTAGGCCCAGAGTGAAAACCCTAAGTTAGGGTGTATCCCCTATATAAGGATATGATGGCCTCATTCCTGGCCACCATTCTCAGACAACAAACCCCCCTAAACCCTAAACCCTCATTCTTGGAGCTTATAAGTGCATTTGAGAGCCCTTGAGGGATTTTGTGTGTTCTTGGAGTGAAGGAGAAGCTTTGGAGAAAAAGTAGTGAGAGTCCAGGCCCTTGGATCTGAGCATATTTGTCTTGGGAGCTTCATATAGAGGTATACAGATTCAAGCTTTCTCACTCAATTATTTTGTGCAACATAATAGAGTATTTTAGGGGTTTGTCCCAAAATTTTCAGAGTGGTATAGTGCCATAAGATATTTGAGCTCCAGAGACTATGAGCAACCTCTTTGAGTGTATTTAGTGGTATAGTGCCATAAAAATCTAGACTTCGACGTTGGAATCAAGCCATGCATGAGATATGAGCATTTAGATATCAAAAAGTGAGAGTTTGGTGTGTTTGTGACCTTATGATCCATGCAAAGGCTTAAAGTCACTGACTTTATGGAGTAAGAGCTATTAGGAAGTCCAAATCTGTGATATGAGCCAAGGTCTTAACTGATTAAGACCAAAAGAGTAGAAAGAGTTAAATTGGGATGTACGCTGAGCGTAATCCCAGTACGCACATCGCAGGGTCGAGCATCCCTGATGCCTACATGGTAGCAGAGTACGCCTAACGTAGGAGGTTGGTACATGCAACATACACACTGTTGTTGACTTTTGGTTGACTTTTAGGGTTTGGTCAAATTTGTGGACTATTAAGGCCAAGAAGGGGTAAAATGGACTTTTACCCTTCTGTGAGTTTGTAGAAGGGTTAATATAGCTTCTTGAGAGCCGTTATTAATTAGGGATAATTATCGTATGTGTTAGGCGGAGACTAGATCAGGGATTTGAGTTCGAGGTTATCCAATTCTTACGAGGTGAGTCTTCTCACTATACTTACCATGAGTGGTATCTTTATATGACTGAGGTGTCTTATGTGCTTACCTGTGTTTTGAAATATTATGCATTATGTCTTTGTGATTTATATTGAGTATTGTTATTATGAGCTTATTGAGTTAGGACCGGAGGGTCCACCCGAGTTGTGGGACCGGAGGGTCTCCACTGAGACACATTGACCGGAGGGTCGTATTGAGTTAGCCTTGAGTGGCTAATGTGATGTGTGTGGTATGAACTCACTAAGCTTTGTGCTTACCATGTTATGTGTTATGTGTTTCAGGTACTTCTCAGGATCTCGGGAAGGCACCGACTTGATTGTACACACATCCGCATTGGAGATATGGTTTTGGAGGATCCTAGATTTGTGATAAACAATTTTTGAAAAATGTGTTGATATATTGATACTTGTGATGTTTGAGAAATTATGGCATGTGATTTATTATGTTTTGAAATGAAAATTTTGGTTTTGAAAATTTCGGTGTTACAAGTTGGTATCGGAGTTTTGGTTTGAGGGATTCAGATGCACCCCCAGGTGTGTTTGAACTCAAACTGAGGATTTGAGAAAAAATTTCAAAAGAAACGGTTTTTCTAAAAAGAGAAAGGTTTTTAGAGAAAACGAGCCGGAGCAGCGTGTACAAGCAGCGAGAGCCCGAACGGTGATTTCCCAAAATACCTTACTTTTTGTATTATGAGATATTAGAAATGCATGCGAGAGAGTAGGCTAGGTATTTCATATTCTAGGGCTAGAGTTTCCTGATTTGTGATGCCTTAGCATAGGAGATGTTATTGATCAGTGTTATCTGTCATCTTCCCTTAGCATGTGCTAAGTTCAGAGTTGAGGAGTAATCTAGGATAGATACTTAGATGAACATGTGAGTAGCCTACTGAGAGAGTAGTCTGATATTTATGAGAGATAGGGTACTTGGGAATAAGAATCCTAGGAGGAGGACTTGGGGTGACTGCAGGTTAGGTGCGGAAGGTAGTATTAGGCCCGTACTACTGAAAGCACCAGGCTTGTATGGATTCCAAGTAAGAATCCTTAGGATTCTAAGGAACAAGTAGGGATGAGCGGTCGAGTGTGAGTATGCTCAAAGCAAGTCTCTAATGATTTTCGTGTTGTGTTTTAGAGACATCATGGTGGTTACGCACCACAACCCTGAGAGTAGTGGGACTAGCGATGATGAAATTTGCAGGATGATTCATGATGAGGTGGCCACAGCCATTCGAGAGGCGATTCCTGAGATGTTTGGGTCTATTAAGACCACTCTGATCGAGACATTTGATGAGCGATATGCTGCTATTTCTGAGGCGGCTGCTGTTACATCTGTCGTTGCTGCCAGACCACAGGGAGGTGAGTCGTTGTTGTATCGCGAGTTCAGCAACACGAAGCCACCTGAGTTTGATGGGACACAGGATCCGATTGCTGCTATGAGGTGGATCTCTGATATTAAGGGATGTTTTACGCATGTTCATGCCCAAAGCATTTGAGGGATCGGTTCGCATTGAACCAGCTTCGCTTGGGAGCGAAAGACTGGTGGAAGTTTGTGACAGCCAGTTTTACTCGTGCAGAGCATACTGCAATGACTTGGGAGAGGTTTACTTTGATGTTCCGAGATGAGTATGTTCCCCCGGTGGAGAGGAAACAGTTGGCCCAAGAGTTTTTGTCTCTCAAGTAAAAGACATAGTTGGTGACTGGGATTACACGGATGTTTCACGAGAGGGCGTTATTCTGTCCCGAGCATGTGTCGACTGAGCAGGCATGCATGAGCTGGTATTTGAGCATTTTGAGGAGGGATATTAGATAGTTCGTGGCGAACTCGTATTATCGGACATTTGATGAGCTTCGGGAAAATACCAGGAGGAGGGAGATCGAGCTGGAGACTCAGGCTGGGGAGGAGGTGGAGTCTCAGGGAGAGATCGAAGGCCAACACAGTCTCGGCCGGCAACGAAGCGGGCTAAGCCCGCTGATGCAAGGAATGGGGTCCAGAAGGGCCGCACTTGTGGAAAGTGCAACAAAAGTCATGAGGGGTCGTGCCGAGCGGGGATTTGCGACAAATGTGGCAAGGAGGGGCACATGGCGAAGGATTTACCCAAGGGGTTTGCTGTTTGCTTCCACTACAACCAAACCGGCCATCAGAAGGCCAAGTGACGCCAACTTCTTCAGGGATCAACTCAGGGATCTGCACCTGCTGCTTTGCGTGCTACTAATAGTCGGCCGGCCACCGGCGAAGGCCAAGGTTCCGAGGGCTCGTAGGAGAGATTTTCAGCTGACAACGAAGGAGGTCCGCGCAACACCTGATGTCGTGGTCGGTACGTATTTCCCTTATTCATTTATTTTGAGATATATTGTGATTATTTTGTGCTATATTTAGGTACATTTCTTGTGAGTTCTGTATCTACTTTGGTGTTATTTGACTCGGGTGCGAGTCGATCCTTTGTGTCTTTAGCTTTTAGTCGTCATATTAGTATCCGACGTGAGGCGTTGAGTCGACCTTTGAGGGTTTCTATAGCTGATGAGCATAAGGTATTTGCTACTGATGTATTCCGAGGGTGTGTGTTGGAGTTTTCTGGTGTCGAGTTTCTGATTGATCTGGTACCGATTGCGATGGGTGATGTATGCGTCAACGTGGCAAGGATTGGTTGAGTCGTTTTGGGGCAGTGATTGACTATGAGCGTCAGTTGGTGACTATATGAGACCCTAGTGGGTGAGTTCTTACAGTGTATGGCGAGGGTACCTGATCCGGGTTAGCTTTCTGCTCTGCCGCCAGGGCGAGGCAGAGTCTACAACAGGGTTGTGTGGGCATCTTGGCGTATGTGATGGATATGTGGGTTGCCATAGAGAGGCCGAGTTCTATCGCCGAGGTTCCAATAGTGTGCGAGTTTCCTAATGTTTTTTTAGAGGAGTTGTCAGATGTGCCTCCTGAGAGGCATGTGGAGTTCCGGATTGATTTAGTTTTAGGTGCGGAGCCTATTTCCAAGGCACCCTATCGCCTTGCACAACCAGAGATGCAGGAGTTATCCTCACAGCTCCAGGAGCTGTTCGGGAAGGGATTTATCAGACCGAGTAGCTCACCATGAGGAGCGCCAATTCTTTTTGTCAAGAAAAAAGATGGTTTACACTGAATGTGTATTGATTACCGGGAGTTGAACAAGCCGACGGTCAAGAACCGTTATCCACTTCTGAGGATCAACGATTTATTCGATCAGTTGCAGGGTGTAACGCCAGTAGATCAAGGCTAGTCAATTTAGAGACGATAAGCGTCAAAAATGACTTTTTGATGGAAGATTATTTAGAGTGATTAATCTTAACTAAGTTTTAGTATATGTTACAAGGATTCCGTACATATAAAGAACGCCAAAATCCGAGTTATAACGAAGAAGTTATCACCTATCGAAGTTTCGCGACAGAACCGACACGACATAGCGCGACGTAAATAGTGAATTTACGTTAGAGCGATATTTAGACTTAGCGATCTAAACAAAAGTTGTAGAGTTCATTAAACCGAGAGCGTGCATAAAAAGAACGACCAAATTTGACTTCGTATGAGGAAGTTATGATTTTTCCGAAGTTTTGACTTAGCAGTATGCAGCCCGAATCCTCGATTTGAGATTGAGTGATTTTCAGCCGAAACAATCTAAATGACAATTGAAGATCTCATCGATAGTCGTGAAACGATAAAGAGATAAGCAGAAACGGACGCCAGATGAAGAAGTTATGAATTTATAACGGAGTTTTCCTGTCCCGGCCTACTAAAAATAATATAAAAGTAATATATTTATAATATATCAAAATAAAGTAAAAATTAGCCAACGGAGTCTAAACGAGAGTTGTAGATCATATTCTCACTTACGCGTCGATATAAAGAATGTCAAAAACGGAGTTCGTATGCGAAAGTTATGAATTTCTGAAGTTTGGGGCGCGAAACCGCAAAACTGTCAGCCACCACGACGTGGTAAAAGTGCCACGACGTGGCAGGAGCTCTGGAGTCTGTCAGAACCACTTGCAATGACGCATGCAGTGACGACCCAGCCACCACGACGTGGTAAACCGTACCACGATGTGTCAAGGGCAAATTTTGCCCTATACATAGATTTGAAGGACCGGCCGAGTTTGGGTTGCTCCAGCTCCTCTCTCTCACTCCCGATACCCTCTATAGCCATCCCGAAGTACCCCCCCCCCCCCCCCCCCGAAGCCCCGGTTTCAACCTGAGACCTGAATCAAGTCCCGAAGCCCGAAGATCTAAAGAAGTAAGATTCCTGAGCCGAAGCTCTGCCCGCGAGAAGCCCGGTTTTTGTGAAGATCTTCCAGATCTACCGAAGAATACTACTTCTACAAGTCGTAGTGTTGTCCGATCATCTTCTGATCAAGTAAGTGTATAGTTACTTTCTTCTAACACATAAATATTAAGTATTGGCTATGAACTACATGTTATGTGTTTATATATATTGTTGTTTATATGTGTGAGTGTATAGTTACTTTCTTCTAACACATAAATATTAAGTATTGGCTATGAAATACGTGTTATGCATTTATATATATATATATTGTTGTTTATATGTGTGAGTGTATAGTCCCTTTCATAAACACGACATTAATACAAGTATTTTTTGAATGTATTAAGTATATGTTTTGGGTGAGTGTGTAGTCACTCTCTTCTAACACATAAATATGAAGTATTTTCTATGAAATACATGCTATGTGTTTATATATTGTTGTTTATTTGAGATAAGTGTGGAATGGATGTTTTATATAGTTTTTTTAAATGAGTTAAACTGTATATGTATTTTATATCGACAAATATGTTGGGTAGAACATGGATAGATGAGATAGTTGGTATGTGATAAAATGATGAGGTATGAAAGATGATTAAGCATAATATTTGTAGATGCACCAAATAGAGAATGACTTAATGCTAGCAGATACGCTTAAGCATAATATTGGTAGACGCACCAAATAGATAATGACATAATACTAGTAGATGCACTTAAGCATAATATTGGTAGATGCACCTAAAAGAAAATGTCATAATGCTAGAAGATGCGCTTAGGAATAATATTGGTAGAGGCACCAAATAGAGAATGTCATAATACTAGCAGATGCACTTAAGGATAATATTGGCAGATGCGCCTAATAGTGAATGTCGTAATCCTGGCAGAGGCGCTTAAAGGATACTGTTGGCAGATGTGCCTTCTGTAGCAATGGAAGTTTGTGCTAATTCCTTAGGTCAATCCTTAGGAATGAATGAAGGAAGGATAGTTGATTGATATGGTAAAACCTTAAGAAATAAAGAAGATAATGGGGATGGGTAATTAGGTTGATTGTTTGATGATTGAATATAATAATTATATTATTGTGGGTCGAAAACCCTATATGCTCACCAGGCTCCCAAGCCTGACCCACACAATTTTCTTTGTATCACAGGTATCAATACGAAGACATATTTCACTGAGAGATTTAAAGGATATGTAAATCATTAGTGTAAATAAATGTAAGTTCTGTTTATGCTTATGTGTCTGTATCGGAACATGACATCCCGAGTTTTTGTTATATAATGAAAATACATTCTCTTTGAGAAACATTTTAATAAATTCTTATCATATTTGGTTACGGGAACAAATTCCGCAACTGTTTTCTTTAAAAGATTACTCTGATTTTAAAAACAAGCATAAACAAATCGGTCTTTTCTGGCGGTGAAATTGGGGATCTCACACAGGGGGCATCTTGGTTTTCCAAGATTGATTTGAGATCTGGATATCACCAAATGAGAGTATGTGAGGAGGATATTCAGAAGACGACCTTTAGAGCTCGTAATAGACATTACGAGTTTATGGTGATGCCTTTCGGGCTAACCAATGCACCGACAAGGTTCATGGATCTCATGAACCGGGTGTGTAGGCCTATGTTAGACTGGTCGGTGATCGTGTTAATCGATGACATGTTGGTGTATTCAAGGTCCAGAGAGCAGCATGAGGAGCATCTTCGAGAGGTTCTTGGGGTATTGAGGACGGAGAGGGTATATGCCAAATTTTCTAAGTGTGATTTTTGGTTACGAGAGGTCCAGTTCCTAGGACACCTCGTTAATCAGAATGAGATATTGGTCGATCCAGCCAAGATTGAGGCAGTTATGCGATGGGAGGTGCCGAGCTCCCCATCCGAGATCAGGAGTTTTCTGGGATTGGTTGGCTACTATCAGAGATTTATCAAGGATTTCTCCAAGATTGCGGTTCCTCTCACCAGATTGACCCAGAAGGGCGTTACTTTTGGTTGGGGGCCTGAGCAGCATGCATCATTCGAGACTCTTTGCCATAGATTGTGCGAAGCTTCGGTGTTAGTCCTTCCGGAGGGAGTGGAGGACTTTGTGGTCTATTGCGGTGCATCTATCTCAGGGATGGGTGTAGTGTTGATGCAGAGGGGTCACGTGATAACATATGCATCGAGGTAGCTGAAGCCTCATGAGACTAGGTATCCCACCCATGATTTGGAGTTACGGGCGGTGGTGTTCGCCCTCAAGATTTGGCGCCACTATCTTTATGGTGTCCGATGTACCATATACACGGACCATAATAGCCTGAAGTACCTGATCGATCAGCCTAACCTGAATATGAGATAGAGGAGATGGTTGGATGTAGTGAAAGACTATGACTATGAGATTTTATATCACCCAGGCAAGGCTAATGTGGTAGCCGATGCCTTGATTCGCAGAGCTGAGAGCCCTCCGATTCGGGATGTGTGTATGAGGATGACGGTGATGACTCTAGTCTTAAATACCATCCGAGAGGATCAGCTGGAGGCTGTGAGACCAGAGAACCGCAAGAGAGAGCATGTGATTAGGCAGGTGTCCGAGTTTCTGATGGACAGTCGTGGGCTTATGACCTTCGGCGGATGGAATTGGGTGCCCTATACAGGTGGATCTCGTTGTGTATTGATGGAAGAGGGTCATATATCGAGATTCTCGATCCACCCAGGGGCCACTAAGATGTATTTGGATCTGAAAAGACACTATTGGTGGCCCTGTATGAAGAGATACGTGGCATGGGTTATAGAGAGGTGCTTGACCTGTCGTCGGGTTAAGGCGGAGCACTAGCGTCCACATGGTCCTTTGCAGCCTTTAGAGATTCCCCAGTGGAAGTGGGAACATATTTCATAGAATTTATCACCAAATTACCGAGAACTGTGTGTGGGGTTGACGCGATTTGGGTGATTATGGACTGGATAACGAAGAGTGCTCATTTCCTTGCTATCAGTGAGAGCTCTTCTACAGAGAGGCTGGTTGAGATTTATGTGAGATAGGTGGTAGCTCGGCATGGAGTTCCGATCTCGATAGTGTCAGATCGAGATGTGCGCTATACTTCTAGGTTCTGGAAGAAATTTCATGAGGATTTGGGTACCCGGTTACATTTTAGTACCACTTACCATCCGCAGACAGATGGGCAGAGCGAGCGGACGATTCAGACACTTGAAGACATTTTGCGTGCATATGTTATGGACTTCGAAAGAAGCCAGGACACTTACTTTCCATTGGCTGAGTTTTCTTACAACAACGGCCACCATTCCAGCATTGGTATGCCTCCTTTTGAGCTTTTATATGGGAGGAGGTGTCGGACTCCCGTTTGTTGGGGAGAAGTAGGGCAGAGAGTGATGGGCGGCACTGAGATACTGTTGAAGACGACTGAGCAGATTCAGCAGGTCGGACAGAGGTTACTGACGCCTCAGAGTCGCCAGAAGAGTTATGCAGACAGGCGACGATCCAAGCTAGAGTTTAGGTTTGAGATTTTGTCCTCCTGAAGGTATTCCCATGGAAATGGGTGATCCCATCCAGGAAGTGGGGCAAGTTGGGGCCCCGATACATCAGTCCTTTTAGAGTGACCGCCAGAGTGGGTAGGGTAGCATGTCGATTGGAGCTACCTACAGAGTTGAGCCAGATCCATAACCCCTTCCATGTGTCCCAGTTGACGAAGTGTGTAGCCGATAATATGGCAATGGTTCCATTGGACGACATTCAGGTTGATGTGAGCCTAAATTATATTGAGAGATCGATTACGATTTTGGATTAGAATATTAAGGTTCTGAGGAGCAAGGAGGTGCCTCTGGTTTAGGTCCAGTGGCAACATCGGAAGGGATACGAGATGACTTGGGAGCCGGAGTCTGAGATGCGAGAGCAGTATCTAGAATTATTTCCAGAGCATGACTTCGAGGGCGAAGTCTGATTCTAGTGGGGGGGAATTGTAACATCTAAAAACCAGGTATATCTTATAAGCCCTTGTTCTGTGGTAAAGTGTCAAGTTTAGCCCTTATTGAAAAAAGGTGGTAAATGAGTACGCGGGGTGTACTCGAGTGTACGCTTAGCGAACTTATATGCGTGTTTTTGACGCGGAAGCTGCCTAGTATGCTGGGCATACTAGGCCCAGAGTGAAAACCCTAATTTAGGGTGTGTCCCCTATATAAAGGATATGATAGCCTCATTCCTAGCCACCATTCTCAAACAAAAAACCCTCTTAAACCCAAAACCTTCGTTATTGGAGCTTGTGAGTGCATTTGAGAGCCCTTGAGTGATTTTGTGTGTTCTTGGAGTGAATGAGAAGCTTTGGAGAAGAACGAGTGAGAGTCCAGGCCCTTGGATATGAGCATATATGTGTTGGGAGATTCATATATAAGTATAAAGCTTCAATCTTTCTCACTCATTTGTTTTGTGAATCATAGTAGAGTATTTTAGGGTTTTGTCCCAAATTTTGGAGACTTTATGAGATATTTGAGCTCCATAGACTATGAGCAACCTCTTTGACTGTATTTAGTGGTATAATGCCATAAAAATCCAGACTTGGACGTTGGAATCAGCCATGAAAAGGCTTAAAGTCATTGACTTTATGGAGTAAGAGCTATTAGGAAGTCCAGATTTGTGATATGAGCCAAGGTCTTAACTGATTAAGACCAAAAGAGTAGAAAGAGTGAAACTGGGACGTACGTTGAGCGTAATCCTAGTACGCGCAACATAGGGGTCGAGCATCCCCGATGCCTGCATGGTAGCAGATTACGCCCAACGAAGGAGGTCGGTACGTGCAGCGTACGCTCTGCCGTTCACTTTTGGTTGACTTTTAGGGTTTGGTCAATTTGTGGACTATTAAGGCCAATGAGGGGTAAAATGGTCTTTTACCCTTCTGTGAGTTTGTAGAAGGGTTAATCTAGCTTCTTGAGATCCGTTATTAATTAGGGATAATTATTGTATGTGTTAGGCGGAGGCTAGATCGGGGATTCGAGTTCGAGGTTATCCGATTCTTACGAGGTGAGTCTTCTCGCTATACTTACCATGAGTGGTATCTTTGTGTGACTGAGGTGTCATATGTGCTTACCCGTGTTTTGAAATATTATGCATTATGACTTTTTGATTTATGTTGAGTATTGTTATTATGAGCTTATTAAGTTAGGACCGGAGGGTGCGCCCGAGTTGTGGGACTGGAGGGTCTCCACTGAGACACACTGACTTAAGGGTCGTATTGAGTTAGCCTCGTGTGGCTAATGTGATGTGTGTGGTATTTTGGGGAACTCACTAAGCTTCGTGCTTACCGTGTTATGTGTTATATGGTTTTGGAGGATCTTGGATTTGTGATAAACAATTTTTGAAAAATGTGTTGATAAATTGATACTTGTGATTTTTGAGAAATTGTGGCCTGTGTTTTATTATGTTTTGAAATGAAAATTTTGGTTTGAAAATTTCGGTGTTACACGAACACCCCCAATATCAAGCATACACGCGACCTATCATCCCAAACTGAACTCATCTCCTAAATGGAATCCCCAACCTGATTTCCTAAGGCTTGCAATCAAACATTCCCGGAAAGCAATCTATTTATTGGTAAGTTTTTCGGACTTCTAACTCAGACTATCCTCGATCCATATAACCGCTTGGACTGTCTTCCTTCCTGACTAAGATGCTAAACTTATTCCAGTTCCAAAACTGATCCTGTTTCCGAATCCCTAAACGATTCTCCCCCATTTTGATTCCACTACCATCTTACAACACACTATTCTGGAAGGATTCTTAATACTTCTTACCATCCCATGACCATTCTGCTGGAAACCACTCTTACCATTTCTAGTGTTCCAATACCTTCCAATTAATAACGATTACTAAGACAACCGAATCCTGTCGCTGCTGGATAACCATCCTGCAGAACCCTGACTCCAAACCTTCCACAGAACACCCCTGATCCGATCTCGACCATAAACTAAGATGACAATGTACACTCCCAATCCCGCAACTGAGGAAATGATCTTTCGCTACCCACTAATGATTCTCGGTATGCAATTGGCATATGACAATTCTTAAAAATATAATCCAAACACAAACAGGAAAATAAACCCCTAGGTTCACTTACTCAAAACTCAATGAGATTCTAAAACGATACAATTGTTGTTTAAGAGTAATTACATCATAGTTTAATTATGGATAGGGGAATTCAAATTACATATCAACGATCTATTGTGGCTTGATCTTGACTTCTTGCAGAAGTACCCGTGGTGAATCCTGTGCATCCCCAACAACTATGTGGGGGAAATTTGCCCTGATGTGACCCGACTGATGACAACGATGACACAATTCTACCTCCAACGTGCATTCTTGGCGATTGTAACCCATCCACCCGCACCTTCCGCACTTAGACCTGCTATGAACATCCTTTTGTACCCCTTCGTCCTTCGTGGAACCGTCACGACCCCTCGGGTTTTTGACTCCTGCTACAGCTGCACCCAACTGATCGGTTTGTCGACTCAGACCATGTTCCCGCTTCCTCTTCCCCAGGTGTCCATCCAAACCAATCTTCTCCTCCTGAGTTACCTCGTCCATCCCGTTAACCGCCTGAAAATCTAAGGTCCGTCTCTCGAGTCTGGCGACCACTCTATCAGTGACACACCCAATGATGTTGGGTAACTCCTCTCATAGGGCACACGAAACCTCCACAGTGATCCATTCATGTGCTAGACTCCCTTGAATACAAGGTGCATAACTCACCTCCTTGACTGAACCAAATATTACAGGCGTCTGCTCCAAGATACTGCGGGCAATCTCAGATGAAATAAACCCCTTCATCTGCTCATCGGGCTGCCCGGCTCCAGAACCAGAGCTTGATCCCTCACCAGTACCTGAATTGCCTAACGATCTACCACGTAGCGTCACTATACTGCATCATAACATAACAACCATTAGAATACTCCTCACTATCAAGGGATCACACATGTACTATAAGTTCCTCGATTTTACTCAACCCTCCTTGACTCGACTACGGATCCTCTGTTTTCAGTAATACGGGCCCATACTACCCTCCGCATCTATCCGTACTTTCCTCAAGAACTGCCTTGAATCCACCAAGTTCCTTCTACTACTACTACTGTTGATCTCATGCTAATCTCATCCTAGGCTTTCCCTAGGGTAATCACCAACCCACTCTCCGCCATCATCTGCATAAAAAGTCCCTGCTATCTTCCCCTAGCTAGCTCGTGAATACTATTACATATCACTAAGACTAGATAATTCTTCAAATGAGAGATCCTACCCTACAACGGTTGGACTCAAACGAGAGCTGCGCAATAGAGCTAGACCTAACCTTCTGAAATTATTTAATCATTGCAATACGTAACTTAACATATTCATTTACTAGTTAGTAAAAGATAACTAGAACTCCTTAAAGCACAAAGCAAACAACATTCGAGCATCGAGTAAACAACATCAAGCATATAAAATTCAAGCCATCACTGACTAATCTGTACTAGCATGTGTTTCATAAAGCTGAGATACATATAATAGGCACATAAGACATCCTTCGTAGATCCTTAGTCCTAATTGTAACATCCCTACTCCCAGGTATAATATTTATACATTTATTTATGAGTTGTTTGAGCAACTCGTCGAGTAGAGACGCATTGGCCATGTGGGTTTTAATGACCAACTCGATGAGTCGGAGGGACCAACTCACCGAGTTGGCACTGTGAGTGGAAACCTTAAATCTCCGCGGTTGCATCCTATTTAAAGGACCTTAAGCTCTTATTTCCGCCTCACCAGCCTCTCTACTCCCCTCTGTGAAACCCTAATCGTCTATATTGAGCTAAGAGAGAAAAAGAGTTAATCTTTGTGCATTTTAGGGCATCTTTTGAAGAAAAGAGAAGAGTATCAAGGCAAGGAACGAGAAGAGACTGTTGAATCAGGTGTTACTTCTGTTGGATTAGGTGTCTAAGCCCATAATTATAATTGGTATGTACTTGACCTAAAAGTAGCATGGTCCATTTGGGTTGCATATCACGAGGAAAATTTGATAGGATGGACTTTTGAGAAGAGGTTATTTGTGATTTATTAATATATTATAAGTTCTAATATATTAATATGAAATAATATGATTTAATTAGTATTGATCAAGAATTAATTTGGAATTAATTTAGTGATCAAAAGAGAGTAATTAAATTAATGGGGACTAATTGTGTAAATTATATATATATATATATATATATATATATATATATATGGTTTAGGCTTATGATACATGATGGACTAAGTTTATGGAAGAATCCATAAAGAGTTAGCCCACTTGAATCATGGATCATGGATAATAAGCCCAAGATTATGGATTAGGTTTTACCCATGACTCATGGATTCCTAACACACACACACACACACATATATATATATATATATATATATATATATATATATATATATATATATATGACTCCATGGCTAAAATCGGATGCCCTAGTGCTCTTGGAGTTCCCATAACCGATTTTGAGTGCAAGAAAACTCTCTCAAAA
Organism: Lactuca serriola; assembly: GCF_051521515.1. Taxonomy (NCBI): domain Eukaryota; kingdom Viridiplantae; phylum Streptophyta; class Magnoliopsida; order Asterales; family Asteraceae; genus Lactuca; species Lactuca serriola. The sequence continues at coordinate 86,784,539 of NC_136408.1, forward strand.
GTCATCATTTGTCCAAGGTGTGTTGTGAACCATTTGAGGCATCACACTTGGGGTGCTAAGTTCTTAAAAGGCCAAAACTACAAGCTACAACAAAGAGGTAACTCTATAACTCAACCCTATGTTATTTATATCAATTGTATGCTAGTTGTAGGTTTCAAGCTTTGGAAACAATATTGCATGTATAATTAGAGAAAACATAGATCCAAAGCTTTTAGGGTTGTATGTGCACCATAGGATATTGTAGTATACAAAACCCAACAGTGGTATCAGACCCATGGGTTGTTTTCTATTATATTTGATGCTTGCTTATTTTTCAAAGCTAAAAAGATCAGTTTTTGGAATCTGTATGTTCACCATGAGGTGGTAAAAATTGCCACGAGGTGGTGACAGACCTAATGGCAGATTTCGTTTTTCTTGGCTTAATTTGGATTTGGATAATTACTATAAATTTTTTTGTTGATAAAAATTTGATTTTTATGTTATGAAAATAATTATCCTCATCTTAATTAAAAGATAATTATCAAAATTTTAAGATAACTGGCGGTTTATATGATAAAAAAAAATTCTTGTAAATTGTTGATATGAATTATCTTGACTTGTGAGTTTTAACTAGATCATAGATAAATTATTTGATAATTTTTATTAGTTAAAATTATGATCTAAATGTTTTTAATGAAATCCATAATTTGTCCTTGAAAAATGAAAAGTCTCACTTTTAGATGTTTTTAAAGTCTTCCATAACTTGTCCTCAAGTTATGGAACATGAAAGTTTTTCCATAAAAATCACATTAAATTCATAAGTTATGGAAACCAAAAGTTTTTGAAAAGTTCAAAACTCGTCCTCAATTTGTAAAGTTATACTTATGAACACTTTAATTCCAAACCCTAGAATTTTAAAAGTAAAAATTCAACCCTTATAATATTATAATATTAAAAGTTAATACTTATATATATATATATATATATATATATATATATATATATATATATATGTAAGAGTAAGTCAGTCTTACCGTTAGTAGGTTTCAATCACGAAGCCAATCTATAAGAGAGTATAAGGGCACTGCCTATAAAATGGCAGTTTAATGGTTGTCTACTCTCACCCATCGCTTCCTTGACTGGTGGAGGGTCGTTATCCGAATGGGTAGGATAGGACACTAATTCTCATTATAAGTATAATGATAATAATAAAGTAACTAAACTTTTATTGAATTGCCAATCTAAGTTACTTTAGGAAAAATGTGAATATGGTGCTATCCCATCAATTTTCACCTTGTTAAGTCGTTAGTGGAGCGTGTGTGGTTCACCAGCACACTAATATGGGACTGACAGTGTGTGGCAAAGGGTAGCTCGATGTTTGTCATAGATCAATGGAGCGTGTGTGATTAACCGAAACATTGATTAGGTGATAAATGACATCGAGAGTACCAAGCTAATTTGCATGGTTATTCACACCTTGTTTGTGATCCTCGGTATCTCAGTCACAAACTTGAAGGGCATAATCGAGATTTAAACATGCTATTGAAAAGTTCAATGAATCTCAAATGATCTAGGAATTTTAGTCCAATTAAAACTTAATAATTAATTTCGTTTTTCACGGTGGAAATTGGTAAATCGTCATTTACCTACCTTCAAATATTTTACAATTGGATTACGACATCCCTCTTTCGAATTGTAAAATATTGTGTTGGGTCCTTGCCTTAAAATTTCATTTGGGTGTTATATTAAGGACTTAAATCAACTAACTTGAATTTCTCCTTCATAGATGTCTAGTTTTGACAACTATGGTCTTCCTTATGCTTTTGGAATAATCTTTCCTAATGAAGATGATATCCCAAATGGCGATCAAGGTGAAAGATTAATCCCTTTGTCGTGCATTAATGGGACTGGAAATCATACTTCACTTCCTCCACCTCCTCCAATTATTTTCCCTAACCCACAAGTTCAAAGACTTGAAAAGTTCAAGGTCACTCAATCCCTGTTGGTAGGTAAACACAAAGAAGGAAAGTTTGTATGTGCTCACGTCTTGGAGATGAAGTTACATATTGACGGGCTTGGAGAGTTGGTTGTGGAAGTGTAACATCCCAAATTTCAAGACCAAATATTTCATTTTTGAATTAATATTTTATAAAACATTTTACCAAAACATTGTCAATAAAAGAACACATTACAAAATCATAATGTTGTGTCCCAACCCATGACATCAAAAGTAATGAAAATCAGAGTACAATCCCAGAAACCCAATGCGGAAACCATGTGTGTGTGATGCACTGCTATACCGCTGGCTCCTTCCCCTTTGACGAAGAGGTACCTGAAACCAAAACTGTAAGCACAAAGCTTAGTGAGTTTCCCCATCATACCACATACAATATCATATCATCGGTATCTTTCAACCGGTAACTGCCATAAGTATCTTTCAACCAGTATTTGCCATCAGTATCTTTCAACCGGTAATTGCCATCGGTATCTTTCAACTGGTACCTGCCATCGGTATCTTTCAACCGGTAACCGGGGACTATTTCACCCCCTACTGCTATCATACAGTCAGGCATGTCTAGGTACTGACCTACCCTTCGATCCTAACGACCGATGTCAGGGAAAAACTATTCCCTACTACTACCACTAACAAACACATTGCATATCATACAGACATATCTTATGACCATATCACATAAACATACCAAGATAATCATCACAGAGACAATTATCCACCAAATACGCCGACATTGTGGCCTTAGAGCCACCCCTACCGGAAGGTAACTCACCTCGATGTCGTGCAGTGTCTGAACTATCTTCGGCGTACAAGTCGACTACCTACGACCCCTTGATCCCTACAAGACAATAATTCAAAGTTATTAATTTGAGTATGCAACCCTAACCAGGGTCATACCAATATAGTCAAAGTCAACATTAGTCAAAGTCAACTTCCAGTTGACCTGACTTGCGTCGAGTCCATACCCCTCAACTCGATGCAAATCCCCGTCTACACTCATCAAGTCTGGCAAGAACTCGATGGGTTCTTCTTCGATCTTACCCTCAGGTCCAACTTCATCTGACTCGTCGAGTTCACCTTCAACTCATCGAGCCCACCTCCATCTTATGAACAAGTCCAGTCTACGACTCGTCGAGTTGTATGAAAAACTTGTCAAGTCCTTAGGAGATTCCCTTGGACTCGCCGAGCCTAATCTAAGAACTCATCGAGTCCCATGACTCCTAGGCCCTCTAATGAGCTTGAACTTGTCGAGTCCCATGTTTATTACGCTCCGACTCGTCGAGTCCCAAGAACGAATCGCCAAGTTCACTCTTGACCATCACCATACAGTCGATCTAAAGGGGTCTTAACACACCAAAACCATAAACTTGGCCTCCTAATGCCCATTTTACACATAAAGTCCCGAACTTGAAGCACATGCAAGGGGTTTTTGGCTCAAAAAAGCCATAAGAAGTGACCTACAAGAGGCATGGGGCTCTCATGGCCATAAAGTTGGCACCTTTATGCCATGAGACCCCTCCTAAGGCCCTATCTGAAGTCAGACCCCATTCAATTCCTTCATAATCCAAAAAATGGCTTAGAAAGCCCCCAAAATCCTAACTCTAAAGATGAATAATCACATAGAAGACCAAGACATGAGATTTTTACCTTGAATGAACCGGAAATGGAACAAATCTCCTGGATCTTTATGATGGGTTTTATGCATAAGAACAATCCTATGTGCTCATACAAACCCTAATGCTTGGATCTAGGTTTCTCTATTGTACATGCTTTGAATCCAAGACTAATAACCTTAGATCTAACATATTATAAACTGAATTAGGGTTTATAGAATTACCTTTAATTGTTATATAGTAATAACAATTAATTCCTTGCTTGAATAGGCCTTAGAAAGCTTAGTGCCTCAAGTGCTGCACCTCTAATGGAGTCACAAACACCTTATGCAACTTGGATGAAGAGGAGAAGAGAGGGGAGGCACCAAAAACGGCTGGAAACCCTAATGGAAGACTTGTCCACGTTTTTGGGGCATAGGGGCCCTTTATATACATGTAGGCTATTAGGGTTTACAACTAGGAAACCCTAATTTGACTGCTTAGGCCCTAAGCAGCCCATGGACTCCTTAATCATATCCCTTGGACGATTTCTAATGGGCTTCCCATAGAATTCGTCCAACCTATATATTATTAGGTGATCCATAGCCCAATTATAATTATCTTATAATTACAACTTCAGTCCCCTAAGTTTAATTAATCTCTTTTAGCCACAAAATTAATTAACAATTAATTCTTGACTAATATTAATTAAACAATATGATTTCTCCTTTAATATATTATTCTCATAATATATTAATAAATCATATTTTAAACCTTTCTCTCCTTAATTCATCCTACATATTGCTATGGTGAAGGCAACCCAAAAGGACCATGCTCATAATCGGGTCAAGTACATACCAAAATAGTTATGGACTTAGACACTAATCCAACAGTCTCCCACTTGGATAAGTCTAATAACTATTTTCCGTATGACTTCAGAACCTGATCAGCAATCGTAGCTTTCAAAAGCCGCTGTCAACTCTGATCTTATCAAATAGCGTGTCCTTTAGATAAGGGATTATATATTCCTCCATTCTCAATATATCGTATAGACAAAAGACATGAGTTTCAATCATTCTCTCTATACTGTTTCCCGACTTCCGATTTATGACGACTGACAATAGACTACAATTGAACACATCAACTTAGTCCCGGCTTGGACAAGCGCTTAGGTGTCATCATTAAATCATCGAGAGGCCCACAGATATCGCTTTTATCCCACTTTGGGTAAAAGGAATGGATAAACTTCGACTCAAGTGCTCGCTTGCATTTATTGATCGAGTCACACACAACAATAAGTTTTATAACACCAAGTTACTGGTGCGTTTACTTATTATCAATGTGCAACCGACCAACAAATAACAACTCACATGTCTCGGTTTCAAGAATATACAATATTATCGTCTCACTAATCACTCGTGATAAAACCATGAAGTGATCCAAGTGAGCGTGGGTTTAATCCAATACTCTAATCTTATCAAAGCACTCATGAACTCTGCAGCAAACTTGTGCTATGTCTAAATACTTCAGACAATCTACAGACAGATTCATGACAGTCTTCATTCATACCTACTCCCAACGTATGACCGACTGTGGATGTTTGAATAACCTAGTTATTATGGAAGTCAAAACATGCAAATTGAAACATAACAATAATACTTAATCCTATATGGCCTCAAACTTGTGAGAGTAAATAAAACACTTCTATTTAACCACCATATTGATTACTCATTATTATCGTTTACTGTTTCAGAAAATCAACTTATTACTCGAATTACAACAATAGTTATCCCATGCATAAAGCATGCACACTATGTTTCCTATGGTCCTTACTTTGTGAAATAGATCAATTGAAAAACCTTTTTTTTTTTAATGATGCTAATTTCACAATTCCCAATCCTTATCATTAGTGTAAGAACACAAGGTTCTTTGCTACTATTAGAATATGCTAGATTCTAACATTTTACGCAACGATCCTTTCGTAAAGTCATAGCACAAAAGTCACCAAGACTTGGCTAATGAAATTACAAAGTACTTTCTTAGAAGTTGTTACAAGACAATTCCATAGATGTGAAGTCTCACATTCAAAGTACATTCCTTTGAACATCCTTCTTGCATAAAAGTTTCTAATCTAGACATAGATCCTCAATATCCAACTCCTAATATGGAAACATTTCCACATTTGCCATATGACAACTCATTCTTAATAGAATCTTATCTATTCATAATAATGTCGATATGGTCCATCCAATATCATACTTCCAACTACTCACAAGCGACCAATCCTCAGCGAACTTTGGATCGTCCTTTGATAGTTGTTTAATAATTTTAGTCAAAAACCCATTCTAGTCCTTTTTCCCTCTTAATGCGCTAGACATTTGAAAAATTTTAGAATGGTAAATTATTATAGCATTTGCAATCGATCCTATACCCGAAGTGTATGGGACACGATGCATAATGTCTCACATAAAGATATGATACTTTACCAATCTTTTGCCATAATATTTTATGTGTCATGTTCTCACAATTCGAACTATGAAGAGGGATGCCGTAATCATAATCGAATTTTAAGAACATACAATGTATCCTTTGACTGAAAATATTAAAATTTCTCAATCTAAGCTTCAGATTTTGAAACGAAGTATAATATTCTCTCCCTTAATTATAGCAAAACAATTTTTCAACCCATGCAACTTTGCAAATTGAATCTTTGTTTTTCTATAATTAATATTGCTAACTTGCAATACTTTCCATAATAATCATACAGGCATAACACTTATGCTCCCACTATCATGATGATTATTATTATATAAGCATAACACTTATGCTCCCACTAGCTTTGACATGTATTCAGAAAACAAATGAACTTCCAGAAAACAATGCCTATTGAATTTCTGAAATTCATATTTCTAATACCAGATACTTCGATAAGCCTTTGTCTTAGATAGCTCATATGTGTGTTTAAACAATTCAGAACTTATGTTACTAAGTTCCAAATGTTGAAACTAATTGCCAAATCTCATAATTCGAACTATGGAAAGGGATGCCGTAACCATAATCGAATTTTGAGAATACAATTTTCACAATCGCTATCTTCTTAAAATCTCTTTTAGTGAAAGCATTTCCTCACAGTCATTTTCATGAAGGAGGGAATCTTATGACACTTAGATTTTATGGTGTATGATTTCCTATCCATGTGAATTTGCCAAAACCAAGGTTTGCGACAAATCCAAACTCATATGGACTGAACTTTCTTAATCTTGATTTCTTGCCTTATGGTAACACGAGTGCCCACCATGTCTTCCAAGTAGTTTAGTAACTTGTCCTTACATATCAATGTACTTTCCATCGACTAAGGATCTAGTATGCATTCAAATGAGAACTCATAGAACTCACATACGCAATTAACTCAATTGGAATGGCACAAAAACAAAATAATGTCAGCACGATAGGTTGTAAACCTCAAGTCGTGTGCTAGTGATGATCGATAAGGTTTATTCTTGATTTGTTCTTGAAACCTTTCAAGACCATTAAGACTCCCACTGACTCTTTGACATATAAGATTCTCTTGTCAAGAAACATTTCTTGACAAAGCAAATATTCAAGAGTTAGTGTAGTTCTTATCAAGACAAAATACTTCACATAATTGGTCCTAGTTGGTCTTTGTCTTATCCAAGACAGCACAACTTACCAATTTCAAATGTGCAAGAATAAGAAAACTTTTTCCAAATTCCACATTTGATGAGTGTTATAAACCTACTTAAGACTTTTCACTCAATGTCACAATCTTGACTCTAAGACTTGATATTGGAACAAAGTATGATTGACTTATTGATTTAACCATTTCTACAATACTTGATTCCTCTTTTTAGACATGCAAATGCACTAAGACTCACTTAGAGGATCAATTGAGATATGGTTCTTAATCATTAAGACTTCATCATAAAACACAATAAAAGGTACTCTCCCTTCTTCTTAGAATGGAGAAACTTTTATCTTTCTGCCTTCTTGATTCTTCTTATTCATTCTGCTATTGATTGAAACTATTTCAGTTAACTCAGAACTATACTCAATCTTATAAGTATAACCATATTTACTAAACTTTAGTAAATCATGATGAATATCTTTGTCACTCTTGTGGTAGACTTGATCAACGTACGACCTAGTGTACTCGATCTCCTAGTCCTTCAATTGACACTTTGCCAAAGAATTAGTCTAAGTTTCCCAAATGTGAAAGTTTTTTTTTCATTCATCATGCAACACACATTGCATGATTCCAAGTTTCTGTCCAATTGAAACTTGGGCGATGAGAAACTCTCCCTATTTGGTAAACTTTTGACATTTCCACAAATAACACAATTAAGAATCAAATCCATTATTGCTAATAATAGAAACATTCAAACATCAATTTTTCATACATGCCATCACAAGGATAAATAAATAAGATAAAATCAAAATTCATTTTATTGCGAAAAAAAAATTTGTCCTTGCAATTCAATTGAAAAACAATGTTATTACATATTTTTTAACAATCTATTCTAACTCCAAGTAGTAGCTCAAGAATCCATTCTTCAAGTAATGCGATCGAAATCCATTTCTTCATGATTAGATTCAGCTCACTTCTTCCCTCAAGCTTCCTTTCTTTTCTTCGATCCTACAAAACATCAAAATGTAATCTTATCACATCATGTATTAAGAATCTAGAATAGGAACTCAAAAGAGTTAGCCAATGGATTTTACCTGAAGCAGAGCCATACATCTTGACTCTCCCATCTCTTAGATCTCTCAGGTAGTTAGGGCAACTTCGTCTCCAATGCCCTTTCTTTTGGCAATAAAAGCAAATGGACTCCTTTGGCACAGCACATCGGACAATCACAGACTTAGTTCTTTCTGGACTTCCAATGTTGCCAGTGTCCATTGAAGTTTGGGAGTTTGATTCAACAGACAAATTTGCTTGATTAGCATGCCAAATCATTGCTGATTCAGCAGCTATAAGCAAATAGGTGAGATCAATAAGGGTCACGTCGTGATCCATCATATAGTACTCTCTAACGAACTCACTATATGATTCAGGAAGTGACTGAAGAACCCAGTCAGCAGCCAACTCGCTTGAAATCTTGACACCCAACATGCTTAACCTATCAATGTGTGACTTCATCTCTAAGACGTGTGCACACACAGGTTTCCCATCTCCGTGTTTACTTGCCAAAAGGGCTTGAGTGAGCTTGAATTTTTCAAGCCTTTGAACTTGTGGGTCAGGGAGAACAATTAGAGGAGGTGGAGGAAGTGAAGCATGACTCTCATTTCCTTGATCGTATCTCAGAACGTCATCTTCATTTGGAAAACTTGTTCCATGGGATTTGGGAAGACCATTGTAAGATTCAGACATCTACAAAACGGGAGAAAATTCAAGTTATGTTGATTAGATTTCTTGATGTAACACCCAAATGAAACACCAAACTAGGATCCAACACAATACTCTACAACCTAGAAGAGGGATGCCGTAATCTAGTTGCAGAATATTTGAAGGTAGGTAAATGACGATTTACCAATTTCCACCATGAAAAACGAAAAGGAAGATTAAGTTTTAAATGAATTGAAACTCCTAGATCTTTTGAGATTCATTGAACTTTTCAATGGCATGTTTAATCTCGATTATGCCCTACTATTTGTGACTGGGATGCCGAGGATCACAAACAAGGTGTGAACAACCATACGAATCACGTGGTGCACCCAATGCTACAATCACCTAATCAATGTGCCGGTTAGCCACACACGCTCCATTGATCTATGACAAACATCGAGTCACCCTTCGCTACCAATGTCATCCCCAAATTAGTGTGCCGGTTAACCACACACGCTCCACTAACGTTTGACAAGGGTACGAAGTGTAATTCCATGGGTTAGCATACAATTTCACATTTTGCTTAAAGTAACTATGATTTAGGAATTTGAAAAAGCATTTAGTTACTTTGTACTTCATTATACTTATAATGGAAGGTTTCTGTCCTATCCTACCCGTTCGGCTAACGACCCTCCACTAGTCAAGAGTGCGGTGGGTAAGAGTGGATACCCATTCAATCGCCATTTTATAGGCAACTTCCTTAAACACCCCTTATAGACCAGCTTCGTGAATGAGGCCTACTAACGGTAAGACTGACTGTTTACTCATACATATATATAATATTAGACTTTTAATTTTATATATAGTATAGGGTGTATTTTACACTTTTAAAATAGTAGGTGGTTTATCTTAGTAAATCATACCTTTAATTTAATTAATAAAACCATGAGGGTGAGATTTGAACTTTTCAAAATTAGGGTTTTTGGAATTTAGACTTTCAAAATTAACTTTTAATCAACAATTTAAATTCCAAAACTTGAGGGCAAGTTTTGAAACTCTTCAAAACAATTAGGTTTTAATCTCACTTAAAATTTTCGAATTTAAGACATTTAAATTAAAATTTTAAATATTAAAACTCTTGATTTAATAATTACCATAAATTAACCAATTAATTTAAATTATTAAATCACAAGGGATTATCTAGATCATGAGGATAATTACCAATTATACATCTAAGATATCCTAATCCCTTGAATCCCTCTCTAAATCTCGAAAATAAGGGATGGGATAATTCAAGATCTTTAATTACCACATTTAACAATTAAAAGATTATTACAAGATATGGGATTATCCAAATCCCTAAAATTTAGGATCTAACCTTGGGGAAGGAGGTAATTTCGAAATCCAAGGGTTGGATAACCCTAGATTTCAAAATCTTGGAGGCTAAGGAAAGGATTTGGGAAACCCTAGCAAAAATCGCCATCAAGGGTTTTGCAACCCTAATTGCGAAAATTACCTAGCCTTTAGGGTTTATTAGCCATAAACCCTAATATGTCAAATTCATAAAACATATAAGCATCAAATACAACTGAAACCAATCAAGTCTCTGATACCACTGATGGGTTTTATGCATAAGAACAATCCTATGTGCTCATACAAACCCTAATGCTTGGATCTAGGTTTCTCTATTGTACATGCTTTGAATCCAAGACTAATAACCTTAGATCTAACATATTATAAACTGAATTAGGGTTTATAGAATTACCTTTAATTGTTATATAGTAATAACAATTAATTCCTTGCTTGAATAGGCCTTAGAAAGCTTAGTGCCTCAAGTGCTGCACCTCTAATGGAGTCACAAACACCTTATGCAACTTGGATGAAGAGGAGAAGAGAGGGGAGGCACCAAAAACGGCTGGAAACCCTAATGGAAGACTTGTCCACGTTTTTGGGGCATAGGGGCCCTTTATATACATGTAGGCTATTAGGGTTTACAACTAGGAAACCCTAATTTGACTGCTTAGGCCCTAAGCAGCCCATGGACTCCTTAATCATATCCCTTGGACGATTTCTAATGGGCTTCCCATAGAATTCGTCCAACCTATATATTATTAGGTGATCCATAGCCCAATTATAATTATCTTATAATTACAACTTCAGTCCCCTAAGTTTAATTAATCTCTTTTAGCCACAAAATTAATTAACAATTAATTCTTGACTAATATTAATTAAACAATATGATTTCTCCTTTAATATATTATTCTCATAATATATTAATAAATCATATTTTAAACCTTTCTCTCCTTAATTCATCCTACATATTGCTATGGTGAAGGCAACCCAAAAGGACCATGCTCATAATCGGGTCAAGTACATACCAAAATAGTTATGGACTTAGACACTAATCCAACACTTTAAGCCCCAACTTGCACTCCCAAGCTCCTTTCCTCTTCTCAAGCTCCACCAAAATACACCAAAATGGCCTTAGAGCACACAAACAAGGCTAGGGTTTCGATATATACTGTTTTATGGGAGTGATAGGGACGAAGGAGGTTGTGATAAGTTGTTTAAATAGGGTGCAAACCCTTGGATTTAGGGTTTCACCCAAACAGTACCTACTCGCCGAGTCAGGCTCTCGACTCGTTGAGTAGGCCACTTAAACTCTCCCGCGGTCACGACTCTACTCGATGAGTTGGGCCATCAACTCGTCGAATCCCAAAACAAATACAAGAAACCTTGAATTAATACATACCGGGAATCAGGTGTTACACGAAGTCTCGAGGAAGTTGGTTGTTGGTTGGGTTCTTCAATCACTTCCTGAGTCATATAGCGAGTTCATTAAGGATTATTATATGACAGACCATGAAATGACCCTTATTGATCTTACCTATTTGCTTATTGCTGCTGAATCAGAAATGATTTGGCGCACTGGTAAAGCAAATTTGATTGGAAGATCTACTTCCAAGTTTCCAAGGACAACAACAACAATCCAGAAATGTTTTTTCCTCCTAGGAGAGAGAAATCGGCTTAAGTCAAAAGGTTTAACTTAAGAGCAACACCGATTATGGAATTGTCTCATGTGCCAATGTGAAAGAAGTCATTTGTTTTTTTTTTCATTTAAAGGGACATTGGAAGCGAAGCTGTGCTCACTACCTGATAGATCTAAGAGATGGTAAAGTCAAAATGTTTAACTCTACTTTAGGTAAGTCTATTATCTAACTCTGTTAAGTTCCTTTATGGAGATTCTTAATACACGATGTAATGTAATTACATTTTGATGTTTTGTAGAATCAAAGGAAGCTTAAAGAAAGAGTATGTTGAGCCTGATCACAAAGATATGGATTTTGATCGCATGGTTCGATGGTCAGATTTTTGAGCTGCTGCTTAAGAGTTATGATACATTGCTTAGAAATATTTAGAAACATAGTTTTCACTTGTAATTGCATTGTAAGGAAAAATTTTCCGCATTTTATAAATAAAATTTTGATTTTTTTATTTTAAAGTTTCCTTACAATGACATTTGTGAAAATTGATGTTTATGTATATTTTAGCAATATTGAAAATGGATTTGATTCTTTCGTTTGTGGTAGTGTCATAATTTACCAAATAAGGAAAGATTCTTATCACCTAATGTAGCACCTGGTTCCTGGTATGTAAAATTTATCTAAGTACTTTGCATTTTTAGCCTTGGACTCGGCGAGTTGTAGGCCCGACTCACCGAGTAGAGCCGGGATATTAAACACGTTTAAGTTGGTGACTTGGCGAGTCCATATTCTGGACTCGTCGAGTCCCCGCTGTCTGATGAAACCCTAATTTAAAGGGTTTGCACCCTATTTAAACCATCATATGCGCCCCCAAGCTCGCCCCCTTCACCCTCAGAGCAACCTTAGCCAAACCCTAACCTTCCCCTTTGTGATTTGAGTGTTGGTGTGTGTTTCTTTGAAGTTTTGAAGAAGAGAAGGAGGAAAGATCAAGGAAAAGGAGGAGAACAGAAGTTGTGAGCCCATTTCAGAGATTAGTAAGGTAAAACTCGACCTCTTCTTCTGTTTCTATGGTTGAACCTCCATTAGAACATCTTTAAGACTTTTTGGAACCATTTATTGGCTTGGTTGTGGTTTAGAGGACTCCTTGGTTCGTTTAGCCTTCAGATCTGACCACATCTGAGCTCTAGAGGCTTAGATCTACAACCTATATGGGCCATTGTCATGAGCAAGCCTAGATCTACAATTCTAACCCCATTAAATTCCTTAAATCACTCGAATGAGCATGCATGCACGTAAAGTTGGAGGCTTTACGTGATAAATCAACCCTAGGAACCCAGATCTATGAATGGTATGCACTGGATTCAAGCAGAATCGAGTGTATAGTTCCTGCATGCATGCGACTCGGCGAGTTCTTCTTCTGACTCGACGAGTCCCTGATTCCCCCCCCCCCCCCTTTCGTGTATGCTGAGTAGCAGTGAGTCATGAGTGGACTCAGTGAGTTGGAAGCCAGACTCATCCATGGAGGGACTCGGCGAGTCAATGCCCTGACTCGGCGAGTCCAGGGCAATCTTTTTGCCTCAAGAATAGACTCGGCGATTTGTGCATACAACTCGGCGAGTCTCAGCGTAGAGTGTTCTTCAGGTGAAGATGAACTCGACGAGTTGTTCATACAACTCGACGAGTAGGATGAAGGACTTTTGGACATCAGTTTAGAAGGAAAACTCGTCGAGTCAATGCCTAATTCGACGAGTAGAGACGGGATTAAGGATAATCGAATGGATAGGGACTCGACGAGTTGGCGAGCCAACTCGGCGAGTCGGGTCAACTGGAAGTTGACTTTGACCTTGGCTCTTGGCTTGGTTAGGGGTAAATGGTCATTTTACCCTAAGTTCGATTAGCAGAATTTGACTGAGTGTTTGGTGGGAATTTCAGCCGGAGGATTTCCGGAGCAGCAGCAGCAGACAGACAGTTCCCACGCAGGTCAATAGCTACTACGAGGTGAGTTACCTTCCAGTAGTGGTGGGTCTATGGCCACAATGCCGGCCCACCAGTAGGAGTTATATGTTAGATGATTGTCTCTGTGATATTCATCTAGGGTTGCTACTACCTGTGATATGTTATGTGCTAGTATGATACGATGCCATGTGCTAGTGACAGTAGGGGGAGATAGTCCCCAGATTACCGGTCGATAGGTCCGAAGGGGCGTTCATGCCCAGCCATGCTAGATAGATTATGTGATATGTGCTATGTGGTAGTAGTAGGGGGTGAAATAGTCCCCAACATCTGGTCGAGAGGACCGAAGGGGAGACCAGCACCCAGATATGCTAGTCAGTATCCGGTCGAGAGGACCGAAGGGGAGGCCAGCACCCATATATGCTAGTCAGTATCCGGTCGAGAGGACCGAAGGGGTAGGTCGGGCACCCAGATATGCCTGACAATATATGTATGTTATGTGGTTATATGGTATGCGGTATAGTGGGGGAACTCACTAAGGTTCGTGCCTATGGTTTTCATTTGTTGTTTCAGGTACCTCTTCAGTCAAGGGGAAGGAGCAGGCGCGGTAGCGACCCATCACACACACGCTCTTTGTTTTCCGCACTATGAGTCATTCTGGGATTTGTACTCTGACATTATCATGTTTTACATTTTGGTTTACGGCCACGGGACATGTTTTATCAAATGTTATGATCGCAAGATATTTTGTTACAAACGTTTTTGCAAATCACTTAAGCAAAAATGAAATTTTTGGCCCGTATTTTTGGGATGTTACAAGTTGGTATCAGAGCCCTGGTTTGAGGGATTCAGATACACCTTCGGGGGTGTCTGGACTCAAATCGAGTGATTAAAAGATTTTAAAGAAGAAAATGTTTTCTAAAAGGCTAAGTAAAGAGTTTTAAGTATGAGCAAAGTGTGTGATGCGCGCGACTGGCCGAGCTCAAGTAAGTATTCCCCAAAGTACCCATACGAGCTTATGTTATGTTTATCAGTTTCAATAGAACAACATGCTAGAATAGGACTAAGGATCTAGGAGTGATGCCTTATGTGTCTGCTCTATGTGCTTCAGTGTATGAAAATTGCATGCTAGAATTGAGTAGACAGCAGTAGGATAGCCTGTTTAGGTTATGCCTGATAGTAGGAGCTTAGCATTGTATGTTAGTTCAGTTT
Source organism: Lactuca serriola (assembly GCF_051521515.1). Lineage (NCBI taxonomy): Eukaryota > Viridiplantae > Streptophyta > Magnoliopsida > Asterales > Asteraceae > Lactuca > Lactuca serriola. Next base: position 86,799,617 of record NC_136408.1, read on the forward strand.
CTCTCTATGAGGACGGATTTGCTTGAGATTGTTACCTTTCGTCTGAATGCTGCTTGCTTCGTGCTTCGTGGGACTTTGAGTGATGGGAGTTAGCCATTAGGTGAGTACATCACGTCACACGTGATCAGGGTTGAATAATCTTAGAGTGTTGGATTTGGGCCCTATTGCGCATCTCTTGTCTAAGTGTAACCATTGTAGGGACGTGTCCGTTACTCGAAGGATTATCTGAGCCACATCACATGTGATGGTATTCAGGTAATGGATAATTGGCATTACAAGGAGGTCTTCAGCAGCTGAGAACTGGGTAGGGTGGAGTCAGAGATTTCCCTAGGGCAAGCCTAGGATGAGAGTAGCAGTAGTGAAAGGGATCTGGTGGAGTCAAGGCAGTCCTTGAAGAAGATACGGATAGATGTGGAAGGTAGTATGGGGCCGTACTACTGAAAGCATAGGATCCGTACCCAAACCGAGGAAGGCCAAGATAAGACCAGGGAACTTGTAGTAGATGTGATCCCTCAAGGAGTATCAGTATCGCTAACAGCTATTATTTATATATTTCAAAATGGTGGTACTACGCTCGAGGCCAGCAATTGGCAGTTCAGGAGAGGGATCGGGTTCGGGATCAGGTTCCGAGCCAGTAGATGAGGGGCTACGCGAGTTCATCGCGTCAGAGATCACCAGAGGCATCCTTGAGTCGACCCCCATTATCTTCGGGTCGATCAAGGAAGAGATAGTTGAGTTGATGGAGGATCGCCTTCGGGCATTTAGGAGCGACATGGCATCTGGCCAATCGGGATCTCGCACACTGTCCTTTAAGGACTTCAGGGGCAGTGGTGCGCTGGATTTCCACGGGGCGAAGGACCCCATAGCTGCCAGGCGATGGATTGCAAACATTGAGTCTGCATAGTTGATTAGCTTCTGCCCTGAGGGGTCGAAGGTAAGATTTGCAACAGGATGTTTGAGGGATCGAGCTAGGGATTGGTGGGAGTCCGTTGGTGACTCGTTGGGGGCCTCGACTGTCGAGGCTATGACCTGGTTGGACTTCGTGACCAGGTTCAGGGCAGAGTTTGCGCCGGCTGTCGAGCTTCACCAGCTGGCCAGGGAGTTCCTAGATATGAGACAGACGACGGATACTGTGGAGGAGATCACCGCCAAGTTCCGGGAGAGGGCATTGCTGGTGCCCCACTACGCGGGTGATGAGGATATGAGGAGGACCCGCTATCATGACATGCTACGAGCTGATATTCGGGAGCATGTCAGTTTTTCAGCTTGTCCTACCCTGGTCTCTATGATTGCCAGGGAAAGGGAGAGGGAGATAGATCTGGAGCACATGCGGAAGAGGAAGGCGGAAGAGGGGCATGTTATGGGGGCTTCGGGGAAGAAGCCCAAATGATCGGATGCGGGGCCGAAAGGCCAACAGGGGCGGGGTCGCTGCAGGAAATGCGGCAAGACGCACGAGGGAGCATGCAAGTCGGGATCGTCAGGCTGCTACAAGTGCGGCAAGTCAGGGCATTTCAAAAAGGATTGTACCGCCCCTGCACCTATGATACAGATGTCTGAATTGCTGTGTTTCCACTGCAACCAGAGGGGCCACAAGAAGGCCAATTTCCCCCAGTTGACAGCATCAGCGCCAGTAAAGGTGCCAGCTCCAGCTACCCTGCGGATTACTGATGGCCGGCAGGGTAAGGCAGAGGCTCCAGTGGTGAGGAGCCGGGCATTTCAGCTGACTGCCGAGGAGGCACGCGCCACACCCGATGTGGTGACGAGTATGATTCTTTCCCTCTATTTTATTTTATATGATGTTATGTTATTGATATGTGCCCTGCGTTTATGCGTTAGGATCGTTCCATGTGAACGGTATCCCAGTTCAGGTGTTGTTTGACTCGGGTGCCACCCGGTCATTTGTTTCCCTTGCGCTTAGCAAGAGGTTTACTGAGTCTTCGGGCATGTTGGATTTGTTGGATAAGGTGTCTAAGTCCATAACTATTTCTGGTCAGTACTTGACCCGACCCGACATGGTCCATTTGGGTTGCATGGCACCATGCAATTGGATAGACTAAATGAGAGAAATAACACTTGGATATTATTAATATATTATAAGTTCTAATATATTAATAATATTATTTAATTAGTTTGATCAAGAATTAATTTAGAATTAATTAAGTGATCAAAAGATAACTAATTAAGTATATGGGTTGATTATGTAAATCATTCATATCTTGTATAGTGGGCTAAGAGGCTCCATGGATTATCAAGTTGGGTTCCACCCATACGATGCTCCATGGATGCTCCATGGATACTCCATGGGAGTTACAAACCCATGGGTCATGGAAATGAAGAGTCATGACACATTAGGGTTTACATGGTGTAACCTTAGATGTGTCAACACTATATAAGAATCTCATTCTCCACCAAAATCGGCTACACATATGAAACAATAGGGATAGGCCGATTTCAAGAAGTGTGTATTCTCTCAAAAGTCTTTCCAAGAGCATTTGGTGTTGTGTGAAGCATTTGAGGCATCACACTTGGGGTGCTAGGCTCACAAGGTTTCAAGGAACATAAGCAACAACAAGGTAAGTTATTCTATCTTTCATTCAAGAAAAAAAAAATTGTTCCCCATGTATGCTAGATAGGAATATAACCTTGGAATTCAAATTTGCATGATAATTAGACAAACATAGATCCAAGGTTATTAGGGTTGCATGTACACTTAGGAAGTGTTAGAATGCTCAAAACCCATCAGTGGTATCAGAGCCTAGGCTTGTTTGTTTGTTATTTGTGCTTAAAAGTTGAAAAAAGTCGAAAAGCTTGCTGTCTGCCTGATGAACTCGCCGAGTCCATGGGGAGACTCGCCGAGTTCACTTTTATCTTCAACCTACTCGCCGAGTAGGTTCATGCACTCGACGAGTAGGAGCCACAGAGTGCAGATTTTCGACTTTAGTTGCTGGAAATGGACTAGAAACATTACCCTAAACTGTTTTGGTACTTGAAAACTGATTTTAGATGGAGTAATGTCTTTCCTAATCCATTTACAACAACTAGTTATCAAAGTTACAAAGTTTTAAGTGTAATTTTGATTCATGATAGTGTTCATGTTCATGTTCTTGATCTTATGATGTTTAGATGATCATAGGAATTATTTGTAACCTATGTGGTAGCTTAATTCTTGATCATAATGTGTTTTAATGGAGTCCATAACTTGTCCTCAAGTTATGGAAAACCAAAAGTCACTTGAATTAAAACCATTAAAAGAACACAAGAGTTAGAAAAATGAAGAGTCTTCATTTTTATTACTCTATTAAACTCATAAGTTACAAGAAATGAAAAGTTTTGAAAAACAAGTAAAGTCTTGATTAAAACTTTAGTTCCAACCCTTAGAATTTTAAAAGTTAAAATTCAACCCCTATACTTATAATATTATAAGTTAATAATATATATATATATATATATATATATATATATATATATATATATATATATGTATAAGATTAAAGTCGTCTTACCGCTAGTACGCCTCATTCACGAAGCCGGTCTATAAGGTGGGTATAAGGTTGTTGCCTATAAAATGGCAACTTAATGGGTGTCCACTCTCACCCACCGCTCGCTTGACTGGTGGAGGGTCATTAGCCGAACGGGTAGGACAAGGACTTATAAATTCTCATTAAAAGTATGATGAATATTATAAAGTAACTAAATGTTTTATTAAATTCCCAATCTTAGTTACTTTAGGAAAAATGTGAATAAGGTGCTAATCCATGAAATTACACTTTACACTTTGTTTAAGTCGTTGGTGGAGCGTATGTGGTTAACCGGCACACTAACTTGGACTTAACAAGGTAGGTAAAGGGTGACTTAAGGTTTATTATAGTATCGGTGGAGCGTGTGTGGTTTACCGGCACATCGATTGAGTGATAAACTTTAAGGGTACCAAGTGATTTGCATGGTTACTTCACACCTCGTTTTGTGATCCTCGGTATCCCAGTCACAAAACTTGGAGGGCACACTCGAGATTGAAACATGCCTTTGAAAAGTTCATTGAATCTCAAAGAACCTAGGAATTTCTAAGAACCAATCAAAACCTAATATTTAATATTTCGGTTTTCGTGGTGGAAATTGGTAAATCGTCATTCACCTACCTTTCAAATATGTTATAGCTTGGATTACGGCATACCTCTTCTAAGTTATAATATATTGTGATTGGATCCTAGCCTTAATTTTACATTTGGGTGTTTTATTAAGGACTCTCTTAATATCTAAACTAATCTTGTCCTCTTCCTTCAGATGTCTTCAAACAATGCTGCTTCTGGCTCTAATCTTAATGGCTCCTTTACCCTTATGAACTTGTATGGGAAAGTCACTTTTGATGGATCCAACTTCAATGAGTGGATCAGAAACATCGGGATGATTACCCGCTACGAGGACAAAGAATATGTCCTTGACACGGAGCTTAAGGAGATTGATGAGAGCACTGCAACTCCCCAGGAGATCGCTGACTTTCAGGCACATGAAAGGGATGCTACCAAAGTGGCATGCATCATGATGGCGAAGATGACAGCGGAACTCCAAAAGTCCTATGAGGATTTCTACCCTTAAGAAATGCACCAAGATCTGATGGAAAGATACCATCAAAGTGCACGACAAGAGAGGTATGAAATCATCTGCTCCATGATAACAACCATAATGAAGGACGGGGAATCCGTCACAAGCCACATGCAGAAAATGCAAAGGTATGTGGATCGATTGCTGAAGCTTAATGTGAAATTCCCTGAGGAGCTTGCAATATATATCATTTTGCACTCCTTACCATCGTGCTATGATCAATTCCGCATGACATATCACATGAATAAGGAAGAGGTCACACTCAGCAAACTTCAGGGACTTCTCAAGACCGCTGAAACAGGTCTTAAGGGGAAGTCGGTTGTTAACACTCCTACTCCAAACTCCACTCCGGTTTTGGCAATCGGGAAAAGTCGAGGGAAGAAGAGAAAGACCTCTTCAAAGGGTACCAAGGCTCGGACCCTTGATGGTTCTTCTTCAAGTGGAACCAAGAAAGGTTTCGTCACTCCTTCTTCTGACCCAAAAGAGGCTGAATGCTTCTATTGCCATGAAAAATCACATTGGAAGCGGAACTGCCCAAAATATCAGCAAGATGTGAAGGATGGGAAAGTTAAACCCAACCATGCAGGTATTTACACTATCATTTCTAATAACTCACCCCATTCTAAATCTTGGGTCCTTGATACCGGTTGTGGTATTCATATTTGTTGTGACTTGCAGGGACTAAGAAGAAGTGAGAATGTGGAGCAAGGAAGAATAAACTTAATCATGGGGAATAGGAACGTTACACCTGTCACCAAGATTGGAGTTTATACTTTGTCACTAATTAGTGGGTTAAATTTAGATTTGAATAGATGTTGTTATTCGCCAGAAATGGAAAGAAACATTATTTCTTTTCATGCATTGTACAAACCAGGGTTTACTTTTTCATTTAATAATGAAGTTGGTTCTATTGATGCTTTCTTTAATAATGTTCCTTATTTTAAAGCATTACCTTTTGATGGTGTGTATGAGGCTGTGTCTGTTGTTGATAACTTAGGAAATAATGTGATGTGTATTGATTCTATTAACAATAATAACTTGGATAAAGCATCATTATGGCACTGTCGTCTTGGACATATAAGCAAGAAACGCATATGCCAACTCCAAAAGGATGGAGTCTTGGAGTTGTTTGACCTAAAGTCAGATGATAGCTGCGAATCATGCTTACTTGGAAAAATGACAAAGTCACCCTTCACAGGCTCGTGTGAGAGGGGTGAAGGTTTGTTGGACCTTGTACACACGGATGTGTGTGGACCATTCAAACATGCCACAAGGGATGCTAATCGTTATGATTTGACTTTTACTAATGATTACAGTAGATATGGATATGTCTACTTGATCAAGCATAAGTCAGAGACTTTCGAAAGGTTTAAGGAATTTAAACAGGAAGTCGAGAATCAATTGGGCAGGAACATTAAGATGCTTCGATCCGATCGTGGTGGTGAGTATCTTAGTTCAGAGTTCCCTGACTATCTAAGGGAATGTGGGATTGTCTCACAATTGACACCTCCCAGGACACCACAGTTGAATGGTGTGGCTGAGAGGCGTAATCGAACCTTGTTGGATATGGTTCGTTCCATGATGAGTCAAGCTTCGCTACCAATCTCATTTTGGGGGTATGCCTTAGAGACTGCCGCCCATATCCTTAATCTAGTCCCTATAAAGAAAGTTGCCAAAACTCCTCACGAGATGTGGACTGGTAAAGTAACTAAACTAGACCACATCAAGACTTGGGGTTGCGAGGCTTTCATGAGACGCGAGACTCATGATAAGCTCGAACCTCGAAGCAAGAGGTGTATTTTCATCGGCTACCCACATCAATCCTTTGGTTACCTCTTCCACAGACCTAGTGAAAATATGGTCTTTGTAGCGAGGAGGGCTTTCTTTAGAGAGAGGGAGTTCATAAGCCAAGGAAACAGTGGGAGGCAAGTTGATCTTGAAGAAATTCAAGAGTCAAGCGGTGAAGGAACTTCAAACCCTAGCACTCAACTCGAGGAGGAAACTCCTGTTGAGCCAATTGACAAGTCTGTACCTCTGAGGTGGTCCACAAGGGTTAGGAATGCTCCTGAGCATTACTATGGATTCCATGTTACTGCAGAAGGTGATACACTTATCAGTGATGAGACACTGATAGGTCTGGATGAACCTAACAGTTACGCGGAAGCCATGGCAGACCCTGAGTCAGCCAAGTGGAAAGAGGCAATGGACAGCGAAATACAGTCCATGTATGACAATCAAGTTTGGAACTTGGTTGAGAATGTACCAGTTCGTAAGACAGTAGGGTGCAAATGGATCTTCAAGAAGAAGACCGACATGGATGGTAAAGTACACACTTATAAGGCTCGACTAGTTGCAAAGGGCTTCTCTCAAATTCCTGGAGTGGACTATGATGAGACCTTTTCTCCAGTAGCCAAGATTAAGTCTATTAGGGTTCTGTTAGCCATAGTTGCATTTCATGACAATGAAATATGGCAAATGGATGTCAAAACCGCTTTCCTGAATGGAAAGTTGGCTGAAGATGTTTACATGAGTCAGCCAGAAGGTTTTGTCAGCAATGAGTACCCTAATAGAGTGTGTAAGCTTGAGAAATCCATTGATGGATTGAAGCAAGCACCTCGCAGATGGAATCTTTGCTTTGATGAAAAGGTCAAGGAATTTGGCTTTTCTAGGAGTGAAGATGAGTCTTGCGTGTATGTCAAGGCTAGTGGGAGTATAGTTAGCTTTTTGGTATTGTATGTGGATGACATACTACTCATAGGAAATGACATCCCAACTCTGCAGGAAGTTAAGTCCTGGCTTGGGAAGTGTTTCTCTATGAAGGACCTAGGAGAAGCTGCCTATATTCTAGGAATAAGGATCTTGAGAGATCGGAGTAAAAGACTAATTGGACTTAGTCAGAGTACCTACTTGGATAAGGTGCTGAAGAGATTCAGCATGCAGGACTCCAAGAAAGGAGAGTTACCCATCCAGAGTAACGCCAGATTGAGTAAGACACAAAGCCCTAGCACTGAGGCTGAGATAGCAGAAATGAGTCGAATACCTTATGTTTCGGCTGTAGGATCGATCATGTATGCAATGACGTGTACTCGACCTGATGTAGCCTTTGCCCTGAGCATGGTTAGCAGGTATCAGGGGAACCCTGGCAAGGCACACTGGACTGCGGTAAGGAATATCCTCAAGTACCTACGGAGGACTAAGGACTGGGTCCTTACCCTCGGCGGGAGTGATGACTTGAGAGTTGTAGGGTATAGTGATGCTAACTTCCAGATTGATAGGGATAATTTCCGCTCTCAGTCGGGCTGGGTCTTTACCCTAAACGGAGGAGCAATTTCTTGGAAGAGTTCCAAGCAAGAGACAGTGGCTGATTCAACTTGTGAATCAGAGTATATTGCAGCTAGCGAGGCGGAAAAGGAGGCGATATGGCTGAAGAACTTTATTGGAGACCTTGGAGTTGCACCAGCTATTAAAGAGCCAATGGAAATTTTCTGAGATAGTGAAAGCGCTGTTGCCTTAGCCAAGGAACCAAGGGATCACGGGAGATCCAGACACATCTACAGAAAATACCATTTTATCAGACATCGGATAGAAGAAGGACTCCTCGTGGCAAAGAGGGTATCATCGGATGAGAACCCAGCAGATCCCCTCACGAAGGGACTGACTCGGGTTAAGCATCTCCAGCATGCTCGGAGCATAGAGCTGAAGGATGATATTAGATTTTGTAGTTAGATAACCTCGAAATTTGTAAAGTGTAATTGACATTAGATGATGAATAAAAAGTGTTATATTTATGAGTAAAGTGTTGCTATCTCTTGTCGATCGTTTACTATATTTCTTTTGCATGTTTTGACTTCCAGAATAATTTTGTTTGGTATAACATATTATTCAAACCTCCACAGTCGGTCATATGTCGGAAGTAGGTATGAATCAAGACTGTCGTGATTGGTTGCAGAGGTCTACGGTGTTGGACAAGGCTACAACAATCATGAGTGCTCATAAGTTCTGAGCATTGGACTCAACCCACGCTCACTGGAATCACTTCATGGAATTTATCTCGAGTGATCGTGAGATGGTAGTATCATATAAGTCTTCAAACCTAGAGATATGATTTGTTACTTACAAGTTGGTTATGCATTGATTGTACGAAAACACATTGGTAACTCGATGTTATAAAACGTGCTTTTGTGTATAATTCAATGAGTGGTAGAGCAAACATATGAGTCGAAGTTTATCTGTTCCTTCTTGGATTAGAAGCTGATATCTGGGCCCCTCGATGATTTTGTTTTGACCTGTGTACCGGGCCCGGTCAGAACTAAGTTGATGTGTTCAATTAATTTCTTTGTCAAAAAAATCGAAAATCGGGAAACAAACTGCTGGACAATAAGTAAGACATTGTTCCATGTATTTGTCCGGCTAATATCTAGAACAGAGGATTATATGATCACTTATCTTAAATGGCGTATCAACATCTTCTCAGTTCCGAAAGACATTGAAAGAGCTACGATTGTCGGTCGGTTCCTGAAGTACTAGAGTTATAGTTATTAGACTTATCCAAGTGGGAGACTATTGGATAAGGTGTCTAAGTCCATAACTATTTCTGGTCAGTACTTGACCCGACCCGGCATGGTCCATTTGGGTTGCATGGCACCATGCAATTGGATAGACTAAATGAGAGAAATAACACTTGGAGATTATTAATATATTATAAGTTCTAATATATTAATAATATTATTTAATTAGTTTGATCAAGAATTAATTTAGAATTAATTAAGTGATCAAAAGATAACTAATTAAGTATATGGGTTGATTATGTAAATCATTCATATCTTGTATAGTGGGCTAAGAGGCTCCATGGATTATCAAGTTGGGTTCCACCCATAAGATGCTCCATGGGAGTTACAAACCCATGGTTCATGGAAATGAAGAGTCATGACACATTAGGGTTTACATGGTGTAACCCTAGATGTGTCAACACTATATAAGAATCCCATCCTCCACCAAAATCGGCTACACATATGAAACAAGAGGGCTAGGCTGATTTCAAGAAGTGTGTATTCTCTCAAAAGTCTTTCCAAGAGCATTTGGTGTTGTGTGAAGTATTTGAGGCATCACACTTGGGGTGCTAGGCTCACAAGGTTTCAAGGAACATAAGCAATAACAAGGTAAGTTATTCTATCTTTCATTCAAGAAAAAAAATTGTTCCCCATGTATGCTAGATAGGAATATAACCTTGGAATTCAACTTTGCATGATAATTAGAAAAACATAGATCCAAGGTTATTAGGGTTGCATGTACACTTAGAAGGTGTTAGAATGCTCAAAACCCATCAGGATTACCCTTTAGAGGTAAAAATTGCCGATGATCGATCGGTGCGAGCATCAGCAGTGTTTAGGGATTGTGTTCTAAGGTTATTTGAAGAGCACTATTTGGTGGATTTGGTTCCCATCCCATTGCGGGGGAACAAGGTGATTATAGGCATGGATTGGTTGAGCCCTAATGGGGCGGTGATAGATTGCGCACAGCAGCTAGTGCGGATCAGGACCTCGAGTGGGGGAGAGTTGGTGATCCTCGGAGAGAGGCCACAACGTGGACCCACAATATGTTCAGCAGCGAGAGCGAGGCGCTACCTTCAGCAGGGTTGCGCGGGATATGTCGCGTACGTTATGGATACCCGGGAGGCGGGTAAGGCGACGGTGAGCGAGGTTCCAGTGGTGCGAGACTACATTGATGTGTTCCCGGAGGAGCTTCCTGGAATACCTCCGGAGCGTCAGGTAAAGTTCAGGATCGACCTAGTTCCTGGTGCGGCTCCGATAGCCAAGGCACCGTATCGGCTGGCTCCTCCTGAGATGCAGGAGTTGTCTACACAGATGCAGGAGCTGTTAGACAAGGGGTTCATTCGACCGATCAGTTCACCCTGGGGAGCCCCGATCCTGTTTGTGAAGAAGAAGGACGGGTCGCATCGGATGTGTATAGATTACCGGGAGCTAAATAAGTTAACGGTGAAGAACCGTTACCCACTCCCGAGGATTGATGACCTCTTTGATCAGTTACAGGAAGCATCTTGGTTCTCCAAGACAATCTGCATTCAGGTTATCATCATATGAGGGTCAGAGATGAGGATGTGTAGAAGACCGCATTCCGGACGCGTTATGGCCATTATGAGTTCGTGGTGATGCTGTTTGGGCTCACCAATGCTCCTGCCGCGTTCATCGACCTCATGAACCGCGTGTGCAGACGGATGCTGGATCGGTCTGTGATAGTTTTCATTGATGACATCTTGGTTTATTCCAAGACACAGGAGGAGCACGAGGAGCATCTGAGAGAGGTTTTGGAGACCTTGAGGAGGGAGAGCTTGTAGGCCAAGTTCTCCAAATGTGAGTTTTGGTTGCGCGAGGTGCAGTTTCTTGGGCACCTTGTCAACCAGAACGTGATTTCAGTAGACCCGGCCAAGGTGGAGGCTGTGATGAGATGGGAGGTTCCGAAGTCTCCATCCGAGATTCAGAGTTTCCTAGGATTAGCAGGCTACTATCGGAGGTTCATTCAGGACTTCTCCAAAATAGTCGTACCCCTGACACGGCTAACCAAGAAAGCCGTGGTATTTCTATGGGGGCCTGAGCAGCAGGCAGCGTTCGAGATTCTGAGGCAGAGATTGTGCGAGGCGCCAATCTTAGCCCTGCTCGAGGGCGTAAAGGATTTTGTGGTATACTGTGATGCATCTATCTCAGTTTTAGGCGTAGTATTGATGTAGAGTAGGCATGTCATTGCTTATGCCTCGAGGCAGCTGAAGCCCCACGAGGCGAACTACCCGACGCATGATTTAGAGTTGGGGGCGGTGGTCTTCGCCCTCAAGATTTGGCGACATTACCTCTACGGGGTTCGATGTACCATTTACATGGACCAGAAGAGTTTGAGGTACCTCATGGATCAGTCGAATCTGAACATGAGGCAGCGTCGGTGGTTGGACGTGGTGAAGGACTATGATTGCGAGATCCTTTATCACCCGGGAAAGGCCAATGTGGTGGCCGATGCGCTTGGCCGTAAGGCGGCACCGATCAGGGATGTGTGTATGAGGATGACTGTGGTGACTCCACTGTTAGAGCAGATTCGGGAAGCTCAGCAGGAGGCTATGAAGGAGGAGCATCGGAAGAGCGAGCAAATAGTGGGTCAAGTTACCTCCTTCGATTATGATAGCCGAGGATTATTGACACTTCACCGTAGGGTGTGGGTGTCGTATCACGGAGGCGTGTGCCAGATCTTGATGGAGGAGGCGCACAAATCCCGGTTCTCCATTCATCCAGGGGCGACGAAGATGTATAGGGATCTTCGTCTAGACTATTAGTGGCCCTGCATGAAGCGGGATGTGGCTTGGTACGTCGAGCGGTGCTTGACCTGCAGGAAGGTCAAGGCCGAGCATCAGAGACCGCACGACAAGATGCAACCGTTGGATATCCCATTGTGGAAATGGGAAGATATTACGATGGATTTTATCACAAAACTTTCCAGGACTGCGCGAGGAGTGGATTCGATATGGGTCATCGTGGATCGATTGACCAAGAGCGTCCATTTTATTCCGATCCAGGAGAGAATCTTGGCCGAAAAGTTGGCCGATATCTATATCTGGGAGATAGTGGCGCGGCACGGGGTGCCGGTGTCAGTGATATCAGACAGAGATGTGTGTTTCACTTTCAGGTTTTGGAAAAAGTTTCATGATGAGTTGGGCACTCGTCTGCATTTTAGCACTGCCTTTCACCCGCAGACGGATGGTCAGAGCGAGCGGACCATCCAGATTTTGGATGATATGTTGCGGGCGTGCGTACTAGACTTCGGTGGTAGCTGGGATACCTATCTTCCCTTGGCTGAGTTCTCGTACAACAACAGCTACCACGCGAATATCGACCGCCCTCCATTCGAGATGTTATACGGACGAAGGTGCAAGACCCCGATATGTTGGGGTGAAGTTGGCCAGAGGGTCATGGGGAGCACAGAGGTGGTGCTCAAGACGACCGAGAGGATCCAACAGGTTCGAAGAAGGCTTCAGACTGCGCAGAGTCGGCAGAAAAGTTACGTCGACAAGCGCTGATCAGACCTGGAGTTCCAGGTCGGGGATATGGTACTCCTGAAAGTGTCGCCTTGGAAGGGCATCATTCGATTCAGGAAGCGGGGAAAGTTGGGCCCGAGATACATTGGTCCGTTTAGGGTTGTAGCCCGGGTGGGCAAGGTGGCATACAGGCTGGATCTGCCAGTCGAACTCAGTCAGATCCACATCACCTTCCATGTCTCCCAGCTGTGGAAGTGCCTAGTGGATGATTCAGCGGTGGTGCCGTTAGAAGATATTTAGGTTGATGACAGCCTGAATTTCATTGAGCGCCCAGTCACAATCCTAGACCGGAAGTCGAAGGATCTGAGGAACAAGAGGGTGGAATTAGTGAAGGTGCAATGGCAACACCGAAGGGGTTCAGAGTGGACTTGGGAGCCGGTGGAAGAAATGATGGAGCATTACCCCGAGCTGTTCCAGGATCGAGCAGCAGACTTCGAGGACGGAGTCTAAAATAAGTGGGGGATATTTGTAGCACCTGGTTCCTGGTATGTAAAATTTATCTAATTACTTTGCATTTTTAGCCTTGGACTCGGCGAGTTGTAGGCCCGACTCGCCGAGTAGAGCCGGGATATTAAACACGTTTAAGTTGCGACTCGGCGAGTCCATATTTTGGACTCGGCGAGTCCCCGCTGTCTGATGAAACCCTAATTTCAAGGGTTTGCACCCTATTTAAACCATTATATGCGTCCCCAAGCTCGCCCCTTCACCCTCAGAGCAACCTTAGCCAAACCCTAACCTTCCCCTTTGTGATTTGAGTGTTGGTGTGTGTTTCTTTGATGTTTTGAAGAAGAGAAGGAGGAAAGATCAAGGAAAAGGAGGAGAACAGAAGTTGTGAGCCCATTTCAGAGATTAGTAAGGTAAAACTCGACCTCTTCTTCTGTTTCTAAGGTTGAACCTCCATTAGAACATCTTTAAGACTTTTTGGAACCATTTATTGGCTTGGTTGTGGTTTAGAGGACTCCTTGGTTCATTTAGCCTTCAGATCTGACCACATCTGATCTCTAGAGGCTTAGATCTACAACCTTTATGGGCCATTTTCATGAGCAAGCCTAGATCTACACTTCTAGCCCCATTAAAGTCCTTAAATCACTTGAATGAGCATGCATGCACGTAAAGTTGGAGACTTTACATTATAAATCAACCCTAGGAACCCAGATCTATGAATGGTATGCACTGGATTCAAGTAGAATAGAGTGTATAGTTCCTGCATGCATGCGACTCGGCGAGTTCTTCTTCTGACTCGGTGAGTCCCTGATTCCCCCCCCCCCCCTTTTCGTGTATGCTGAGTAGCAGTGAGTCATGAGTGGACTCAGTGATTCAGAAGCCGGACTCATCCATGGAGGGACTCAACGAGTCAATGCCCTGACTCAGCGAGTCCAAGGCAATCTTCTTGCCTCAAGAACAGACTCGACGATTTGTTTATACAACTCAGCGAGTCTCAGCGTAGAGTGTTCTTCGGGTGAAGATGAACTCGACGAGTTGTTCATACAACTCGGCGAGTAGGATGAAGGACTTTTGGACATCAGTTTAGAAGGAAAACTCGTCGAGTCAATGCCTAACTCGACGAGTAGATACGAGATTAAGGGTAATCGAATGGATAGGGACTTGACGAGTTGGCGAGCCAACTCGACGAGTCGGGTCAACTGGAAGTTGACTTTGACCTTGGCTCTTGGCTTGGTTAGGGGTAAATGGTCATTTTACCCTAAGGTCGATTAGCAGAATTTGACTGAGTGTTAGGTGGGAATTTCAGTCGGAGGATTTCCGGAGCAGCAGCAGCAGACAGACGGTTCCCACGCAGGTCAACAGCTACTACGAGGTGAGTTACCTTCCAGTAGCGGTGGGTCTACGGCCACAATGTCGGCCTGCCAGTAGAAGTTATATGTTAGATGATTGTCTCTGTGATATTCATCTAGGGTTGCTACTACCTGTGATATGTTATGTGCTAGTATGATACGATGCCATGTACTAGTGACAGTAGGGGGAGATAGTCCCCAGATTACCGGTCGATAGGGCCGAAGGGGCGGTCATGCCCAGCCATGCTAGATAGATTATGTGATATGTGCTATATGGTAGTAGTAGGGGTGAAATAGTCCCCAACATCCGGTCGAGAGGACCGAAGGGGAGACCAGCACCCAGATATGCTAGTCAGTATCCGGTCGAGAGGACCGAAGGGGAGGCTAGCACCCATATATGCTAGTCAGTATCCGGTCGAGAGGACCGAAGGGGTAGGTCGCGCACCCAGATATGCCTAACAATATATGTATTGTATGTGGTTATATGGTATGCGGTACAGTGGGGGAACTCATTAAGCTTCGTGCTTACGGTTTTCAGTTGTTGTTTCAGGTACCTCTTCAGTCAAGGGAAAGGAGTAGGCGCAGTAGCGGCCCATCACACACATGCTCTTTGTTTTCCGCATTATGAGTCATTCTGGGATTTGTACTCTGACATTATCATGTTTTACGTTTTGGTTTACGGCCACGGGACATGTTTTATCAAATGTTATGATCGTATGATATTTTGTTACAAACGTTTTTACAAATCACTTAAGCAAAAGTGAAATTTTTGGCCCGTATTTTTGGGATGTTACACCCAAGTTTCAGTTGGATATAGAAACTTGGAATCATGCAACTGGTATTGTGTGATGAATGAGAACCTTCGTCATTGGGAAATTAAGACTAATTCCCTATTCACATGTATATGTGAGTCAAGTGAAGGACTAGGGGATCGGGTACACTTGGTTGTGCGCTGGTCAAGTCCACCACAAAGAACGATAAGACTATTCGTTATTATTTACTAAAGTTTAGTAAATATGGTTATACTTACAAGATTTAAGTGTAATTTTGAACCATTAGAAAAGTTTCAAGGTATATCAGAACGAATAAAAAGAATCAAATTAGGCAAAAAGATAAAAGTTTCTCCAATCTGAAAAGATGGGAGAGTACTTGAGTATCGTGTTTTATGATTATCTTAGTGATTATGATACCATATGATAGTTGATTATACAAGGACATCTTAGTGCATTAGTATGGCTAAGTAGTGGAATTATGAATTGTTAAAATGGTTAAATCAAAAGGTGAATCATACTTCGTTCCAAAATCGAGTCTTAGAGTAACACTCCAAGATCGAGCCTAGAGTGACATAATCTTAAGAAGGTTTATAACACTCATCAAATGTAAAGTAAAAGTTTCTTACTCTTGTACATTTGAAATTGGTAAGTTGTGATGTCTTGGATAGGACAAATGCCAACTAAGACCAATTGTGTGAGGTGTTTATCTTGAAACTAACTCTTGAATATTTTTTTGTCAAGTAATGTTTCTTGACAAAGAGAATCTTATATGTCAAGAGACCAGTAGGAGTCTTAAAGATATTGAAAAGTTCAAGAACTAATCAAGAGAAAACCAATTGTTTATCACTAGCACATGACATGAGGTTTATAACCTATCGCGTTGACATATTCTTACTCCCGTGCTATTCTAGTTAAAGTTGACTATGCATGTGAGTTCTATGAGTTCTCAATTGTTTGCATAAGGCAAAGCACATGGATCAATGAAAGTTTCATTGATCAGTATAGGTAAGTTGCTTAACAACTTGGAAGTCATGGTAGGCCCTTGTGCTACCAAGTGGCAATATATTAAGATTGAACAAGTTCAGTCCATATGAGTTTGGATTTGTCACTAACATTGTCTTATGATTATGGTTTGACAATCAACATGGATAGGAACACATGCACCATAAAATCTAAGTATCATAAGGTTTCTATCTGCTTCATGAAAATAAGGAAACACTTTCACTAAGTAGATTTTAAAGAGATAGCAATTGTGATATTTGCATTGTCAAATTCGATTATGATTACGTCATCCCTCTCCATAGTTCTAATTGTGAGAAATGGCAAAGGTCTAAACATTTGAGACTTATTGTTGTAAGTTCTAAAATGGTTTAGGCACACATGTGAGCTATCTAAGGAAAGGTTTATGATTTTGAGAAGCCTAGATAAAGTCCTATCAAAGCATTTTGTATCAGAAATCTGAACATTGGTAAGGAAGTCAATAAGTATTGATTTCTAGAAGTCCGACTGATTTCTGGGTACATGTCAAAGCTAGTGGGAGCATAAGTGTTATGCTAGTAAGATAATAATTATTGTACTAGTGGGAGCATAATTATTATGGTAAGTTAGCAATGTTAATTATAGAAAACAAAAGTTTCAAATCACAAAGTTGCAGGGTTTGAAAAGTTGTTTTGCTATAATTAAGGGAGAGGAAATTATACTTCATTTCAATTCTAAAAGATTAGATTGAGATTTTAATCAAATTTAGTCAAGTACACATATGAATGTTATGTTGAAATGATTCAACATAAGGAGATTCTACATGTGGAAATATTATAGAAAGAGACTAGTAAAGTATCACGTCTTTTTATGAGACATTATGAATCGTATCCCATATGCTTCAGGTATAGGATCGATTGCATATGCTATAATATTTATGTGTTCTGAATTTTCCAAATGCCTAGGGCATTAAGAGGGAAAAAGGACCAGAAGTGGATATAACTAAAATGATTAAGCAATTGTTGAGGACAATCAGAGGTTTACCAAAGATTGGTTGCTCATGGACAGTTGGAAGTATAGTGTAAATTTTGGAAGGACCATATTGAAATATTCTGAAAAGAGGCAACTCTTGTTAAAAAGTAATAGTCAAAATGGGAATATGGAAATGTCCATAAGTGGAATTTATTTTTTAACTCTGTGTAACATTAGAAAACTTAATGCAAGAAGGATGTTCAAAGGAATGTACTTTGAATGTGAGACTTTTTTTCCATGTAATTGCTCTCCATTGGAATACTTTGTAATGTCTGTTGCCAAGTCTCTGTGATTTTTGTGCATAGTCATTATAAGAGGATTATTGCATATAAGTTTAGAATATAACAAATCACAGTAAATGACAAGAACTTGGTATTCTTACATTTATGGTAAATATTTGGAATTGTGAAATAAGCATCATTGAAATATTGTCAATTGATATATTTCACAAAGAAAGGACCATAGGCAAACATAGTATGCATGCTTGGAGCATGACATAACTATTGTTTTAATTCAAATATTAAGTTGATTGATCGAAACATTATACAATGAATAATGTGTAATCAATATGGTGATTAAATAAAAAGGTGTTTTATTTATATTTATAAGTTCTAAGACCATATTGGATTTGATTATTCTTATGTTTCACTTTGCATGTTTTGACTTCCCGAATTACTAGGTTATTCAAACCATCCACAGTCGACCATACTTTGGAAGTAGGTATCGAGGCAAGACTGTCATGAATTTGGATTGTAGATTGTCTATAGTGCTTAGGCATAATAAAAGATTGCTACAACATTCATGAATGATCATAAGGTCTGAGTATTGGATTAAACCCACACTAATATGAATCACTTCATGGATCTTATCACAGGTGATTGTGAGACGATAATATATTATATTCTTGAAACCAACATATGTGAGTTGTAGTTTACAAGTCGGTTGCACATTGACACATGTAAACGCACCAGTAACTTGGTGTTATAAAACATATTGTTGTGTGTGATTTGATGAGTAAGTATAAGCAAGCATTTGAGTCAAAGTTTATCTATTCCTTTTCCCTTAGAGGGATAAAAGCGATATTTATGGTCCCCTCGATGATTTAGTGATGACAAACCTAAGTGCTTGGATAAGCCTGGACTAATTTGATTTGTTCAATTAGTCGGTCGTCATAAATCGGAAATCAGGAACAACAGATGGACAAAGAGAATGATTATAACCCATGTCTCAGTTTATATGATATCTTGTAGAATGGAGAAATATATGTTCCCTTATCTAATAGACGCTTCATTGATTACGTTAGAGTTCGACAGCGGCTTTTAAGAGCTACGATTGCTAGTCAGGATTTTGGAGTCGTACTTGCAATAATAGTTATTAGACTTATCCAAGTGGGAGACTATTGGATTAGGTGTCTAAGCCCATAACTATAATTGGTATGTACTTGACCCGAGAGTTGCATGGTCCATTTGGGTTGCATATCACCAGGACAATTTGATAGGATGGACTTTTGCGAAGAGGTTATTTGTGATTTATTAATATATGATATGTTCTAATATATTAATATGAAGTCATATGATTTAATTAGTATTGATCAAGAATTAATTGGAATTAATTCAATGATCAAAAGAGACTAATTAAATTAATGGGGACTAATTGTGTAAATTATATATATATATATATATATATATATATATATATATATGGTTTGGGCTTATGATACATGATGGACTAAGTTTATGGAAGAATCCATAAAGAGTTAGCCCACTTGAATCATGGATCATGGATAATAAGCCCAAGAGTATAGATTAGGGGTTACCTATGACTCATGGATTCCTAACATATATATATATATATATATATATTTGACTCCATAGCTAAAATCGGATGCCCTAGTGTTCTTGGAGTTCCCATAACTGATTTTGAGTGCAAGAAAACTCTCTCAAAAGTCATCCTTTTGTCCAAGGTGTGTTGTGAACCATTTGAGGCATCACACTCGGGGTGCTAAGTTCTTAAAAGGCCAAAACTACAAGCTACAACAAAGTGATAACTCTATAACTCAACTCTATGTTATTTATATCAATTGTATGCTAGTTGTAGGTTTCAAGCTTTGGAAACAATACTACATGTATAGTTAGAGAAAACATAAATCCAAATGTGCACCATAGGATGTTGCAGTATACAAAACCTAACAATTTCATCTATAGCTTCTGTGGAAGGTAAAAAGTCTTCACCTTGCTCATTATTGTGATTAGATCTCATTTTTATGGAGTTTTAGGACTTTTTCCATTGTTCCTTGAGACATTGAGTGTGTTGAGCTTACCAAGAGATTGTGATTTCAGATCTGGACCTTGTGAGGTCCCTAGAGTCCAAAGGTCCCAACTTTATCCAACTATAGAGGAGCTTTAATGCTTAAGATCCTAAATGGAGCTTGTTTTTGGCATTTCAAGCTCTAAGTGCCATGCATGGACATAAAATTTGTAGCTTTACATGGTATCTCAGCCTTGGGAGGCTAGATCTAGAGTTTGGGGTTGTAAATTTGCCTTAAAACATCTGAATAAGAACATAGACTGAAGGGACTTGCCGAGTCGGTGAGCTGACTCGACGAGTCGGCTAGCGTTTTCCCCCGATGAGTCTGGACAGGAGTAACTCGGCGAGTTGATGAGACAACTCGACGAGTTAAGTTGGATTTCCATGATATTTCTAAAGAAATGAGGGAACTCGTCGAGTCACATAGATGTACTCGACGAGTTGGGTCAACATGGACTGTTGACTCATGTGTTGATTTCTGTTGACTTTTAGGGTTTGATCAAGACAGGGATTATGGAGACCATGGAGGGGTAGAATGGTGTTTTACCCATTCCAAAAGTTAGAAAGAGAGAATATCCCTTGTTTTATTTAGAGTTGTGATTGGAGTGTTAATTAGAGATAATTATCATATGTGTTAGGCGGAGGCTAGATCGGTGATTCGTGTACGAGGTTTATTTGCTTGCTTACGAGGTGAGTCTTCTCACTATAGTTACATTGAGTGGTAATTTGTGTGACCATTGGGTCTTGTATGCTATTATCGAGTATTGTGATATCCTGCATTATGTATTTGTGATTTATGTTATGTATTATTTCGAGCTATACTGAGTTAGGACCGGAGGGTCCACCCGAGTTGTGGGACCAAAGGGTTCCAGTGAGATACATTGACCGGAGGGTCTTATTTGAGATATAGCCATGAGAGGCTAATGAGTTATGTGTGGTATTTTGGGGAACTCACTAAGCTTCGTGCTTACCGTGTTATGTGTTATATGGTTCAGGTACTTCTCATGATCGCGGGAATGTGTCGGCTTGATTGTACACACGAGATGGAGTTTACATTTTGCTGGTCCTAGATTGTGTTTAAACAATTTAATATGTTTTTTTGACAAATTGTCATTTTGGAGATTTGTGAACTGGTTTTATGAGAATTATGTGATTTTTAAAAACGAAAAATTTGTTTGAAAATTTACGGTGTTACACTAATCTAGCATGCAATTCTCATAAAGCTGATACACATATAATAGGCACATAAGGCATCCTTCCTAGATCCTTCGTCCTAATCTAGCATGCAGTTCTCATAAAACATATCATAACATAAACTCGTATGGGAAATTTGAGAGTACTTACTTGAGCTCGGATGATTGCTTGCACCACACCCTTTTCTTTTTTTGGAAATTATTTTATCTTTTCAAAAATGATTTTCCTTGAAAATTTTCATACCAAATCCTTAGTTTGAGTTCAGACACACCCGAGAATGTGCCCGAATCCCTCAAACCAAGGCTCTGATACCAACTTGAAACATCCCAAAAATACAGTCAAAAATTTTCTTTTTAAATCATTAATAAAACCATAATTATCATTCAATATGTAAAAATCATAAATCGTGTATCTCAATACTATCATAACATCTGTCAAATATATCAGAGTATAAACATCCAAGGCTGAACAAATGGTATGTGCACTGCAATCATCCCGAGCTCCTATTTTGAAAACCGAAGTACCTGAAACCAAAACTTAAAGCCGTAAGCACGAAGCATAGTGAGTCTCCCAAACTACCACATACCATACACATAACATGCAAATAGGAGATACGGCCCCCTCCCACTCCCTTGGAGATTTGCCACCCACACCCCACTATCTTGGAGATTAGAGCCCCGCCCACACTTCGCTGTCTAGGAGATTAGAGCCCCGCCCACACTCCACTGTCTAGTAGATTCGGGCCCCGCCTACACTCCGCTGTCTAGGAGATTCGGGCGCTGCCCACACTCCACTGTCTAGGAGATTCGGGCCCCGCCCACACTTCGCTGCCTAAGAGATTCGCCCCCCACACTTCGCTACTATCATGCATACAAGTATCACACAGACAACAAGTATATCTAATTCTATCAAGCAGCCACATATCTATACTCAAATAATACTACGAGATTTGGGACTCGCCCACACTCGACTATTATGAGATTTGGGCCCCACCCACACTCAAATAATAATGAGATACGGGCCCCGCCTACACTTATATACATAAACAAACACATATAAGTATCACACAGACAACTAGTATAACAATCCAACAAACTGAATGATATCTATACTCTGATAATATAGAGATACGAGCCCCGCCCACACTCAACTACTAACATATCACATATACGGGCCGACCTTGGTGCCTTAGACCCGTTCCTATTGAAGGAAAACTCACCTCGCACTGCTGGAGTCCCGCGAATAAATCTCTGGCAGCTAGCTGACAGATCCCTAAACTGTCAACATCAAAATAAAACCAATTAACCATTTGGGTTTCCAATGCATAACTCTAAAATCCCTACTTAGGGTAAAAGGACCATTTTACCCCTAACCTAGTTTGGTCTAAGATTAAAGCCCAAACTCATACCATGAAAGCCCCAAAGGTCAAATAATCAACCAAGACCCAACTATGGCCTAATTTTCCAAATTGGGCCCAAACCTCTACATGGTCTTGCCTTAAGGCCCAACCATTTATTCTTGGTCCAACACTTGACATTCTGATGGTCCAATATCTCATAATCATCAAGGCCCATTTATGGCCTATCTATGGCCCAATTTTCCAAATTTGGCCCAAACCTTTCCAATGGGCCTCATCCTTAATCCCAATCCAAGTGTTCTAGTCCATTTATGTGTTAATAGTTGGCCCATCAAGAGTCCAGACATCTAGGCCCAACAGAAAGGCCCAACTCTAAACCCAACACAATTTGGGTTTTCACATGAAATGACGATTAGGCTTAATTGTTCTCACTTAACCCATTAAGGACTTAACCCATTAAGTCCATTATTCCACTAAGCCAATAAACGATGGAATCGATATAAGTAATAACTTCAGTCCACTAGTCTAAACGCGGGTCCCGACAATCCAAAACTAACATTTTCTAAAATTAGGGTTTTCTAAACCCTAATTAGGGTTTCAAACCCAAACACAAAATAACTAAGTCCAAGATTAAGTTATTAGGCCAATTAGGGTTCCACTAGGCCAGGCACTACCCACTGCCACCTCGGGCAGTGGTGGTCGGCGGCGACAACCATCATTTCCAATGGTGGTGGCTTATGATCTTGACTCAAACTTCATTAAAACAACCCGAAACACAACACACACCTTATTACACTCACACATACATACACAACCACCACCATTTGGCGGTTGGTGGTGGCAAAGTGGTGGTAGGAGGCGGCAGCCACCATGGGTGGGCAACGATGGTGGGTTATTCTCACAAAACTCACACGTATAATGCCCATAAACGCACCAATCAGCAAGTACACTCGAATATACAACCATACAGCCGCCGCCTAGGTGGTAGGAGTCGTCAGAAAAACACACACAACAGCCCCACGACCACCAATGTCGGCAATGACGCTTCCGGCGTCGTACCCACAGAAAACAATGAGAGAGAGAAGAAGAAGAAGGTGGGTTGCGGTGGACTTATCGGCGTTTCTGGTGGCTCACGACCCACACATGACAAACAGATGCACCGGTCTCGACGGTTCTTCGGTGATCCACTTGACGTTTCGACGTTGCTCCTGACGTCTGACAATCGTGGTGGCGTTCCGATGGCAGGTTAGCGGCGACAGCAGATTCGATATTGCAGCGGCGGCTAGGGAGCTCCTTGAGGGTGGCGACTATGAAATGGTGTCTTAGGTTTAGGGTTAGACGACGGGAGGGAACACCGGGTATAACCCGTGCCTCTCTTCAAACATTTGAACGTTTTTACAAGACTAGCTCTTACCAGATCTTCTTCAACTTTAATCCAATATTTACCCTTTAGCCCTTGATTCTGTAATTTCATTTCATTTCAAGTCCAAAACTTACCAAACAGCCCCTTAGCCTCCACAATCTCTTCAAATTAAGTACCAATAATTTACCAAGCAATCCCTGCCTTCATAAATATTTACAAACCACTCCAGAACTTACACTTTTAACCCCCAACTTCTAAAATTGTAACAATTAACTCCTTTAGACCAACACCTTGCTATAATATTATTGATTTTAGGGTTACTATTCTTTCGTTAATTTGTCTATTTATTTATTTAATAAACGAGATGTTACAGTGACTAAAAGAGTAAACCTTAGAAAGTTCATAGGGCATATGTATCATTTTCCCAATTAATTAACAATTTTGATTTGCTCAAAGATAAGTTTGCCACATTGTTTACTAGATGACTCAGATTAAAAACTCAATTATACTAGGTCTTTTTCCTTCATTTTAAGGAATGAAGACTCCACTGATTTAGAAATCAGCGATGTCCTGAATCTTTGCTTTTGTCTATTTCGTGGGTTGTCAGTCTATTTAGCGCCTATTCAATATCATTACGAAGCAGCTTGACATAATTTAGCTCAGGTGATATGATCACAAATGATACGTCAAATAAGGATTTCCTTTTTTTGAGAGTTTGACCCTTGATATGAGATGTTGGACATTGGGATGCTTTCATTTCACATGTGCTTTGCTGAAGAGATTGTCCCTAAAGTCACCCCCACACATGCTTAATGACATAAACGTTTATGGTCCAAAATTACTTTTTTTCTACTATGGTGGCTACAAAAATACCGAGTCTCTTGTTTCTAATTTCATCTATTAAGCAAATGTTGCTTCAACAAACGCTCAACATACCTTTATCAACATATTTTTTTTAAGAAGAGGGACGCACTTGTATCATTACGCAAGTACATTGTTCATATAACAACCTACAAGTATAAGGCATCCTTGGACATCAATGATCTAAGAACAAGGCTTTTGTTTCCCCTGGTAACAACGTACACTAAAGTTTAAAACAACTGTTGATGAATGCTTGTAGGAACACTCCCCCTTTTTCATTGTGTTATTATAGATTTGCCATCCCAAGCTTGTATTTGCACAAACAGACATCGATTAAACAAAATAATCACTTTTGCAAGCTCATGTTGAAGGAGGTTTTGGAGAAGAAGACAACCAAAAGTCACGAATCTTGGCTTCGTTACCTCAAACATTTTCAACTAAGAGGTTATAAAATATGGGAAACCCTAACAAATTCCTATAGTAGCTACTAGAAGAGTTGACAAGTGACTTCAAACTGAAATAGTGTTAACGTCCATCAATTATAATATCTCATATTTTACTTTCCTTTACATCTTATGTGTTACAAATATATTTAAACATGTAATTATGAATGTATGTTTATATAATAACCCATATGTTTCGAATGTGACTGTTGTGTAAGCACCCACCACCACCCACCATATAATTCTACACGTGGTGTAACTTGATCGCCTAGAACCAGATTATCTATGTTATTGCACATTGGAATGTTTTGGCAAGGTTGTCAACATCGAGAACTCAATCATGGCCGTTTCCACTTTGCAAGGTCATAATTATAAGATCGAGTAAGGATCGTAAAATATTACCAAAAGAAATGATTATAAGTTTAATGAAAAGTATGTCTCCATCAATCGATTCATAAGTTACAAAAAGTTTAAATGCAAGTGATAAGCTTAAAGCTTAAAACATAAATTTCGAATGCAAGTATCTAATCTCATAACACGAAAAATGACACATCCATATCATTCCCATTTTCAAAAGCCAACAAAACCCAATATTCAAGTTGCTAACAACAAATTGAACTTAAAGAAACACAAATTGAAGAGCACAATGCATCATGAAGAATATATGATTATTGTAAAATAGATAGTCAAGAACATGAAAAAATGGAACACTAATTTCCATGTATGAGTTGTTTATCAAGTTGATATATTTTAAATTGGAGAAAAGGAGTTTTTGGTACATCGTCGTGCAAGTTTTGAGTGGTGAGACGAGCCACGTCGTTAAGCAGCGACATGACCAAGAGTTGGGTCGCGACGCGGCGCCGGTATGTGCACAAAACCCTAGATTTTGTGGTTTAAGTCCTATATAAAGGCACTAACATTTAGGGTTTGTTGTCATTCTCAACCTCCATCCTCTGAAGCGTAACCCTAGCCTCCTTGCATGTTCTTGAAAACTTTTGTGGGATTTTAAGTGTTGCTTAGTGAACTCGGTGTTTGGTGTAATGTTTTCCGGCTGAAGTTTCCGCCTTCTAGACCCATTATAAGCATCGTAAGTCATAAATTTCTTTGTTTTGTTCAAATTCTTTTGGTGGATTTTTTAATCCATAGATTTTATAGGATATAATAGTTTTAAAAAATAGTTATTAATATTCAAGGATGATGACTTGTATTACCCGATAAAAATCTCAATTCATTGATTTATTGATTCATCCTACATCGCTTGATGCAATAAATATTGGATATTTTTTAGTTTATAAAAGAGAAGGCCCCTTGTTTCATTCCCATTCCAACATGAAGCTTTGGATTGAAAAAACTTTGAATGAGTTGGAGTATTTAGGCATGTTGTCTAACAACAACGTTTAAAGTTTTCAAAACAATGTTTAAGAGGTCTCTAAATAGACAATTGTTAAAGAATATAATTTTTGGCTTAAAATTGTTTTAAATTTTTTAGAAAGCTGTTATCCGGAACCGGGAGCGGTTTTAGAAATTTAGTAACCGATGTAACCGATTCCGATTTCGGTTTCAACATCCTAAGAACCGTCGATTCCAATTCCATTAAAATTGGACAGATACTCACTTTCGCTTACCCTTTGTCTTACCATTTGGTTTCGAAGTTTGGTATTTGTAAAAATGATTGGAAATTCAAGTCTCCTCAACTGATATATGAGAGTTTTAGTTTCAATGTATGCTTTCGTGGTGACCACTCAAAATATGTGACAAAATATTTGTTTTTAGAAATTGAAAACCCCAACATATGTTTGTATTAATACGAGTTTATATTTTTTATGGGTCTTTATGTACTGCTATATCTATATGTATAGATATAGGCTTGCACAAAAAAACCGGTTCAGGATCCGAACCGGTCACTGAATCGGTAAACTGGTTCACCATGAACCTGTCTACTATGAACCGAACCGATTTAAGAACCGAACCGCCGGTTCAGACCCGTTCGAGATTTTAGACATTGAAACCGGTTTAGAACTGATTGAATCGGTGTAATCGGTTTAGATAGGTTCGAGTTTTTTTATGACGGAACCGGTTTGAACCGAACCGGTTTTACTATTCACGAATCGGAACCGAACCGGTTCGGTTTGAAAAAAAAAAGGGTTTGCTCACCCCTATATACTTATATACATACGTGCCCAATAAAGAGTTGGATCGGGTTTGAGCTACCAGGGGATCCGGATGTCGTTTATGGGCCACCTCAGCACCTGCCTGCTCCGGTCAATGGAGCACAAGACCCGATTCTCGAGCCCTAATTTTCTTTCACAAAAAACAGATGGCAATATTTCTTTATGGATGTCTTGAAGTCTTGGATTAAATTTCCCCAAATCATCACGAACACGAGCAAAAGCCTTGAGATTTTCGCTTCCCCAAGCTCCAATTTCGTTGACGAAAAGAGGTATAGTGATAGAGAATTGTGTATAACCGTATACATATAGATCGTAAAGAATTTTACGGACTTCAACAGCTGGAATTCACGAAAAAAGAGATTTCAGAGTGGGGATAATCTTCCATTGATTGCAAATGGGGTCATCGATGAGATTTTCTTTGTTGTTGATGCTTATTATGATGCCGCTTTCTTCGTTCGCCTCCTCATCCCAGACGTGTCCTCAAATCAAGCCGTTTCTTCATGATCTACAGCTTCAATGCCCTACAACGATTATGTATTCTTCACCGATCAAGGTACAAAAACTCTACACAACTCTGCGTTTTATATTCATTATCAACAAATTGATGCACGTTCTGATTTCATAACATTCCTATAATCAAATTGGATTTTTCCTCAAATTTGGTTTCTCGCACTTCTGATTTGAATGTTGCATTTGTTCCAAAGTGTTTCGAAGCTGGTATCGGTGGCACAGTCGAATTTGATTTTATTTGTGTTTAGTAAAATGCGTTGATTATCAGTATGCAGAGATAATCTTCGATAATTACCTGTTTTTTGCTCTGAGAGAATGATTTTGGGGATGTATCAGAATCGCTTTTAACCTATATAACCAAAGTAACCATTGAAACCTTCCTTATGTTACGATACATTTAAAGTTTATGAACTTAGAAATTTTGCATCTATCATACAAGTATACAATAAGTTTTAAGTGCAATAAGTGGCTTGAAAATCAATGAACATTTCAAAAATCCTCCATGTGTGTAAACATTTTTAAACATCCTATTTAATATTGATGCTTCATTGTGTCCAATTTACAGATGAATGGAGAGTCTCTTGACAAGGTTTTAAGCTCAAGTCATATGAATGCATATGTAGCCATATTGTTCTATGCTTCTTCATGTCCATTTTCCACCAATTTCCTACCCAAATTCGATGCCCTTACCTCAATGTTTCCACAAATTAAGCATGTAACAATCGAGCAATCTTCAGTTCCACCAATGTAAGTTATACTACACTAAAATCCAGCAAGTTATAAATAACAGTTTCGTATTAAGCCCTAACATTTTACAAATTTCCCATGTAGTGTTTTCTCAAGATTTGGTATTCATGGTGTTCCTTCAATTCTAATCATCAACAAAACCACTAGAATCCGACATCATGGTTCAAAAGAACTACACTCACTTGTCCACTTCTATGAAAAAGCCACAGGTATCATTTCATATTTACATACATGCCACTAGGGGTTGTAATCAAGAACTCAATACCTCTTTATTTAGCTTTCTTTTTTGTTAATGGGGTCTCATTTTTTCAGGACTTGAGCCATTAATTGACTTAACACAAGATGAAATCGGATTCCCAGAAAGCAAATCAAAAGTTCTTGAATCATGCACAAAATCCGAACCCTATCTACTATTTTCTTTGTTCTTCATCTTCTTGAAAACACTTCTTTACCTTTATCCAAATATGGTATCCAATTTTATTGCTCTTTGGTTTACATATATCCCACATTTAAACCTTGCAATCTTCGGAGAATCAAGACAGATTCTTGCACGTGTTCTTCATTTGGTTGATCTCAAAAGGGCGTTTTCGTCATTTGGCAAATTGAAGCTCATAAAAAGCATCGTTCTTGTTGGGCAAGATTTTTTCTTAGGGAGGAAGGCTGTAGGCTTTTGTCACAAACATGTGTAACATGAGCATCAAATTGATCGATCTTTTTTTTTTCTTGTTTTGGTTATGGTGTTGTTTACTTGAATTAAAATCTTGTGTCATTTTGGAATTGTGGGGTAGGGTTTAAGGTAGAGGTGTTTGTAAATTGGAGAACCATTTGATCTTTTTTTTTTTTTTTTTTTTTTTTTTTTTTTTTTTTTTTGTATATTATGTATCAATGAGTATTCTTCTCTTTAAGATGTACCCATAAGAATAAATTGACCATGTACTTTTGGTATATTGTCATTGTAAAATTAGAATCATATATTCGATTTTAAAGTAAATTACAAAAATCGTCTATTGGGCCATTTGTGAGAATTTTGTAACCTAGTTTTTGTTGTAGAAATCGTCCATAATCAATATAAAATGTTTATTATACACCCCACATAAGTTTCAAGAGCTTTCACCATTATCTTTCTCCACATGAAATTGGCATGGGAAAAGGACAATGTACTATTGTGTTGACTAGTCAAATAATATCAACTCTTTTCATATATATTCATATTTATCATGATTATATATTAAACACTAGTTATCTCTTTCTCCTTATTAGGGATGGATGTTCTTGTTTTCTCCCATAGAATTGAATGCATGCCAATTACTCTCAGTGTAAGAACACACATGTTTTTCATCGATTGTTTACCTCTTCTTGTTCTTTTTGGCTAGATATCGTTTAATCATAATTGTATTGTATGTGGTATATCCTAGTTTATTGTGGTTTTTCAGTAGCTTTTCTTACTCTTTTAAGTATTTTGATTTTAGTTGCTTTGACATTGTTCAATCACAGTTTGTTTTTCGTTCATCAAAGCTGTTGGTTTCATTTTTTGAAAAAAAAATTCGTTGTTCATTAGTTTAGGTTAATGTGTTTGCAGGGTGACTTGAGGGTTATTGATCTTGGTTTTTGTTTTATCCAGTTTCTAAAGAAGTTTCCTCCCTAAGTCATTATTTTCTAAGTCAAAGTTGTTCTTAAGTAATGATTTTATTTAGGGTTTAAACTATTTCCTTCTTTTGTTACCTGTTTAAATTTTATAATGTAATGTGTATCATTTTGATTTTTTGAAAATGAAATTAGAGTTTGTAACATGGTATTTGTTGGAAACTTTGGTTTGAGTTTTCATTTTTCTAAGTCAAAGTTCTTGTTAAGTAATGAAGTTGTTCCCTTGTTATAGAAAGTTTCACTCATGATGAAACACATGGTACTTCCAAAATGCTAAAAGATACTAATTCCTTCTTTTGTTGTGTGTTTTATTTTTATAATGTAATGTGTATCATTTTGATTTTTGAAAATGAAATTAGAGTCTGGAACATTGTATTTGTTGGAAACTTCAGTTTGACTTTTCATTTTTCCATCAACAGAATTGAAGTTATTCCTTTTAAAGTGTTTGAACCTACCTACAAATACACAAATTTATGACATGGAATATAGTGGAAGAAGAGCTTTTTGCATATTTCTTTTCTTTTCATAAACTTGGACGAGCTGAAATCCCATGACAATTATTTTTACCTTGAATGTGGAATGGGTGCTCTCGGAATTATTGTTGTACATGGTTGTGATCTGTTGGGTGGAAGGAATTGGGATGATGCATGGCAGAATGATGCCAAAGGAAAGGGCTTCATATTCAGGTTGTAGGCAGCTAACACAAGATGTTGAATTCTTCCGCCATAGGAGTTTCATAACATGTAATCATATTAAGATTTATGTGACAACGGCACATGCTAAAACACACCCCCAAAACTGAAATTTTTGCTTGAAATACCAGTCGATACGACTTACCATCTAAACTTTACATGACAACTCGTATTTCATTTCGTCAAGGCACAAGACTTGTGAATTAAAAGAGGTGCAAATGGAGGTGTTTGTACTTTTCTTGTAATTTAATTTAGTTAATATTATGTATTTGATATGCTTCTTTATTAATAAAATAATGGTTTATCATCATATATAGTCTTACATACATGTTTTAGTTCTATTTGTTTTTTTAAATGACATGCCTGTGAGATTGAAGTATGTTGTATTATTTTATGAAAATACTAGGTGAACCCCACGTTTTATGCATAATATATTATGTTGCTGAAAATAACTATGTTATAACTATTACATAATAGTTCTTATATACAATTCATATAAAAGAATTAACTATTTTCAGGGTCGGTCCAAATATATATGGGGCCCGGAACGAAAAGAAAAAAAAGGCCCCTTAAAGACAATTATAATAAAGATTTAAAAAAATATCATTTATTCTTCACTATAAATACTTTCAATTAGCAATATAACAAACAAAACAAATTGTTTATCTTTTGAACTAGTTTGAGTTTAAACCAACTTTAGACCTTAAAAATCATTTAGGTATATATATATATATATATATATATATATATATATATATATATATATATATATATATATATATATATATATATATATATATATATATCTTAGAAAGTTTGGGCCCCTGGAGACGTGGGCCCTGCGCTGTCGTTCGGGTTGCCCACCGTCTGGACTGGCCCTCACTATTTTGAGTTCTTATATACAATTCATATAAAAGAATTTAACTATTTTGAACTATATAATAGCATACACATATATTGAAACTATTATATCAATGACTTCTATGTATTGCGTTTAAAAACAAATCAAATATATTTTTTGATTATGTTATTTTAACTATTATTATTATCTATTAATTTAGATGAACAACTATTAAACCTATAACATCTAAATGATCTTTAAATATGTGTTGCATGTGAATAAAGTTAGATATACTTTATAATTTAATGTTGTTTTAACTATGATTACATATGTTTAATCTAAAGGTAACTTATTTGATATTTTTAATTTCGATTATGATGATCATTTCAAATATCAACAATTGTTTTCAATGTAATATTGTGATATGATTTTTAGCTATTTTATTGTTAATTAATTTTAAATTTATTCTTTGAAAAAAAAATTATTATAAAAAATAATTTTTGGACAATCATTTTGTTAATATGGCCTTTTGATTTAAGTTTCACATTTAAAAATCATCTGTCAAACTAGTTTTTTTTTTTTTTTTTTTTTTTTAATTCATTTTTCCTTGATCAGTCAGTATGAGATTAATATATGTTAATCAATATAAGGATAAAATGTGAAAACTGAAATTTTAAACAAAAATATAAAAAAAATAATCTGAAAGTACAATGGTATTTTTTGCAAACTAAGAAAAAATGCACTACAAACTGGGTAATTCATAGCACACCTGATGTGCATTGTCAGGGGAAATTTTAGCATTCATACAGTCATACCATCAAAACATAATTTAGCAAACAAAAAAGAAGCGCTAGAATCTTTTCTATTTGAAGGTTGAAGCAATGTAGGCCTGAAATTAATGTAAGCATTGTAATCTTTATTACTTGAATCAATGCAAATGAATCATCTTCAAAATAGTTCAAAATAGTTGATTTTAAGACTTTTTACTTGAATGAATGTAAGTATGAAAGTAGTGTTATTCATTTGGTTGATCTCAAAAGGGTGTTTTTGTCATTTGTCAAGTTGAAGCTCATAAAAAGTGTCGTTCTTGTTGGGCAATGTTTCCCTCTCATTTTCACCGTTATCCCATCTCCACTTGAAGTCTGCAAAGATGGTTTGGCATGGGAAAAGGACAATGTACTATACATATTGACCAGTCAGATAATATTAACTTTTTTTTTCATTTTTATCCCACCTAACATGGAAGAAATATGATTATATATATTAAATATGATTACTTTTTTTTTTCTTTTCGAGGTTGCTGCCATTGCTGATTACTCTTAGTGAGAATGATTCTTGTAAGAACACACATGTTTTTACTGATTGTTTACCTCTTCTTTTTGGCTGGTACCCTTTTTATCATATTTGTATCATGTATGTGGTATAATCGTAAATTATTGTGTTTTTTAGTAGCTTTACTCACTCTTTAAGTATGTTGAGTTTTGTTGCTTTAACATTGTTCAATCACATTTTGTTTTCCATTCATCAAAGCTATTGGTTCGATTTTTTTGAAAAATATAGATACATTGGTCATCAGTTTAGATTAATGTTTTTGCAAGATGACTCTCAGGTTTATTAATCTCGGTTTTTCAGTTTATCAAGTTTCTAGAAAGTTAATTTTCTCCATATGTCGTGGTAATTCCCAAATGACAATTAAAAGATATGGATTTTTCTAAAGAAGTTTCCTCTAATGAAGTTGTTCCCTCTATTCTAGAAAGTTTCACTCTTGATGCAACTCATGGTACTTCACAAATGCTAAAAGATATGGATTTTATTTGGATTTACAAGATTTCTCTTTTTTGTTGTTTGTTAAAATTTTATAATGTAATGTGTATCAATTTGAAGATGAAATTAGAGTCTCTAACATATTATTTGTTGGAAAGTTAGTTTAACTCTTCATTTTCCCATCAACAGGATTGAAGGTGTTCCTTTTAAAGTGTTTGGAACTACCTACCAATGTATATACTTAAGAGTGGAGGAAGAGCTTTTTGCATTTTCTTTTCTTTTCATAAACTTGGACAAGAAGAGATCCCATGAAAATTATCTTACCTGAATGTTCGAATGGGTGGTCTCGGAATTATTGTCGTACAAGATCTATATCTATCGCCTTGGTAAAATATCCTTCCAAGGTAATGCTATATGGAAAATATATACTTCCAATGTAATGCTATATGGAAAATATATACCGAGATAAACATAACTCATCAAATGCAATTAGCTGATAGAATTACATTTCTTGTTTATGTATATGAAGTAAATCTCTTGTTTATGTTTTACTGATCAATTAGCTGATTGTAAATCTCTTATATATGTATATCAAATAAATATCTTGTTTATGTTTCTTTTACCACGTCTTATTTATATGGCAATTAGAAGTTGAGTGGTTTTAAGACTCCTACTAAATTAATATACATAGGGGAGGAGGGAATCATTCCCTCCCAACCCACTGAACTAACTGTCACATCAATTTTTGTCTCTCTTTTTTCTTCCTCTTTCTTAACCCATAACACAAGGAAATCCTATTTTTCTTAACACACTCAACCCACTTAATTAAAAAAAAGACAAAACAACTAAGGTACAAGTCTTAAAACACATGGTACAAGAGAAAATGAGAGAGGATGAAGTGGGTTAGTGAAACCAATTAAACAACCCGCTGAAGAGGGAGTGCTATCGGCGATAACTCTATTGCTAATTAAGATCTTACCTTGATTGTTTTGTATTTTTTTTAACTGAGTGGGTTGAGTGAGTTGAAAAAGATAGGGTTTCCATGTGTAGGTTGGGAAAGATGAAGAAAAATGAAAGAAACAAAATGATGTGTTCAGGGTTTGTAACACTCATAAAATTCAAGCCAAATTAGAACTTTTTAACACAAATAAAAAAACATTAAGTTATTATAGTTTGGTTTCAAAATAGTTTCAACATCAGAGTTTTCCAGAATCCAAATCAAAATATGAGGAAGTGTACGGTCACGCCTTCGCCTTCTCGCGGTCATCTATTGTACCTGAAACAATAATCAATAAATGTAAGCTCGAAGGCTTAGTGAGTTACCCCCAAAATATCAACATCTAGCATCCAATAATAAAGGTAACGACAATAAAAACAAACAACATGCATAATGAGCCTTCAGCATGACTGGACCGCCTCCTACGGGCCTACAACCTATATGGACCGCTCCCGAGCCTTCAACATGACTAGACCGCCTCCTACGGGCCTACAGCCTATCCGGACCGCTCGTCGGGCCTTCGGCATGACTGGACCGCCTCCTACGGGCCTACAGCCTATCCGGACCGCCCCGTGTATGTTGGCCTCAACCGCACAAAGTAGGACACCGCCTCAACCCAACCCATCCATATATGTCGACATATAAATAGCACATAATCAAGCAATAAGCATAGATCATACTAACTGTTAAGCATAGCACCATTCTATCTATCAAGGTACCAATCCAACAGATCATAACCGCATTACACCCTAGGTACCAGGGTACCAATCTAGCTGATCATGAATATGAAACACATACTAACTCCGGGATAAAATCCCAAGGGACCGACCTAGTGTCGTAGACCCTGTTGGTATAGTGAGGAGAAATCACCTAGCACTATTGAAGTCCCGTGGATACAACTCCAGCTGCTGGTTGACAAATTCCCGAACTGTCAATCATCAACAACACCAATTAATAATTGGGTTCCAAGCTCAAAGTCCAACTCACACACTAAAGGCTCAATAGTCAAGTAATGGGCCAAAGCCTAACATATGGCCCAATTTTCCAAATTGGGCCCACAGCCTCATATGGGCCTTACCCTAAGCCCATCAACATATTATAGTCCATATGATTATTCTTGGATGACCCATTAATAATCCAATTACCAAAGCCCAAAGGTAAGGCCCAACACAAAACCCAAGCGAAATTAGGGTTTCACATAAAATGACATTTAGGGTTAAGTGTTTCTCACTTAACCCATTAAGGACTTAATCCATTAAGTCCATCACTTTATTAAATAAGTCTTATGATGTAATTGGGCTTAATACTTAATTCCATTCCGTTGGCCCAAATGTGGGTCCCGATAAGTCCAAGCCCAAAATCCCAAAATTAGGGTTTTTCACATGAAATGATGATTAGGGTTAAGTGTTCCTACTTAACCCATTAAGGACTTAATCCATTAAGTCCAATATTGCTTTTAGGTTAATTTTGCCAATGATTATTATTTATACTTCAAGTTATTAAATAATCTCGTGTGTGTCCCGATAAATTCTCAAAATTAGGGTTTTATGCCATTAGGGTTTTCCAAACCCTAATTAAGGTTTCCTACCTAATCTTGGCCCATTAATCAATTGGTTGGGCTTTGAGGTTACTTTGGGCCTTATTGGACCCATTAAGATTTTATTAAGTCAATTAGGGCTTTATTGGGCCCCATTAAGCCCACTAGAGTTTCATTAAGCCCATTAGGGTTTCAAGCATTCCAACGAATCAATACAACAACAGTTACCACACGCGCATCAAAGTTGCTCCTTTCGAGGCGTTGTATGGACGTAAATGTGGATCATCGTTGTGTTGAGCTGAGGTAGGTGACACCCAACTAACGAAAGAACTGACATCAGACAAGACGTTAACGGGACCGGAGATCATACGTGAAACAACGGAAAAGATAGTTCAAATCAGAGCTCGACTACAAGCATCACGCGACCGACAGAAGAGCTACGCTGATAGACGACAAAAGCTCTTGGAGTTTCAAGTTGGAGATCGGGTGTTGTTAAAAGTCTCTCCCTGGAAAGGGGTTATTCGTTTTGGAAAACGGGGAAAGCTAAATCCACGATACATTGGACCTTTCGAGATTCTTGCCCGAATCGGTCCAGTGGCGTATAGACTGCAGCTACCCGCTGAGCTCAGCAGTGTACACCCTGTTTTCCATGTTTCAAACTTGAAAAAGTGCTTATCCAATGAAACCCTCGTCATTCCCCTTGATGAAATAGAAATCAACGAGAATCTCCTGTTCGTCGAAGAACCAATCGAAATCATGGACAGGGAGGTGAAGCGTACTAAGCAAAGTCGCATTCCGATTGTGAAGGTACGGTGGAACGCGGAGCGTGGGCCAGAATTCACATGGGAACGCGAAGACCAAATGAAGCAGGAGTACCCTCACCTATTCTCGCATTCTCAAATCTAGCTTTCAAAAGAATTTCGGGACGAAATTCCTTCTAACGGGGGGATGATGTCACAACTAGGAATTTTGATGCCTTGTAAACATTAAACAAAGATAACAAATGTGAACTAACAATGTGAAAGCATGTATGATGCTTATTTAATAACAACAAAACTTCCATCAAACACTTTATACAAGCACATCAAATAGTCAACAAAGGATTGGAAACCCTAGAAATCCCGGTTTAAGTCCATTTTGGACTAGGATTTCCTTATTGGGCCTAATGGACCAATAAGCTTCCAATTTGACTACTTTGGGCTTAGAACTCTTATATGGACTCTAATTTGGACCCACTTTCATTTATTTTAACATTTTGGGCCATATTGGGCCTAGAATGAAATAAAATACACTAATGGACCTTATTGGGCCGTAACACAACTAAATAGCCCTAATGGGCCATAAAGCTCATACTTTGATGAATTTTGGGCCTTGAATTACCCTAAAAGGGCCAATAGGCCGAAAATCATTAACTTGGGCTCCACAATATAGGTTTAAACACAAAAGGCCCAAACATTCTATTCTTCCTACTCTCTCTCGGCCCAATTACAAAAGAAATGGGAGGAGTTGACTTTTGGTGCCACCTCATAATTGTACATGGGGTATGCATGCAGCCTTCTCATGTTCCCATGCATAGTTACTTCAAAAATCTCTCTTCTCTCTCTTATCTATCCTCGGCCGAGAGCAAGGGAAACACACACACACACAAAACACTTAAAACTCTCTCTAAGTCTTCAAGAACATCTTCTCACTTCTCCTTCAAAACGTTCGAGATTTAAGAGCATTTCAAGGAGGATTTTCCACAAAATTCATCATCTAAGGTAAGTTGATGTTTAATCTATGATCTAACAACTTCATTTCATCAAAAACCTCTTCCTAATCTAATCAAACTCATGATCACCATCTTAGAAGCCTCTAAGTTCGAGATCTTCCAAGAAGGCTTACTAGGATCGAATCTTCTTCATTTCTCTCTTCAAAAACCGAACCCACAACTCAAGGTGAGCTTCATACCCTTCTCTTTCGGTTTTCATGAGTTTTATGGGGGAGAATACAAGTAAAATGTGTAGATCTATGTGTATGTGTATGCTAAGTATGATTTTATGTGTTTTTGTGATGAATATGTAACAAAAAGGGAAGATATCTCGAGATCTATGAAATAAGAAGGAAATCAAACATGATCTAAGTTATTTTACACTAAACAAGTCAAGAATAATAACTTATAAGATTGTGATAAACATATTTCACCACAAAACTCATTTTTGGGCTTAAATTGTCAAATATACAAAAGTTGGGCTAAAAGTTGCTAATTCACGTTTTCTTAAACGTCTAAAGGGTCAAAACAGTTACAATAGTTGTCTTTTATGAACATTATGATCTTCAAAGGACTAAAAATGTAAATAGTAGCTTAATGGGCTAAATTTTTGGCCTTACGGCCCAATAAGCCCAAAAATTGCGAAAATATAACATTTAAAAGGGCTGAAATGGTAAAATCTTCAAAATTGGGGATGAAAAGTGTAACAAAACTATTTCAAGGGTTAAAAATGATTTTCATTTCCAAAAAGGATAAAAAAATGTAAAGTTTTTAGATTTTGGGCTAAAATTGTAAAAATAGCAAAAAGTTGGGCTTCAACCGGAAAATACCATTCTGAAAGGGGCTGGAACTATCAACAAAATAAGTTTTGAGTTAAAAATACCTTTTCGACAAATCTATGATGCAAAAGTGTCAAGAAAATGTTTTAAGGGCCTAAAATGACTTTTCTTTTATATTAAGGACTACATTTGTTATTTTATAAAAAGAAAGGAGCTGAAAAGGTCAAACCACTATTTTTAAACCAATTATTTTACTTATAGAATATTGAGTCAAAAATACTAATCTACGGTTTACAAAAATCGAAAGACAAATACACGTATAACTCCAAATATCGTTATAAACAAATCGATCGGTCTCGAGTCGATACAAAACAACAATCGTTAAATCGAACTCTCCAGTAGATATGCGATACCTAAGACAAGTAAACATTCGACACTTGGGCTTGAAAGTTTCAAATCATGCTTGTTGGACCTTGCAAGTCCATTAACATGATCTTTAGGCCCAAGGGATAATGATTATATGTTATTGGGCCTTCTATAACCCAATTCCATATAAAGGGACCTTCAATGGCTCTCAAGTGCTACTGGGCCCTAGTGATTCAATAGTATTGCTAGTAAGGTCAAAGTAATCAAATGCGAGATGGGCCAACGAGTCTTTCGCATCCCCGACAGCCTAAAGTGAACTCACGGAAATAGCAGGACGTTGTACTCCTCTTCTCCTCGTTTGCTAGGCTTATGAGTAATCAAAGTAAACAGACTCGGTTTGTTAATCGATAGTAATCAAGGTTGTTTGGATTAAGTGAGTGATAACGGGCGACGCCTCTAAGGATCATTCGTAGTCGGTAGTTATAACTCGTCATTATCAATGCATGATTATAACGACTCACGCCCCCTAATTAACCCAACACCCCCGAGTAATCAAGGAAGAGTAAACAATAATCATTCGTTGTAGCGGTATAGAAACTCGTAAACAAGTATGTCATGCGTTATCGGAAAACATCGGGTTTTCCGGGGAAGTTCAACATTGTGCACTTGTATGGTTAATACAAAGTTTTTCAATTATACATGTGTTGAAATCATTATGCATATATTTACGGATCTTCACACCCTTTTTTTATAAACAATGGTCTTTTCAGAAAATATCGCATTTTCTGGGTTTTACAAACTACACAAATCATTTTATCACAACATTGCTTATGAACTCACCAACATTCCATATGTTGACCGTTTTTCAAAATAACTTGTATTCTCAGGTAACAGGTAAGCCGATGAATAAGTACCAAGTATGTTAGTGTGTTTTGTTATTGAAAACTATTAAATGGTTTATGTATGAGTTTGTAACGTTAAAACAATGTACTTGATGTGAACAATTCAGTTGTAATATATTAATGCATGGTGATGTTTATGTTATGATTAATGTATATTCATTGTGATGATATTCAATTTAAGTCACGCGAGCCCTCGGACGTTTCCGCCGTCTGGTTCAGGGGTGTGACAATTATAAAAAACTAGTATGTGTTATGTATCCTTACCGACTTACTCGGTTACCCAAAACAAGTTATTGTATTCGTTTCTTACCCAATATTTCTATATCAATCTTTTGCAAAACAACTATCCTGCCACATAAATCGTTTTGTTCGAAAATACGAAAGAACCATGACTATTGTTGGTTAAAGCTTGAGTCCATATGCATGTAAAATATCTCATGAGTAAGATACATTTAAAACAAAAGCTTTTCTTACACACACTTCAAGAAGGTGGAGACTTGTGTACCCATATTTTCGATTTCAAGAGATTGTTTTTGATTTCGCTACATTACGAAGATAATAGATGAATCCTGCATGTCGTACAAAATACAACTATATAGTTAAAATATTGAAAATATAAGCTATTGAAAAAAGTATGTACTAACAATAAAATAGTTTATATACAAAACTCATATATTACAATTACTTTGAGTAATATGATAACATAGACTCAAATTAAAACTATCATCTAGGACCTTATACTTGAGGTGCCTTTGAAAAAAGATTAAGTATATTTTTTGATTTATGAAATGTTTAATTATTGTTAAGGTTTATTCTTTAGATATACATCTATTAAACTATAACATCTAAATGATCTTTACTCATTAGTTGCACATTAAACTATAATTTAGATATGAAAAATCAAATAATCTTTTTACTTTTTCTTGTTATCATCTTCTTATCATCTTCCTATATTTTTAAGATTGTGACATTTGTATATTTAATAAAATTAATAAATTTTTGTTATATTTGTCATTATCTAAAAGTAATAGAAGGATGAGTATGAAGAAAAATATAGAATGAATATT
Source organism: Lactuca serriola (assembly GCF_051521515.1). NCBI lineage: Eukaryota > Viridiplantae > Streptophyta > Magnoliopsida > Asterales > Asteraceae > Lactuca > Lactuca serriola. Next base: position 86,840,179 of record NC_136408.1, read on the forward strand.
TAATTTTTCTTTAGATATACATCTATTAAACTATAGTTTAATGTTATTTCTAACCGGTTGTTTTATTTAAAGATAACTTATTTGATCAATTTTAATTTTTACTATAGCGATTATTTAAAATATCAACAATTGTTTTCAATGTAAAGTATTATAATTTTAAACCTTATGTTATTTTTATTTCTAATTAATTTAAAACGTGATGTTTTCTTTTAAATTCATTATTATAGTATAGAAGTTGTGGACAATCTTTTTGTTAATATTGTCTTTCTATGTGAGTTTCACATTTAAGCAAAGTTTTTAACTATTTAAAAATATATTTCTAACATTTTTTTACGTTGATTTACATTTTAATCTATATTTTACATTTAACACCATGTTCAAATTAATTAATTAAATATATAAGATTAACAATTTAAAAATATAACATCAAAATGATAATGTTTTACATTAAAAATATATTTAAATTAATAAAATAAATATAGTATAGTGAAAGTTGAAAGTTAACATCAAATTTACAATATTAAAAAGGTTTAATGTTTTGACAATATTAAACGTGGTTCAACATAAATAAATGTGAAGGTTATCTTGAACCATATGAAAGTTAGACCTCTTTTACAAGATACATAAATATAGATACAAATTTAGGGGTATTCTAAATGCTTTTGATCCTAACTTAAGTTATGCTTTCTAAAGGACAAAATATAGAAAACTTACATATTTAAAGTCTAATGAGTAATGTCCTAATAAACATATGTTTCAAAATTACAATGTTGTGATAAATGAAAAATAGATAGTAACTTATTATTCTATCTTTGAATATTTGATTAGAAAAAATCCACGAAGTGCCATGGTCTAATAAAAATAAGACAAAACTGCACAAATGGTCCCTATGGTTAGCTGAAAATTGCCATTTTGGTCCAAAAAAGTTTGGACTAGCACCAGAGGTCCAAAATTTTCATTTTTTTCGAGTTTGGTCCAGTTTGCTTTAAATTTTTTCATAATGACTATTTTGCCCTTATTATTTTTTTCTTTTTTCAATTTTTTCTTATTTAAATACTTTTTTTATTAAAAGAAAAGCTAAAAATGAAAATTTGCATTTTCTATTTATTTTTATAATTTTTTATAAAAAAAAAATAAAAATGAAAATCTCTCTCTCTCTCTCTCTCTCTCTCTCTCTCCTTTGGACAAGGAAATCCACCCAGACACCTCCTCCGATCTGCCTTGCTCCATATTGTCTTGTGATAAACCTCCACCCCAACGCTCTCACCACCGCCTATTGCCTTCCTCAGGTCATAGAGTTGTGCCACCGGAAAACCACCAGGGACCACCAGAACATCACCACTGCCACCACATATTTACCCTCCTACCATTGCCGATCAACCCACCAACCACAACCTTTTCCCTCCTCCTTCCCTCTGGTCAAACCCGTCGAAACAGGAAGACGAAATCAGCGGAGCTGCCATCTCCACCCACCACCACCGTCTTCACCTTGTTTCGCCACTGTTGATGAAAGTCCGACCACCACTTTATACCCCCTCCTCTCGACTGAATATCACCACCAAACACCACTCCCATTTGATTTCTCCACTGATTTCAACCAGAACCCAACCAAAAACGAGGTCGAAGGCTGCCGGAGCAACCTTCGACCACCATAGCAGGTAGCCACTGATGTGGGACACCGCCGCCAATAGCTGATGTTTCCACCGACCCTCTCTAACCAGTCTCGTCACCTGGAAATTCTAACCCCATTTTTCGTAGCCGCCGGCCTTGGTTGCAGATCTGGAACATCAATATTGCCAGTGATATCTCCGGCAACGATTATAACAATGACGCTAAGGCTCAGATCTGGAAAGACGAGTCGAAAAAGCAACGGTCGTTTGGGAGGGAGGTTTCAGATATGAACAACCACCAGATCTATCCTTCTTTGGTTCTATCTGTTGAAGCTCAGTCGGATGAAGACGAAGGGCGACGCCATTTTTTCCGAAGAGGCGAAGGAAACAACTGTAATGACCCGTCTTCGGTATGATGATTTCATAGTATTTAATTAGAAGTTTGCAAGAGGGGCTCGGCGAGTTCATAGCCTGACTCGCCGAGTAGGGACGGGATTTCGAGCACGTGTTAGTCGGCGACTCGGCGAGTCCATATTCGGGACTCGGCGAGTCTGCCTGCCTGGAAGAAACCCTAAATCCCCGGGTTGCTCGCTATTTAATCCACCTTATAGCCCCCATTCTCGCCTCCTTCACCCTCAGAAAGCTGTGAGAAAACCCTAATCCATCCTTGAGTGATCTAAGTGTTCTTGTGTTAAATTTTGAAGGCTTGAAGAAGGAGAAGAAGAAAGGAGCAAGGAGAAGAGGTGTAGAGCAAAGATTCAAGGGCAAATCAAAGTTCTTTGAGGTATTCTTCGGATTCCCTCCTGTTTTATGCTTTAAACCTCCATTAGAGCTCTTCTAGATCTAGTTTGATGCTTTTCTCAAGCCTTATGATTGTATGGATACCCTATTATGTCGAGATATCCTTAGATCTGTTCATTTAGGAGTTGTAGAGCCCATATCTATTGCCTTTTTGAAGTTACCTTGCATAAGAACCCTAGATCTACCCTTTTAAGTGCCTTTTTAGCCTATATCTCCTTTTTCATGTATATGTACACGTAAAGTTGGAAACTTTACGTGGTGGATCAGCTTATTGGACTCAGATCTATCATTTGTATGCAATGGATTCAAGCAGAATCGAGTTTAGAGTAGTTTCATGGATGTGACTCGACGAGTCGGAAGAACGACTCGGCGAGTCAAGTCGCGAGTCCCGTTTTTCCCCTTTCTGAATGTTGTCGAGTGGAAGCCTGTGAGTAGTAGAGTGGACTCAGTGAGTTGGAGAGCAGACTCAGTAATGGAGGGACTCGACGAGTTGTTCATACAACTCGGCGAGTCTAAGGCAATCTTCTTAAGCTCAAGAACAGCTCGTCGAGTTGTTCATATGACTTGGCGAGTCGGATGCAGATTGTCTGAGTTCTTGGATCGAGAGAGTACTCGTCGAGTCGATGCCATACTCGACGAGTAGCCACGAGTGGGGTTGTGAAATGAGATTAGAGACTCGGCGAGTTGGCGGCCCAACTCGGCGAGTCAGGTCAACTGTGGGTTGACTTTGACCGGGAGAGTTGACTTTGACCAAGGGTAAAAGAGTCATTTTACCCCAGTGCAGTGTTTAGTATTTGATTGAGTGTGTTTATGGCCTTGTAGCCGGGGAGATACCGGAGCAGCAGCAGTTAGCTTCCAGAGCCATTCACACAGCAGCCAATTCATGAGGTGAGTTTCCTTCCAGTAGTAACGGGTCTAAGGCCACAATGCCGACCCGTTTAGCTAGCAGTCAGCTTCGGACCTCGGTCCGATGTAGTAGTTAGTATGTTTGATGTCTTCGTGGTTCAGACAGGGTTATCTGTTTATGCTAGATGATATGTTTATGCTATGTTCAGTCAGCTTCGGACTTCGATCCGATGTAGGGGACAAGGTCCCAGTCAGCTTCGGACTTCGGTCCGATGTCAGCTTCAGACTCTGGTCCGATGTAAGGGACGTAGGTCCCAGTCAGCTTCGGACTTCGATCCGATGTCTCAGTCAGCTTCGGACTTTGGTCCGATGTCCTAGTCAACTTCGGACTCGGTTCGATGTAGGGGACGAAGGTCCTAGTCAGCTTCGGACTTCGGTCTGATGTTCCAGTCAGCTTCGGACTTCGGTCCGATGTAGGGGGCAAGGCCCCGGTTAGCCGGACTTCGGTCCAATGCAGTGGGCAAGGCCCAGTATGTGCTTTATATGTTATTGTGTGGTATGTGGTAGTTTGGGGGAGCTCACTAAGCTTCGTGCTTACAGTTTCAGTTTTGGTTTCAGGTACTTCCGCAAGCAAAGGGAAGAGCTTGGGATGATGGCATCGCACACACCACAGTTACAGTTTTTATCCTGGGAGTTGATCAGCTATCTTAGATATGTTTTGATACAGTCGTGACACCGTTTTTCTCAGTTGTATTTTAGTATGGTTTTGAGATTTGCAACGCATGGTTTTATTATGATATACTCCGTTTTATGATTTTGGCTATATTAAAAATGAAATTTTCGGGTCGTATTTTTGGGTTGTTTCAAGTTGGTATCAGAGCCCTGGTTTGAGGGATTCGGATACACCTCCGGGTGCATCTGAACTCAAACTAAGGGAAAGATAAAAAGATTTTCAAAAAGAAAAATGTTTTCGAATGAAATTTTGAAAAGCACTTAGAAAGAAAAGAATTTTTAAACAAGATAAGGGTGTGGTGCATGCGATCAGCCGAGCTCAAGTAAGTACTCCCAAATTACCAATACAAGTTTTATGATTAATTGTTCCAGTTTCAGTAGAACAACATGCTAGTATAGGACTAAGGATCTAGGAGGATGCCTTATATGCCTGCTATATGTGTTACAACTTTATGAGAATTGCATGCTAGTATTGAGTAGACAGCAGTAGGATAGCCTGTTTAGGTTATGCCTGGTAGCGCGAGCTTAGCATTGTATGCTAGAGTAGCTTCTCGTTATGAGAATAGTTTTGCCTGAGTGTGTTTCCCTTATCCGAATGTTGCTTGCTTTGTGCTTTGTGGGACTCTGAGTGGTGGGAGTTAGCCATTAGGTGAATACGTCACATCACATGTGATCAGGGTTGAATAATCTCAAAGTGCTGGATTTGGCCCTATTGCGCAGCTCTTGTCTGAGTCCAACCGTTGGAGGGACGAGTCTTTTACTCGAAGGATTATCCGACCCTCATTGCATGTGATGGTATTCAGGTGGTGGCTAATCAGCATTACAAGGAGGCCTTCGGCAGCTGAGGACTGGCATGAGTGGAGTCAGTGATTTCCCTAGGGCAAGCCTAGGATGAGAGTAGCAGAGATCAGTAGTAGTAGAAGTGACTTGGTGGAGTCAAGGTGGTTCTTGAGGAAAGTACAGATAGATGTGGAAGGTAGTATGGGCCCGTACTACTGAAAGCAGAGGATCCGTACTCGAATCAAGGAAGGCCGAGACAAGACCAGGAAGCTAGTAGTAGTATCAATGATCCCTTGAGATATTTCAGTTTTCTGATATTGCTATGATGTGTTTCAGTATGGTGGTTTTGCGTCTGAGGACAGCAGCCGGCAGTGGAGGTGCCGGGGAGGGATCAGGATCAGGCTCGGGGAACGAGCACATGGATGAGCAGACCAGAGAGTTTCTTTCTTCAGAGATTACTCGTATCATTTTAGAGCAGACTCCTGTGATCTTCGGTTCGATCAAGGAGGGTATCCTAGAGCTGATGGATGAGAGATTGGGCACCTTCCGTGCCGAGATGGCGGCCATGATGGGGTCGCGCACACTTACCTTTAGGGAGTTCAGGGCATGTGGAGCTCCAGACTATCACGGGGCGAGGGACCCCATAGCGAGTACTAGATGGTTGGCGGATGTGGCTAACGCGTTCTGCACTAGCAGGTGTCCCGAGGGGGAAAAGGTCAGATTGGCGTCCTGTCTTCTGAAGGACAGGGCACGGGATTGGTGGGAGGAGGTCGGACATACTATGGGAGATGATGCAGCATTGGATGCCATGACCTGGGCTGATTTCTCTACCAGGTTCAGGGCGGAGTTTGCACCAGTTATTGAGGTGCAGCAGCTAGCCAGAGAGTTTCAGGACCTCACCCAGACTACAGAGACCGTGGCGGAGATCACCGCCAAGTTCAGGGAGAGGGCTCTTCTTGTTCCTCAGTATGCAGCCGATGAGGAGATGAAGAAGGCCCGTTATCATGAGATGTTGCGGAGCGATATCCGCCAGTTTGTGAGCCGGACCAGCTGTAAAATGCTGGATGACATGATTGCTAGGGCTCGGGAGAGAGAGATTGATCTCGAGATGGAGAAGAAGAGGAAACCGGAGGCGGTTTCGGGTACAGGTAGTTCGGGCAAAAAGCCCAAGGTTTCAGATCACAGGTCCAGGTTTCAGCCGAGCCACAGTCGATGTGGCAGGTGTGGGAAGATGCACGATGGGGTGTGCAAGGCAGGGAGTTCCGGCTGCTTCAAGTGCGGTCGGACTGGGCATTTGAGCAGGGATTGTACGGCCCCTGCTACTGCCGTTGCAGCATCAGATCTGATTTGCTTTCAGTGCAATCAGAGGGGACATAAAAAGTCCCAGTGTCCGAGTTTAGTTGCAGTAGGGAAGGTGGTTGCACCTACCCCTGCTACTTTGAGGATTACAGATGGCCGGCAGGGCCGAGCTGAGGCGCCAGTGGCGAAGAGTAGAGCGTTTCAGATGACAGCAGAGGAGGCGCGAGCGACTCCTGATGTGGTGACGGGTATGTATCTTCCCTTCATCTCTTTATTTTATTGATTGATTATTGCTTATGATTGTATGTTTTATATAGGGTCGTTCTCTGTGAACGGCATTTCTGCTATGGTATTATTTGATTCGGGGGCTACCCGATCATTCGTATCGCTTGCGCTTAGCAAGAGATTTAGCAGAGCTCCAGGGGAGCTGGATTGTCCACTAGAGGTTGAGATAGCAGATGACAGGACCGTAAGGGTCGGAAGAGTGCATAGAGGGTGTTCTCTTCAGTTGTTTGATGAGCAGTTTTCGGTGGACCTGGTTCCTATTCCCCTGCGAGGGAATAAGGTTATTGTGGGCATGGATTGGCTAAGCCCTAATGAGGCGGTGATTGATTGTGAGCTTCAGCTAGTGAGGGTTCGCACTCCCAGTGGGGGAGAGTTAGTGATTCAGGGTGAGAGGCCACAACGCGGACCAACCTTTTGTTCCGCCGTAAGGGCGAGGCGCTATTTTCAGCAGGGTTGCATTGGTTATGTAGCGTATGTCTTGGATGCCCAGGAGAAGGGCAAGACGACAGTTGATGATATTCCGACAGTGCGAGATTTCCCGAATGTATTTCCCGAGGATTTACCGGGAATACCTCCTGAGAGGCAGGTTGAGTTTAGGATCGACCTGATTCCTGGTGCGGCTCCGATAGCCAAGGCACCGTATCGCCTAGCTCCCCCTGAGATGCAGGAGTTGTCTACGCAGCTGCAGGAGCTGCTAGACAAGGGTTTCATTCGGCCGAGCAGTTCGCCTTGGGGAGCGCCGATCATGTTTGTGAGGAAGAAGGATGGGTCGCATCGTGTGTGTATAGATTACCGGGAGTTGAATAAGGTAACGGTGAAGAACCGTTACCCACTTCCGAGGATAGATGATTTTTTTGATCAGCTTCAGGGAGCGTCTTGGTTCTCCAAGATCGATCTACGCTCCAGGTATCATTAGATGCGGGTTAGGGATGAGGATGTGCAGAAGACTGCTTTCAGGACCAGGTATGGTCATTATGAGTTTGTGGTGATGCCATTTGGGCTCACCAATTCCCCAGCCGCGTTCATGGATCTCATGAATCGCGTGTGCAGGCCGATGCTGGATCGGTCAGTGATAGTATTCATAGATGATATCTTGGTATATTCCAAGACGCAGGAGCAGCACGAGGAGCACCTGAGGGAGGTGCTGGAAGTTTTGAGGAGGGAGAGACTTTTCGCAAAGTTCTCCAAGTGTGAGTTCTGGTTGCGCGAAGTGCAGTTCCTTGGTCACCTCGTCAACCAGAAGGGTATTTTGGTGGATCCGGCCAAGATAGAGGCCGTGATGCAGTGGGAAATCCCGAAGTCTCCATCTGAGATTCGGAGCTTCCTAAGGCTGGCAGGGTATTACCGGAGGTTCATTCAGGATTTCTCCAAGATAGCAGTGCCGCTCACCCGACTGACCAAGAAGTCGGTGGTATCTCGTTGGGGGCCTGAGCAGCAGGCAGCGTTCGAGACCCTCAGACAGAGATTGTGCGAGGCTCCGATCCTTACCTTGCCAGAGGGAGTAGAGGACTTCGTAGTCTACTGTGATGCCTCAATAACAGGTATGGGAGCAGTGTTGATGCAGCGAGGCCATGTGATAGCTTACGCCTCGAGACAGTTGAAGCCTCACGAGGCTAACTATCCTACCCATGATTTAGAGCTGGGGGCGGTTGTGTTTGCCCTCAAGATTTGGAGGCATTATCTTTATGGGGTCCGTTGTACTATCTACACGGATCACAAGAGTTTGAGGTACCTTATGGATCAGCCGAGTCTGAACATGAGACAGAGGAGGTGGTTGGATGTGCTGAAGGATTATGATTGTGAGATCCTTTACCATCCAGGGAAGGCCAACGTGGTGGCCGACGCCCTAAGCCGCAAGGTGTCGGCAGCCCCTATCAGAGATTTGTGTTTGAGGATGACAGTGATTACTCCGTTGTTGGAACGGATCAGGGAGGCTCAGGTTGAGGGCCTCAAGGAGGAGAGGCAGATGTGTGAGAGGATAGTGGGCCGAGCATCTTCGTTTGATTATGACAATCGGGGATTGCTGACACTTCATGGTAGAGTGTGGGTACCGTACTGGGGAGGAGTACGGCAGGTGTTGATGGACGAGGCTCATAAGTCTCGATTTTCCATTCACCCAGGGGCGACGAAGATGTATAGAGATCTTCGACCCGATTATTGGTGGCCCTGCATGAAGCGGGATGTCGCTTGGTATGTTGAGAGGCGCCTGACCTGCAGGAAGGTGAAGGCGGAGCACCAGAGGCCTCACGGCAAGATGCAGCCGTTAGACATTCCCGTGTGGAAATGGGAGGACGTCACCATGGATTTTGTCACCAAGCTTCCCAGGGCCGCACGAGGAGTGGATTCGATATGGGTAGTAGTGGATCGGTTAACGAAGAGTGCTCATTTTATCCCGATCCAGGAGAGTATATCGGCAGAAAAGTTAGCCAATATCTATGTGCGTGAGATTGTGGCACGTCATGGAGTGCCGGTATCGGTGGTGTCAGACCGAGATGTCCATTTTACATCCAGATTCTGGAAGCGGTTCCATGACGAGATGGGTACTCGTCTCCATTTCAGCACCGCTTTCCACCCTCAGACGGACGGACAGAGCGAGAGGACGATTCAGACTCTCGAGGACATGCTTAGGGCATGCGTTCTGGATTTTGGTGGCAGTTGGGATACGTATCTTCCGTTAGCGGAATTTTCGTATAACAACAGTTATCATGCGAGCATTGATCGACCTCCCTTTGAGATGCTTTATGGGAGGAAGTGCAGGACCCCGATTTGTTGGGGCGAGGTAGGTCAGCGAGTCATTGGAAGCACAGAGGTGGTGCTCAAGACGACCGAGTTGATTCAGCAGGTCCGTAGTAGACTGCAGACTGCGCAGAGTCGGCAGAAGAGTTACGCCGATAGGAGGCGTTCAGACTTGGAGTTCCGGGTGGGTGATATGGTTCTTCTAAAGGTCTCACCTTGGAAGGGTGTTATCAGGTTCCGGAAGAGGGGCAAGTTGGGTCCCAGGTTTATTGGTCCTTTCAGGGTTTTGGCCCGGGTGGGTCGGGTTGCTTATCGGTTAGATCTTCCTGAGGAGCTTAGTCAGATCCACAACACTTTCCATGTATCTCAGTTGAGGAAGTGTTTGGTGGATGAGTCAGCAGTCGTTCCCCTAGAGGACATTCAGGTTGATAGCAGCCTGAATTATATTGAGAGACCGGTCGCGATTCTGGACCGGAAGACAAAGACCTTGAGGAACAAGGAAATTCAGTTAGTGAAGGTGCAGTGGCAGCACCGGAAGGGGTCTGAGTGGACGTGGGAGGCTGAGGAGGAGATGAGAGAGCACTACCCGGAGATATTTGTAGATTCAGCCGTAGCAGACTTCGAGGACGAAGTCTGAGCCAAGTGGGGGAGAATTGTAACGACCCGTCTTCGGTATGATGATTTCATAGTATTTAATTAGAAGTTTGCAAGAGGGACTCGGCGAGTTCATAGCCTGACTCGCCGAGTAGGGACGGGATTTCGAGCACGTGTTAGTCGGCGACTCGGCGAGTCCATATTCGGGACTCGGCGAGTCTGCCTGCCTGGAAGAAACCCTAAATCCCCGGGTTGCTCACTATTTAATCCACCTTATAGCCCCCATTCTCGCCTCTTTCACCCTCAGAAAGCTGTGAGAAAACCCTAATCCATCATTGAGTGATCTAAGTGTTCTTGTGTTAAATTTTGAAGGCTTGAAGAAGGAGAAGAAGAAAGGAGCAAGGAGAAGAGGTGTAGAGCAAAGATTCAAGGGCAAATCAAAGTTCTTTGAGGTATTCTTCGGATTCCCTCCTGTTTTATGCTTTAAACCTCCATTAGAGCTCTTTTAGATCTAGTTTGATGCTTTTCTCAAGCCTTATGATTGTATGGATACCCTATTATGTCGAGATATCCTTAGATCTGTTCATTTAGGAGTTGTAGAGCCCATATCTATTGCCTTTTTGAAGTTACCTTGCATAAGAACCCTAGATCTACCCTTTTAAGTGCCTTTTTAGCCTATATCTCCTTTTTTCATGTGTATGTACACGTAAAGTTGGAAACTTTACGTGGTGGATCAGCTTATTGGACTCAGATCTATCATTTGTATGCAATGGATTCAAGCAGAATCGAGTTTAGAGTAGTTGCATGGATGTGACTCGGCGAGTCGGAAGAACGACTCGGCGAGTCAAGTCGCGAGTCCCGTTTTTCCCCTTTCTGAGTGTTGTCGAGTAGAAGCCTGTGAGTAGTAGAGTGGACTCAGTGAGTTGGAGAGCAGACTCAGTAATGGAGGGACTCGACGAGTTGTTCATACAACTCGGCGAGTCCAAGGCAATCTTCTTAAGCTCAAGAACAGCTCGTCGAGTTGTTCATATGACTTGGCGAGTCGGATGCAGACTGTCTGAGTTCTTGGATCGAGAGAGTACTCGTCGAGTCGATGCCATACTCGACGAGTAGCCACGAGTGGGGTTGTGAAATGAGATTAGAGACTCGGCGAGTTGGCGGCCCAACTCGGCGAGTCAGGTCAACTGTGGGTTGACTTTGATCGGGAGAGTTGACTTTGACCAAGGGTAAAAGAGTCATTTTACCCCAGTGCAGTGTTTAGTATTTGATTGAGTGTGTTTATGGCCTTGTAGCCGGGGAGATACCGGAGCAGCAGCAGTTAGCTTCCAGAGCCATTTACACAGCAGCCAGTTCACGAGGTGAGTTTCCTTCCAGTAGTAACGGGTCTAAGGCCACAATGCCGGCCCGTTTAGCTAGCAGTCAGCTTCGGACCTCGGTCCGATGTAGTACTTAGTATGTTTGATGCCTTCGTGGTTCAGACAGGGTTATGTGTTTATGCTAGATGATATGTTTATGCTATGTTCAGTCAGCTTCGGACTTCAATCCGATGTAGGGGACAAGGTCCCAGTCAGCTTCGGACTTCGGTCCGATGTCAGCTTCGGACTCCGGTCCGATGTAGGGGACGTAGGTCCCAGTCAGCTTCGGACTTCGGTCTGATGTCTCAGTCAGCTTCGGACTTTGGTCCGATGTCCTAGTCAGCTTCGGACTCGGTTCGATGTAGGGGACGAAGGTCCCAGTCAGCTTCAGACTTCGGTCCGATGTTCCAGTCAGCTTCGGACTTCGGTCCGATGTAGGGGGCAAGGCCCCAGTTAGCCGGACTTCGGTCCAATGCAGTGGGCAAGGCCCAGTATGTGCTTTATATGTTATTGTGTGGTATGTGGTAGTTTGGGGGAGCTCACTAAGCTTCGTGCTTACAGTTTCAGTTTTGGTTTCAGGTACTTCCGCAAGCAAAGGGAAGAGCTTGGGATGATGGCATCGCACACACCACAGTTACAGTTTTTATCCTGGGAGTTGATCAGCTATCTTAGATATGTTTTGATACAGTCGTGACACCGTTTTTCTCAGCTGTATTTTAGTATGGTTTTGAGATTTGCAACGCATGGTTTTATTATGATATACTCCGTTTTATGATTTTGGCTATATTAAAAATGAAATTTCCGGGTCGTATTTTTGGGTTGTTTCAACAACGTTGGGTGCAAGACGAAGGACTACGACGGTGTTTCAAGGGGTTGGTTTACATATATCCGTTTAAAGGGTTTTCCTGTCGGAGGTTGGTGGTGGCAGAGACGATGGGGGGATGAAGGCGGTGGTGGCTCGACTGACGATAGTGGTGTCGGAGATGCTCTTCTACAGAGGAAGAGAAATTGAGTGTTTTGTGTTAAACGAGAAAGAGGAGGAGGCAGAGTAGTATTGTTTTTATTTCTTATTTTCTTTTTAGTTATTGTAATAAAAGAAAAATGAAAAAACAATTTGACAAGGGCAAATATGTCATTTTTAAAAGATTCAAAATAGATTGGACCAAACTCGCAACAAAATCAAAGTTTTGGACCGATGGTGCTAGTCCAAACTTTTTTGGACCAAAGTGACAATTTTCGACATACCTCAGGGACCATTTGTGTAGTTTAGTCTAAAAATAATTGAAAGTAGGATGATAATAAGTATAATGATGTAATAGAAAAAAAAATAGAGGATGACAAAAACCTTTATATTTTAACCCTACTATTTGAGCAAAGAAATGAAAACCTATAATGGACAGCTCGATTGCTAGAAAGTATCCTAAAGAAACGTTAGTATTTCTCACATTTAGATGTTGATTCCAAATAACAATTTATGTCGATATCTTCAGTTATATGTGTTCCTGAAGGGTCAACTACTTTGATTTCTAAATTGATGGTGTTACGTATGTCCTATGTCCTGTATAAAGAAAATATTACATATATTTCATTATGCAAATGTGCAAGGCATTCCTTTGGATAGTAAACAACAATAGCAACAACAACAAGGAGTTCCATTGGAATGAGATAAGAGAGAGGTAGATGTTGAGAATCTTGCATCTATAAAAGATAAAACCGTTACATAGATGACACCCGCTATATACAACCGACTAGGGGTGTTTGTTTGGATGGATCGGTTCGAGCCGATTCAATTAAGTAAATCCAAATTGATTTCGGTTTTCAAAATATGAATCCAAATAATCTAAACTAAATTCAAATCTGATCCGATCTGATCCAATTAAAATTCAGTTGGATCGGTTTTTAAAATTAAAATTCAGTTGGATCTGATCCAATTATAATAAAATCCAATTTTTATAGAAGAAGCAAAAAAATATTTAATTGTGTTTTAAAATTTATAAACTACTAAGAATGTATATTATAGTTTAATATTTAATAGATAATGAACTTTTAAGAGAAAATGCATATTAATGTTTTTTATTAGATGAAACTTTTTGAACTTATTTGAAAAAAATAAATTATAAAATTAATAAATAGTTATAGTTATATTAAAAATAAATAAATAATAAATTGTTATTCGTTTTTTTTGGATTATTCGGTTCATATTTTCTAAACCAAAACCAATCCGAAATCCAAAATAGCAATTCGGTTTTGTTGAAAACCAAACCAAAAATCTGAATATCCGAACCAAATAGTCCAAACCAATTTGTCCAATTGGATAATTCGGTTTTATCTAAATAATGAACAGTCTTACAACCGATAACATGTAAAAAATATTAATAAATAATATACAACAAATAAGATCCATTAGCACTTTAAAAAAACATGGGAAACATGCATCAGTTTATTTATTTAATCAAGCATTGGAATTAACTCATAAACGAGTCAGAATATCAGATAACTTAAACTTTGTAAGAAACATCAGTATAATTCGAAATTCTAAATCATGATCATTTTAAATTGGGATTTTACTAGCTTGGGACATCATCTTCAAGAATAGAGCATGGAATAAAAATAGATTTATTAAAAATAGCACCTACAAACATCAATATGATAAACAAAAAATTAAAATAAACAAACAAAAATAAATAAAATGTACAAAAACAAATGCCCTTTTAACCTTCCATCCACTGAGTAGTTTTCAAAGCAAGCAAGGAATGATAAACATATTTCTTGACATTCGAGCCAACAAAAGAAGATACAAATAACAATTCTTAAATCTTGTTAGCCCACACATCTTCAAGCAAGAAATGAACGAGGTCTAAAGACATTCTTATTACAATAGAAATTCTTGATACAATCATACAATATCATATCCAATTTATAAATGTTTCGAGAAAGAATAAAGAAAAATAAGGTTTCATATATTATATATAATTTTTTTGGTGTATGGTAATTCAGTCGTTTTTTATAAAACTAGAAAGAATAACAAAAGAAATACAAGGTAGTATTGTTATTTTATATACTTAGCATTCCAATTTCTTCCTTAAATTTGCAAACCAAACAAAATCACCACAAATACTCATTCCATTACAGGTCAATCAAAGCATCACATATTTGAATTCCTCCGGATTCTCATTCTTTCACATTCAAATTTATGTAAAATGTTAAGATCATTCTTAAACATTCCCAAAACAAACACCTCCTTAATCTAGGCATAATCCTTTGCCATTAATTTTTGAGAAAATGAAAAAAATAGCCATTTACATTAATTACATTACAAAAATAGCAAAAAAAAAAAAAAACCGAAGTTGCAAAAATAACCATGAATTTCGCAGATGGAATAGTCCCATCTGTGAAATGGGCTTTCCATCTGCGAATGTACAAGCAGCTAAAACACAACTGTGCTTTAGCTGCTTGTACATTCGCAGGTGGTTTTTTTTTTTTTTTTTCTCTATATATATTGAAATTGTAGGGTAAAATCGCAGATGGAATAGCCTCATCTGCGATTTACTCTGATTCCATCTGTGAAATTGCGGTTATTTTTTTAATTTTTTTAATTTTTTTTAAGTTTAACTATGAAATCAATTGGTTTGTAGCTCGGTTATATCTAAACGTACATCACCAACATCAACATAATGCCCGTAAACATGATTTTTTTCATTTTTTTGACTTGATTTTTTTTCTTTTTTGTTTTATCTATCACACGCCTATTCATAACTTTAATTTCTTGTTCGACAACATTATTTCGTAGTCAAATCAATTGATTTCATAGTTAAACTTAAAAAAAAATTAAAAAAATAACCGCAATTTCACAGATGGAATCAGAGTAAATCGCAGATGGGGCTATTCCATCTGCGATTTTACCCTACAATTTCAATATATATAGAGAAAAAAAAATAAAAAAAAATAAACCACCTGCGAATGTACAAGCGGCTAAAGCACAGTTGTGCTTTAGCTGCTTGTACATTCGCAGATGGAAAGCCCATTTCACAGATGAGACTATTCCATCTGCGAAATTCATGGTTATTTTTGCAACTTCGGTTTTTTTTGGCTATTTTTGTCATTTTCTCTTAATTTTTTGATTAGATCGTTAGTTAATAAAAGGGTAACTTTTTAACCTTTTGATGATCTATGCCACAAACAATATCAGCCCAATATTTGTGCTCCTGTAGTCCTGTGCTACCCAGGGCCCAAAGTTATTGTCTTCTTAAGTAATTATAGCCTTTTTAGTGTAACAATGCTAAAAAACCAGTTCATGATCCGTAACCGGTTTTGTTGAAACCGGTCCAGTTTGAAACGATATGATAAATTATATTGGTTTTAGGATTTTACAAATGAAACGGTTTAGAAACCATTTTTCAAACCTATAAAAGACCGATTTGAATATATTAAAAATTAAAAAGTATTGTTTCCATTAACTACTTCATCAATTTGTTGTTTATATAATGTTTTAGAGGTTTCCCAACACCGGTTTCACCCCTTGTAATATCCCGGATGCTTAGGGAAGACTTTTTAAAAATCAAAAGTTGAAAAATACCGTTCTAAACTACTAAATGATCACAAATTCCCGTTTCTGATGAACTATTAAATTTCCATTAAGTTCTGCCACCGAAAGCGAGTTCGGAAAAATACAAAAGCTAGCCAAAAAATGGATTTTTTTTTTGTTTGGAAACCGCTTTGAGACCGATCCGGTGTTGACTTTTGTTGACCAAAACTGAACCGGTTTGTGATTTTTTGCTGTATTGAACCATGGCATGTTATCTCTTGTATTGAAGTGTAAAATACTACCATTAGCAAACTTCTGCAAAACTTTCTTTTTACTTTTGTATTGCCAAACCCGAGATGATAGCCATGGTGTTATCATCATAAACAAATTACAAAATCATAAACAAAATGATAAACGGATTAAATGGAAGAATGCCTGTTAATTACACTTAATTGTGTTTAATAGTTTTCGGATTCTACCCCATTCACATGCAACATGATCATGGGCTTAACACATGTTCCACAAACAAAACCGAGATTCAAAACAACTTATAGATGTAGTTCATCCATTTACACCACTAAACCAAATTATAGATAGAGGAAAGAAAGGGTAGACTTAGAATTACCTTAAATCTACCCCCTCTTCCCATTATCTATTATAAGTTGTTTCGACTTTCGACAGTATAAATCAATGACAAGTGTTTGCTGACTTATCTTGCAAAATTTGAATCGTAATTTTGTGTGAAACAAGTGTTAAGCTCATCATGTTGTGTGTGACTACTGACTTGGGCATGAACTTAAAAAATATGAAACACAACAATTGTAAACAGGGATAATGACTTAAAAAGGGTAAATATATTTTTCGATTTGTACACATTTAGTCACTGAATTTTTTTTCCGTCCACATTTACCCCTTTAACTTGTTAAACTGTACAAATTTAGTCCTTACGACCGGCTACTCCAGGTTAGCCGGTAAAAATGACTTAATGGGGTAATATATTTTTCACTTTATACACATTTAGCCCTTAATATAATTTTTTTTGCAAAATAAGTCATTTTTATTTTTGTATTCATTCAGTACTTATGAATGATTTTTTTAGGTTTTTCTCACGACATCTTATGTAGGATAGTCATATGGTGGTGGGATAGGTTGAGGTAGTCTAGCTATATGCTGTAGGCCAAGATACCTGGTGCGGGCCGACTATAAGCTATAGGCACGAGGACTCGAGAAGAGTAGTTGAGTTAAGGCGGCATGCCAACAAACTCTGGGTATTCCAGTCTGATGACTGATTTGACATATTGCATGTTGGCGTTCCAGTCCGATGACTGATTGGGGCAAGCTATTCCAATCTGATGAGTGTGGGTCCGTTATGCATGATAATATATTTGTTGTAATGAGTATGTTGAGGGAAACTCACTAAACTGTGTGTTTACCCAATTGTTTATGTTTTCAGGTTCTATCGTTGGTCGTGAGAAGGAGAATGCATGACTGTACACACTCATCAAGAATATTGAGGATTCTGCGTTACTTATATTACTCTGATTTTAGATAAATGTATTTTGGAATAAAGGTTTTTTTTAATAATGGATTTATAATTAGGGAGTTTTGCCTTATTTAAAAATGAAATTTTTTTTTGTGAAAATGAGACATTACACATAAACATCAACAGCTCTGCACACTTCATCAATGATTGTCCCACATAAGATATCGTGAGAAAAACTCAAAGAAAACATTCATAAGTATTGAATGTGTACAAAAACAAAAATGATTTAATTTGAGACAAAAAAATATGAAGGACTAAATATATACAAAAATATTAATGACTAAATATGTACAAAATGAGAAATATATTACCCTATTAAGTCATTTTTCCGGGCTAACCTGGAGTAACTGGTCATAAGGACCGAATGTGTACAGTTTAACAAGTTGAAGGGGTAAATGTGGACGAAAAAAAAATTCAGTGACCAAATGTGTATAAATCAAATAATATATTTAAGTCATTATCCCTTATAAGTACCTTGTAAGTAAGATGTTTTTTCTTTTAATTTTAGTTGTTTACCTATTATTTATTATTTTGTGATTTGTTTACAGTATTGGGATCAAATTTTGCAAATGTCAAGAAATAGAGTGTGCAACAAGGATAATGATGATTAGACCCTGTTTATCATCTCGGTTTTAGGCAAACTCAAAAATCGAAAATAAAGTGCTATGTGACAATGATATTGGATGGTTAGTTGTATGCACGTTAAAAAGTTTCTTGAATCATATGTATTTATTGATAAATTCCAAATTTCATAAACTTAATACGTCAAACTTCAATAACAAGTGTGGTAGGTATGTGGATGATGAAACTAAAATCATTATTTGGTGCTTCAAGGTTTACATAATGCGATAACGAGCATCCTCTAGTCCACTAGAATATTAAAACAAATGGTCAAAACATTCGGAAGAAGAAAAATTAGCCATGTAACAAAAAATCACATTTACAATTTAGTATCCTATTAATAAGGTGCTTCAAATTTTAACTCTATGATTATCCCTAGAATGTAGGATACTTATTATCAACAAAAATAAAAATGTAAACGAAATTTTGTAGATTAAAAAATAACGTCATATTGTATAAGAAAGCAAATAATCAATGATTGTTTTTATATTTACATTTTTGATATTATTGTTTGAGATCTTATAAAGATATCAAGGTTGCAAATAGCAATAGTAGAAATTCATTTCCAAAAAAATTATATACAACCAATATCATTACAAAACAGATAAATAACCATAGTATATGATCGATAAAATAATCTAACTATCAATACAAATGTATACAACTCCATTGGACTCCCGTTAAACAAATCTAAAAAATAATCTAATTTGTTAACTTCTTATTGTTATGAGAGAGAGAGAGAGAGAGAGAGAGAGAGAGAGAGAGAGAGAGAGAGAGAGAGAGAGAGAGAGAGAGAGAGAGAGAGAGAGAGAGAGAGAGAGACTTTTGTATGATTTTCAAGTTAGTGTTAGGCTAAATAAAAAATTTATTATATTACTAGGTTATAACCCGTGGAAACCACGGTTATTAAAATAATTAATTTTTTATACTAAAAACTCATAATTATTAATCAGTTATTTTAAAATGACATAAATAATAACAAGAACATACTTACATGCCATAAAATTACAAAAACTTTTCGTATTCTAATAAAGACACTTCGTTCCAAGATTACCGAATATAAATTGTTCTCTTTGCTAACTATTTCTCAACTACATGACCTTCTCTACTCTTTCCATGTTCAAAATCTTAAACAGAAAATACAATTTTACAAAGTAGGATGCTATAAATAACAATTTAAAGAAAGTAGAATGCTATAAAAGATGTTTTTTCTGTAAGTTTTCCACCCCATGTTAAAAATTCTTAGAAAGGGACCATTTTACAAAGTAGAATGCTATAAAAGATGTTTTTTATTTAATTTTCGGTCTATGTTCAAAAAAACGTTTTAGGAAAATAGAAGGCTATAAATGGCATTATAATAAAGTTGATTGGTATAATTGAAAAAGAAATGAAAGCACAACTCTATATTCACATTAAAATGAAAGTTGAATGTTATAATTGAAAAGAATGGAAGAAAAATGTTATAATCAACATTAACATAAAAATTGAATGTTATGATGGAAACAAAAATGAAAGTAAAATGATATAATAGACATTACAATGAAAGTTGAATGGTATAACTGAAAAAATGCAATTAAAATGTTATAATCAACAATAAAATGAAAGTTCAATGATATAATTAACAATAACATAAAAGTTGAATGCTAAAACTGAAAAAAATTGAAACTATAATGCTATTCACCAATACTTGATCACAATGGGAAAGCTCAATAATTAGAGTTATGCATAATGCAATTATCAAATACAACTTTTCAGGAATTAAGATTACCTGCTTTTGTAAGCCCTAGGACCAAAATTTCTAATTTCAACTAATTAATTTCTTTTTTCGGTTTTATGTAACAATATAATAATCACCTCATGCATAAGTGGCTTAAATTTAGTTATTGTTGCTCTTATGCTAAAGTAGATTACACGAAGGCATCCCAATTCCTGAATGAGTGTAAAGAATAAAAGACATAAAAGCTAAGCTTATAACCATGACCTGAATGAGTGTAAAGAATAAAAGACATATAAAAGCTAAGTTTATAACCATGACCAGTTAAATAAAAAATTTATAATGAACATGTGTGAACCTTTTGGAAATGAATGCCTTGATAACAAATGATATATTGTCGGCAAGATGGGCTATGATTAGACCACCTTCCTGCATCCCCATATTTTTATACTACAATTAGTGTCTTGATAAAAAAATATTATATAATAGAAAGAACTACACTATTCATTCAAGTAAACAAAAGTATGGTGTTGCCCTTTAAATGAACCTTCTTATTCAATCAAACACTTGGCGATTGTAAATCAAAATCACCAGCTTTTGCTTATGTGGCGAATTTTGCGGCTAAAGTTACCTAATTTCCATTGGGTGGTAGTTAAGGTGTAAATTATCATTGGTTTAGATTAGAAAAATAAAAAAAAATGAAACCCACGCTTCAGGGCAAATGTGTCCAACAAAATATCCGTGTGAAAATGGATGGATTTCCATATTAATATAACCCTTCTTTTCCTATGATCTTTGCTACTGATCTTCAGCTTCAAGATTTCTATATAATATTTGAAGATGACCTGTTTTTCTTTATCGGGTTTTTTGGTGTTTTTATAATTTTCTATAAAAAAAATAACAAATTCTTGCTATATTAAATGAATTCTCAAGAGAATTTAGGATGCAAATCAAAAAGATTATGATATGTCACATGTCCTTCGGATAAAGAAGATAAAAAGTTTTGCATTTTCTACCAATGTCTTCCCTGTAACTGAAAATAACCAGAAAAAACAACTTCAATTCCTTAAACTATAAAGAATATCGAACCACTTTATAAAAATACAAACAAAAGCACTAATTTTTACAAGAACACATAATTTTGGACAAATGGTGTCAAAAAAGATGGTTCTTTTGGCCATTAAATCTCCATAACATGTCCAAAGTTCTTAATTTGTGTTAATTCTAGGGTTTTGTAGTGTTTTCACAAGGATTATACATTGCAATAAAAATTCAAGTACAATTGTTCGGAAGGCCAATAGTCAATTAGTCAAACACTTGTTTTTATTATGACTACCTGTAATGCAATCTCCATCTAGATACCCAATCTCCAAAAGGTAACGAAGGATTATAGGTGTTCCTGTAAACTAAACCAACTTAAAAGAAATAAAGAAATGAATATAGAATATAGAAAAAGTTTAGGGTATTACAAAATGACCCTACCTGCAAGGAAGAGACATTCTCATGTCGTGGTATTAGTAGTATACATTCCACCACATCCCCTGCCCCTCGAAAAGATATATTAGACTATTAGAGGCTTAAATGGTAAACTTGAATATATGTAGGAAAGATCACTAAAAAGAAAACTTGAACCTACCGTGTATACCGTATGACCCCCATCAAACCCATGAATCTTCCATAACTGAACATATTATTTTGAGACATAAATATACAAACAAATAAAAGAAGTAAAATATAAATTTACTGATTTCATTTCCACTCGATACCAAATTCAGTTGCATAGATGCATGACGACCATGCTTGTTAAAAAAACGGTTTTTTTGATTCTTCACCAATTCCATTATCTTCATTGTTTGCTAAAGTAAAGTAATCCTTTCAGGCATTTCATCGAACACTTGCTCTGCAACTTTAACTTCCCCATAGTTTCCATTTAACTTTGAAAACTTTAATACCCACTACCAAATAGTAGCATTCCATGGATGGTTATAGCCTTTATATGGATAATATCTTTGATGCACAAAGGAAAAAAAACAAAATTGATTCAGAAAATGATCTTTGTACAAAACAACTTTTTTTATGCGAAGCTTACCATTGCAATCACTTAACAACAGCTGAAGCAAGGCAACTGAACATGAAATTTTGAGAAAGCACTTGCGATTATGATTGGAATATGCATATCCATTTGAAGTAAACTACAATTTAAACAAAGATAAGAGAGAAACTTAGATCAGTGCAAGAATCGAAGGTGAAGATTATAGTGGTACTGTGGCAGGCGGCCGAGTTATGGAGATAAAATGAGTGAAAAAAACCTACTGCTTCATTACTATTGTTCTATGATATATTGCGATTTAGAATAACATATATTAGTTGACGATTCATACGAGGGTTGTAGGTATATATGAAATGGAAACCCTAAACATGGAGGAGGAAGAATGTAACTGAAATCATCAAAGATACGGATTTTGACTTTCAAAACCTCAATCCTTCATTTTCTCCTTGATTCTTGGTATCATCAATTCATTATCAGTGGAAATAAATGGAAATAAACAGGTAATTTAAAAGTATGAGTTGATTTATAGGAGATGATATAATCGAATTTGTGGTGCAAAGAATGGGCGGGAATTTGAGTCAAAAGACATCTCTGGTAAGGACACGTGGCAAGTTGGAGGTGCAAAAGAGGAACATGTGGCATGCAAAGTACTCTTTTATTAAGAATAGATTCAAAGGATAATAACGAAAAAACCACATCTTTTCCGGTTAAAACACCTAATTTTAAATTGTTCTAAGAAACCACTAATTTTCAAGTTAGGTTCTATGAAAGCCACTATGACATGCAAATGTAGGACAAACAGTGACGTCCATTATCTGTCATACAAAAGATTCTATCACAAACATTATCTTTTGTAAAAAATATAGTGATTTTTTTCGTTATTATCCTTAGAGATAATGACGTAAAAGGGTAATGTATTTTTTGATTTATACACATTTAGTCACTAATTTTTATTTTTGTCCACATTTACCCATTCAACTTCTTAAACTGTGCACATTTAGTCATTATAACCGGCTACTCCAGGTTAGCCGGTAAAAATGACTTAATAAGGTAATATATTTCTCACTTTGTACATATTTAGTACTTAATATTTTTTTTGTTGCAAAATAAGTCATTTTTGTTTTTGTACTCATTTACTACTTATGAATAATTTCTTTTAGTTTTTCTCATGACATCTTACGTGGGATAGTCATATAGTGGTGAGATAGGTTGATGTGGTCCTGCTATATGTTGTAGGCCAAGATACTTAGTGTAGGCCAACTGTAAGGTGTAGGCACAGAAGCTCGAGAAGAGCGATTGGGTTAAGGCGGCATGCCGACAAACCCCGGGTATTCCAGTCTGATGACTGATTGGACCTGTTGCATGTTGATATTCCAGTCCAATAACTGATTGGGCCAAGGTAGTCCAGTCTGATGAGTGTGAGCTCATTATGCATGATAATACGTTTCTTGTATCGAGTATTTGGGGAAAATTCACTAAACTTTGTACTTACCTAGTTGTTTATGTTTTCAGGTTCTATCGTTGATCGTGGGAAGGCGAAAACATGATTGTACACACCCATGAACAGTATTGAAGATTCCGCGTTTCTTATGTTACTCTGATTTTCGATAAATGTATTTTGGAATAAACATTTTTTCTTAATAATGGATTTATAATTAGAGACTTTTGTCTTATTTAAAAATGAAAATTTTTGGTTGTGAAAATGAGACGTTATACATAAACATCAACAACGCCGCACACTTCATCAATGATTGTCCCACGTAAGATGCCGACATGCCGTGACAAAAACCTAAAGAAATCATTCATAAGTACTGTATGAGTACAAAAATAAAAATGACTTATTTTGAAACAAAAAAATATTAAGGACTAAATGTGTACAAAAATATTAAAGACTAAATGTGTAAAAAATGAAAAATATATTACCTTATTAAGTCACTTTTCCCGACTAACCTGTAATAACCGGTCATAAGGACTGGATGTGTACAGTTTAACAAGTTGAAGGGGTAAATGTGGACGAAAAAAAAAAAACTCAGTGACCAAATATGTACAAATCGAAAAATATATTATCTTTTTAACTCATAATAGTTGTCATATAACTTTTATCCAATAATGAATGTTTCTTTAGAACAAATTAAAATTGGATTGTTAAACCGAAAAAATATTATAATATAGTGTTTTTTTTAATCCCATTATTCTATTATTTTTGACTATATTGAACATTTTACTGTCTAAGCGACTATTACCAATTTTTATTGATGTTGACAAAGTATGACCAAAACCTATTTTCGCCTATATTTCATAATCCTAATCGGCACCATTTGCCAAACGCCTAGACACCGTTTGTTATAACAATGAAAATTATTGTTATATCATAAGCAACAATCTCATTTAAACTTGTATATATAAGGGTTAATGACACTTCTATATAGGGGTGTCAATCGTATCATATTCGGGTTAGCGGGTCGTGGCGGATTAATAGTTTGGAATATATCAACCAAAATACGACCCATTTAACGAACAAGTCACGGGTTGACGGGTTTAAAACATCAACCGGACATAACCCGTCAATTCATTTATTTATATAGGTTCATTTAGACTTGACAATGAGACGAGTTTGGAGCGAATCGACCTTAATCCAAATCCTTTTAACAAATTCCAAAACCCAATCCAAACCTCCTCCGTAACCCGCAGAGTTTTGAATAATCAAACCCATACATTTATCCACCGAATCAGTAAATATCTAAACCCGCCCCGTAACCTGTAGGTTTTTTGAATAATCAAACTCATTTTATTTAAATCATAAAATCACATTTGTTAAATAGAACAAATGTTGATTTAGAAAACACATTATGTACTCGAAGAGTTACTATTGGAATTAAAATTATTATTGTAGTTACTTCCGATTGGTTTTTGACCATTGATTGCATTGATAGAGAATAAGAATTACAAACTTTTTTCCGATTAATAAATGAATTTTTTGATTTATAAATAAAATTGGTGATTATATGATGAAATATAAATGAAATGACATCATGATTCTTGGGAGAAGACTGGAAGTCTAGAAGTTGAGTCATTGAGTCCTATGTAAAAACAGTTTAGTCTTTGACCTTTTCTCTTTGGACTTTATAAAATATAAATATATAATTCTTAAATTTATATGGGGCGGGTTATAAATGGAGCGGATCGGTGACGATCCATACCGACCCTTTTAATAAAAGGGTTAGCGATTATGGGTCGTTAACGGGTAACGGATAAATGAATAAAAAACTATGCTCCAAACCCGTATAATTGTTAAGAGTTTGGATCGGATCAGGGTCAAAACCAACTCCATTGCCAGACCTAGGTTCATTGGTTCGTGGGTCAGATTCATATCCGTGGGTAAGATTCTAGAAATAAAATTGACAAATAAACATTAATAAATTTCATAAATTTAAAAAAGATGCAAACATATCCGAAGTTTAGAAAACTTAAACATCCAAATAAAAATCAAAACATTTAACTAAACATACCAAACTAAAACATTAATGTCTTTTGTGGCTATTGCATCATATAATATAATGTGTGTAATCATGGGGTGATCATTTCAGACATTTATCATAATGAGTTATTTTGGTTTGTAAAAAAAAATCAAAAATTTAGCCAAACATACCAAACTAAAACATTAATGTCTTTTGTGGCTATTGCATCATATAATATAATGCATGTAATCATGGGGGTGATCATTTCAGACATTTATCATAATGAGTTATTTTGATTTGTAAAAAAAATCAAAACATTTAGCCAAACATACCAAACTAAAACATTAATGTCTTTTGTGGCTATTGCATCATATAATATAATGTGTGTAATCATAGGGGTGATCATTTCAGACATTTATCATAATGAGTTATTTTGGTTTGTAAAAAAAATCAAAACATTTAGCCAAACATACCAAACTAAAACATTAATGTCTTTTGTGGCTATTACATCCAAGGTTCTAAAAAGCTCGCCATGGCTCCGCCTTGGCGCGCCACGACTCCAAGGCTTGCAGCTGCCGCCAAGCTTTGCCAAAACGCCGCCTTAACTCGCATTTGTGTATAAAAATGAATAATAGTTGGAAATACATATAAAAATATTAATTATATAGAAAATTATCGCCTTAAGTCACGCCTTACAAACGCCGTGACTCGCCAAGGCTCGGAAAAGCTTGAGGCTTGACATTGCCGTCAAGTCACGCCTTACGTTATTTAGAACCTTGATTGCATCATATAATATAATGTGTGTAATCATGGGGTGATCATTTCAGACATTTATCATAATGAGTTATTTTGGTTTGTAAATGGGTTAAAGGGGTGAAATAGCACAAAATCGGTTACAATGGAAATGAGTCAAACAATAATATGCATAAAGTACCAAAACGGTTACAATGGAAATGAGCAAATAATAATATGCATAAAGTTGTCTAAACTCTAAAGTTTATTCAAATACTTATACATCTCAAATCGTTATAATAAAATATGTGAAATCTTAGATAATGGGTTGCAGGTCAACCAATGATTTTTTGTACAAACATATATATACAAACCGTTTAATAAACGGATTGACGGGTTCAAAATTCAACATAAACTCATTTATCTTTGTATTGATTTTGTGTTGGGTCAAGATCGTATTAAAAATCAGCAGACCTACTTCTATACAAAATAGTTGCGCTTGACATTTTCCAAAAATTGACAACACACTGAAACATTATTGCATGGGTTGATAATAGCTTTAACTTTATAAAGCAAATAGCCATTAAATCGTAGATGACTCTTAACAGGTTGTGATTTCGTTATGGGCAAAACTCCTGAGCCTAATGTAATTTAAGTTTGAAAAAAAAAGTTATCTTCATTTTTATTTTTTCAATTGAGAATTAAGTAAAATATTGTTTAGTGGCGGATGCAAACACTTCATATGTAGATTTTTTAATCTTCTTATGAAATTTAGTTAGATAATCGTAGATAAGTACTTTTATAGATTATGTTTTATTTATCTTTGTACATTCTTATTTTATTTTGTTAGAAGTTTATACAAATGTCTAACGCATAACTTTATTAATTAAACATTTGTACAATCTCACTTGAATAGAAGAGATCACAAATAGATAGCCTGGTTGCGATTTCCTATTTTCCTATACTCAAATGAGATTATACAAATATATAACATAAATTAAACAAACAGTTGTACAATTTCGGTTGAGAAAATGAAAATCCCACATGAGAAGCCTCATCTACAATTCCTTTAACTCAACTAGATTTCCTCTAACTTATTTGTAATTTCCTCTAAAGCTTGTGGTATTTCCTATAACTCATTTTAAAATGTAAAATTGAAAATGATTTTTTTTTTTCAAACCTTAAATATTATGGGATTATGGCTTGATTCATGCTGAAATTACATGCCATAAGTTGAAATCGCAACCTAATAAGGGCCACTTGTGATTTCATTGGTTATTTGAGTTTTCTTTAATTTTTTGGCAGTGTTTTTTTGGAAAATAATAATAAATTAAGCTAAATTTGTTTTTTGTTTTTTTATCTAAAACAAACCATTAACTATCTATATATAAAAGATTTTTACATCACTTTTAGGGATACCATATATCAATAGTTTAATTTAGAATATTTGTTATGTTAAGTTTTAAATTTCATGTGCCTATAACTATTTTTGTAGTATCAAATTCATAAAATCAAGAATAAGTCATGTCGTGAATCTTACATATTATAAAGCATTTAGACATTTAATTCAAAACTCTTTGATTTAAATTTAAGAGAAATTGAGTAATCTAGCTGCAATCTAATGGGTATTTGAAGAAAATAAAAAAAAATTGTTTTTTCGTAAAAATAACCAACAAGCCTGAAATGAACATTATAAACTGAGAAAAAAACATTCTTTTTACAAAAAGTACATTTTGGACAAACATTCTAGAATTCTTGATCAAAATTTCGGAGTGCGGATTGAAATTTGGAGTTCAGGAAAAAAATTCAAGAATTTTGATAAAAGTCCAAAATCCGATGATCAATTCCGAAATTTTGAGAAAAAAATATGTTTTCTACTTAAATCTAATAAAAAGTTAAACAAATAAAGTAATATGAATTATAGACAATATTATGACGTAAAATCAGACATTAAATTGAAAACGATGATACTAAACACTTTGAAATAGATATTTAATACATAAGTAGAGTGATTCTTTTAGAATTTTTTTAGAAAAAATAAAAGAACTCCAAAATTTAAAGATCAATTTTGGAATGAAGCTTTTAAAAAGTAAGTGATTGTTTTTCAAAAACCAGTTATTAAAACAAATCTCATTTGTAATGATTAGTTACTCAATTTTCATTAGGCCTCCATAATTTTTGACACGATCTACAACATGATCACGCGAAATAAATAGATTTGGTTTGAGTTTTTCAACCCGCAAATCTGTTTATTAAATAGGTCATATATGAGTTTGTCAAAAAACATACGGGTTAACCTGTCAACCCGTTTAAAATTTTAATAAAAAAATATATTTTTAAATGTATTAAGTATTTTTCGTAGGAATGCAGGATTAATGTTTGTGTTAATATGGTTTTTACATTAGCATTTGAATTTATCTATGTTTGTATTATTGTTTTAATTTGAACATGTTTTCATGAACGTTTTTAATTTTAATTTGCATTTAGAATTTATTCATGTTTTTTTACTAAAAGACAAAAATCAAATCTCGTTTATCGAATTCAAATTTTAAATCATGAATTTCTTATCCTTATTTCTACGGTGAATTCCCAAAAAACTTATAACTTTTGTTTTTAGCCTTCTTATAAATATTGTAATGTCCCACACCCTAAATTTTCCCATTCCTCCATTTTCGCCCCTGCCACCGAAATTTCCAGCATCCCCATCCCTGCCCCCGTCCCGAATTCTTGGATTACCCGTACTCCCGCCCCCATTTCCCTGTCACTGATTGATTTTTGAGATATTTTTTATTATACCAAAAGAAATTGTTTTTTGGGTTTAAATGTTATCTTTTTGGGTTAAATTGTTATTTATAACATAATTTTAAATGTTAAAAACAAAAATATTATCATATTTCAAAAACGTTATACTAACAAATTAAATATATTATTTTTTTGTTGAATTTGAAAACTCAAAATCATTGCTATTATTTATTATATTTATATAATTAATATATATAAATACATATTATATATTAACGGGGCCCCATAGGGGTTCGGGATAGGATAACCTATTCCCGTCCCCGTTTCCGAAATTAAAACGATGGTTAACCTTGCTCCTATCCCATCCCGCCCCGATCTGATTATTTTAATAAATATCCGCCATATGAGACCGGGACCTACGATTTTGGGGTCCCACGAAACTTTTTAACTTCCCTATACATTAATTAATTTTGACAAATAAAGTTGTCTTGGTTTGTTATTATTCAAGTGAAAAAAAAAGGATAAATAGGAAACTCATTCGTTGCAAGAAGATGCAAACTATAATTTGAGATAGGGAAAATGACATATAGGCCCTATAATGTTTATAAGGTTTACCTATTTAATCACTTAACTTATTTTTTAGCCTAATAAGGAAACAAACTCGTTTTTGTCGGATCTATTAGGTCATTTTGGAAGAATTGAAAGCATTCTTATGACCCCACTTCACTTGGCCCATAACATTTTCCTCATTCTTCCCTCCTTCCCTCCATTTCCACTTTATCGCCTACCATAGAAGACCATCTGAAAGAAATTCTCACGCCTACAAAACCTTCCATCTTCTACGACTTTCATCACTTCAATTTTCAACCCACAAAACTCAACCCCAAATTCCTTTTTTCTCAATACGCCTGCGGAGCCATGTTCAGAGTGATGAGCACGAGGAAAGGTCGCCTGGGATACGATCAAATAATCAGCGAACCCACCACCGATGATCTATTATCAGAGCAGAGCCTCAGATGATCAGATCCACAACGTTGCCTCCGAATTTCTTCGGCAATTTTCCGGTGAAGTTTGTGCCAGAACCGAAAGTCCCAAATTTCATACAAAAGGAGGCGAAGAAACTGAGCAAACTTGATCCCCTTTTCAGCTTATTCGAGAAGAGGAGCCGGAAGAAGAAGGCGATAGCTAAACCAGAGTTCGCAAGATACATGTAATACCTCAAGGAAGGAATTAGTTGGAATCCTAATTCAACTATGCCTGTAATCGCCTACCATAGAAGACCATCTGTAGCATGCCCTACAACCCCTTTTCACCGCCACACCTTTTCAAATCATCTTCTTTCCTCATAACCCCGTTGATCATAAATTAAAGCCATCAGCATCATACATACAGAAACGAGGTTTTCACACGGGTATGTTGGATAAATTCAGAAAAAAGACGGTTTAGGAGGAAGGGCATTTTGGGAAGTTTTTTTAATTAATTGTTTTTGTTCCAGTTTTATATGAGTCAAATACTTATTGTTTTAGTATAAATAGAGGACGTATGCAGCTTTGTTAATTAATTCGAGAACAAGTTTTGTATTTTCGTTTCTAAGAAAGCTTGGTAATTAAGCAATTTTCCAAAAAAACTTTTATCCCCTGTTTTTGCTTCTTATCCCCTGTTCGGTGCACAAGGTGCAGTCTGCTGTGATAGTGTGATTATATCACTTGGTATTGGAGAATGGATTTGGAAATTGAAAAGGAGGAAATGATAGATTTTCTGTGATAAAACAAGAGAGGCTGATGGGTTTTTTTGTCCGGATCTATGGTAACAAAGAAATGGTCAAAATGTGATATTACTTTCCAATGGTTGATGTGTCAATTTTTGACTATTTGTCAATAAAACCGGCGAAAAGAGGTGAAGATGGCTAAATAAACAGGTCCCACTACTTCTTTTGTTCCTTTATTATGCCAAAAAATAAATTAAACGGCTAAATGAGTAAACCCTAAAAATATTATAGCGCCTATATGTCATTTTCCCTTTGAGATATATGCCTTCTCTCCTCGTTACAGGGAATCTTTGCTTATGAATACTTCTGTTTTTATTGCTGTTTTGAATCTTTCACTGTATAAAGAAGTCATTCAAGTTGCCCATTCTTTTGCTTATTCTGCAATCACTTTCCAAAGTGCAGGCACTGCAACAACCATTTGTAGAAATGTTTGTTTTACCTCTACAAAATCAAATTTCTATTTTATTGTTTATTCTCACCAGCTTTTTTAGAACATGTTTTGTAATATTTCTTTATACTTAAAAGAATTTCTCCCATAGATCTCTTTGGTCGACTCATGCACCTGATTTGGATGTTAATTTCCCATTTCTTCTTGAGGTCGCTGCGAATTATCTCAGTGCGACACTGGTAAGGAAATGCGAAGAATCGAATTTTCAATTTCAATAATATTTCTCTTTTGTGTTTTCCATGGATAATTTCCTTGTTTTTTGGCTAGTTATCGTTTAATTCAAGTTTTTATATGTAAGATAAACAGTAATTTATTGTGGTTTTTTAGTCGCTTTGATAATGTTCAATTACATTTCGTTTTCCGTTCATCAAAGCTACTGGTTTGATTTTTTGAGCAATATGGGTTTGTTATAGTCATCAGTTTTTGTTAATGTGTTTACAAGACGACCCGAGGTTTATAAATCTCGGTTTTTCAGTTATTTGGTTTCTACAAAAGTTTCCTCGGAGTTCATTTCTTTTTCTAAGGCAAAGCTCTTTTTCAAGAAATGAAGTTGTTTCTTTATTTTAGAAAGTTTGCAACACATTGTACTTTCCTAATGGTAAAAAATATGGAGCTTATTTAAGATTTAAGCTTAGTGCTTGCTTTTGTTGCCTTTTAAAAATTTATAATGTAACATTTATCAATTTGAACACGGAATTAGAGTCTCTAATATGGTATTTGTTGATAACTTAGCTTTGGTTTTTCATTTTCCCAATCACAGTTGAAGGTGTTCCGGTTAAAGTGTTTGGACATGACTAGCGACGTACGGATTTATGACATGGAAGTTGAGGGAGAGCTTTGCATATTTCTTTTCTTTTCATAAACTTGGACAATATGAGGTCCCATGGTAATTATCTTACCTTGAATGTTGGAATGGGTGATCTCGAAATTACTCAAGTGTATTTGTGAACCAAATGAAAACATATACCCTGTAATTATAAAAGGGTTTTGCGAAAGGCGCCTACACGATTTCATCACGATTTCATCATTGGTTTAGTAACAATGATGTATCAAAAGGGTGGCAAACCTGATATAGTAACATATATCACAACTATAGATAGATTGTGCAAGGACCGAAAAGTCAAAGGGGGCATTGAATACATTTAGATATATGTTTTTCCATCAAAGGGCTTGGTCCCTAATACTGTTACCTATAGTTGCATGATCAACGACAATTCTAAGGATCATATGTTTGATGAAATGCGTAAGGAAGGTGTCGCGGTTAACCTTATCACAAAGAACAGCATGCTAGAGGCAACGTTTCGATTATGAAAATGGAGGGATAGACTTAGGATGATTCACGAGATGTTATCATCCGATGCCAATATGCATAGCTACAACATTGCTTTGGAGGGCCTATGTACTAACAATCAAGTAGATGAGGCACTTTCTTTGTTTCTTTTCATCGAAGAAAAAGAGAAATTCACGAATATTATTGAAAGACTAACCTACTTGATGGGTTAGGTAAAATAGGGAAGCTTGAAATTACAAAGACTCTTTTCAACAAAGTATTTGAAAAAGGTTTGCAACCAAATACAAGGCCATACACCGATATGCTTTTATCAAAAAGGTTTGATAAAGGAAGCAACACAACTATCCATTTGGATGTAGGAAAGGGGGTGCTTGCAAAAAAATGTGACTTACAATTTATACATATAAGGAATTCTAAAGAACAACCAACAATCAGGTGATTTGAAGATACATTTACATGAAATGCTAAAAAAAGGTTTGATACTTTATGAATCAACTATTTCAATGATACTAAATTCAAGGAAAGTCGACGAAGCTTTGACATAAGTGCTTTGTGACTCTGTGAGGTCATACTGAATGAAGGTTCAAATGACATGTAGTTAATTGGCTTTCTAGATGGTAATGGGACATTATTGGTAAATGCTACCTTTTTTTTATTACTTTTGTTATGTTGAAACAATGTCGGTTGATCATCATCATCATCATTGTTTTCATTTGGTCACTATATATGTCTTTAAATTCAAACTCTTTAAAAACCTTTTGGGTGAAAATTTAAAGAAACACGTGCTTATCCTAACTTTTCTTTCAACAAAATAACAAAACACATACTTATCCTACTTGACAACAAATTAAAGTCCAACTTTCTCAAAGTACATTCTCCTCTCTAATAAGAAAATCTATAGCCCTATCGCTGGGCACACTCTTCAAAGTACAGTGATTTATGTAACGTCCCAAAAATAATAAGTAAATATTTTTAATTTTTAAGTCAACCAAAACCATCAAAGTGTGACAAATGTTGAAAATAGTTATCAGAGTACAAATCAAAATCATAGAATTGCGAACACTGGTGGATGTTATGCGATCATATCGGGTCCATCCCCTTTGAACCAGAGGTACCTAAAACTATAAACATAAATTGTAAGAACAAAGCTTAGTGAGTTTCCCAAAATACCATATACAATACATACAACGGGCCCCGCCCAATACAGATCTGTCAGTAACATGTAGTGGGCCACCCCCAACACATATAGTAGGCCCCGCCCAAACATACATCCAAATACATGGAAGAGTCACAAAGACATCTATCGTTCTATAAATGTAATCCAAAGGGATGACATTGGTGCCTTTGATCACCAAATACTATGAGCAGACTCACCTCTCAAACGACAATACTTGCTCCCACTGCCGAATCATAGGTGTTATACCCCACCTAGATATTCATACAAGGTAAACCCTTAGTCCACCTTGTCAAAACTAAGAGATGACCAAAAGTCAACTTAGGTTAACGAATCAACGGTCAAGACAAATTCAAAATGCCATTAGCACCCCTCCACGCAGTGGCCTTCGTTGCCCATGCCGTGGGCACAAAACAACGAAACAGTCGACTGGTCTCTGGTCGCCAAACCATGGGGACCAGTCTGAATGGCTTATTCAAGTTAAGCTGCCCTTAACTCATTTTTAGGGGCTCAAAATCCCAAATCTACTCCTTCCCTATGTCTTGATGGATAAAGTCTCCAACTTTATCCATTAAGACAAGATCTCAAAACCTAGGTTCTAAAGGTAATTTAAGATGTATAACTCATCCATTAAGTCCTTAATCATAAGAGATACAAGCCCAAAATTTACATAAGGCTTTTAGGGATCTTGATCCCTAATAATGTAAAATTTATGGACATGAATGCTCTATTCATATCCTTTCTCAAATCTAGGTTAATAATGTAAACTTTATGGACATGAATGCCCCATGCATGTCCTTTCTCAAATCTAGGTTAAAAAAGAAGAAAAGGGACCTAAAGCTCATGCAAGATTTACAAATCCCAACCATTTCTCAAATCTATGAGATATAATGTCCTTGGGACTCCTAAGAGTCATAAAGTTGCAAAATTTATCTATTTGCTCCACTCAAAATATAATAAAAGAGTTTATTAGGCAAAATAACTCTAGATTTCGAAGGAGAGGATAAAAGATGTAAAATCTCGACTCTCAAGTATGAGATTTATTGCTTAAAAGACAAATTCTTCTTTGGAACTCGTCGAGTTGATGTGTAACATCCAGATTCTCAGGTATTATATTTTATTCTTTTATTTTTGGAAGTTGTGAGGAGACTCGGCGAGTTGGTGTTTAAACTCGCCGAGTATGGTCGCAGATTCGTATCCGAGTTCACAGTTGGACTCGGCGAGTTCATGAGTGGACTCGGCGAGTCCATGCTGTTTAATGAAACCCTAATTTCCAGGGTTTGAGACCTATTTAAAGGCCCTTAGGGCCGTCATTTGCGGCCATCAACCCCAGAGAGAAACCCTAAGAGATCTAGAGCGTTTGTGAGGAAGGAGAGGCCATTCTTGATCCTTTTGTTGGTGTTTTTGCAAGAAGGAGGTGACCAAGGCAAGAGGAGGCTGAAGGAGGTGCGATTTTTGTGATTTCTGAGTTCATAGATATCATATTGAGGTATTTTTCTCGGACCTTCTTCAGTTTTGGTGTTGATTCTTAGTGTTAGGGTTTTCTAACCCTTTTAGAGGTTGGATAAGTGGAGCATTTGGTCCCTTCTCGAGTCTATGTTCTGGATCTAGACCTGAAGAGGTCCAGAGACCTTAACCCTTGGAGCTTTAAGAGTCATTTTGGGAGCCATGAGCTTGGGATGTAATTTTTGGGGCTAAATCACCAAGTTAGACCATTCAGATGTTATATGAGTGTCAAGGTATGAACTTTACGTGATTATCATGCTTAGGAAGGCCAGATCTATGAATGTAAGGAACATATCTGACCTCAGGAGGCCTATGGAGTTTGTGCATGGAATGAACTCGCCGAGTCCGAAGAACAGACTCGGCGAGTAAGATGAGGGTTTTCCGTAAAGCACTCAGTGAGTAGACTTGCCGAGTTGGGGAATAAATTGGTGAGTCAGGGAGAGTTAGGGGGGGTGGAGTTCAAGGCGGAACTCGCCGAGTTGTTCTTGAGACTCGGCGAGTTGAGTCGGGGTGGCCCCGCGATTCATGCCAGGTGTGACTCGTCGAGTCAGAGGAAGTACTCGACGTGCCAAGAGTGGGACTAAGAGAGCCAGTGGACACGTGTAGACTCGCCGAGTCACCCTAGTGCACTCGACGAGTCGGGTCAAAGTTTGACCGTCGACCTTGTTGACTTTTAGGGTTGAGTATAGTTGTATTTATGAGAGTATTTACTTTATGTGATTAGGCGGAGGCTAGATCACATTTCTACCGATTCAGAGACTTACCGAGACACCGAGGTGAGTCTTCTCACTATACGTTACTTAGAGTGGTATTATGTGATGACCAGAGGGTCTTATGTGTTATGTATGAGATTATGTGCTATGTGATATATGTATGTCGTATGATGATATAGACCGGACCGGAGGGTCCAACGAGCTATGACCGGACCAGAGGGTCCAACGAGCTACGGGACTGGAGGGTCCCGCCGAGACACATCGACCAGAGGGTCGTATATTAGCCTCGAGTGGCGTATGTGTTGTATGCGGTATTTTGGGGAACTCACTAAGCATTTATGCTTACAGTTGTTGTGTTATGTGTTTCAGGTACCATTAATGAACGCGGGAAGGCATCGACATGATTCGTACACATGCACATTGGAGTTCATATATTCTGATCTTGGGGTTTTGTACTGATACAATGTTGATACAATGTTTTTAAATGAATGCGAATGATATTTTATGTTTTTTTTTCAAAGCGAAAAATTGTTTAAATTTTACGGTGTTAAAAGTTGGTATCAGAGCCTTGGTTTGAGGGATTCGGATGCATCTTCAGGCGTATCTGAACTCAAACTGAGGATTTGAGGAAAATTTTGATAATGAAGTAAAATTTTTGAAAAGAGTAAAAAGAGTTTTGAGACAAACGGAGCAGAGCCGTGTGTACGATCAGCCAGCGCCCGAACAATGAATCCCCAAAAGTACCCTTACATTATGTGTTATGAGATATGTTATGTTACATTATGCATGCTAGAGTAGGCTAGGTATACATATTAGGACTAGAGTGGCCTGATTTGTGATGCCTTAGCCTAGGAGATTTCTGCTGCTGAGATGCTTTGAGAGTGAGTAGATAGCAGTTAGGAGCTCATGAGAATAGAGTACTTGTAATCCAAGATCCAAGGAGGAGGACTTGGAGTGAATGCTGATGCAGTGTGGTCAGTAGTATTGGGCCCGTACTACTGAAGACACCGGATCAGTGGGCATTCCAAGTAAGAATCTTTTGGACAACGGAGGACGAGTAGGGTTGCATCATCGAGTATGAGTATGCTCGATCGAGTCTCTGATAATTTTTGTTGTATTTCAGAGGCATCATGGTTGGGACTCGACACACACCTGAGAGCAGTGGTGTCAACGACGAGGAGATCCGTCGATTGATTCACGAGGAGGTGGCTGCTGCCATCCGGGCTGAGATTCCTAAGATGTTTGGGGACATCAAGACCACATTGATCGAGACTATTGATGAGCGGTATGCAGCGCTGACTGAGGCTGCGGCAGCTGCAGCTACTGCTGCTGTTGCTGCTGCCAGACCCCAGGGAGGTGACTCGTTTTTGTTTTGGGAGTTCAGCAACACGAAGCCACCAGAGTTCGATGGGACGCAGGACCCGATTTCCGCGCTGAGTTGGATCTCTGACATCGAGGGATGTTTCTATACGTGTTCTTGTCCAGAGCACTTGAGGGTACGGTTCGCTCTGAACCAACTCCGTTTGGGAGCGAAGGATTGGTGGAAGTTCGTGACGGCAAACTTTTCACTTTGGCAGAGATTTATGAGGTGACCTGGGAGAGGTTCACCGCTATGTTCAGAGTTGAGTATGTTCCCTCGGTGGAGAGGGAAAGATTGATTCAGGAGTTCTTTACCCTCAAGCAGGGTACTGATTCTGTGGCAGTGATCACCAGGAAGTTTCATGAGAGGGCGATGTTTTTCCCTGAGCGGGTGTCTTCTGAGCAGGCTCGTATGAGCCGTTATCTGAGTGTTCTAAGGAGAGATATTCGGGAGTTCGTGGCGAACTCGACATACCAGACATTTGCTGAGCTCCAGGAAAATGCCCGAAAGAGGGAGATTGAGTTGGAGACTCAGGCTAGGGAGGAGGCCGAGTCACAGAGGGTGGATCGGCGATCGGCTCAGTCCCAGCCGGCAGCCAAGCGGGCTAGACTCGCTGATTCAAGATCTGGTGGTGCGAAGGGTCGCACTTGTGGGAAGTGCGGCAAGAGTCACGAGGGGTCGTGCAGGGATGGAGTATGCTACAAGTGCGGGAAGGAGGGGCATATCGCGAGGGATTGCCCCAAGGGATTTTCGGTTTGCTTTCATTGCAACCAGACCGGCCATTGGAAGGCCGAGTGCCCTCAGCTACTTCAGGGGTCAGCGCAGGGATCTGTGCCTGCTTCTAGGGCTACCGAGGTTCGGCTGGTGAAGGCCGAGGCCCCGAAGGCTCGTGGGAGAGCATTTCAGTTGACTGCGGAAGAGGTCCGCGCGACGCTTGATGTTGTGGCTGGTATGTATTCTATATTCATCTTTTATTTGAGTTGAGTTATTATGCTTATATGATGATGTGCGTAGGTACTTTTCTTGTGAGTTCTGTGCCTGCTTTGGTATTATTTGACTCGGGTGCGAGTCGGTCGTTTGTTTCCGTAGCATTTAGTCAGCACATTAGTATCCGTCGAGAGGCGTTGGATCGGCCTCTGCGAGTTTCCATAGCTGATGAGCGAGCAGTGTATGCTTCAGATGTGATTCGAGGATGTGTCCTTGAGATCTTCGGTGTGGTGTTTCCGATAGATCTGGTTCCGAACGCGATGGGGGACGTGTGTGTTATAGTGGGTATGGATTGGTTGAGCCGATATGGAGCTGTGATAGACTGCGAGCGTCAATTGGTGACGATTCGAGACCCTAGTGGGGGAGTTCTTACGGTGTACGGCGAGGGTAGACGTACGGGGTCGGCATTTTGCTCGGCTGCCAGAGCGAGACAGAGTCTACAGCAGGGCTGTAAGGGATTTGTGGCATATGTGATGGATGCGAGGGTTGATTCAGAGAGACCGAAGCTAGTGGATGAGGTCCCGATAGTGCGTGAGTTTCCGGATGTGTTTCCAGAGGAGTTGCCGGGTGTGCCTCCGGAGAGGCTAGTAGAGTTCGATATTGAATTGGTTCCGGGAGCTGCGCCTATCGCCAAGGCGCCTTATCGCCTCACGCCTCCGGAGATGCAGGAGTTATCCTCGCAGCTCCAGGAGCTGCTGGGGAAGGGGTTTATCAGGCTGAGCAGTTCGCCATGGGGGGCGCCTATTCTTTTTGTCAAGAAGAAGGACGGTTCACACCGGATGTGCATTGATTACCGGGAGTTGAACAAGCTAAGGGTCAAGAACCGTTACCCGTTGCCAAGGATCGATGATTTGTTAGATCAGCTGCAGAGAGCATCTTGGTTCTCCAAGATCAATTTGAGGTCTGGGTATCATCAGGTGAGGGTGCGAGATGAGGACGTCCAGAAGATAGAATTCCGGACTCATTATGGGCATTACGAGTTCGTGGTGATTCCTTTCGGACTTACCAATGCACCGGCAGTGTTCATGGATCTCATGAACAGAGTGTGCAGACCGATGTTGGATCGCTCAGTGATCGTGTTCATCGACGACATACTGGTGTATTCGAGATCCAAAGAGCAGCATGAGGAGCATTTGAGGGAGATCCTCGGAGTTCTGAGAACGGAGAGGCTTTATGCCAAGTTCTCCAAATGTGAGTTCTGGCTATGAGAGGTTCAGTTTTTGGGGCATCTCGTTAACCAGAATGGGATATTGGTCGATCCGGCCAAGATTGAGGCGGTCATGAGGTGGGAGGTGCCGAGATCACCCACCGAGATCAGGAGCTTTCTGGGTTTGGCCAGCTATTATCGGAGTTTTATTAAGGATTTCTCCAAGATCGCCGTGCCACTCACCAAGTTGACCCGGAAGGGTGCTGCGTTTTCTTGGGGTCCGGAGCAGCAGACCTCGTTTGAGACACTTCGCCAGAATTTATGCGAAGCCCCACTATTAGCCCTTCTGGAAGGGATGGAGGATTTTGTGGTATATTGTGATGCATCGATATCCGGATTGGGAGCGGTGCTTATGTAGAGGGGGCATGTGATAACATATGCTTTGAGGCAACTTAAGCCTCATGAGTCGAGGTATCCTACTCATGATTTGGAACTGGGAGTGGTAGTGTTCGCCCTCAAGATATGGCGACATTATCTATATGGGGTTCGGTGTATGATATACACGGACCACAAGAGCTTGAAGTATTTGATGGATCAGCCCAACCTAAATATGCGCCAGAGGAGGTGGTTGGATGTGGTCAAGGATTATGATTGTGAGATCTTGTACCACTCGGGCAAGGCTAATGTTGTAGCCGATGTACTGAGCCTTAGGGCGGAGGGTGGCCCAATGCGAGATGTTTGTTTGAGATTGACAGTGATGAACCCGATGTTGGATGCTATTCGTGGGGCCCAGGCTGAGGCTGTGAGGCCAGAAATCCAGAAGAGAGAGCGAGTTGTCGGGCTGGTATCGGAATTTGTTACCGATAACCGGGGGCTTATGACATTTTAGGGTCGGATGTGGGTACCGTCCGTGGGCGGAACGCGTACCATTTTAATGGAAGAGGCTCATCGATCGAAATTCTCGATCCATCCCGGGCCACTAAGATGTATTTGGACTTGAAAAAGGAATATTGATGGCCCTGTATGAAGAGGGATGTCGCATGGTTTGTAGAGAGATGCTTGACCTGTGCAGGGTTAAGGCCGAGCACCAGCTTCCACATGGTAAGCTGCAGTCGTTAAAGATTCCCGAGTGGAAATGGGAACAGATTACCATGGATTTCATCACCAAATTGCCAAGGACTGCAAGGGGTGTCGATGCAATTTGGGTGATTGTGGATAGGTTGACGAAGAGTGCTCACTTCATGGCCATCAGTGAGAGCTCTTCCGCGGAGAAGTTGGCAGAGATGTACGTGAGAGAGGTGGTATCGTGGCATGGAGTGCCGATCTCGATTGTCTCAGATCAAGATGTACATTTCACTTCCAGATTCTGGAAGAAGTTTCATGAGGAATTGGGTACGAAACTGCATTTTAGTACCGCATACCACCCACAGACTGACGGGCAGAGTGAGCGGACGATTCAGACGCTCGAGGACATGCTCCAAGCATGTGTGTTGGATTTCAGAGGGAGTTGGGACACGTATTTGCCCTTGGCAGAGTTTTCTTACAACAACAACCATCATTCGAGCATTGGCATGCCGCCCTTTGAGCTGTTGTATGGGAGGAAGTGTCGAACCCCCATTTTCTGGGAAGAAGTAGGGCAGCTTGTGATGGGTAGCACCGAGATTGTGCTTCAGACGACAGAGCAGATTCAGCGGGTCAGACAGAGGTTGTTGACCACTCAAAATCGTCAGAAGAGTTATGCGGACAGACGTCGGTCCGAGCTCGAGTTTCAGGTCGGCGACTTTGTGCTCCTGAAGCTCTCTCCTTGGAAAGGAGTGATTCGATTCAGGAAGAGGGGAAAGTTGGGCCCCCGATATATTGGTCCTTTTCAGGGTGATCGCGAGGGTAAGCAGCGTAGCCTACCGTTTGGAGCTACCAGCAGAGTTGGGTCAGATTCATGACACTTTCCACGTGTCGCAGCTGCGAAAGTGTATAGCCGACGAGTCGGCAATGGTGCCATTAGAAGATATTCAGGTGGATGCGAGCCTGAATTATGTTGAGAGACCGGTGGCGATTAGGGATTGGAAGATCAAGGTTTTGAGGAACAAGGAGGTGCCTCTGGTTCATGTCCAGTGGCAGCATCGGAAAGGGTCAGAGTTGACTTGGGAGCCGGAGCGTGAGATAAGGGAGCAGCATCCAGAGTTGTTTGCAGAGTGAGACTTCGAGGGTGAAGTTTGGCTCTAGTAGGGGAGAATTGTAACATCCGAATTCCCAGGTATTATATTTTATTCTTTTATTTTTGGAAGTTGTGAGGAGACTCGGCGAGTTGGTGTTTAAACTCGCCGAGTATGGTCGTGGATTCGTATCCGAGTTCACAGCTGGACTCGGCGAGTTCATGAGTGGACTCGGCGAGTCCACGCTGTTTAATGAATCCCTAATTTCTAGGGTTTGAGACCTATTTAAAGGCCCTTAGGGCCGTCATTTGCGGCCATCAACCCCCAGAGAGAAACCCTAAGAGATCTAGAGCGTTTGTAAGGAAGGAGAGGCCATTCTTGATCCTTTTGTTGGTGTTTTTGCAAAAAGGAGGTGACCAAGGCAAGAGGAGGCTGAAGGAGGTGCAATTTTGGTGATTTCTGAGTTCATAGAGATCATATTTGTTGATTCTTAGTGTTAGGGTTTTCTAACCCTTTTAGAGGTTGGATAAGTGGAGCATTTAGTTCCTTCTCGAGTCTATGTTCTGGATCTAGACCTGAAGAGGTCCAGAGACCTTAACCCTTGGAGCTTTATGAGTCATTTTGGGAGCCATGAGCTTGGGATGTAATTTTTGGGGCTAAATCACCAAGTTAGACCATTTAGATGTTATATAAGTGTCAAGGTATGAACTTTACGTGATTATCATGCTTAGGAAGGCTAGATCTATGAATGTAAGGAACAGATCTGACCTCAGGAGGCCAATGGAGTTTGTGCATGGAATGAACTCGCCGAGTCCGAAGAACAGACTCGGCGAGTAAGATGAGGGTTTTCCATAAAGCACTCAGTGAGTAGACTTGCCGAGTTGGGGAATAAATTGGTGAGTCAGGGAGAGTTAGGGGGGCTGGAGTTCAAGGCGGAACTCACCGAGTTGTTCTTGAGACTCGGCGAGTTGAGTCGGGGTGGCCCCGCGATTCATGCCAGGTGTGACTCGTCGAGTCAGAGAGGGACTAAGAGAGTCAGTGAACACGTGTAGACTCGCCGAGTCGCCCTAGTGCACTCGGCAAGTCGGGTCAAAGTTTGACCGTCGACCTTGGTGACTTTTAGGGTTGAGTATAGTTGTATTTATGAGAGTATTTACTTTATGTGATTAGGCGGAGGCTAGATCACATTTCTACCGAGTCAGAGACTTACCGAGACACCAAGGTGAGTCTTCTCACTATACGTTACCTTGAGTGGTATTATGTGATGACCAGAGGGTCTTATGTGTTATGTATGAGATTATGTGCTATGTGATATATGTATGTCGTATGATGATATAGACCGGACCGGAGGGTCCAACGAGCTATGACCGAACCAGAGGGTCCAACGAGCTACGGGACTGGAGGGTCCTGCTGAGACACATCGACCAGAGGGTCGTATATTAGCCTCGAGTGGCGTATGTGTTGTATGCGGTATTTTGGGGAACTCACTAAGCATTTATGCTTACAATTGTTGTGTTATGTGTTTCAGGTACCAGTGATGAACGCGGGAAGGCGCCGACATGATTCGTACACACGCACATTGGAATTCATATATTCTGATCTTGGGGTTTTGTACTGATACAATGTTTTTAAGTGATTGCGAATGATATTTTATGTTTTTTTTTCACAGTGAAAAATTGTTTAAATTTTACGGTGTTACATGATGGACTCAGACTTGACATGTTGGAAGCTCTCAACTCGATGAGTTGTTTAGAAAAACTCGATGAGTTGTTTAGAAAAGCTCGACGAATTGATGGCTGTTTATGAAACCCTAATTTTCAAGGTCTTGCACCCTATTTAAAGAAATTATGACTCATTGTTGGCCTCCCTTATTGTCCCCTTAGTCCAGAAAAACCCTAATTTGCGCCTCATCTCTCATTTTGAGAGTGTGTGAGCTTAAAGTGTGATTTTTGGTGCTCTTTTGGAAGGAACTTGAAGCTTGAAGTGGATTGATTCTGAAAAAGGCTTAAGATCCGCGATTTTCATTGTTGTTGCAGTCATTGAAGGTATAAAGTTGATACCTTGACCATTCCTTTGCTAGATCTCTTCATTTGAAAGTTTATGGCCATTATTAGCCCATTTTAGGACAATTCTGGGATTTGAGCATGTTATGAAGCTATGAATTCAGATATGGACATCTCATGGCCTCCATGGACTTAAAGTCGCCAACTTTATCAAGTCTTGGCCCTCCTCCATGCTCTTAGTTCCTTAATAAGCTTGGTTTTAGTGTTTTAGCCTCTTGATGTCATGTATGGATGTAAAGTTAGCAACTTTATGTGGTATTTCAGTTCTAAGGGCCAAATCTATGGTTTGTGGCACTAGATCTGCTTGGGAATTGGTTGAATGATTTAAACCTAGGAGAACTCGACGAGTTATTCTGACAACTCAACGATTTGGATTACGGTTTTCCTGCTTTTCTGGAAAACTGGAGGAACTCGACGAGTAGCCCAGAGGATTTGGGGAGTTGGCTCGGACTTTTTCCCGTTCCTCTGAGCACTATAGAAACTCGGTGATTTGTTCTAGCAACTCGGCGAGTTGGTTTGGGGTTTTCTCGATTTCTGAAGTACTGAAGGAACTCGACGAGTTAGGTCAACATGGACTGTTGACTTTGACCATGGTTGACCAAGTTTGACTTTGAGGACATTTTGGGTATTTGGAGGTTTTGATAGAATGGACATATGTTGGTTGTAGGATGTTAAGTCCGGAGTTGAGTTCTTGGAGTTGGATTTCGCGGGTTTAACACTTCCTGAGAGGTGAGTTTTCCTCACTATACTAACAGGGTCGAAGGCACCAATGCCGACCCTTTGGATTGTATCTTGGTTTCTCATATGACGCTATGTGTAGTGATCTGTTAGATTTGAGTCCTAGTATATAGGATAATGCTATGATTGATGATCTGTTAAACTTGTATGATTATTGTATATGCTAGCTAGCGTTTGATATTTATGTGATGTTATGTGATGGCGGGTGGGTTGAGGCGTTCCTACTGTGTGCTAAAGGCTAACAGACCCATGGCGGCCTAGATAGACTGAAGGCCCAACAGGGCATACCAGTCAGACCAAAGGCCCAAAGAACGCTCCAGATAGGATGAAGGCCCGATGAGGCGGTCCAGTCATCCTGAAGGTTATGTAAGCGGTCCAGTCAAGCTGAAGGCTCTATATGCATACTGCTTGTTTATGATATTGTTTTGGTTTGTATTGTGTTGGTATTTTGGGGGAAACTCACTAAACCTTGGGCTTACAGTTTTAGATTTTGTTTCAGGTACTTAGGATGATCGTGGGAAAGCGAAGGCTTGATCGTGCACCTCCTTATATTTTATGTTATGATTTCTGGGATTACTCCGACGACACACTATTTTGAAAATAATTTGTAATAAATGGTGGTTTTTGGATGTTTGAAAAAGTTTAATATTTTTATGAAATTTATGGATGTTACAAGTTGGTATCAGAGCCTTGGTTTGAGTGAATTAGAGGAACACTTGTGTGAATCCAGTCTCAAACTAAGGAAAAGATTTTCAAAAGGTTTGCAAAATATTAAAGGAGGATGCAAAGTATACGATCAGTCGGAGCCAGTAAGTAGACCCCAAAATACCATGTTATTATTTGATATTGTGATATGTTAGAACAATATGTTAGTGATAGGCTAGGGATCTTCAGGAATTGCATGACAGGATTGCCTGATTATATGATGCCT
This sequence comes from Lactuca serriola, assembly GCF_051521515.1. Taxonomy (NCBI): domain Eukaryota; kingdom Viridiplantae; phylum Streptophyta; class Magnoliopsida; order Asterales; family Asteraceae; genus Lactuca; species Lactuca serriola. The sequence continues at coordinate 86,884,881 of NC_136408.1, forward strand.
GATAGCCTAGGGCCTTTCTTTTAGGAAATTGACATCATTACTGTAGTTGCTTAGTGTATGCATCACGATTATATATAACTAAGATCTTATAGCCTGAGAATGTTTGGCTTGGCCTTATTTCCTGTTATTGTTATGATGAAGGGCTTAGGGTAGGATCAGATATTCGAATGTCTATAGGGTCTACTGTTATGTATGGCTAGCATACACGAGTGCTGCAGGGTTGGTGGAAGTTTCATGGTTGAGTTGTGTGAGGTTAGCCGGTTAGTCGTGAAATGTTTAGTTTCCTTGAGGAGTGAGGACTGCGCGTTCGGTTATGCTTATGATTATTGTTAGGGTGTTGTGATGATCTTCAAGACCACCACGGATAGGTGTGGAAGGTAGTATGTGCCCGTACTAATAAAAGCACAGGACCCGTATGCGTAGCAAGGAAGTCACAACCCCTAGGGATTTATTGGGATTTGGTTCCCCGTTATGTATGTGGATTATCTGATATCTTCCCGGTGTATTTTCAGTATGGTGGTTACGAGACGATTCGAGACCGGATCCGGGTCGGGACGAGGGACTGACAGTTAGGATGGGCCAGCATTGATAGAGAACTATGTTAGGGAGATCATCCGTGAGGAGGTGGTTACTATTGTCCGGGGCCAGATTCTAGAGATGTTCAAGTCACCGCAATGATGGAGTTCTTTGATGACTCCTATGCAACCATTGTTGAGATGGCTGCTGCTGCAGCCTTCGCAGCCGTGACAACTACAGGTGTTGGGTCAGGTCGGGCTTTTCACTATCGGGACTTCGATAATACGAAGCCCCTAACTTTTGATGGAGTTTTGGATCCAATTGTGGCCATAAGGTGGATATCCGATGTGGAGGGATGTTTCTTCACGTGTTCAAGTCTTGTTGACGAGAAGGTCAGGTGTGATCTGAACCTCCTGAGGTCCGGAGTAAAGGATTGGTGGAGACTTGTTACGGGATCGTATTTTGACGAGCAGAGGGATGCGGTATCATGGGATCAGTTCAGGGAGATTTTTCGCACTCTCTATATTCCTCGGGCGAGTGAGAGAGGTTGTATAAGGAGTTTTTAGACATGAGGCTAGGATCAGAGTCGGTGATGTAGTTCACCTGAATGTTTACTGAAAGGGCGATGTTTTGCCCTGAGTTTGCTTCAGAGCAGGCTCAGATGACTCGTTATCTGAGCATGCTCAAGACAGACGTCAGACAGTTTGTTTAGACTTAGCAATCTGATACTTTGTTAGAGTTACAGGAGGTCGCCAGGTGGCATGAGCTGGAGATTGAGTTTCATATGAAGGAGTAGAGGACGGTGCCGACGCAGTCGCAGCCGGCGCCGAAGCGGTTCAAGGCCGCCGATTCTAGGTTTGGAGGTCAGCGAGGCCGCAATTGTGTGAAGTGTGGGATGGTTCATGCTGGAGCTCGTCGATCCGGTGGTTTGTGCCACAAATGTGGCAAGGATGGGTACTTCGCGAGGGATTGCCGCCAGTTAGCCCCGGTTCAGAGTATGAGGATTTGTTATCATTGTGATCAGATTGGCCATATGAGGGCCAACTGTCCGTTGCTTGCCACTAAGCCGACGCAGGCCCCCACTTCAGCTACATTGAGGATCGCTGACGGGGGTCACGGTAGGGCGGAGCCCCCGAGGGCTTGGGGTCACCCTTTCCAGCTCATTTCCGAGGAGGCAAGGGTAGTACCAGACGTTGTGAATGGTAAGTTTCTATCTCTTATCTTTTGATTATGACTGTTTTATGATTATATGTTTGTACTTCTGTTAGGTACGTTCCTAATGAAATCCTTGCCTGTTTTAGTGTTATTTTACTTGGGTGCGAGTCGGTATTTTGTTTCTCGGTCTTTTAGTATGGGGTTTGCTTTGCCCGTGGGGAGTTGGAGTGTCCGTTGTGAGTTTCTATCGCCAACGAACATGGGGTTTCTGCTCCTTCGGTTTATTAGGGATGTATTTTAGAGATCTTCGAGGTGTCCTTTCCGGTCGATTTGATTTTGATTCCTATGGGGGATGTCTGTGTGATCGTGGTATGGACTAGCTGAGTCGATTCAGTGCTATGATAGATTGCGACGGTTAGCGTATGGTAGTTCGAACCCTAAGTGGGGGAGAACTGGTTATTTATGGAGAGGGCACCAGACTGGGTTCAGGATTTTGTTCGGAAGCCAGGGCTCAGTAGTATATTCAGTACGGGTGTGCAGATTATTTGGCATATGTGGTGGATACGCGGGTCAGGGATCAGGTTTAGTTTCAGATGTTCCAGTTATCAGAGAGTTCGCTAATGTATTTCCGTAGAAGTTAGCCGGAGTGCGTCCTGAGAGGTAGGTTGAGTTCCAGATTGACCTTGTGCTAGGTGCGGCCTCTATTGCCAAGGCACCGTATCGATTGGCACCGCCTGAGATGCAGGAGTTGTCATCTCAGCTGTAGGAGCTGCTAGGCAAGCAGTTCATCCATCTGATATGTTCTACGTGGGGAGCTCTGATTTTATTCGTTAGGAAGAAGGATGGTTCTCACCGGATGTGCATCGATTATAGGGAGATGAACAAGTTAACGGTGAAGAACCGTTATCCCTTTCCGCGGATTGATGGTCTTTTTGATTAGTTGTAGGGAGCATATTGGTTCTCCAAGCTAGATATGAGGTTTGGCTACCATCAGGTCAGGGTGAGGGAGGAGGACATGGAGAAGGCTGCGTTCCAGACTAGTTATGGGCATTACGAGTTCGTGGTGATGCCATTTGGGCTCAGCAATGCGCCTGTTGTGTTTATAGATTTGATGAATTGGGTATGAAGGTCGATGCTCGATCGCTTAATTATTGTGTTCATTGATGATATCTTGGTTTATTCCAAGACCAGAGAGCAACATTAAGAGTATTTCTGCGAACTTGTGGGAGTCTTGAGGCGAGAATAACTTTATGCTAAGTTCTCAAAGTGTACTTTTTGGTTGCGAGAGGTTTAGTTCCTTGGAAACCTCGTTACCCAAGATGGGATTTTGGTCGATCCATACAAAATCAAGGCGGTGATGCAGTGGGAGATTCTGAAATCTCCCATGGATATCAGGAGTTTCTTGGAGTTGGCAGAGTACTACCGGAGATTCACTCAGGATTTCTACAAGATTGTAGTACCCCTCACTCGTCTGACGAGGAAAGGGGTGGATTTCTGGTGGGGCCCTGAGCAACAGTCAACATTTTAGACCCTCAGGCAGAGGCTTTACGAGGCCCCAGTCTTGACCCTTCTAGAGGGAGTTGAGGATGTTATAGTTTTTTGTGATCCATCCATCACCGGCTTGGGAGCGGTCCTGATGCAGAGAGGATGAGTGATAGCTTAGGCTTCGCGGTAGCTGATGCCGCATGAGACGAGGTACCCCATGCTCGATCTTGAGTTGGGAGCGGTGGTTTTCGCTCTCAAGATTTGGAGGAATTACCTTTATGGGGTCCGTTGTACTATCTACACAGATCATAAGAGTTTGAGGCATATTATGGATCAGCCGAACCTAAACATGAGGCAGCACAGGTGACTGGACGTAGTCAAGGACTACAATTACGAGATCCTTTACCATCCGGGTAAAGCGAATGTGGTGGTGGATTCCCTAAGCCACAAGTCGGCTGGAACTTCTGTTCCGATGATGTGCATGAGGATATTTGTGGATTCTCTACTTGTAGGCTTGATGAAGGAGGCTCATACTGAGGGTGTTCGAGAGGATAATTGGAAAATTGAGAAGATCAGGGATGAGATTACCAGATTTGTGCCTGATAATCATGGATTGTTGACCCGTTATGGTCGGGTATGGGTTCCTGTGTCTGGTGGGATCAGACAGATTGTATTGGAAGAGGCTCATAAGTCTCGTTTTTCTATTCATCCGACGGCCACCAAGGTGTACCGGGATCTGAGGTTGAGTTATTGGTGGCTGTACATGAAGAGAGAGATCGCTTGGTATGTTGAGAGATACTTGACCTGCCGGATGGTCAAGGCCGAGCATCAGACGCCTCACGGAAAGCTGCAGCCTCTGGAGGTTCCCATGTGGAAATGTGAGCTCACCAAGTTGCCGAGAACGGCAAAGGGTTTTGATGCTATATGGGTCATCGTGGATCGATTGACCAAGAATTCCCATTTTCTGGCAATTCAGGAGAGGTCGTCGGCCGAGAAGTTGGTTGATGTGTATATTCGCGAGATCGTTTCTCGCCGTGGGGTTCCGGTCTCTATTGTTTTAGACCGTGATTGTTCGGTTCACCTCCCATTTCTGGCAGAAGTTCCACGAGGAAGTGGGCACGAGGCTCCATTTCAGCAGAGCTTATCATCTGCAGACCGAAAACCAGAGAGAGCGGACCATTCAGACCCTCAAGGATATGTTGCGGACCTGCGTCATTAATTTTGGCGGGAGATGGGACTCCTACCTACCCCTTGCAGAGTTCTCCTACAACAACAACTTTCACTCCAGTATTGGTGCTCTGCCTTTTGAGCTGTTGTGTGGGCGGAGATGTCGTACCCCAGTCTGTTAGAACGAGGTTGTCCACATGGTGATGTGTCAGACTGAGGTGGTTATGTAGACTACCGAGATGATTTAGCAGATCAAACATCGATTTCAGGCTGCTCAGAGTCGGCAGAAGAGTTATGTCGACCGGTGCCGATCTGAGTTGGAGTTTCAGGTTAGTGACATGGTGTTACTGAAGGTCTCACCCTGGAAGGGTGAGATTCGCTTCAGGAAGAGGGGAAAGTTAGGTCCCCGATTTATTAGACCATTCTGGGTTATTGCCAGGGTTGGCAAGGTTGCTTACAGATTGGATCTTCCGGAGGAGCTCAGTCAGATTCATAGCACTTTTCATGTTTCACAGCTGCGGAAGTGTGTGCTGGACGAGGATGCAGTGGTTTCATTGGCAGACATTCAGGTTGTTGAGCGTCTGAATTATGTTGAGAGGCCAGTGGTGGGTCTGGAAAGGAAGGTAAAGAAGCTGTTGAACAAGGAGATACCTTTGGTAAAGGTACAACTACAACATCGGAAGGGATCTGAGTGGACCTGGGAGCCGGAGGCTGAGATGCGGGAGCATTATCCATATTTTTTCACCGCAACAGGCTTCGAGGACGAAGCCTAGTTCAAGTGGGGGAGAGTTGTAAAATCCCGACTCTCAGGCATGAGATTTATTGCTTAAAAGACAAATTCTTCTTTGGAACTCGACGAGTTGATGGACTTAGACACGATGTGTTGGAAGCTCTCAACTATACGAGTTGTTTAGAAAAACTCGACGAGTTGACGTCTATTTATGAAACCCTAATTTTCAGGGTCTTATACCCTATTTAAAGAACTTATGACTCATTGTTGGCCTCCCTTATCATCCCCTTAGTCCAGAGAAACCCTAATTTGCGCCTCATCTCTCATTTTGAGTGTGTGTAAGCAAAAAGTGTGATGTTTGGTGCTCTTTTGGAAGGAACTTGAAGCTTGAAGCGGATTGATTCAAAAGAAGGCTTAAGATCCATGATTTTCATTGTTGTTTCAGTCATTCTAAGGTATAAAGTTGACACCTTGACCATTCCTTTGCTAGATCTCTTCATTTGAAAGTTTATGGCCATTCTTAGCTCATTTTGGTACCATTTTGGGATTTGAGCATGTTATGAAGCTAGGACTTCTGATCTAGACATCTCATGGCCTCCATGGACTTAAAGTTGCCAACTTTATCAAGTCTTGGCCCTCCTCCATGCTCTTAGTCCCTTAATAAGCTTGATTTTAGCATTTTAACCTCTTGATGCCATGCATGGACGTAAAGTTAGCAACTTTACGTGGTATTTCCGTTCTAAGGGACCAGATCTATGGTTTGTGACACTAGATCCGCTTGGGAATTGGCTGAATGATTAATGACTAGGAGAAATCGATGAGTTTTTATGACAACTCGACGATTTAGATTAGGGTTTTCCCGCTTTTCTGGAAAATAGAAGGAACTCGATGAGTCGCCTGGAGGAATCGACAAGTTGTCTCAGTCTTTTCCCCATTCCTCTGAGCACTGTAGAAACTTGACGAGTTATTCTAGTAACTTGGTGAGTTGGTTCGAGTTTTTCTAAATTTTTGGGGTATTGAAGGAACTCAACGAGTTGGTATGTGCACTCGACGAGTTGGGTCAACATGGACTATTGACCTTGCTATTTACCTTGACTGTTGACTTTGACCATGGTTTACCAAGTTTTACTTTGAGGACATTTTGGGTATGTGGAGGTTTTGATAGAATGGACATATGTTGGTTGTAGGCTATTGAGTCCGGAGTTGAGTTCTTGGAGTTGGATTTCGCGGGTTCAACACTTCTTGAGAGGTGAGTTTTCCTCACTATACTAATAGGGTCGAAGGCACCAATGCCAACCCTTTGGATTGTATATCGGTTTATCATATGACGCTATGTGTAGTGATCTATTAGATATGTGTCCTAGTATATAGGATAATGCTATGATTGATGATCTGTTAGGCTCGTATGGTTATTGTATATGCTAGCTAGCGTTTGATATTTATGTGATGTTATGTGATGGCAGGTAAGTTGAGGCGATCCTGCTGTGTGCTGAAGGCTAACAGACCCAGGGCAGCCCGGATAGAGTGAAGGCCCAAGGGGGCATACCAGTCAAGCCGAAGGCCCTAAGAACAGTCCAGATAGGCTGAAGGTCCGGTGAGGCGGTCCAGTCATGCTGAAGGTTATGTGAGCGGTCCAGTCAAGCTGAAGGCTCTGTATGCATAGTGTTTGTTTATGATATTGTTCTGGTTTGTATGATGTTGGTATTTTGGGGGAAACTCAATAAGCTTTGGGCTTACAATTTTAGATTTTGTTTCAGGTACTTCGGATGATCACCGGAAGGAAAAGGATTGATCGTGCACCTCCTCATATGTTATGTTATGATTTCTAGGATTACTCTGACGACACAATATTTTGAAAACAATTTTTAATAAATGGTGGTTTTTGGATGTTTTAATAATTTTAAAATTTTTATGAAATGTATGGATGTTACAAAAGACTAGATCAAGAGCCTTACAATTAGTCCAATTAGGTGCTTTCAATGGTTGGGGATTGTTGCTTGATGGTCACTTGCACAAGATATTCCTCTACTTCCTTCAAAATCACCAAAAACTAGCAAATGAGCTCCAAAATCTTGAAAGAAGATAAGGGTTTGGATTTTTAGGGGTTTGAGAGTGATGGAGGCTAATGATGAATAAACCCTAGCCCCTCATTCCTTTAATAGGGTGAAAAGCCCAAAAAAGTAGGGTTTTATTAAAATCAATGGTGATGCCGTCGCAAATGTTTAAATCTCGCAATATTGAAATCATGGACACGCCATGGTAAGGCTCCATTATATCGTTGCCACCAAGGATGAAGTCTTAACAATGCAATGAATTAGTTCAACCTTGAAACGAGTGTTACAAATCTCCCCCACTTGAATCAGACATCGTCCTCGAAGTCCTCTGCTGCAAATAACTCTGGATAATGCTCTTTCATCTCTTATTAGGGCTCCCATCTCCACTTTGAACCCTTCTAGTGTTGCCATTACACCTTCACCAAACTCACTTCCTTGTTCGGAAACGTCTTTGTCTTCCTATTGAGGATTGCAACCGGTCTCTCTATATAGTTCAGGCGCTCGTCCACCTGAATATCCTCCAAAGGTACCACTGCGGAGTCATCAACCAAATCCTTCCGCAACTGGGAGAAGTGAAAAGTGTTGTGAATCTGACCGAGCTCCTCGGGTAGATCCATACAGTATGCAATCCTGCCCACCTGGGTAATTGTAACAGCCCAAAAAAGGATAAAATTTTTCATTTTTAAAACAAATACTACAAGTATAAAAATTGTTCCAAAACCATCACAATGTATAAATATCACATCATTAGAGTACAATATCAAAAATGGGGAAATAACAGGAGAGAATGTTGTGCCATCACACCGGGCCCTTCCCCTCAGTACCAGAAGTACCTAAAACCATAACCACAATTTGTAAGCGAATGCTTAGTAAGTTTTCCCCAAAGTGCCTCATACCAACATACAAATTAATGATATGGGCCAAATCCTAGTCTTACATATAATTCTTACCGAGGGCTAAATCTTGGTCTTCCATACAATTGTCAGGGGCCAAATCCTGGTCTTTCATGCAACTGGTAGGGGCCATATTCTGGTCTTTCATGTAACTACTAGGGGCCAGTTCCTAGTCTTTCATACAGGTGTGAGGGGACAAACCCTAGTCTTTCATTCACATATCACACAAGTAATTTGTATCCTATAATGCAAATAATGGGCCAGCCTTGGTGCCTTCGACCCATTGATACAGTGAGAAAACTCACCTCCGTCTACTGGAAACACAAGACGCTCGGCTATTGAATAGAAAAGTCCCACATTATCACAAACAAATAGACCTAATCAGAATTAGGTCATAATCCTAAATCATGGGCCTTAACCCTAAGTCCAAACTCCTAAGATAAGGGCCCAATTGACTTTCCCAGAATGTGCCTAACGATTCTTGGCCCAAACAAAATAACGGGCTCCAAGGCCCACAAAGGCCCAACTACACCACTTAAGGCCCATTAATAGAAGTCAAAGACCCACCCACTCTAAACAGGTCAAGGCCCAAAACCAACTAAGACCTAATGACCCAAAAGCCCAACAAAATTCCAAAAGCCCACTAGGAGCATTCACGCGGCGTAATCTCAGTACTCAGCGTAGTTGATCGCCTTGCAGTACACGCTACGTACACTCAACAGACTGAGCTGCTCAACACCTTTAGCCATTTGGTGCTTAATCCACGCATCCATTTAATCTAACTTCCACATCTCGGTCATTAAGGTGGTCCTAGGGCATAAAATTGGCAACTTTATGCCTTAACATGTCTTATGGGGGTCCAACATCCATTTTTGTTCATCAAAGCTCAGATAAAAGACCTAGATTCATGCATGATTTCATATCAACCACCAAGATAACCTTTTTTTGCTTGTAACACGCCAAAGGGACTAAGATCTAGCATTTCTAACGTCTGGAGTTGCCCAAACTCTCAAAAGAGAACCCATGGACCCAAAATGAGCTTATAAACAAACCATAACTCTAAATATTAAAAGGATCAACAAGGTATGAGTTTTTTACCTTCAAAATCTTCCTAAGATGATTTAGATTCAGGATCTTGAAACTCAACCGCATCTAAAGCTTGAACACCAAGTTCTTGTTCTTGCAAACACACCAAAAAGGCCACCAAAGTTATTTCCAAGCTCAAAAATCACTCTCAATGGAAAACTAGGGGTTTAGGGACGTAAATAGTAGTAGAGGTTGATAAGGGTGAGGGTCCAAAGGTCATAAGTGTGTTTAAATAGGGATCATGCCGTAAAATTAGGGTTTTAACTTTTGGCTACATACGCCCTGTATCTGCTTCGCATGCCCTGCATACGTGGCTCAAATTCCCGATTCAACATGCTCATGTACGCTAACCATACATATACGTACGCCCAACGTGCGAGGGGACCTCTTTTGCAATTATATTTTTATTTCAAGGGCTAAAAAAGAAAATACCTGGATTCGAGTATTACAAATCTCCCCCACTTGAATTAGACTTCGTCCTCGAAATCTACTGCCTTAAAAAAATACGAGTAGTACTCCCTCATCTCGTCCTTTAGATCCCACGTCCACTTAGAGCCCTGTCGGTGCTGCCATTGCACCTTCACCAGATTCACCACCTTGTTACGCACAACTTTAGTTTTCCTGTCGAGAATTGCAATGGGCCTCTCTACATAACTCAGACGTTCATCCAACTGAATATTATCCAACGATATCACAACTAACCCATCGGTTACACACTATGACACCCGAAATTTATCCCGTCATTTTAACCACATCTTCTGTTAATAAAACCTGCTTTATTAATTGTCCGTTAACCTTTTGGATCAGGTTAATTAATTTGGGACTTTTATGATGAATTCTTAAGGGTTGGAACACATTAGAAACACCCTCATTAATCCCTTGAAAAGTTTTAGTTACAATCAAGTTGAAATATGACCATTTAATCGGGTGCGACCAAAAGCCCCGTTTAACGTCAGTATCGGGTAGATTTCCACATAGCCACAAGCTCAACCCCTATATAAGGGGGAGTGGACTCCATTTATACCCTTTCACTCTCTCTCTACACTCTCTCCTTACAACTTGCCTTCGATCCAAAAACGCCCATTTCGAGCCCCAAACTAGTAAGTAATCTACCCTAACTTGTTGCTTAGCTCATTTAACATGCAAATTCGTGTTTAAGACATCAAATAGGGGCAAATTCATGTGTTTATGGACCAAGAACACTCTTGGACCGTAAACACCCATAAGTGGGGTTTTGAAGCCCCCAAACCCTTCCAAATCACTCCTAGGGCTTAGAAATGACTTATGAACTTACACCTTCGATCTTAGAACACCAAAACCTTGCATTTTGGAGAGTAAACTTGAGTTTACGGCCCAAGAACACTCTTGGACCATAAACCCCTCTCCAAGGGCCGTGAATACCTTTTAAGGTGTTAGAATTGCCCTCAAGCACCTCCTATGGCCTTGGAAAATGTCTAGAATCAACCACAATCGAAATAGGGGCTTTAAACATCAACTAAACCAAGGATTATGGATTTTACGACCGTAAACCCCCCAAGGATTGGTCCATGGGCCGTAAACTCCCAAAAAGTGGCCAAATGATGCCCTAACACCCCCATTTGACTTGGATTAGTGCTTAGAACTTTATACTCTATCATTTAAGGCCTAAAGACATGAAGGAAATGACCAAGTGAGAGTTTACGGCAGTAAACTCCTTGTTTAGGGCCGTGAACTCCTTAAATGGTCCATTTGGAGCCTTCAACCCCTTCATAAGCCTTATATTTGGACCTAGCCTAACCCTACAAGTGATATAAGACCTTTTAGCATCCAAGGATACACCACCCATGAGTTTACGGCCGTAAACTCATGGGGGTATGGTATTAGGGCTGTAAACTCTATAAAGAGTTTACTCTTGAAGAGTAAACTCCCTATCTAGGCCATACACTCCCTTAGATGTTACTCGGGGCACTCCTAGCACTTGACCAAAGTGTTTTCCCGCACTTTAGGATGCGTATACGTGTTTAATTAGTATTATAATTACTAATTGTATGTAAACATATGTCATCATATGTAAATAGGTCACTAAGTGTGTTCAAGTCTTTATTTGACACCGAGCACCCAACCGGCACCTCCGCCCGATCCACTTACAACAGGTGAGTTCATACCCCTGAATGAACCTTTTAATGATTTTAACTGCTTTTATAGGGGGGAATACAAGTTGATCTATACAGCTGTCATATCAATCACATGTGATTGATAACTGTATAGCAAAAATGGATTTTTGCATGTTATACTGTTTTCTCCAGCTCAAGGTTTTCAAAGTTTGTTTATTAGAATGACATCAAGTCGAACTTTCTTGTTAAAGGTTTTCTCAAAGATTCTCTTCACCTAAAACTGTTTTATCAAATCGTTTTCAGAACTTGTTTTACAAACTGACATCAAGTCGTAAATTTCTTATGTGTAAAGGTTTTCCAAAGTTTTCATCAAAGTTTCTTCTATGCTTTTACTTCGTTAAATACATGCCTGTATTGGTATAGTTATATATATATATATATATCATGTATACATATGTAGACATAAAGGTTTCCATCGATCAGTTCACTTCCCTTGGATAGCAGGGGCATCCCTCCATCCATCCTTCATAGATCTTTCGTTAAATGCATGCCTGTACTTGTATAGTTATATAAATAATGTTTAAAAGACTTAGGAAGGCTAGTTCGCCGTATTTCCTTTTCCTCGTTTGGATGTGGTCTGGTGGGTATCAGATATCCGTCCGAAGGTCGTATAAACATTAATTATATATCATGCATACATGTACAGACATAAAGGTTTCCATCGGCCAGTTCATTTCCCTTGGGTAGCAAGGGCATCCTCCCACTCGTCATTTATAGACCAGAGACACTAGTAACTATTATAGGAATAGTTAGGAAGCTCTATTTACTCTTTCTAGTACAAGAATTCCAAAGGAGTCAGTTCATTCGGGAGTCTCTATCATTAGTCCAGTACTTACAATAGAATTCAAAATACGAGATGCATCTTCAAGACACAGATCTCCCCGTTGTCTAGTTGGTACTAGAGTCTCCTGGAGGGAGAGTGGGCATTATGTGTATAGATCTATACGGGATTGACACTCCCGCACCCTGACTGCTAGCTACAGTCCACGGCTTACCAAGCCAAGGGGTGACAAAAGTCACATTCATTCCGACGCTTGCAGGGCGTCAAGTTCTCTACTGTCAATCAGTATGGTTATGAGTATCTCCTTGTTTACCTTATAATTCATGTCCTTAAGGTAACGAGAATTTAACACTGTATTCTTGAAACAACACTCTTAGGATTACCCTTTGTTTTAGACCTTGCTAGCTGTATCGCTCATTTGATACTGTCTGGGGTCTGTGTTTCTCTGTTTTAGACCTTGCTAGCTGTATCGTTCATTTGATACTGTCTGGGGTCTGTGTTTCTCTGTTTTAGACCTTGCTAGCTGTATCGTTCATTTGATACTGTCTGGGGTCTGTGTTTCTCTGTTTTAGACCTTGCTAGCTGTATCGTTCATTTGATACTGTCTGGGGTCTGTGTTTCTTTGTTTTAGACCTTGCTAGCCGTATCGTACATTTGATAACATCTGGGGTCTGTGTTTCTTTTGTTAGACTGAGCCAGGCGTATCATTCATTTGATACTCTCCTGGAGTCTATGATTTCTTTTGCCTTAGTCAACAGTGTTTCTGCTGAGGCATATGTTATTTCCCTTAGTATTTTACTAGTGATATTCTCCTACTCTCTTTAAAGTCAAATACCATATTTTGGTAATGATAGTGTTTAAGGGAAAATTACTCTTTACAACATAACTCTGTCGAGTCTTGGTAGAAGACTGCTTTTATTTAGAAAATATAGGATTTTCTGGAAAGGACGCTAATACACTGTAGATTCTAAACTACTACTTTTCATAAAGTTATTTTGAATAAAATGCTTACTTACATAAATGACACTAAATACTTATGAACTCACCAGCATTTGTAAAAATGCTGATACTCGCTTTCAAAATAACTTGTATTCTCAGGTCAGAAATAGACAGGTACATCTCAGGAGCTCTTGGTGAAGACAGTTTAGTACCGAGCTGCATATATGTATTGTTCTGTAATTACTATGATATTACTATAACATGTAACCAATGTAAAACTATTACTATTAATGCAATGGTTGTTGTACTTTGATTACTATACTGCATATGTTGTGATACTTGACATGACGTCATCCACCCCAGAACGTTTTCGCCGTTCTGGTTTTGGGGTGTGACACACACTTCTGCAACCGAGACACATGAAAGGTGTTATGGATCTGACTGATCTCTCAGGAAGATCCAGCCGGTACACTACCCTTCCTATTCAGGCTGTAATCCTGAAAGGACTGATAAAACGTTGGCCCAACTTTCCCCGCTTCCGAAACTGGATGACACTCTTCGAAGGTGACACCTTCAGTAGTACCAAATCTTCCACATGAAACCCAAGGTCTAAATGGCGTCGGTCAACATAACTCTTCTGATGACTCTGCGTAACCCACAACCCATCGCACACCTGCTGAATCAACTCAGTAGTCTTAAGTACCACCTCAGTGCTTCCCATGACCCGATCACCGACCTCCCCCCTAACAAACCAGGGTCTTACACATCCTTCCATACAACATCTCAAAATGAAATCGATCAATACTAGCATGACAATTGTTGTTGTAGGAGAACTCTGCCAGCGGAAGGTAAGTATCCCAACTTCCTCCATAATCCAATATGCAAGCCCGAAGCATATCCTCGAATGTCAGGATCATTTGCTCACTTTGGCCATCAGTCTGTGGGTGGTATGCTATACTAAAATGAAATTGTGTACCAAACTCCTCACGAAACTTCCTCCAAAACCTGGAGGTGAAATGAACATCACGGTCCGAAACCACAGATACCGGCACCCTGTTCCTGACTACCACCTCATGAACATAGATATCAACTAACTTTTCTACAAATATGATCTCAACAATCAGGATAAAATGTGCACTCTTGGTCAACCTGTCCACAATGACCCATATAGAATCAACACCCTGGGTCGTTATGGGAATTTTTGTGATGAAATCCATAGTGATCTCCACCCACTTCCACATAGGGATAGGTAACGGTTGCACCTTGCCGAGAGGTCTATGATGTTCGGCTTTGACCTTTATACAAGTCAAACAGCGCTCAACAAACCACATAATTTTCCACTTCAAATAGGGCCACCAGTAACTCAACTTCAAATCTCGGTCCATCCCCGTTGCCCTCGGGTGGATAGAAATTTTTGATTTATGCACCTCCTCTAAAATCTTCTGTCTTGCCCCACATGATGCCGGATTCGAAACCCTGCCACACCGTGTCAATAACCCCTAACAGTCTCTACCAAACAAAGGAATCTACCATCTAATATGCCTAGTCTTTGAATTTTCCCTTTTTAATCCTTCCATCTGAGCCTCCTTGATCAAATCCATCAAAGGTGAAGTGACAGTCATACTCAAACATGTATCTCGGAAAGGAGAGCTTGTCACCTTGCGACTCAGAGCATCGACCACTGTCACACCCCCAAACCAAGATGGCGGAAACATTTAGGGGCGGAGGACGTCATGTACAATATCATAACAATGCACAATAGTAAAACAAGAAACAACATCCATTGCATTAATAGAATAGTTACACGTGTGTTCTCTGTATAGTTGTATGACACCAAAAATGTATAGCAAAAATAAAAAACGAGTCTTGAACATGCTCCGGCTTCTCAAAACCTATGCCAGTGTACTCATCTACTGGTTCCCAGAGAATACAAGATATTTTGAAAGAGAGTATCAACATTTAAGTTGGTGAGTTCATAAGTATTTTTAGTGTCAAATGTTTGTATTTGTTACATGAAAATGTTAGTATACTTCCCAGAAAATCCTATATTTTCTACTTAAATTAAAAGTAGTCTTCTACCCAAGACCAAACTGTTTGTATGTTTTGTTCTCTTGAAATAGTGTAAAATGTATGTTTATACTTGAAATAGTATAAAATGTATGTTTTTCATATTTGTAAACTATATTTACTAGAAAAATAGTACACATTGCTCATGTGAGAATATCACTATATGTATGTAATGGAAAATGAGGTTTTACAGTAGTATTGTTTTAAAATAAACTACTGATGAATTAACTGCCTTGTAACCGAATTGGTTAATTTAGGTTTTAATTTGATTAAGGTTATAACCATGCTTGATTGACTAGTATAAAACACGACGTTCTTCAGGCGTCAAAAATGATATGACATTTGTCACCGGTAGACCTATAGGTCCCATTGTTGCTAGCAGCAAGGTGTGGGATGGTCAGTCTCGTATAGATATTTACACAAACTCATGCTCTCCCTCAAGGAGACTCTGGTTACAAAACACGCCTTAGCAAGAATATTGTTATGTGCCATGAAATTGTATTTCACATTCTAGTTAACTTGTTCACGTATAGTATGTAAGTTCCTTATTGTTCTTGTAAATGAATAGTATAATTTGTAACGAAATGTAGTAGTATGTATGTATCGTTTCTCTGATCTAGAAAATAGTATGAATTGATTCTCTAAACTTTACCTATTATAGTTTACTAGTATGATTGTTTGAACTGTAAATGGTTTGGAGAAAAGACCCATTTGTCTATCATGCACAAATGAGTTAAGTATCTTCTTGAAAATGAGATTTAATATTCATGTATATATTTAGCGTGTATAATTACGATTTAGCCGACAGTCAGACTAGTGATCCTACCCTAAGCCCACAAACAAACAAGGAATAGGAATCACGGTATTAGCAATAGTCCTAATTCCGTTAAAGCATACTTATGCATAAATATAGAAACGAATACGATTTTTGATATAAACACAAATTTAAATTAGCTTAAAAAGAGTTTGAAAATGGTTTTAACAACATTTATAAGCATAAGAAATCCTTTGTTTGTTTGCTTTCACATGTAAATGTTAACACAATTATATTGTGTTTTACTTGTATTCCCCCCTAAACACATTGAAAAAAGGTAAATTGCAGGGGTATGAACTCTCCTTATGTGAGTGATTCGTTTGAAGGTTCGATATAGGATGTTTTCCACAAGTTAGATCCTGAGGCAAAAACGAGTCCTAAAAGCATTTCACGTAATATATATCTATACAATTAGTGAATATAATCGCAAGTACGTTAAGAAAATAGACTAATTTGTAAGTTTCAATTACAAATAAGAGTGTTAGAAGTGATTTAGGAAGAATGCAATGAGTTTTCGGCCAACCTCGATCTTGGGTTTTCGGCTACTTGAAGATCTTGATGTTCTTAGTGAAACCAAGGAGATTCAAGCGTTTTCAGCTGAGGATCTTCATGAAATGAAGAACACTTGATGTTCTAAGAAAGATCTGAAGGAGATACAAAGGATTTTCGATGATAGTTGAGAGAGAATGAGGGGTTTTCGGTTGGTGTTCGTGAGAGTAAAAAGTGTGTTTTCGACTAGAAGTGTAGAAGTGATGAGGTGATTTCGGTTCCACCATATGTATAGGGCCGAAATCGATGATGGGACATGTTTGTTGGTTTGCGCACCAAGTGGATAAGACCGATGTTTGCGGCCGGAAACCAAGGGTTTGCGGTCAGAAGTGAGTTCTTGGCCGAAAATGAAAAGTTCGTACGTTTGCGGTCCAGAGGGGGTTATCGGTCTGAAGTTTTTAAGCCATGCGAGGGTTCTCGGTTTAAGAAATCCACTTCCAATTTATGCAACATTTTTAATAAAAAGTTTTAAGCACATAGAGATTTTTAATCTAAACTTAATAAGATAGATCAACACAATAAGTTTGACCCAAGTTTGACTTTGGTTGATTTTCGGGTTGTCACTCACTGTAAAAAAATACTTCTATATTCATATTCACTACTTGTCTCAAATAAGAGAAAGAAACAAGTATCATATTTTTTTATAGATATTCACGATATGCTCCCTATGGTAACTGAGTTCATGAATTATGGCCAACAAACAGTACAAGTTGCAAGGTATATTGGTCAAGGTTTCATGATTACCTTATCACACGCGAATTGTTTACCTTTAACTATTCAATACCCCTACGAAAAATTGATCACATCCGAGCGTTTCCGCGGACTAACCCACTTTGAATTTGATAAATGCATTGCTTGTGTAGTACAGCCACCACATTGGCCTTACCAGGGTGGTTGTAATCCTTCACTACATCCAACCATTTACGATGTCGCATATTCAGATTCGGTTGGTCCATTAAATATCTCAAACTCTTGTGGTTGGTGTAGATAATACACTGGACCCCATACAAATAATGCCTCCAAATCCTGAGAGCAAACACTGTAGTGGTGTTGATTATGATAGCATGTGCGGAATTAGAAAAGATCTAGTGAATCACCATAAAAATTCAAGAACACATGGGGTACATAATTCTTTTAAGCTCTCATTAGTATGAATTAGAAAGAGTACAAATGGGTTTGCTAGTTTCTCTCTCCAAAACTAATGCTCTCCAAATGGTTCATTACATAATGGGAGTCACTCACTTCCTAATTATAGGAAAGACTCAACCCATTTACGCATACAAGAGGGTAATCCATAACACTCCACATCCAAGCGTGACTTTGCACCCTAACATTCTCCCCCTTAAAGTTAGGATTTGATGTCTCGGCTTCAATATCCAAAGAGCTCGCACGATCAATACCAAATTCCCCTCGAAATGATATCGGTCTTCAAATCCACAAATGAATACCCAAAGCTTCTAATACCAACTCTTCATTCTCCCCCTTTTTATAATAAAAAGACAATTATAAAACCCATTAAGGGTGAGAAGCGCCTGAGGATTAATCTTCACAAAACTCCCCCTTAATGTGTGCCAAAAATGAAGCCTTGAAAATCTTGCATGGAAAAACAATCACGAAAAAGACTCGAAAAAATTTTCAATTTATGAAAATTTTTGACTTTTGGGTGAGACTTGCATGATTTTCCAAAATCCGGGTAAAATTTGTCACTTTCTAAATTCTGCAGGGACCCGTTGCACCAAAAACAACTTAAGATGCGAAAATCTACCCCATTTACGAAACTGCACATAAAGTGTAAATTCGCACCAACTGCAGGGACCGAACTTGTAAAATCTATAGTTTCTTAGCTTTATTACCCCAATTTCGAAGCTGGATAATTTTTGCCAACATATCGAAAATGTAGGGACTCACTTTGAAACTTTTGCATTCTTCATAATTTTTATCACCATTTTGAAATTGGACCACTTTTGCCCTATCTTCGAAACATTCATCACAATTGTTAAGCTTATGTTGTTAAGATTTTATATAGGGACCTTTTTGGTTAATGGTTTGTCGGCTCAGATTCTTTTTGATTCGGGGGCTACACGATCATTTGTATTTCTTGCACTCAGCAAGAAGTTTCGAGATGCTCCGGGGACTTTGCATTCCCTACTCAAGGTAGAGATTGCGGATAACCGCACCGTGAGCGCCCCGATTCTAGCACTACCTGAAGGGTTGGATGATTTTGTAGTGTATTGCGATGCTTCTATTTTGGGATTAGGAGATGTTCTGATGCAGATGGGGCATATGATTGCTTATGCCTCGAGGCAACTGAAACCTCATGAGGCAAATTAACCCACTCCTGATTTGGAATTGGGGGTAGTGGTATTTTCCCTCTAGATTTGGAGGAATTATTTATATAGGGTCTGACGCACCAACTTAGGCAGAAGGATAAAATTTTTTCAAATCTGAAAAGATGGGAGAGTACTTTAGTATCAGTTTTTGTGATCATCTTAATGATTAAGAAACCATAGCACAATTAGTTCTCTAAGGAAATCTTAGTGCATTCTTATGACTAAGAAGAGGAACTTGAATTGTTGAAGTGGTTAAATCAAGAAGATGAGTCATACTTCGTTCCAATACAAGTCTTAGAGTCATACTCTAAGATTGTAACTTGAGTGACATGTCTTAAAGAAGGTTTAAAACACTTGTCAAATGTAAGAGTAAGAGTTTTCTACTCTTGTACATTTGAAATTGGTAAGTTGTGATGTTTTGGATAAAACAAAGACCAACTTAGGCCAATTTTGTGAAGTGTTTGTCTTGATTAGAATCCACACTATCTCTTGAATAACTGACAAGAAAGTCTTATATGTCAAGAGGACAGTGGGAGTCTTAAAGGTCTTGAAAGTCTCAAGAACTAATCAAGAATAAAACCTGAAGTTCTTCACTAGCACACGACTTGAGGTTTATAACCTATCGTGTTGACATATTATGTGCCCATTCCAGTTAAAGTTGGCTTTGCATATGAGTTCTTAGAGTTCTCAATTGGTTGCATAACAACTTGGAAGCAATGGCAGGCCCTTGAGCTGCCAGGTGGTAAGAAGTTAAGATTGAGTTCAATCCATATGAGTTTGGATTTGTCATTATCCTTGCCTTGTGACTATGGTTTTGACAATTCACATGGATAAGAACACATACACCATTAAATCTAAGTGTCATAAGGTTTCTCTCCGATTCATGAAAATGATGGTGAGGAAACACTTTCACTAAGTAGATTTTAGCTAGATAGCAATTGTGATATTTGCATTCTCAAAGTCTTTAGTGGAGCGTGTGTGGTTTACCGGCACACTAACTTGGACTTGTGAGAAGTGGCAAAAAGGTCTAACCATTATGATTACGGCATCCCTCTTCATAATTGTTTAGAAACACAAGTGTGCTATCTAAGGGAAGGTGTATGATTTTGATAAAGTCTTATCAAAACAATCTAGTATCAGAAATATGAACTTTGGTAAGAAAGTCAGCTGATTTCTGAGTACATGTCAAAGCTAGTGGGAGCATAAGTGTTATGATAAGTATTGCAAGTTAGCAATGTTAATTATAGAAAACAAAAGGTTTCAATTGGGAAAAGTTGTTTTGCTATAATTAAGGGAGAGGAAATTATACTTCATCTCAAATCTATAAGCTTAGATCGTGAGGTTTTAATCATTTAGTCAAGGAAATATATATGAATTTCATGTTGGAATGGCTCAACATAAGGAAATTCTGTATATGGGTCCATTATTTGCGTTCTAAAATTCGATTATGATTACGACATCCCTTTTCATAATCTGAATTATGAGAACTTGGCAAATAGAAATGGAAATGTTATAGCAAAAGACTGGTTTAGTCTTTATGTGAGACATCATGAATCGTGTCCCATATGCTTCGGATATAGGATCGATTACATGTGCTATATTCATCCTTTCTAAAATTTTCCAAATGCCTGGGGCATTAAGAAGGGAAAAGGTTTAGAATTGGATATGACTAAAAGGATTAAACAATTGTCGAGGACAACCTAAGGTTTACCAAAGATTGGGTGCTCAAGGACAGTTGGAAGTATAGTGATAATTCTGGAAGGACCATATTGACATAATCTGGAAGGAGGCAACTCTTGTTCAGAAGTGATAGTCAAAATGGAATCTGGAAATGTTTCAAAGTTAGAATTATTTAATCTGTGTAAGATTAAGGAAACTTAACGCAAGAAGGATGTTTCCAAGGATTTGATCTCCTTTGGAATACTTTGTAATGTTTGTTGTCGAGTCCTTGTGACTTTGTGCATAATCATTACAAGAGGTTCAATGCATATAAGTTTAAAATCAAACAGATTTCAGTAAACGGCATGAATTTGGAATTCTTGCATTTGCAGTAAGGATTTGGGAGTGTGAAAAGAGAATCATTGAAGTTATGTTCAATTGATCTAGTTCACAAAGTAAAGATCATAGACAAACATAGTATGCATACTTGGTGTGTGGCATGACTAGTGTTTAGAAAACATAGTGTACATGCTTGGAGCATGGGACAACTATTGTTTTAAATTCAAGAATAAAGTTGATAGCTGAAACAGTATACAATGAATAATGTGTAATCATATGGTGATAAATAAAAGGTGTTTTATTTATGTTCATAGGTTTTGATACCATATTGGATTCAATTATTATTGTGTTTCACTTTGCATGTTTTGACTTCCCGAATAAACTAGGTTATTCTTCCGGAATGACTAAGTTATTCAAACCATCCACAGTCGGTTATATGTTGGAAGTAGATATGAATTAAGACTGTCATGGGTTGGCTTGTAGAGGTCTAAGGTGTTGGACAAAGGGCTACAACACTCATGAGTGCTCATAAGTTCTGAGTATTGGATTCAACCCGCGCTCATTGGAAATACTTCATGGATTTTATCACGAGTGATCATGAGACGATAATATCTTAGATTCTTCAAACCTAGAGATATGAGTTGTTACTATGAGTTGGTTGTACATTGATTGCACGAAAACGCATTTGGTAACTCGGTGCTATAAAACGTGCCTTTGTGTATGATTGAATAAGTAGTAGAACAAGCCATATGAGTCGAAGTTTATCCATTCCTTTTACCTTCGGGATAAAAGCGATATTTGTGGGCCCCTCGATGATTTGATGATGACAAATGGAAGTGGTCGTCCGGGCCAGGACTGATTTGATTTGTTCAATTAGTCAGTCGTCATAAATCGGAAATCAGGAAACAACAAATGGACAGAGAAAGTGATTATAATCCATGTCTTAGTCCATATGATATCTAGAATGGAGGAATATATGATCCCTTATCTAATGGACAAGTCATTGACAAAGGTCAGAGTTCATCGACAAGGTCAGAGTTCGACAGAAGCTTTTGAGAGCTACGATTGCCAGTTGGTTCCTGAAGTCATACGCAATAATAGTTTTAGACTTATCCAAGTGGGAGACTGTTGGATTAATGTCTAAGTCCATAACTATAATTGGTAAGACTTGACCCGACCCGGCATGGTCCATTTGGGTTGCATGGCATCATGCACTTGGATAGACTATAATGAGAGAAATAAGACACTTATGGTTATTAATATATTATAAGTTCTAGTATATTAATAATAAGAATAATAAGATTATTTAATTAGTATTGATCAAGAATTAATCTAGGATTAATTAAGTGATCAAAAGAAGACTAATTAAATATATGGGTTGATTGTGTAAATCATCCATACATGTATAGTGGGCTAATGCTCCATGGATAATCAAGTTGGGCTAAAACCCATAGGATGGTCCATGGATGCTCCATGGTGTATTTGAACCCATGGATCCAAGGAAATGGAAATTCATGACAATTAGGGTTTACCCTAATTGTAACACTATATAAAGATCTTATTCTTGAAAAAATAGGCCACTAGTGAGAGTAAGAAAGGGCTAGCCGATTTCATGAAATGTAGATTTCTCTCAAGTTATTCCAAGTGTATTTGGTGTTGTGTGAACCATTTGAGGTGTCACACTTGGGGCACTAGGCACTCAAGCTTCATGAAGACTTTCTACATCAAAGAGGTATGTATTCTATCTTGTTACACTCATTGTTTTGTATGCTAGATTAGGATAATACCTTGGAAGTTCTTATTTGCATGTATAATAGAGAAAACATAGATCCAAGGTATTTAGGGTTGCATGCACACTTAGGAGTGTTAGAATGCTCAAAACCCAACAAGATCACCATGGATTTTATCACGAATTTACCTAGGAAGACGTGGGGTGTAGATTCCATTTGGGTTATTGTGGAAAGGTTGACTAAGAGTGCGCATTTTATTCCGATTTCCGAGAGTATCTCTGCTGAGAAATTAGCATATATTTATGTGCAGAAGGTGGTGGTCAAGCACAGGGTGCCGATATCGGGGGTCTCGGACCGTGATGTTCATTTCACCTCTAGGTTCTGGAGGAAGTTCCATGAGGAGTTGGGTACTCAATTGAATTTCAACACTTCTTACCACCCCATACCGATGGTCATAGTGAGCAGATGATTTAGACGCTCAAGGATATGCTTCGAGCATGTGTATTAGACTTTGGAGAAAGTTAGGATACTTACCTTCCACTAGCAGAGTTCTCATACAACAATAGTTATAATGCTAGTATCGACCGACCCCCGTTTGAGATGTTGTATGGTCGGATGTGTAGGACTCTAGTTCATTGGGGTGAGGTTGGAAACCAAGTTATGGGAAGCAACGAATTAGTGCTTAAGACCACTGAGTTGATTCAGCAGGTACGTCATAGACTGAGCATTGTGCAGAGTCGTTAGAAGAGCTATGCTGACCGACGTCGATTAGATCTTGAGTTCCAAGTGGGTGATTTTATGTTGCTAAAAGTGTGACTTTGGAAGGGTGTCATTCGATTTTGAAAGAGGGGCATGTTGGGGCCCTGATACATTGGACCATTCAAGATTTCGACGCGTGTTGACAGGGTTGCTTATCGGTTGGATCTTCTGGTCAGGCTCAGTCAGATCCATAACACCTTCCATGTGTCCTAGCTCCAGAAGTGTGTATCAGATGAGACTGCAGTTATTTCATTGGATGACATTCAGGTGGATGAGAGCCTGAATTATGTTGAGAGGCCCATTGTAGTTCTGGATAGAAAGACTAAGGGTGGTCGTAACAAAGAGGTGAATCTAGTGAAGGTGCAATAGCAGCACTGAAGAGGCTTCAAATGGACATGGGAGCCGGAGGACGAGATGAGAAAGCATTATCCAGATCTTTTCGCATCAGTAGACTTTGAGGACGAAGTCTAGTTCAAATGGGAGAGATTTGTAATGTTCTAGATCCAAGTATTTACATTTCTTACCCTTAGTATAATTTTTTTTGGCAAATTGGGGCTTTCGTATGCTGGGCGTACTGAAGGAGTACACTTAGTGTACTAAGGATGGTTGATCGCGTAGGATCATCACATACACTGGGCGTACCAAAGGAATGTGGGGCGTACGTGACTGAAGACCAAAACCCTAATATTCGGGCTTGAGACCTATATAAACTCCTTAAGTTTTTTGGACCAAACCCTAATCAGCCTCCATAGCCTCATTTCGTCCCTTTACCTCAGATTTCCTTGTGAGAGTGTTTCTTGAGCTTAGAGAGTGCGTTAGTGATCATTTTAGAGAGCATTCAAGAAGGAGAAGGTGGTGATCAAGCCTTGGGTGTCATTGAGCTTCTAGATCCTACATCTAGTTCATCTTGAGGAACTTCTGTGGGTATAAATTCATGACCTTGTCATCTCTTTTGATGGTTTGAGCTAAGGTTTTGTTATGGAGTCCCTTTTTTGCTTTTGGACCTTCTCTTGTGAGTAAGCAACTTGAGATATTAGGATTGCTAGATCTAAGCCCATTGAGCATGTTTAACGCATAATGGTGTCATCTTGAAGCTTGTTTGGACTCCATGCTTAAGTTAGAGGTCTTAATTGGAAGAATGAAGTATTGAGCATTGTAACACTCCTATGGTGTACATGCAACCCTAAATACCTTGGATCTACGTTTTCTCTATTACACATGCAAACTTGAACTTTCTAAGGTATTACCCTAACTAGCATACAATCATTGATACTTGGGTAATATAAACAAGTTAGAAGACATACCTTTTTATGTAGCTTGATTCCATGGAGCTTAAGAGCCTAGTTCCTCAAATGTGACACCTCAAATGGTTCACACAACATCACCAACATCTTGGAATAACTTGAGAGAAAAGGTTCCCATGCTCAAATTGGCTAGCCCTCATGTGTACACACCCTAGTGCCAATTTCTTGAGCCATGAGGTCCTTATATATGGTGGGTATTAGGGTTACACCATGTAACTCATGTATTTCCATATTCTTCATGCTCCATGGGTTAAAATCTCCATGGAGTATCCATCGGTTACTCCATGGGTTTAGCCCAACATGAAGAACTTATGGATCATAAGCCCACATATATAAGAATGGATGATTTACACAATCAATCCTGATATATTTAATTAGGCTCCTTTTGAGCACATAATTAATTCCAAATTAATTCTTGATCAATACTAATTAAATAATATGATTTCATATTAATATATTAGAACTTATAATATATTAACAAATCAGAATTATTCTTTTCTCACAAAAGTCTATCCAAATTGTTCCGATGCCATGCAACCCAAATGGACCATGCCAATCGGGTCAAGTACATACCAATTATAGTTATGGACTTAGACACTAATCCAATAGTCTCCCACTTGGATAAGTCTAAAACTATTATTGCGTATGACTTCAAAACCCGACTAGGAATTGTAGCTCCTAAAAGCTGCTGTCAAACTTTGAACAAATCAATGACGCATCCATTAGATAAGGGATCACATATTCCTCCATTCTAGATATCATATGGACTGAGACATGGATTATAATCATTCTCTCTGTCCATTTGTTGTTTCCCGATTTCAGATTTATTACGACCGACTAATTGAACAAATCAAATCAGTCCTAGCTTGGCGAAGCACTTCGGGGTGTCATCACTAAATCATCGAGGGGCCCACAGATATCGCTTTTATCCTTTCAAGGGTAAAAGGAATGGATAAACTTCGACTAATATGCTTGCTCTACTACTTGTTGAATCATACACAAAGGCACGTTTTATAACATCGAGTTACCAATGTGTTTTTGTACAATCAATGTATAACCAACTCATAGGAAACAAGTTGTATCTCTAGGTTAGAAGAATATAAGATATTATCATCTCATGATCACTCGTGATAAAATCCATGAAGTGAGTCAAATGAGCCTGGGTTTAATCTAATACTCAGAACTTATGAGCACTCATGAATGTTGAAGCAACTCTTGCTATGTTTACTACCTTGGACATCTACAAACTAGCTTCATGACAGTCTTGATTCATATCTACTTCCAACATATGACTGACTGTGGATGGTTTGAATAACTTAATCTTTCGAGAAGAACGACCTAGTTATTCTGGAAGTCAAAACATGCAAAGTGAAACACAAGAATAATCGAATCCAATATGGTCTCAGAACTTATGAATATAAATAAAACACCTTTTATTTATCACCATATTGATTAGACATTATTCATTGCATACTGTTTCAAACTATCAACTTTATACTTGAATTAAAACAATAGTTGTCCCATGCTCCAAGCATGTACACTATGTTTTCTAAACACTATTTACGCCATATACCAAGTATGCACACTATGTTTTTCCAAACATTAGTTATGCCATACACCAAGTATGCACACTAAGTTTGTCTATGATCTTTACTTTGCGAAATAGATCGATTGAACACAATTCCAATGATTCTCATTTCACAATCCCAATTCCTTACCGCAAATGCAAGAATTCCAAATCCTGCCATTTACCTAAATCTGTTAGATTCTAAACTTATATGCACTAATCACAAAGACTTGTCAACAGACATTACAAAGTATTCCAATGGAGATCATTCCATGGAAACGAAGTCTCAAATTCAAAGTACATTGCTTTGAACATCCTTCTTGCATTAAGTTTCCTAATCTTACACAACTTTAATGAATAACTTCCACCTATGGAAACATTTCCACATTCCCATTTTGACTATCACTTCTGAACAAGAGTCGCCTCTCTTCAGAATATGTCAATATGGTCTTTTTAAAAATAACACTATACTTCCAACTGAACCTGAGCAACCAATATTTGGTAAACCTTAGATTGTTCTCGACAATTGCTTAATCAAATTAGTCATATCCAGTTCTAGTACTTTTTTCCTCTTAATGCTCTAGGCATTTGGAAAATTTTATAACAGATGAATATTATAGCACATGCAATCGATCCTATATCTGAAGCATATGGGACACAATTCATGATTTCTCACTTAAAGACATGATACTAGACCAGTCTTTTGCTATAATATTTCTATTTCTATTTGCCATGTTCTCATAATTTAGCTTATGAAAAGGGATGCCGTAGATATAATCGAATTTTAGAACGCAAATAATGTTACCATATATAGAATTTCCTTATGTTGAACCATTCCAACATAACATTCATATATATATATATATATATATATATATATATATATATATATATATATATATATATATATATATATATACTTGACTAAATTTGATTAAAATCTCACGATCTAAGCTTGTAGATTTGAAACGAAGTACAATTTGACTCTCCCTTAATTATAGCAAAACAACTTTTCCCAATTAAAACTTTTTGTTTTCTATAATTAACATTGCTAACTTGCAACACTTATTATAATTATCATGCTCCCACTAACATGATGATTATTAGCATAACACTTATGCTCCTACTAGCTTTGACATGTACTCAGAAATCAGCTGGACTTCTAGAAATCAATACTTTATTGACTTTCTTACCAAAGTTCAGAAAATGCTTTGATAAAACTTTATCAAAATCATACACCTTTCCTTAGATAGCACACATGTGTGTCTAAACAATTTCAGAACTATGAAAAGGAATGTCGTAATCATAGTCTCAATTGTTTAGACCTTTTACATTCCTCACAAGTCCATGTTAGTGTGTCGGTTAACCACACATGCTCCACTAACGACTTTGAGAATGCAAATATCACAATTGCTATCTACTTAAAACCACTTAGTGAAAGCGTTTCCTCACCATCATTTTCATGAATCAGAGAGAAAACTTATGACACTTAGATTTTATGGTGTATGTGTTCCTATCCATGTGAATTTTTCAAAACCATAATCACAAGACAAGGTTAGTGACAAATCCAAACTTATATGGATTGAACTTGTGTAGTCTTAACTTCTTGCCACCTGGCAGCACAAGGGCATGCCATTTCTTCCAAGTTGTTATGCAACCAATTGAGAACTCTAGAACTCATATGCAAAGCCAACTTTAATTGGAATGGGCACAGAAATAGGAAAAATGTCAACATGATAGGTTATAAACCTCAAGTCGTGAGCTAGTTAGAAAATACAGGTTTTATTCTTGATTAGATCTTGAAATTATTTCAGGATCTTTAAGACTCCCACTGTCCTCTTGACATATAAGACTCTCTTGCCAAATATTCAAGAGATAGTGTGGATTCTTTATCAAGAAAAACACTTCACACAATTGGCCTTAGTTGGTCTTTGTTTTATCCAAAACATCACAACTTACCAATTTCAAATGTACAAGAGTAGGACACATTTTACTCTTACATTTAACAAGTGTTAACAAACCTTCTTTAAGATATGTCACTCAAGTTACAATCTTGGAGTATTACTCTAAGAATTGTTTTTGGGAACGAAGTATGACTCATCTTCTTGATTTAACCATTCCAACAATTCATGACTCCTCTTCTTAGCCATAACAATGCACTAAGATGTCCTTAGTGGACCATTTGTGATATGGTTTCACAATCATTAAGATGACCACAAAACATGATACAAAAGTACTCTCCCATCTTTTCAGATTTGAGAAACTTTTATCTTTCTGCCTAATTTATTTTTTCTCATTCGTTCTGCCATACATCGAAACTTTTCATATGTTTCAAAATTATACTTAAACTTGTAAGTATAACCATATGTAGCACATGGTTCCTGGTACGTAAATCTTAATTGAGTATTTTCCATTTTTAGCCTTGGACTCGGCGAGTCATAGGTCTGACTCGCCGAGTAGAGACGGGACCCGGGACATGTTTAAGTTGGCAACTCGGCGAGTCCATATCCTGTACTCGGCGAGTCACCGCTATTTGATGAAACCCTAAGTTTCAGGGGTTTGCACCCTATTTAATCTCTCATTTCCGCCCCAAGCCAGCCCCCATTCACCCTCAGAGCCCTATACCTCGTTCTAAGCCTTGATTCTTGTGGATTTGAAGCCTTTGGTGTTCTCTTGAAGCTTTGGAGTGAGAAGGAGAGGATATCAAGAAGGAGAAGAGGAGGTCAAGCATCTTTGAACTATCTCAGAGTGTTCACTAAGGTATGGCTCGTTTTCCCCCATGTTTTCATGCTTATGGCCCCATTAAAGTCCTTCTTGAACCATTTCCAAGCTTGTGTTTACTTGAGGACTCGTAATAAGCAGAGTAGCTCATAGATCTAGGTGGAATCGAGCTCCAGGAGCCTGGATCTACCACCTTTATGGACCCATGTTGCTTGTTCACCCTAGATCTACCCTTTTGAGGCATTTTGAGCCCTAAATCCCTCATTGGTGAGTATCTACACGTAAAGTTGGAAACTTTATGTGTTATTCATGCTCTAGGAACCCAGATCTGTGAATGGCATGGACTAGAATCGAGCAAAATCGCGTATATAGTGATTACATGGCGGCGACTCGGCGAGTCGTTCATCTGACTCGGCGAGTCTGCTCGCGAGTCTCCGAGTTGTCCCCTTTTCGTTGTGACGAGTGTGAGTAGTGAGGCACGGGGTGTGACTCAGTGAGTTGGAAGCCGAACTCATCCATGAAGGAACTCGGCGAGTCATTGCCCTGACTCGGCGAGTTCAAGGCAATCTCCTTAGATCAAGAACAGACTCGGCGAGTTGTTCATACAACTCGGCGAGTCGCAGCATAAGTGTTCATCGGATGAAGATGAACTCGGCGAGTTGTTCATACAACTCGGCGAGTCTCAGCATAAGTGTTCAACGGATAAAGATGAACTCGGCGAGTTGTTCATACAACTCGGCGAGTAGGATGAAGGACTTGAACCTCAGTTTAGAAGGAGAACTCGTCGAGTCAACGCCTAACTCGACGAGTAGGGACGGGATCCAGGACAATCGATTAGATAAGGACTCGGCGAGTTGGAGAGCCAACTCGGCGAGTCGGGTCAACTGAAAGTTGACTCTGACTTTGACTTATGACATGATCAAGGGTAAAATGGTCATTTTACCCAAAGGACGGTTAGCAGTGATTGATTGAGTATGTTGTGGGAATTACAGCCGGAGGATTTCCGGAGTAGCAGCAGCAGCAATAGACAGTCAGTTCCCGATCAGACCAGCAACTACTTCGAGGTGAGTTACTTCCAGTAACGGTGGGTCTACGGCCACAATGCTGGCCCACCAGTAGGAGTTGTATGTGGATGATTGTCTCCGTGATATTCATCTAGGGTTACTACTACTTGTTCCATGCTTATGTGCTAGTATGATGTGATGCTATGTGTTAGTGGTAGTAGGGGAGATAGTCCCCAAGATATCCGGTCGATAGGGCCGAAGGGGTAGTTATACCCAGCCATGCTAGATAGATTCTGATACTGTGGTACATGTTATGTGGTAGTAGTAGAGTGGATAAGTAGTCTCCAGTACCCGGTCGAGAGGACTGAAGGGGAGGCCAACACCCAGATATGCTAGGCAGTATCCGGTCGAGAGGACCGAAGGGGAGGCCAGCACCCAGGTATGCTGGGCAATATCCGGTCGAGAGGACCGAAGGGGTAGGTCGGGCACCCAGATATGCCTGACAATAGATGTATGTTATGTGATTATTAAGGTATGTCGTACAGTGGGGGAACTCACAAAGCTTTGTGCTTACGTTTTTCAGTTGTTGTTTCAGGTACCTCTTCAGCCAAGGGGAAGGAGCTGGCTCGGTAGCAGCATATCACACACACTTTTGTTTCCGTAGTTATGAGTTTATTCTGGGATTGACACTCTGATATTTTGGTTGTTTAAATGTTGTGGATTTCAATTTGGTTTTCAATGTGAAATGGTTTAATTATACAATGTTTTAATTATTAATGATTTCCAAGTAATGATTTATAAACAAAATTTTTGGACGTGAAAATTGGGTCGTTACACCATATTTACTAAACCTTAGTAAATCATGACGAATAGTCTTATCAATCATTTGTGGTGGACTTGACCAGTGCACAAGAATGTGTACTCAATCCCTTAGTCCTTCACTTGACTCACATATACATGTGAATAAGGAATTAGTCTTAATTTTACAAAGATGAAAATTCTCATTCATCATACTATACAAATTGAATGATTCCAAGTTTCGGTCCAATTGAAACTTGGATGATGAGAATATTTCCTTATTTGGTAAATTTAGACACTACCACAAGTGAAAGAATCAAATTCATATTTTCAGTATTGCTAGAAACATATAAACCTCAATTTTCCATAAATGTCATCGCAAGGAGATAAAATAAAATAAAACAAAAATTTTATTTATTTATAAGATGTGGAAAAATATTTTTCATTACAATGCAACTTTATGGAAACTATGTTATTACATATTTCCTAGCAATCTATCATAACTCCTAAGTAGTAGCTCAAGAATCCGATCTTCGAACCACACGATTGAAATCCATCTTCGTGATCAGATTCAACATACTCTTTCTTTAAGTTCCCTTCCATTTGCTTGATCCTGCCATACATCAAAATGTATCAAGAATCTTCAAATAGGAACTTAAGAGAGTTAGATAGTGGACTTACCTGAAGCAGAGTCAAGCTTTTTGACTAGACCTTCTCTCAGATCTTTCAGGTAGTCAAGGCAGCTTTGCAACCAATGCCACCTCCATAACCATCTGCCTAACCCCACCAGACACTAGAACCCAAACCCGACTGCATCGGGTCAGTAACCCCTGATTATCCCGCACGAACATGGTATCCTCACCCTTGATCCTCTCCAACTTCCAATTCTCTGGTCGTATGCCCTCTACTTGGGCATCTCTGATCAAACTCACAAGCGGAGAATCCACTGTTATCCTCATACATACCGAGGGGGTAGAAGATCCAGCCGACTTGCGGCTCAAAGCATCCGCAACCACATTCGCTTTACCAGGGTGGTAAAGGATCCCACAATCGTAGTCCTTGACTACATCCAGCCACCTGCGCTGCCTCATGTTCAGGTTCGGCTGATCCATGATATGTCTCAAGCTCTTGTGATCCGTGTAAATGGTATAGCGGACCCCATAAAGGTAACGTCTCCATATCTTGAGGACAAACACCACCGCCCCCAACTCCAAGCCATGCGTAGGGTATCTCGCCTCATGCGGCTTCAGCTATCGCGATGCGTAGGCTATAACTCGTCCTCTCTCCATGAGGAATGCCCCTAGACCTGTGATGGATGCATCACAGAACACCACAAAATCCTCAACTCCCTCAGGGAGTGTCAATACTGGTGCCTCACACAAACACTGACAGAGGGTCTCAAACGCCCTTTGCTGCTCGGGACCCCACCAGAAATCCACCCCTTTCCTCATCAGACGAGCGAGGGGTACTGCAATCTTGGAGAAATCTCGTATAAATCTCTGGTAGTATCCTGCCAACCCCAGAAAACTCCTAATATCCGAGGGAGATTTTGGGACCTCCTACTGCATAACTGCCTCGATTTTGGTCGGATCGACCAAAATTCCTTCCTGGTTGACGAGATGTCCGAGGAAGTGGACCTCTCGCATCCAAAACGCGCACTTCGAGAACTTGGCGTACAGCCGTTCTCGTCTCGGGACTCCCAATAACTCTCGCAGATGCTCCTCATGCTGCTCTCGGGTCTTGGAATACACCAAGATATCATCTATAAACACTATGACCGAGCGGTCAAGCATCGGTCTGCAGACCCGATTCATCAGGTCCATAAACACTGCTGGCACGTTGGTGAGCCCAAACGGCATCACCACAAACTCGTAATGTCCATAACGAGTTCTGAACATGGTCTTCTCCACGTCCTCCTCTCTGACCCTGACCTGATGATACGCATACCTCAAGTCTATCTTGGAAAACCAAGATGCGCCCTCTAACTGATCGAAGAGGTCGTCTATCCTTGGGAGTGGGTAACGGTTCTTCACCGTTAACTTTTTCAACTCCCGGTAATCAATGCACATCTGGTGCAAGCCGTCCTTCTTCTGGACAAAAAGAATCGGCGCTCCCCATGGAGAACTGCTAGGTCGAATGAACTGCTTGCTCAACAGTTCATGTAGTTGCGACGACAGCTCCTGCATCTCTGGTGGCGCCAATCGGTACGGAGCCTTAGTGATAGGGGCCGCACCTGGCACTAGATCGATCCTGAACTCGACCTGTCTTTCCGGAGGTATCCCTGGCAACTCTTCTAGAAACACATCTGTAAACTCTCTAACCACTGGTACATCGGAAACCGAGGTCTGGTCCCTGATTCGCGTATCTACCACATACGCTAGATAACCCATACACCCATGCTCAATGTACTGCCGAGCCCTGACAGCTAAACAAAACCCTGATCCTACTCTGGTGCCCTCACCATATATAACCAGCTCTCCCCCACTTGGGGTTCGAACCACCACTCGTTGGCCCTCGCAATCAATCATAGCACCGAACCGACTGATCCAATCCATGACCACAATCACGCACACCTCCCCCATAGGGATTGAAATCAAATCTATTAGAAAAGACACCTTAAAAATCTCCAAGTCACATCCTCGATAAACTGAAGAAGCAGAAAACTTGTGTTCGTTGGCAATAGACAATCGCAATGGACACTCTAGCTCGCCCACTGGCGCACGGAACTCCCTAATAAAAGACTGAGACACGAAGGACTGAAACGCCCCCGAGTAAAAAAAGACCAAAGCAGGCAAAGAGTTCACCAAAAACGTACCAACAACCACATCTGGTGATACTCTGGCCTCCTCTGCCGTGAGCTGGAAAGCACGAACCTGAGCCTTCGGAGGCTCTGCCCTAACTGGTCTCCCATCCGTGATCCTCAAAGTAGTCGGCGCTGCCGCCTTCACCGACTTGGCGGCAAGTAGTCGAAATTCGACCCTCATGTGACCAACCTGATCGCATTGATAACATAACCTCATACCCTGAGTTGGGGCGGCCTGGCGACAATCATTCGCGTAATGCCCCTCGTTGCCACACTTGTGGCCCCCATTACTAGCCCGACATACACCAGAATGACCCTTGCCACACTTCCGACAAGTGCGGCCTTGCTGACCTCCGGTCCTAGTATCAGCGGTCTTAGGCCGCTTCGGCGCCGGCTATGACAGTATCAGGGCCGGCCGCTTCTCCCTTAACTGCAGCTCAATCTCTAACTCCCGCCGTCTGGCGGCCTCCTGTAACTCCAGAAGAGTATCACATCGCTGGGTAGATACAAACTGTCGGATATCAGTCTTGAGCATACTCAGATAACGGGTCATCTGAGACTGCTCGGAAGCAAACTCTGGGTAGAACATCGCCCGCTCGGTGAGCATACGGGTGATCTCCATCACCGACTCTCCATCCTGTCTCAAGATCAGAAACTCCTGTGCCAAACGTTCCCGCTCCACCCTCGGAATGTAACGGGCGTGGAACATATCCCTGAACTGCTCCCAAGTAACAGCAGCTCTCTGATCATCAGTGTAAGCCCCAGTCGTAAGTCTCCACCAGTCCTTGGCCCCGGACCTAAGCAGGTTCAAAGCACACCTGACCTTCTGGTCAGCAGGACACGAGCAGGTGAAGAAACACCCCTCCACATCTGAAATCCATCTTATAGCCTTGATGGGATCCTGCATCCCATCAAAAGTAGGGGGCTTCGTGTTATCGAAATCCCTGTACTGAAAATCCCTACCAACTCCTCCCCCTACCGTAGATACAACTAATGTCGCTGTTGCGGCGGCTGTCTCTGTGAGGGCTGCGTAGCGCTCATCAAAATACTCCACCATGGCGGTCTTAATCGACCCGAACATTTCCGGCAACTCGGCCCAGAACAACGCAGCAACCTTATCGTGCAGGATCGCTTGAATCATGTCATCCATCTCATCTGGTCTCATATGGCCGATAGTCTCAGGTGCTGTCAGCTCCCCCTGTCCGCCCTCTCCTGATCCTGATCTTGATCCCGAACCTGATCCGGTCACAAAGCGCCTGGTCATCACCATTCTGAAACATAACACAAGGCATCATATAACTCATACAAATAACTGGGGACCAACCCCCGATAAAACCCTAGGGTTTGTGACTTCCTTGTTACGCGTATGGGCCCTGTGCTTTCAGTAGTACGGGCCCAAACTACCTTCCACACCTACCCATATTTGTCCCAAGTATCATCACAAATCCCTATCAATACACATAATAATATCGAGCACTCAAGCCTGAGTCCTAAAGGAAGGCTAAATGCCTCTAAGTCGGCGGACTCCTCCCAAACAACCACCCTACCCCCGAAACTTCCACCAACCCTGCAGCACTAGTGTATGCTAGCCATACATAACACTGGACCCTATAGACTTTTGAATATTCAATCCTACCCTAAGCTCCTAATCAAACAAGAACAAAACATAAGGCCAAATCAAACATTCTCAGGCTATAAGATCTTAATTATGTATAACCGTGATGCCTATACTAGATAACTACAGTAATGGTGTTAATTTTATATAAGGGAAAACCTAGGCTAGCCGGCATCATGTATCAGACAATCCTACCATGCAATTTCTGAAGATCCCTAGCCTAGTAATAGCATGCTGTTCTATCATATCAATTAACTGTATCGTATTTTGGGGTCTACTTACTGGCTTCGGCTGATCGTACACCATGCATCCTCCTTTACTTATTTTGAAAACCATTTAAAACCATTTTTGAAAATCTTTCCTTGATTTGAGACTGGATTCACATGAATGTTCCTCCAATTCACTCAAACCAAGCCTCTGATACCAACTTGTAACATCCAAAATTCCAACCCAATTTAAACTTTTTAAAACATGCCAAGTACATCAAAACATTACAACTTTGTTTTCAAAATATTGATTATCAGAGTTTTTCCCAGAAACATAAACACAATAGGAGGAGTTGTACGATCATGTATTGGCCTTGCCTCGATCCCTTGATGTACCTGAAACAATAAACTAAAACTGTAAGCCCAAAAGCTTATTGAGTTACCCCCAAAATACCAATACACATACAATCCACATAGCAATATCAACATTAACATATCATATCATTCTAAACAAAACAACATGCACCGAGTCCACAGCTTTACAAGCTGGACTACCCCCTGGGCTCTTAGTACGAGTCTGGAATGCCTACCGGGCCCTCAGCTCGTATCTGGAATGCCATCGATCCCTCAGTACGAGTCTGGAATGCCTACCGGGCCCTCAGCTCATATCTGGAATGCTCCCGAGTCCTTAGTATGAATCTGGAATGCCTATCGAGCCCTCAGCTCATATCTGGAATACTCTAGGGTTTGTTGGCTACTGCACGGAGCAGTACAACCTCAACCCATCCCACATAACATGTCGACATGTAATAGATAAATACACATACATGAAATCAGACAATATCACAAGTAGTCCTACAGACCTACCAAACTAGCATATCAACTGGCATACATCACTAGCATGCAATACTAACTCATGATCAACATCTAACAATGTTAGAATAATACATCCAATGCGTCGGCCTTGGTGCCTTAGACTCCTTAGTATATTGAGGATAACTCACCTCGTAGATTTCAGCTCGGTAAATAAATCACAACTCTCCGATAACTCGTCAAAGACTCCACCACCTATTACCACATTATAAACATGCTCATAAGTCTTCATCCTCACAGAAGACTTCATAACCCAACTAGCTAACCCTGGTCAAAGTCAAAGTCCTTAGTCAAGGTCAACAGTCCATGTTGACCTTAACTCGTCGAGTACCCTCGGCTACTCGCCGAGTTCCTTGAAATCCTTACCCACTCGCCGAGTCACCGGGGTGACTCGTCGAGTTCCCACAATTCTTGATTGAGGCCTTATGGCCACCCGTCGAGTTTCCTTCTAGTAACACGTCGATACACACACATTCCTAACTTGGGGAAAACTCATCCAACTCGCCGAGTCGTTCATGCAACTCGTCGAGTCTATGGCGATCTTCATCGGACACGCCGAGTTGTTCATCCAACTCGTCGAGCCCATGGCTATCTTTATCTGACTCGCCGAGTCGCCCTTGCGACTCGCCGAGTTCCTTCGGTCCTTAAGCCATAAAGACCCATTTTAAGCCATGCAAAGGTTCCAAATTACAGATCCAAGCTCCCAGGGCATGCCTTTCACGTAGAGTTGCAAACTTTACATGCATGCATGGCTAAAAAGGTTCTTAATGCCAAAACTAAGCTCTTAATAGGTTTCATGCACAAGGGGGGGCCTCATTCATGACCAAGACAAGAACTTTATGAATCTAGAACTCGAGAAAGGTCCAGATGTGAAGTTACAACTTCTGATCTAGCTCATGTCTTGCAATATCACCTTACTCAAACCATAAAACCCTAGATTCCACCATATGAGATCTATAAGGGAAAAGAGATAAAGATGTCGACTTGATACCTTCAATGGGTGCTAACTAAGGCAGATTTCGAATTTCCTACTCCTTCCTTGCTCCTATCTCCTTATTCTCCAAGTTCTTCCTCCCACAAGCCTCCTTCCAAGCTTACAAAGCACAAGAAAGACACAATACACGGTTAGGGTATTCTATGAACTCTTACTGACTGCAAGGAGGCCAAATGAGGCTTATGCCTCCTTAAATAGAAGGCAGAACCCGGGACTTAGGGTTTCTTCTGCCGGCTCCTACTCGTCGAGTCCCTTTATGGACTCGGCGAGTAGGTCACTAAATATGCGATCCCCCTCGTTGCTACTCGACGAGTAGCGTACCCTTAACTCGGCGAGTAGGACTTAAACCAAAGAGATTCTTACTTAAATCCATACCTGAGAATCAGGGCGTTACATTATCTCAATTTCAATAAACTAGCTTTTATTTTAAACTTATCATAAGAATTCTAAATTCTTGTTTCAAGTTAAGACTTTTACCAAATGTCATTTTAAGCCGATTGTTAATATCAAACTAACTAACACCAAATTTGATTGATTCCTTAACATTATCAAGTTATTACATCTAGTACATTATATATTCAAACTCATATTGTGGGTTGGGGGTAATCCAGCCCGATGGTTATGGGCCCAGTATGCATGATGTTATATGTTTTTGTGGTGGTATTTTGGGGAACTCGCTAAGCTTTGGTTTACCATTTAAGTTTTATGTTTCAGGTACTTCAGATGATCAGGGCAAATCAAATGCATGATCGTATACATCATTCAATGACATATTTTGGAGATGTTATGATACATTGATTTTGGAACAATTGTATTTGATCTTTCGTTTTTATGACTTGAGTTTTTTTTTTAAAACAATTATTTCTCATTAATTCAAATTTTATGGTGATTTTGGGATGTTACATAATCATTGAGGTTATTGTTGCAAGAAAATAAATTTTAGTTCTTATAAACATTTATGAAAAGTGATATTTGCTAATTTCATTATGTATTGAATCAAGATTACATAGATTCACCAGGTTTCTAGTATGTTCTCATATCTTTCATCTGAAAGTAACTACTGACTAAAAATTAATTTCTTCTCACAAAAGGGTCTCACAAAACATCATAATGTGATCTCCTTTAGATATTATAGTATATAACGTAATTCAATCTTACAGGTCAAACGTCAGTTTCGCATTGTATGCAAATTTTGATTCATTTAAGTGTTGTGAGGGATATTGCATCTATGAAAATAAATTGATAGAGTTACCTTAATAAACTTCGAGGTAATTAGGACAAAATTCGTTGGGAATGTAATCAAGTTGCATAGAATCGTAGACTAACATGTCATCTCTTTCATGTTGATATTCTTTAGTCATACTTGAACGGAATGACAAATTTTCACAAACCCTAATAGAACAACCCCTAATTAAGAACATCAAGTTAGTAAAACTTATGGGTTTCGTAACTTTGAGAAATCATCTCGGATCTTAAACACTCCAGGAAAGATAACCGACAAAAATTAAAAGGCATGTCGATGTAAAACCCTAACATTACTAGAACAAATACTCGGCACAAAAACATGAAACTGAGGAGTATACCTACAAATGTGTGTTTAGAGTCAGAGGTACCGAGGCGGTGAAATTCATGAGGATGGAGTTTAGAAAGATGAAATGGCAGAAAGGGTGAAGAATATATGCTATGGAGAGGATTTTTGGCAGGAAGATGAGGAAGCCACCATGTTCCATATTTTTGACCATTTTGTCCTTCTGAGATATATATAAATAGAAGCGAAAGTTTTGGTTGAAACGTGAAAAAAACCATTAATCTCACATTCTCGACAATATTCGTCTTCTTGGTTTTAATATTATGTGAACTCCAATCTCAAATCATGTTATTGAATCTCATATTTATGTTCTCCTGTCTCATTTAACTAGTAACGTTTATATGTTACATATTTTATGTTCTCGTTTTTTATGTTTCCTTAATGTATCAAATCAAAAAATGAACATTAATATGGTGTTGGGGATTCTCAATCTTGTCTATATGATGCGTTAGTGGGCATGTGCGTCGAAGAAGTTAACAATGTTTCTAAGTCCCGAGTGGCCTCATGAACCCATGTCGTTTGTGGTGTTAATTTTCGAATAATTTATGAGGTCATAAGGGTTTGCGTTTGGTTTTTTGTATTTTCACCGAGACGGATTTTGAGGAAAAAAAATCTAATTTAAATTGGGAGAATTGTAACATCCAGATTAAAGTGTGTGATAATTTGAGGCTATTTTAATGAAATTTGGGGGTTTGGGGTTTTTGTTTGGTTGCGACGTGGTGATGGAGACCTACCGTGGTGCGACCATATCATTTAAGTGGCAGCGCGGTCAAGTGGTGGACCATGGTACGATGGCGGCTGGACACAAAATCCTAAATCTCGGGATTTGGTCCCTATATAACTACACTAAATTCGAGGGTTTGCTGATTCTCTCAGCCACCATCCTCACAAACAAAACCCTTTCCCTATAGTGCCTTTATATGTGTATGTTATTAGTGTTTCAAGCCTTAGAGTGCTTTTTGAGAAAGAATTTGGTGAACTTGTTGCTTGCAGAGTGGTTTCTGCATAAGATCTTGCACGTTCTTGAGCTTATGAAGGTATAAAGTTCACACCTTTAAGAGTTCTTAGTTGTTATTTCATCATTTAAAGCTTTGTTTTGACTTTAGAGGAAGGTTCTTAGAGTTTGAAGCAGCTCCAAGACATTGCTTGAATTTTGGGTGGTTTCTAGACCTTTTGGTCCCATAAAGTTGAATGATTGCACTCATTCCAAGCCATACATGTTATCTTGGTCATCTTGGTCCTTAGAAAGTTAGAGTTTAAGATCTATGTAGTTTGGACTTGGGAAATGGATAAAGTTGGAAACTTTATCCATGTACATAATTAAAAGAATCAACTTTGAACTTTTAAGCTCTGTACAGTAAGGATTAAGAGCTTAATAGATTAAGTTGTTTGGATGTTCAATGTGGAACAGCCTATGTGTATGTCGTGACGTGGGTGGCGACATACGAGATTGTTTTGGAGTGTAGTGATTGTGGCATAACCAAGGGGTTGGTCTCGAAGCAAGTACTTGTTCATCGTTGGTCGTTGTCTTTTTTACCAGTTTAACTTTTGGTTAAATTTGGACGTTTTGAGCTATAAACCGAGGTTTGAGATTTGTTTAATTTAGGCAACTCGTATAGCTGATTCTACGAGACTTCAAGGTAGTTCGGATTCAACTTTTTGTTTCAGGTGAGTCTTCTCCTTGTATTACTTATGATATCGTTTGTTAGACTAGTAGGGTCTTTTTGATTGCTTGTATGTTTACATGCTTTATTGGGCGAGGCCCGTTGGGTTGGACCCGTAGGGCTGGGCCCATTGAGTTGAAATATACCCCTAGGGTTGGACCTTTTATTTTGTGTTGTATGTGGTATTTTGAGAAATTCATTAAACTTTGTGTTTACGTTTTTAAGTTAAAATGATTAGGTTTTCATGTTAGTAAGGAGAAGATTGCGACGTGATTGAATTGCATATTTTGTTATGCTTTAGAGATTTTCCGCACTCTTGATTTTATTATGATTATAACTATGTTTTGATGATGTCTGAAACAAAGGGTTATTTACTCTTTTGAGAATGAAACTTATTGATTTCCTTTATATTTTAAATGAAAAAACATAATAAACATAGGTATGGATAAATAACTAACCAATTAAGGAATATCCTTGTCGTTTCCAATAAATGTTTTCAGAGAAAATTTGTAAACACTAGCGAAAAGATTGTGTTAAAATGAGGAAAAGAGGAAAAAAATCAATTTGTATCATGAAATTTTGCAGCTCACATGCAATTTTCGCAATCAAGTGCACTTTTTCCTTTCCTAATACGATATTGTTTTGCTAAAAGAAAAGTATAGGCGACGTTGATTTTGGAAAATAATGACCTGCGAAAATTGTGGTTATTATGTATATTTCATATTATTGCATATTTTGTGAAAAAACCTTGGGAAAAAATGTTATTATGGTAAAAAAAATATTTAGATAAATCATTTATCTTTTAAAAGTTACATATTTTAATTGTCTTAATATTTAGCGGCATTTTCTCAAATATAAATTGGTTTTATAGAGATAATGAAAATACTTCCTTTTGCGAATTTAGTGTTAATAGTTCTTTTGAAAGCGCAAGCAAGGTCACCACGTATCAATTCCCACCTAATAGTTCTAATAAATGTTTTCAGAGAAAATTTGTAAACACTAGCGAAAAGATTGTGTTAAAATGAGGAAAAGAGGAAAAAAAAAATCAATTTGTATCATGAAACCTTGCAGCTCACATGCAATTTTCGCAATCAAGTGCACTTTTTCCTTTCCTAATACGATGTTGTTTTGCTAAAAGAAAACTGTGGGCGACGTTGATTTTGGAAAATAATGACCTGCGAAAATTGTGGTTATTATGTATTTTTCATATTATTGCATATTTTGTGAAAAAACCTTGGGAAAAATGTTATTATGGTCAAAAAAATCTTTAGATAAATCATTTATCTTTCAAAAGTTACATATTTTAATTGTCTTAATATTTAGCGACATTTTCTCAAATATAAATTGGTTTTACAGAGATAATGAAAATACTTCCTTTTGCGAATTTAGTGTTAATAGTTCTTTTGAAAGCGCAAGCAAGGTCACCACGTATCAGTTCCCACCTAATTTGTCACATCGTTTCACTCTACATAACAAAGGTAAAAACAAGCAAACCTAGAATAACATTTTATATGTTCAATATTGTAAAAAAAATAAATAAATAAAAATCGATGTCATATGCATCAGCAATGAAAAACTAAATTCACTGATAATATCATTATGATGGTTTTTTCCCTCATTTCTCCCAACTTAATATAATAAGGTGGTTAATGATTACTCAAAAATTAATTGGATGCATGTCCCTTATACCATTTTAAGAAAGTTTGTTAGATGTCAATTAATTCCAATAAATATAAATTTACTTTGTTATCCTATCAAAATTCTGGAAAGCCTGACGCGTCTATATAAGCAATGGGTGTTCGTTCACGCAACCTATATTCTTTATCCATGTGTCATCTATATATAACTCACGCTCCTCCTTCTGTTGTATTATGTCTCTTTGAACGTTCAACGACTAAGAATCTGCGTACTATCCTATTTCCTTTTCAAGTCTGGTCCGTTTTCGTTCTCCTAAAACTCTTCTCGACATTTGTGTAATCATCTAAGCATACTCATGTTGATTTTACTCTAATATTTATATATATTTTACTTCACTGAATCAAATTCCTAACGCATGCATGATTATGCTTGCCTCTTGTGTTTGTCAGAATTGAGATTATGGAAACAATGGAGGCTATGTATAGGCTGGTGAGGGAGTACGAGTCCAAGAACACTATCCGTAGAGTTGACCCGGATAATGTGAACTTGCATGTGGCATGTGGAAAATGTGGGAAGGGCATCATCGTGGTTACAAATCTTATAGAATTCAAAACGAGTACTGGAGCTGAATCAGTAAGTATTAGAGGTTTTGTTTTGTTTATTAAGTATGTTGGTTTTTGTATGTAAGGTTTTTTTTTTGTGTGTTTTATCATTTATGCAGTGTTGTGAACAACGCTTGGATATAAGTGTCCATCAGGCGCAGTTAGATGAAGAAGAAACTACTGTGGGAATCCTCTCTGTTGTAGGAAACTTTAAGATTCAAGCAAAAGAGATAACTGACGACGATGTGGAGTGGTGTGCTGTAAGTCCATACACTTGTAACTTGTTACAATTTACAACTTTTGCAATATGTAACTTTGTTTATTCTGATCATGAAATGTTTCTTTTTATTTCTTTTTTTTTCTTTATTTGCAGCGGTTTCAAGATAGTAGTCTTTTACGTTTTAAGTCAAAAGATCAGTCATGGAATTCTTCTGGCAGTGATAAAAAAATGAAGAAGGTGGAGCGAATGATGTTCCTACCAAAGAAGGCTAAAGAGAAGAGGATGAAAGAGATGGAAAATGAGACGGTGGGGTGGGATGGCTGAGATGATTCTTTGACCACCAAAAATACTATTTAGAAATTGGAATCACAATTATACGCAACCCAATGATTATTTCATCCTCCTTAATGAGGTCACTCCAGCTTAGAGAAGAAAACTGAAAGATTCTGCTCTTTCTTCTCTAAGCTGAAGTGACCTCTTAAGGAGGATGATAGAATCACTGGGTTGCGCATAATTGTGATTCCAATTTCTAAATAGTATTTTTGGTGGTGATCTAACTTGTTGAAAGTTGCTAAAACAAGCTAACAAGGGTAGACAGTATGTCTTTATATGTGGATTTAATATATATAAGCCTAGCTAGGTAAATAGATGGTCACTGTTAGTAAAACTGTTAAGGTCATCTGGGTGTGTTTATTATGGTTCTTATTGTTGGTATGCTTAATTATTAGGTCATATGATGTCCAGATGTGATATT
The DNA here is from genome assembly GCF_051521515.1 of Lactuca serriola. NCBI lineage: Eukaryota > Viridiplantae > Streptophyta > Magnoliopsida > Asterales > Asteraceae > Lactuca > Lactuca serriola. Next base: position 86,928,438 of record NC_136408.1, read on the forward strand.
TTGCGATGTAGCTATATTTTATTAAACCATGGTGTATAAACACACGCGCGCGCATATATATATATATATATATATATATATATATATATATATATATATATATATATATATATATATATATATGCGCGCGCGTGTGTTTATACACCATGGTTTAATAAAATATAGCTACATCGCAAAATATCACATTCACCAAAAATACTATTTAGAAATTGGAATCACAATTATGCGCAACCCAGTGATTCTATCATCCTCCTTAAGAGGTCACTTCAGCTTAGAGAAGAAAGAGCAGAATCTTTCAGTTTTATGATTAATTGATGACATACAACTAATTACAAAGTGGCAAGAAATAGTGATGAATGTACTGATACCTGCTACGACATGAAACTATGGAAAAAAAATGCTATGTTAGCATGAGTAAGGACTATGCTGATAGCTGAGTGTGTAATGGCAATGGTGATTGAAGTTACACCCTAGGGGATCACGAAAGTAATATGATTATGAATGAATTTATGATTCCATAATCATTGAGAAATAAGGACTCCGGAATTTTGTACATACGATTAAATGTAATGAACGACAATAAGTGTGACAATACTAATATTGTGAGTTCAATGTGCATGCTCGAGAGTTATCTTTTGAACTGGAAACATGATTTAACAGCTCATTTATCTAAGTTATCCTAATTAGTGAGCTTTGATGTTTTTTTTAGAAACAGCAAAATTATATTAAAATGAACCCCAACTAGTAAGAAACTAGAGGGGTAGGAACAGAAAAAGAAAAAAGACATACAGATAGTAGTGGTAAGTAAAGAAAAATACGTAGTAAAAACTAGGAAAAGTGGAAAGGAGATGATGACCACACGTTCCATTCACATAAACCGCTTTCTCTCTGCATTTGATCCAGAGATACCAATGATTTTATCTGCTCAGCTCCGCAAAAGGTATTGACAAATTTCAGATTAAAAGTCCGGTCATTTCTATATTTCCAGAGGCTCCATATAAGCCCGTAGCATATCATCGTGAGCCTTTTTTTTCTTTTTTGAATATCGACCCCAGCTTGTAGCAAAACATATTAGATCCCTGACATTGTGAAATGTTTGGTGCTTGATGCCACACTAGTCAAATAATTTGTCTCTTATTGCACTCACATACGGGCATGTTACAAGGATGTGATCGGCACATTCATCACTAGCAAAGCAAGCACCACGACACGTCGAGTCGAGCTCTACACCCCGTGATCTTAGAGCCATCATAGAAGGGATTTTATTTTGTAATGCTCTCCAAATAAAGAAGTTCACCTTGATCGATGCATCCTTATGCCATAGCATAGGTGGTAGTATCTGACTTGGAACAAATTTTTTATCGATTAACCTCCGTAGTGCCCCAACTGTATAGTGACCATCTACATCAAGCCTACTTTTCCATTGATCACACCCGCTCGCCAAGTTTACCGTGATCAGTTCATTCATTAGGTTGTCCAAATCCTCAGATAGTCCAGATTCAACTGGGTAAGAATTCCAATGACCTACAAAACAACCGTCAATGATTCTGTCTGCTACTTTACATCTTTTCCTTGTCTCCAGGCTGAACAGGTCGGGGTATTTGTTCTTCAATTGGTCTCCATCAGTCCATTTGTCATACCAGAACTGGGTGTTGTCACCGGATCTGAGCTGTAGTTCGAACACATCCGCTATTTCCAGGTTACGCCTCTTGAGATCCTTCTTTATGGTTGCAATGTTATGCCACACGCCATTGATATACCTGCTAGAAAAATAATCGTGAGGTTTATTGAATAAGTTGTGTATATCTTTTATCGTGCGCCCCCATAATGAGTCTCCCTCATTTTTCAGACGCCACCACCATTTGACTATTAGGCTGACATTCAGCGCATGTATTGATCCAACGCCAAGCCCACCATCAGATTTTGAAGCTATTACTTTATCCCATGCCACCCAGTGTATTTTCGGTTTATCTTTATCTCCGCCCCAAAGGAATCTACGTCTAAGTTGTTCCAGAGTCTCGGTGATCGCCACCGGTGCTGTGAACAATGAGAAGTAGTAAGTGGGAAGATTGCCTAGAAGTGAGGTGATCATTGTTAGTCGACCACCGAAGGAGAGGGATTTCGATTTTCATGATGATAGTTTGGAATGAAATTTGTCGATTATTGGTTTCCAGTTTTTTATAAGATTCATGTTCGCGCCAACAGGGACACCGAGATATTTGAAGGGAAATGATCCTGCTTCACATCCTAAAATACTGGCCCAATTTGTAATTTCTTCCTCAGTCACCCCAATTCCAAATACTCTGGATTTGTGAAAGCTTACTTTTAAGCCAGATGAGACGTGAAAGCATCTAAGAATCCATGCTAGATTTTTTAGATTGGATCTTGACCATTCACCTACAAATAAAGCATCATCTGCATAGAACAAATGTGAAAGAATAGGGTCACCGTTTGGAATTTGAACTCCTTTGAATAATCCTTTGTCTTTGGCAGCCTCTATTGCTGCGTTGAGACCTTCCATGGCTATGATGAGAAGGAATGGTGAAAGTGGGTCACCTTGACGCACGCCTTTGGAAATTTTGAATTCATTCGTTGGAGACCCGTTTACATTGACAGAGGCGTGAGAGGAGTTCAGACAACCCCTAATCCAAAGACGCCATTTAGAGCCAAAGCCCATTCATGTGAGTATGGAATCTAGATATTCCCAATTTATTGAATCAAATGCTTTATCAAAATCTACTTTGAATAGTAGGATCCTCTTTTTTATTTTCTTTGCCCACGAGTAGAGTTCGTTTATCACTAATGGTCCATCTAGAATGCTCCTGTCCTCTATGTAAGCTGATTGGACATCTCAAATGACTCCACCAATAACTTTTTTGAGCCTTAATGCAAGCACCTTTGAGATGATCTTGTACATGCATCCAATTAGGCTGATAGGTCGATAATCGGACAGTGAAGAGGGGTCTTTTACCTTAGGCACAAGACTGATGAAAGATGAGTTGCATCCTCGTGCTATGGTACCAAATTTGTCGAAGTGAAGGATAAAGTTCATCACATCAGTTTTGACTATATCCCAGTAGGTTTTGATGAATTTGAAAGTAAATCCATCTGGGCTAGGCGCCTTATCACTGCCACATTCCCACACTACAATTTTTACTTCTTCAAGTGTGAGGGGGGCTTCAAGTTTTATAGCTTCCATCATCGAAATGGATTTGATGTAAAGGCTGATGAGTTTTGGTCTAGAAACCAATGTTTCAGTGAATTTGTTCTTAAAAAATCTAAGTGCTTCACCTTTTACTTCATCAACCGATGACACCTATTTACCATTCACCAATAACCCATGTATTGTGTTTCTCATGTGTTTGTTGTTTATATAGCCATGAAAGAATTTCGTATTCTCATCGCCCTCCACAGTCCATTTTACCCTTGCTCTTTGTTTTAAATCTAACACCGCAAGTTTTTCTAATTCAAGGATTTTCTTGAGACCCTCATTTCGTGAACCGAGTTCTGCATCTGTGAGTGATCTTGATTCTGTCAGTTTTTCAAGTTGAGAGATATTTGCCTTTATTTTTGCTACCTCAAGACTTTCTATATTATCATTCTTACTTTTCCATTTTTTGATCTCGTCTTTATGGTTTTTGAGTTTTGCAGCCAGATAGGCATCAGGATTGCCACATCTGACGAACCTTTCCCAAGCATCCTTAACAGTGCAGTCGAAACCTTCTTTTAGTAGCCAAGAGTTGAATAGTTTGAATGGACGTGGACCGTAGTCAGTTGCTCGAGAGGAGAGTGTAACCGGATTATCGTCAGAGAGCTCACGGGGATGTGCCGTACAAACAAGTGAAGGAAAAGCTGTGAGGAAATTGGAACAAGCAAGAAACCTGTCTAGTTTACTCAATTTGGCACCAACTCTAGACATGAAGGTGTACCGCTCACCACCCATGTTGAAATCATGAAGTTCCGCTTCTAGGATGAATCTATTGAATGCGGATGCACTTTCTTGACAGAAGATGGAATTGAATCTCTCGTCTGGCCTTCTAACTGTGTTAAAATCACCAATTGCCTGCAACTGATCTTTTGATCTATAATAGTTCTCTCCATAGTTTTTTTGGTCGTCAACATCATGTGGTCCGTAGATGTTGGCAAATATGGTATCCCCATTGGTTCCAATCCATATCCCTATGACAATGAGGAAGTGGCGTGTTTTAATCACTTCCTTTTTCTGAAAACATGTGTTATTCCATATCGATAATAGCCCCCCTGATCTGCCATTTGAGTAATAGCCCCCCTGATCTGCAAAGTGTTTATTGACAACCATAGTATTACATTAGACTAAATGGCTTCTAGCACAGGGTAATGTTATTCTTTTTCTTTTAAAATGAAGTTCTCTAGAGACATATGTGGAGGGTTACAAAAGCCCCATGTGTGAGAACATTTTAACTTGTTTAAAATGACAAGGAGGAGTATAAAAACGTAATGCAAATAATGTGACGTGCTACTTATGGCAGAATGAACTTCGAAAATGAAACATCACATTGAAAAGTCATTTGTTGCAACAAAAGTCCAACAAACCACACAAGTCCTTATTTCAATAACATGAGTTATGTTTGTTTTTGGACAGGGGTTTAGAGAAATTAAATATCCTTTTACATTTTGTTTTTTGTTTTTGGTCTTATCTATTTAAGATAATGACAAATATATAAATTTAATATCCAATCAAATTTAAGTTAAATTAAATGATATTTCTCACCATCTAAAATAAGTAGGAAGAAAATAAGTACAAAAAAGAAAAATAACAATGTACGACCGGTTAAATAAACATGGTTATGTCCAGGGTCGGCCGTAAGATTTCGAAGGCCATGTGCAACAAAAGTAAGCCCTAAAACTTATAAATTATAAAATATAAAACATAAAATCTAGTTTTTCATTTCATCTGGTAATTTACTTTAAGAACAAAGTTCCGTTCAAATATACATAAAACTCTAGTTTTTCACTTCATCTAGTAATATACATAAACCTTCATTTTTTTTTAATTCCAGTAGACACTTTATAAAATGGATATAAACACCTTTGGTTTGTAAATTTATTTTTCCTTTGTTATTTGTAAATTTCTTGCTCTTGACGCCAAAATAGGATAAACTGAAATGTAAAATTCAGAATAAGAAAGAAAGAAATATAAAATATGAAATCGGTGAAATGTAAAAGAATTTGAAATGTGAAACTAACAAATATAAAAATCTGAAATTTATATAAGATTTAATGTTTTACCTCTAAAAATCTCGAGAGCAACAACCAAAAACAAAGAAAATATGAAAACTAACACAAAGGAATCGCTTGAGCAACATTGTAACAAGAACAGTGGAACACAATTACACAAACGGGAAAAAATAAAAAATTTCACATTGAGCAACAAAATCATGAGAAAAAGAAATGTAAAATTATAAGATTTATTGTTTTACCTCTAAAATTCTCTAGAGCAACAACCAAGAACAAAGAGAATCTAAAAACGAACACAAAGGAATCTCTCACTAAAAAAAATGTTAATTAGTAACGAAGGCAAAATGGTCACTAACAATAGAAAGAGTTGTCACTAAAATGAATTAGTGACCAAATATCCGGTCGTCACTATAGGTCCGTCACTAAACTGATTTAGTGACCAAATATATAAATGGTCACTAAATAGTGACTAAAACGATTCATTTTGTCACTAAAAGTAGTCACTAATCAATGTAAGTTGTCACTATTTACCCAATTAGATACCATAAAAAGTCGTCACTGCTTTATCAAATTAGTGACCATAAAAGGTCGTCACAGATTTACCCAATTAATGATCATAAAGAGTCGTCACTGATTTATTCAGTTAGTGACCATAAATGGTCGTCACTGATTTGGTTGCTATTTTTTGTATTTAAACTATTTAAGTAACTATCATGTTAGTTAATGATAAGATATACTATGATCCATTTATCAAAATAAATATATTCAAAACATAAACATAAATTGTTCATAAATTTAAAGAAACTTACAATATTCGGTATTGAAATGGCTAAAAACATCATATATTAACTTTTGGATTAAGTATGATTATACAAGATTAATATAAAAAGAGTCTCTCAAGGCCAACAAGAGAACAAGTAAGAGTGATATAAGTAGATGTTAAGTTTCACTGCAATCCACAAACCTTGTTCTCACTGCAATCCACAAACATTGTTCTGCTGCTTTCAAGTAATGATATGTCCTAAACCCTGTAGCAAATAGGTGGGACATATTAGTGACGTTTCCATCTGGTTCTCATTAGAAAACAAATTGCAAGAATTTATGAATTAATAGGAATTGGGGAAAAAATATCTACCTCCTCATATCCCAAAAGGTCTTTTCTCTCTCTTCAAGATACACTAGAAACTGCAATTTAATTGAATTAATATAATTTTCATTTTCATTTATAATTCAACATTTGACTTTCAATCTTGCACTTTATATCAAAAAGGTATTATCAAGACATAGTAATGTTACCTGCGGTGTTAGCAGCAACAAAAAGAATAGACCCTAAGGGAGGTGGGAGTCGTTCCCATTAAACCCACCGAATCCACTGAACCCACTGCCACATTAGCTTTTCTCTTTGATTTTTCTTCATCTTTCCAAACCCACAACACACGGAAATCCTATATTTCTCAACCCACTTAATTAAAAAAATATATACAAAATAATCAAGGTAAAATCTTAATTAGCAATAGAGTTACCGCCGGTACCACTCCCTCTTTGGTGGATTGTTTAATTGGTTTCACGAACCCACTTCATCCTCTCTCTCTACTTTCTCTCTCTCATTTTCTCTTGTACCATATGTTTTAAGACTTGTACCTTAGTTGTTTAGTATTTTTTTTAATTGAGTGGGTTGAGTGGGTTGAAAAAGATAGGATTTTCGTGTGTTGTGGGTTCGGAAAGATGAAGAAAAATCAAAGAGAAAAGTTGATGTGGCAGTGGGTTCAGTGGGAACAACTCCCTCCTCCCTAAGGGAGGAAGGAGTCCTTCCCTCCCAACCCACTGTCACATCAGCTTTTCTTTCTTCTCTCTTTTTCATCTTTTTGAACCCACAACATATGGAAACCCTATCTTTCCCAACTCACTCAACCCACTTGTCACATCATTATTTTTTTATTTAATTAAATTCAAAATTATTACATAAAATAAAACATAATATTTTTTTTCTAAAAATAATTTTTTGCTAATTTAAAACCAAAAAAAATCTAAAACAACATGAATTGTAATGACCAGCTGCTTTGGATAGACAAAGTTACCTAGGAAACAAAAGTAATGAAAGAAAAAGAAATAAGAGAAAAAGAATGAAAGAAAAAAGGTCACGGATCCTCTTGTGTTTTTTATTTCTTTGAAAATTAAATGAAAGGCAGATAGAGACATGCAAGGTAAACAAAATTTCTAGCGAGTTCTATAAGCCGATTGCATTCACGGTATCATGACCAGGAGGTACCGCCGGTACCACCTCAAAAAACTACATCGACTCCCTCCTCCCTAAAGAAACAGAAACATGTTGGTGAGTCAAAGATGATTTAGGCCCCGTTTGATACGCATCTTTCCAGGTCCAAACAGATCTTTCTGGCTGAATGGACCGGAAAGACTGTTTGATTTGCATAAAAGAAGGGGTCTTTCCCGGTAAGATTTGTGTTTCCCAGAAAGCCCCAAAATCATATCTTTCTGGATGAATGGGCTGGAAAGACAATTATACACCAAACCCGCCTCTTTCTTTCTTTATTGGATTATTAATTTGTTTAGATAACTTTTTAAAATTTATTTTTTATTGAATTATTACTTTTTTTCATCATTCAACACAGTCAATCAGATGTACAATCAAACAGCATTGTTTCTTTCCCAGTCAGAAAACTTTCCCAGACAGCACTTTCCCAAAGAGAAACTATCAAATGGGACCTTATTGACTATTCCCTGTCCAAGAGATTCAGTAAGAAATGGTGCTGCTTTTGGTGGTTTCAATGGCTGAAAAAATAAAATAATATTTCATTCATAAATAAAATTAATGATAGCAATTAACTTTTAATAGTTAAAAAGATGATGTGTTAAACATGCAACCCTTGCTGTTTTTTTATTTGTATACTTCGAAAGTTGTTGATTCTCCCGGAGAAAAAATGAACAAAAACATACACATTATACAATTTTTATTTATTTATTTCATCAATCCAGAAGTCGCTACTCCCGAAGAAATGGTCGTCTTTGAGGCCCACGAGCGTGATGCAACGAAAGTTTATTGCATTATGCTGGCCACTAAGAATCTTGAACTCCAAAAGTCCTATGAGGACATGTATCCATACGAAATGCACCAAGATTTGCCGGAGAGGTACCACCAAAGCGCAAGGCAAGAGCGTTATGAGATCATCACCAACATGATCACCGCTAAGATGGGGAGTGGAGAGTCTCTAACCTCGCATTTGCAAAAGATGCAGAGGTATGTTGATCGTCTTTGCAAGTTAAATGTTAACTTTGGGGAAGATTTGGCTATCGACATCATTCTCCACTCCTTGCACTCGTGCTACAACCAATTTAGGATGACCTACCATATGAACAAAGAAGATGTCACCTTAAGCAAACTCCAAGGGCTCCTAAGGACTGCTGAGAGCAATATTAAGGACAAATCTGTTGCATCATCCTATATTGTGGTTGCTCCCGCGTTGGCAATTGGTCAAGGAAAGGGAAAGAAGAGGAGGGCTCCATGTAAGAGCCGCCAAAAGGGTAATCCCCAATATGGTTCCTCTTCTAGTGGAACCAAAGTTGGTTCGGTCAAACCCTCTTCCAACCCCAAAGAAGCAGAGTGCTATTACTTCCACGAGAAGGGCCACTGGAAACGAAGCTTCCCTAAGTATCTGCAAGACATAAAGGATGGGAAGATTAAACCCACCTTTGCAGGTATGTATTCTATTAAATCTAACAACTCATCATTTGCTACTTCATGGGTTCTTGATACAGGGTATGGTTACCACATTTGTTCTGATTTGCAGGGACTAAGAAGAAGTAGGGAGATGGAACATGGGAATATAAACTTGATTATGGGAAACAGAAGATCGTCGCCTATGACCAGAGTCGGAGTTTATTCTTTAGTGTTGAGTAATGGGTAAGGATTAGATTTAGATAATTGTTGTTATTTGCCAGATATGGCAAGAAACATTATTACATTTCAGGGATTGTTTAGACAAGGTTTCAGATATTCTTTTGATAATAGTAATGGTTCTATTAATGTTTATTTGAATGGTGTCTTTTATTTTAATGCATTACCTTGTAATGGGATTTATGAATCTGTGATGGTTGTTGATAATTTAGGAAATGTTGTATTGAATATTGAGTCGTCTACTAGTCTAGACAAAGCATGCTTGTGGCATTGTCGTCTTGGTCATGTTAATAAGAAGCGCATAGCCCAACTCCAAAAGGATGGAGTGTTGGAGTCATTCGACCTTAGGGACGATGACGTGTGTGAATCTTGTTTACTTGGGAAGAAGACCAAGTCACCCTTTATTGGCACTTGTGAAAGGGGTGAGGGTCTATTGGATCTCATACACACCGATGTGTGTGGGCCCTTTAGATCCACCACAAGGGATGCTTGTCGCTTTTACGTGACTTTACGGATGATTATAGCAGATATGGATATATCTACTGAAACAAGAAAAAGTCAGAAACCTTTGAAAAGTTCAAAGAGTTCAAGAATGAAGTGGAGAATTAGCTGTGCAGGAAAATCAGGATGCTTCGGTCATACCGAGGAGGAGAGTACCTAAGTCTTGATTTTCACGACTATCTAAAAGAATGCGAAATTGTTTCGCAATTGATGCCTCCGAGGAAGCCACAGCTGAATGGTGTGGCTGAGAGACGTAATCAGACCTTGTAGGACATGGTTCTTTCTATGATGAGTCGGGCTTCATTACCAATAGCTTTCTGGGGGTATGCCTTAGAGACAGCCACCCATATACTTAACTTAGTTCCCACCAAGAAGCTTACCAAGACTCCTCACGAGATGTGGACACGGAAAGCTCCCTCGTTGGCACATATTAAGGTTTGGGGTTGTGAGGCTTTCGTAAGACGAGAGACTCACGACAAGCTCGAACGTCGTAGTGAGAAGTGTTATTTCATCGGCTTTCCACATAAGTCTTTTGGCTATCTCTTCTATAGACCGAGTGGCAATGTTGTCTTCGTTGCTAGAAGAGGAGTTTTCCAAGAAAGGGAACTGATGAGTCAAGAAGACAGTGGGAGGCAAATTGATCTTGAAGAGATTCAAGAGCAAAGCGATGAAGGAACCTCCAACACTGGCACTCAACCCGAGGAGGAAAGTCCGGTTGAACTCATTGACGAGTCCTTACCTCTTAGACGTTCTAGTAGGGTTAGTGTTCAACCCCAGTTTTATGGTTTTCATATTACTGCTGAAGGGGATACATTTATTAGTGATGAAACACTGATAAATTTAGACGAGCCTAGCAGCTACAAAGAAGCCATGGCAGGCCTGGAGTCTGCTAAATGGAAAGAGGCGATGTACAGCGAGATTCAGTCCATATACGACAACCAAGTTTGGAATTTGGTTAATAATGTACCGGGTCGTAAGACAGTCGGGTGCAAGTGGATCTTCAAGAAGAAGACGGACATGGATCGAAAAGTGCACACTTATAAAGTGCGATTGGTTGCGAAGGGTTTTACTCAAACTCCTGGAGTTGACTATAATGAGACCTTCTCACCAGTTGCGAAGATAAAGTCTATTAGGGCAATGCTTGCAATAGTTGCATTTCATGATTATGAAATATGGCAGATGGACGTGAAAACCGCTTTCCTTAATGCAAAGTTGGTTGAGGATGTTTACATGAATCAGCCAGAGGGTTTTATCGATGTGAAGCATCCAAATAGAGTGTGCAAACTTGAGAAATCCTTTTATGGATTGAAACAAGTGTCTCGCAGATAGAATCTTTGTTTTGACGAGAAAGTTAAAGAGTTTGGCTTTTTGTGAAGCGAAGATGAATCTTGTGTATATGTCAAAGCCAGTGGGAGTATAGTGAGCTTCCTCGTATTGTATGTTGACGACATACTACTCATAGGAAACGATATCCCAACCTTGCAGGAGGTCAAGTCCTGGCTTGGGAAATGTTTCGCTATGAAGGACCTCGGAGAGGCTGCATATATTTTGGGAATAAGGATAGTAAGGAACAGGGAAAAGAGACTGATAGGACTCAGTCAAGATACATATTTGGATAAGGTAATAAAGCGTTTTAGTATGGAAAATTCAAAGAAAGGGGAGTTACCAATCCAAAGCAATACTAAGCTGAGTAAGACTCAGAACCCGAGTACAGAGACAGAGATAGCTGATATGAGCAGAGTACCTTACGCTTCCGCAGTCAGTTCTATCATGTACGCTATGACTTGTACTCACCCTAATGTGGCCTTCGCTTTGAGCATGGTCAGCAGATATCAGGGGAACCCTGGTAGAGCTCATTGGATTGTAGTTAAGAATATTCTTAAGTACCTACAAAGGACCAAGGAATGGTTTCTAGTCCTAGGTGGGAGTGATGACTTAAGGTTATGAGGGTACAGTGATGCTAGTTTTTAGACGGATCAGGATAGTTACCGATCGCAGTCAGGCTGGGTCTTTACCCTTAACGGAGGAGCAGTAACTTGGAAAAGTTCCAAGCAGGAGACCATAGCTGATTCAACGTGCGAATCAGAGTACATTGCGGCAAGTGAAGCGTCAAAAGAGGATATATTGTAGCACCTGGTTCTTGTTACATATTCCCTAATTTATATTTTTTTCATTTTGGGCCTTGGACTCGGCGAGTTGAAGAACCAACTCGCCGAGTAGAAACATGATATGGTGCGAGGTTTAAGTCAGGGACTCGGCGAGTCGAGTCCCGGGCTCGGCGAGTAGGCCCTGTCTGGACAAAAACCCTAACCCGAGGGTTTACTCCCTATTTAAACACCTTAACTCGGCCTCCTTCATCCTATTTGCTCCTAGAAGACCCCCATAGCAAACCCTAGCCGTAATTGAAGTAATCTAAGGCATTTGGTGTGACTTTGGTGTTTCGTGTTCCAAGGAAGGAAGGAAAAGCTTGAAGGATCAAGAGCACGCTAGAAGGATCCGAGTTTGAGCATCATTTGCAGTCTTTAGAAGGTATAAAGTATATACCTTACTTGTTCTTTTGATAGATCCCATTTTGTGGAGTTTTAGGGTTTTTCTAAGCCATTTTGGTCACCAACCATGATTGCAAGCATGGTTTAGAGTTGATGTTTCGGATCTAGGTCTTTAGAGGGGTTGCAAGGTAGAAAGGAATGACTCTTGCACTCAAAGATGGCCCCATGCATTGTTAGAGCTTGTTTAAGGACCTTTTGAGCTCAAAGTCCCATGCAAGCATGTAAAGGTTGTAACTTTACATGCTAGATCGATTGTAGAAGCATAGATCTATCTTTTGATCAAGGGTTGTACATCAGAAGTCAAAGATTTAGTGAGTGCATGTGACCAACTCGACGAGTCCATTCTTGGACTCGGCGAGTCCAAGCTCTTTGTCCCATATCATTTGAGGGTCATAAGGACCCAGTTGAGTGTGGAAAGGTTCTAGGGAATCCCCGGGAGTGATCCAACATTCTGGACTAAGCCAGTGTTCTGAAAGTTCATGGGACTCGGCGAGTACATGAGCAGACTCGGCGAGTCCAGGACAATCTTCTTAAGGATGAAGATGAACTCGACGAGTTGTTCATACAACTCGGAGAGTCAAGGACAGGATATGTGTATCACTTGAAGATGAACTCGATGAGTTGTTCATACAACTCGGCGAGTCGGATGAGGATTCAGTCGATGTTCATTTGGAAGGAAAACTCGTCGAGTCATCGCCTAACTCGACGAGTAGTGACGAGTATAAGGACAAATGGAAGGATAGGGAATCGACGAGTTGACGAGCCAACTCAGCGAGTCAGGTCACTAAAAGTTGACTTTGGCTTTGTTTTCGTCAAGGGTAAAATGGTCATTTTACCCTAAGAATAGTTAGAAGTGTTTGACTAAGTGTTTTGTGGGGATTATAGCCGGAAGATTTCTGGAGCAGCAGCGACAGCAGTCAGAGGATTCCTGCACAGATCAACAGCTACTACGAGGTGAGTTACCTTCCAGTAGCGGTGGGTCTATGGCCACAATGCCGGCCCACCAGTAGGAGTTGTATGATTAGATGATTGCCTTTGTGATATCATCTAGGTTTTCTACTACCTGATATGTTATATGCTAGCATGATATGTTATAGTGATAGTAGTAGAGTTCGGTTGTTAGGACCGAAGGGTAGGTCAGACACCCTGGATATGTCTGATAATATGTGCTGATATGTTTATATGCTGGAAAGATATGTTATATGTGATAGCGGTAGTATGAGGGGAATAGTCCCCAAGTTCGGTTGTTAGGACCGATGGGTAGGTCAGCACCCTATAATGGCTTGACATGGGTAGGACGGCACCCCAGAATGGCCGCATGGGTAGGTCGGCACCCCAGAATGGTCGTACCGGGTAGGTCGGGCACCCCATAATTGTCCGAAAGTATGCATGCTATGTGATTGCATGATATGTGGTACGATGGGGGAACTCACTAAGCTTCGTGCTTACAGTTTACAGTTTTGGTTTCAGGTACCCCTTCAACGAAGGGGAAGGAGCTGGCGCGGTAGCGACACATCATAGACACACTCTTTGTTTTCCGCATTATGAGTTATTCTGGGATTTGTACTCTAACATTATTATGTTTTTACGGTTCGGTTTTCAGATACGAGACATGTTTTATTAAATGATATGATCGGATGATATTTTGTTACAAATGTTTTGTAAATCACTTAAACAAAAATGAAATTTTTGGACATGAAAATTGGGTCGTTACATGTATGGCTTGGAGTTGTGCCATCCATAAAGTAGCTGATGGAAATTTTTTGTGATAATGAAGGAGCGGTTCCTTTAACCAAGGAACCGAGGGATCATGGCAGATCTCAACTGTGACACCGCCATTTTCACGGCCAGAAAAGACCGATTTGTTTATGCTTTGTTTTATAAAATCAGAGTAATCTTTTAAAGAAAATAGTTGCGGAATTTGTTCCTAAAACAAAATATGATAAAAAATTATCAAATCACTTCCTTAAAGAAATGTATTTTCATTATATAACAAAATCTCGGGATGTCATGTTCAATACAGACCAAAAGCATAAACAGAACAAAATAGACCTTACAACAGTTATTTATAACTACTGGCCTATAATCCAAAATCTCTCGTCAAGTCCACCAACTTATACTCTTGTGCCATTACCTGTAATGCAAAGAAAACTGAGTGGGTCAGGCTTGGGAGCCTGGTGAGCATATAGGGTTTTCAACCCACAATAATATAATTATTATATTTAATTATCAAACAATCAATTCAATTACCCACCCCCATTATCTCTATTTATTTCTTAAAGATTTATCCTAAGAACCAATTACCCTTCTCCCATTCATTCCTAAGGATTGCCCTAAGGAACTGGCACAATGTCTAGTGCTGCCAAGGTTCTTAGATTACCTCTGGTGAACACACAATCCACAATAATTAATAAACACCTAGTTCAAGAACACCTAATGAACACTTAGTTCAATTATCCCTGATGAACACTAAGTTCAAATATCTAATGAACACTTAGTTCGAATATCCCTGGTGAACACTAAGTTCAAATATCTAATGAACACTTAGTTCGAATATCCCTGGTGAACCCAATCACCTAAGGAACACAGAGAATGAAAGCTCTTAGTTCTAACAACGTGATAATAAATTATATCTCGATCCTGCAAAACCAATAATATTATAAACACATATAAATTATATTTCTAAAACAATATATCCCATCCCGTCAATCCCCACATACTGACCCTATACAATGATCTTACGAGATCTAGCCTAAGAAATCGATATGAACCACAAACTGACGAAGATGCTTCGGAAATTGCCTGGCAACAAACGAGGATCAATAAAGACATCAAATGAGGGGAATGGAATAAGTTTCACCACGAACCTTAGTTCGTAAAAGAAAGACCACGAGACAGTTAAGTCAGGGGTAGTTATCTAGATAAAAATGCCTAGGTGTGGTCCGACTATCATGAGGTATTATACCCCCAGACTCTACCTATCCCAGCATCAAACTTTGCCTAGCAGTGGCCTGAATACATGAGGTATTTCACCCCCAGACGCACCCTATCCAGTAATATAACACCAGACATACCTATCAGTGGTCTATTACCGACACACTTTATTAGGCAGTCTACGAAGTTCCCTTAATTACTTCGTGAAAGAAAACGCTGACATATGAAGCTCGGTCGATCACTTCATAAAAGAAACGCTGACTCGAAAGCTCTCTCAAAATAAAAGTATGCGGAAATACTAATAGAGTATTCCCGTACGCTCCTGTAACCGACACACAAAATTGTCAAAAAGACTTTATACATGATAGTACTTCTGGCACATTATAGTACTCTGGTATGCGAAAGAATCGTACCCGAGAACATAATAGTACCCTGGCACAAGCAGCACCCAAGACACAGAGCTTTGAAAAAGACTTCGTACATAAAATGTACTTTTGTACGTAGGACGTACTGCATCGATCATCAATCTCACAACACACGTACTCTTAATAAGAGGCTACCCAATGTCCAAACTTAATTGAACTAAACATCCCTATTTAAGCCTTAACCCATCACTAGGCAAGCCTACAATGCTTATAATCAATTTTCGATACTAACTCCATTTAGGCAATGCTAACTAGTGTATACTTAACACAAAGTTTTAGATAATAATATCATATATTCACGTCTTAACACATATTGAACCATAACTGATTCGCACTTTGTATATCATCAAATATATCTAACCTGTATTTCGGACAATAACAAATACTTTACATGCATATGTATATTTCATACTTTAATCAATACACGTATAAAAATCACGTTCCTAAAAGGGACTATACGCATGATATCTTAGCGTAGGAACACATAATTCAAAAATACATAATCCGTACTCCCGGATCTAAACCTCCTTACCTAATCCATATTCCCGGATCTAAAACTAACATCTTGATTTGGATTCATACTCTCGGATCTAAAACTAACCTCCTGACCTGATCCATACATGCAGATCTAAAACAAGTTTATCTACTTATCCTTTTATCTCCTGGTCCAACCCACCTTTTATCACCTACCAACAACCTCATCTACTCATGTTCTACCCAACATATATTTAGATACAAAATACGTATATAGTTTAACTCATTAAACTTATATAATTCATCCATTCCACAATCATCTCAAATAAACAACAAAATATTATACACATAGCACGTATTTCATAGCAAATACTTAATATTTATGTGTTAGAAGAAAGTGACCACACACTCAGTTGATTAGAAGATGATCGGACAACACTACGACTTGTAGAAGTAGTATTCTTCGGTAGATCTGGAAGATCTTCACAAAAACCAGGCTCCTCGCGGGTAGAGCTTCGGCTCGAGAATCTCACTTCTCGGGATCTTCGGGGCTTCGGGACTTGCTTCGGGTCTCGGGAATGATACCGGGGCTTCGGGATATTTCTTGCACGAAAAACGATGCAAAAACGCGAGAGAAAGGGAAGAAATGAGCAAAGAACTCGGCTGCACTCGACTTCCTTTTATAGGGGGCTGAAACAACGAATTACGCTGGGCGTAATTCTATGTTACATTGGGCGTAATGTGGATTAGGCCGGTGACTCCCCCCTGGATAATATCGGATTTTATAATTAAATTAAATAGTTTAATTATTTAATAAACTTCAAAATTTCATATCTTCCTCATACAAACTCCGTTTTCGACATTCTTTATATCTCCGCGTAGGTGAGACTACGCTCTACAACTTTCGTTTAGACTCCATCGGCTAATTTTGAATTTATTTTTTTATTATTTATTTTTAGTAGGCCGGGACAAGAAAACTCCGTTATAAATTCATAACTTCTTCATCCGACGTCCGTTTTCGCCTGTATTTTATCGTTTTACTACAATTAATGAGATCTTCGATTCTCGTTTATATTGTTTCGGCTAAAAACCGCTCGGTCTCAAATCGAGTATTCGGGCTGCATACCGCTAAGCTGAAATTTAGAAAAATCATAACTTCCTCATACGAAGTCAGATTTGGACATTTTTTATGCACGCTCATGGTTTAACGAACTCTATGACTTTCGTTTATATCGCTAAGGCTAAATATTGCTCTAACGTAAATTTACTATTTACGTCGCCCTATGTCGTGTCGGTTCTGTCGCGAAACTTCGACAGGTCATAACTTCTTCGTTATAACTTGGATTTCGGTGTTCTTTATACGCACAGAAACCTTGTAACATATACTATAACTTAGTTAAGATTATTCATTCTAAATAATTTTTCATCAAAAATTCATTTTTGACGTCTATCGTCTCTAAATTGACTAGCCCGGATCTACGGGCGTTACATCGACATATCGACAGAAAATACCACTTTATCAGACATCGAGTAGTAGAGGGACTCCTCGTTGTAAAGAGAGTATCGTCAGAAGAAAACCTAGCAGATCCCCTTACGAAGGGACTGAGTAGGGTCAAGCATTTGTAGCACGCTAGGAGCATTGGGCTGAAGGATGATATGAGTTTAGATTAGATAAATTAGAAACGTGTAATAGATAATTTGTACTTGACATTTGATGAATAAATAAAGTTGTGTTATTTATGAGTAAAGTTACTATCTTGTGTTGGTTATTTATATATTATTTCGATTTTTGCATGTTTTGACTTCGTAAGTAATACGATTATTCGAACAGTCCACAATCGTTCATATTTTGGAAGTAGATGTGAATGAAGACTGTGATGAATTGTTTTTAGATTGTCTAAAAGGTTGTGGGCATAGAAAAAGTTGCTACAAAGTTCATGAGTGCTTATGAATATGATTTGAGCATTGGTATATACCCGCTCTTGCTAGTATCACTATTTTTTGTAATGAGTGATCGCAAGATGATAATATCATAGGATCTTTGAACCTAGAGATATGGTTATTGTTTGCTAGTTGATCATACATTGATAATGTGAAAACGCATCAGTAACTTGATGTTATAAAACACATTATTGTGTGTGACTTAGCCAGTGAATGATAAAAGCATATAAGTCGAAGTTTTTCTGTTCCTTTTATCCTAAGAGGATAAGAGCGATATTTGGCCACTCGATGATTTGGTTTGACTTATGTTCCGGGCTCGGTCAGAATGAGGTTGATATGTTCAAATAAATTCTATGTTGAACGAATCCAAGATCGAGAAACGAATGTTGGACAACAAGTATTGACAACATGATATCTAGAATAGAGGATTGTACGATCCCTTATCTAAAGGACTATTTTGTATCATAGTTGGCAGAAGCGTATAAGAGCTACGATTACTAATCAGATCCTGAAGTCATATATAAGATATAGTTACTAGACTTATCCAAGTGGGAGACTGTTGGATTAGTGTCTAAGTCCGTAACTATATTTGGTATGTACTTGACCCGGTTGTGCATGGTCCTTTTAGGTTACCTTCACCAAAGCAACTAGACAAGGTAATTTGAGGTAAGAGAGAGGATATTATGGTTTATTAATATATTATAAGAATAATATATTAAAGGAGAAATCATTTTTATTTAATTAGTATTGGTCATAAATTAATTAGGAATTAATTTGATGACTAAAAGAGATTAATTAAATAAAGGGGCATAAACTGTCAAATGTATGATAGTTGAGTTTTGGGCTAAGGGAACCCAATGGACTAAAGGGGAACGAAATTATGATGAAGGATCATCATGTTTTCGTCCAAGGGCCTTATTCCAGAAGGTTCCTTGGGATGCTTGCTGGCTAAGTTATCCATTAGGGTTAGACTGAAACCCTAGCAGCTAGCACTATAAATATGACCCCAAGGCTCCAATTTTCGACCACTTGCTTCCAAGAGAAACCCTAGGGCCAAAAATTAGCATCCTCCTTCCTCTCGTAAATTTGTCTTCTTGCTTGTGGTGTTTGTGGTCCATTAGAGGAGTTACAATTGTGACGTTAAGCTCAAGAGAAGAAGATCTAAGCCACTATTTGAAGAGGTAAACATCTAGATCTGATGTATTAAGTTAATTTTCGAATTATGTATGCTAGATTAGGGTTTATAAGTCTCGGATTCATTGCATGTACAATAGAGAAACCTAGATCCAAGCATTAGGGTTTGTATGAGCACATAGGATTGTTCTTATGCATAAAACCCATCAAATGTCACCCTGATGGATCGAACCACAAAAATTGCAGTGGATCAGCTCTCTCACCAAAAAATGCTCCGGTGAAGGGTTCATTGGTAGCGCATGGAGACATCAAACTTGTCTTGGGAACTGGTGATAATCTTATACGTGTGACAGGAGATCTTCCGACGTTGTTCTCTAAGAACCTGACACGGGAAAAGATGAGACGATCATAGGGATTCATAGTTGGATGAATTTTGAGCCTGATTGCCACCCTAGTAAAGGTGTGGACCAAAATACTCATTTTGTTAGCAAGCAGTACAACCCAATTTCCATAGACGAGGATATACAAACAAATACCACCAATTTTAAGCCCATTTCTAATGATAGTAACAACCCAATTATGAAGAGCTTGGAACACTGCTAACCGATAATAGGATTAAATATCCCTAACTCAAACATACACTCTCACCAGATCAATATTAATAAGAAGCGACTGGAAGATAACAAAGAATATCTCAACCTGGAGGACAACATATCCATCGACGACGATTTAGATGAACAACTCAATATATAAGATGAATACGACCAGAATCAGAAAAAAGAACCCAAAAGAAAAGACAAGAAGACAAATCAAGATGAAAAATCTGGCAAGCCCTTATGATTGCCCCAAAAGAAAGAAAAATGAAGAAGATCTTGCAAACGTGATCTTTTTACTAGAAGTGTAAATGAAAGAGCGTTTGTAATACCTAGAAATGGCAATTAGAGGTTTGATTCGGAATCCAACATCATACAGTCCAATAATAGAATTCTAACCCAAATCAAAAACTTGGAAAAGGAAGACAACAAATACTCTGATGAAAGCTCGTTAATTTCAAAAGAAATACAAAGCACGACTCTTATAGGTAAGCTAATTTAGTTTGAATTTAATGGAATGGAGGAAATGATAAGGAACGTTATAGATGTGAACGGTGACTCAAAGACTCAATGTAAAAATGTCTCCCCATCAATATAAATGGGCTTAGGAAAGATTTCAAGAGAGATTAGATAAAGGAGATGGTTCTAAAAAATATAGTCACTTATCTATGTATCCAAGAAACCAAATTAGGAGGGCTTAAAGAGGGATTCATTTGCTCTTGTTGGGGCAATAAGTGATGTAACTATACTAATATAGATGTTATTGGGAGTTCAGGTGGTGTTTGTAACACCCCGACTCTCAGGTATAAAATTTATAGTCTTATATTCATTTTGAAAGGTCTACTCGATGAGTTGGATGCCTTGACTCGTCGAGTAGGAACGAATTTGGCTGCATGTCTTAAGTGACCAACTCGACGAGTTGGAGCTGGAGGGTGAAACCTAAAATTCTGGGGTTTTTCACCTTATTTAAAGGGTCATTAGCCTCCCTTAGCCTTCCTTACAGCCCCCATTGAGCTTAGAAACCCTAAATCGTAGTTACTCTCCATATTTGTGTGTTATTAAGCTTGGAAGGTGGATCTTGGTGAGAAGAGATTGAAGACCAAGGAGCTTGGAGCAAGGAAAAGTTGTGGAATTGAATTCTACTCCATTTTAGCATCACTTGAAGGTAACATGTCGTTACCTTGACTTCCTTCTAGCTAAATCTCTCCAAGCTCTAGATTAGGACCATTTTAGCATGTTGGTGATTCAATTCGGGTATTGGGCATGATCTGAAATTGCAACTTCAGATCTAGGCTCATCTTGGTTCTTATAGTCATAAAGCTTTAGCCTTTAGCAAGATAATGCCTTTTTCCTCACTTAGGACCTCTTCTTTAGCTTGATTTTTTCCCTTAGCACCTTGCATGTACATAAAGTTTGCAACTTTACGGAGGAAGTATGCCCTAGGAACTCAGATATGCAATATGGAGCTTTGGGGTGGCTTATAAACATCTAAATGGAGAAATGACTAAAGGGACTCGGCCAGTTGCATGGCCAACTTGGCAAGTTCGATCAAGATTAGCCTTGAAGATTTATGTATGAACTCGACGAGTCAGCGAGACGACTCAACAAGTCAGTTAGGGTTTTCCGAACAATTGGACACACATGAACTCAACGAGTTGCCTATGAACTCGGCGAGTCAACTAGGATCTTCACAATTCCTCGAGTTCTGGAAGGACTCGACGAGTTAGGTCAACATGGATTGTTCACCTTGACTATTTACTTTGCCTTTGACCAAGGGTTGACCAGTTTGACTTCTGGGGTTATTTTGGTAATTTGGGAATTTATGGAATTGGATCATTATGGGTGTAGGTGTTGGTGTTGGAGCTGTATTTGGAGGAGGTTGATATTATCATTCCGAGCTACTTAAGAGGTGAGTTCTCCTCACTATATCAGTAGGGTCTAAGGCACCAATGCCGACCCTTTACGGATTTGTATCCGGGTTATTGCATGATATGCTTATTGATTTACATCATGGTAGTTAGGATGGTGATATGCTAATGACCTGGTTAGGTCGGTATCCTTGTATATAGGATGATGATATGTTAGTGACCGGTTAGGTTTGTATCTTGGTTATAAGATGTTGTTATGGTTATTAATCTGTTAGATCGGCTTACTGTTATATATGCTAGCGTATGATATTTATGTGCACATGTTTGTTTGATTAGGGGTTGGGTTGAGGTGGTCTTGCTTTGTGCTGAAGGCCAACATACCCAGGACGGTCCGGATAAACTGAAGGCCCTGCAAAGGGATTCAGTCAGGCCGAAGGCCCGGCGAGCGGTCCTGATAGGCTGTAGGCCCTACGAGGCGGTCCAGACGTGCCGAAGGTTCTAAGAGCGGTCTAGATAGGCTTCAAGGCGGTCCAGTCAGGCTGAAGGCTCATTATGCATGTTGTTTGCTTATATGTTATTGATATGTTTTATGGCGTTGGTATTTTATGGGTAACTCACTAAGCCTTCGAGTTTACATTTAATGATTATTGTTTCAAGTACCTCTAATGATCGCGGAAAGAAGAAGGTGTGATCATACAGCTCCTCATATTCCATGATTTTTATGATTGATTCTGGGATACTCTGACATTACACTATTTTGGAAACATGTTTTGTAATAATCATTGATTTTGAAAATGTTTTAAAAAGTTTAAATTTAGCATGATTGTTATGGATGTTACAGTGTTGTTTCGATTTTGGATCCTAACTTACCAGATGTAGACAATGTTATCAGACATAAAAACTTTGTAGCGGTTATTGGTGTTTGGATAGGAAGTAATACTCCTTGTGGATTTTTCAATGTCTATGCTCCATAGGAACACCACTCAAAACTGGAACTATGGAATTCTATTATAAATGTTATCAGCAATAATATGAACAAGGCATGGCTTATCTGCGGGGAATTTAAAGAAGTTAGAAACAAACATGAAAGAAAAGGTTCTTCCTTTTTGGCTACGGGTGCACTCCATTTTAATCAGTTTGTTGATTCTCTTGGACTTCTGGACCTAAGCATTGTCGGGCGCAAATACACCTGGATGAGTCATGATAGTGCCAAACTCAGTAAGATTGATTGTTTTCTAATTTCAAATATATTTGTACAGATTTGGCCCAACTCAAACGTCATTGCTCTTCCCAAAATCCATTGGGACCATTATCCACTACTACTAGACACCAATAGTCCAGACTACAGTGTGAGCCCTTTCAGATTTTTCAACTCCTGGTTACAAGAAAACACTCTACTCAATATTGTTAAAAAGACATGGGACAATGATCATCGTGGCTTTCACGTTTTCTCAAAAATTGAAAGGATGTCTAGAAAACTTAGATCATTAAAAGATGCTCCCCGAAATTGGTGTATTACAGTCAATGAAGAAAAGGGGAAAGAGATCGAAAAGCTAAAGAAAAAGGTTGTGGCTATCGACATAATCGCCGAAACAACCCTTATAGATCATGATACTTTGAGGGATAAAGCTGAGTGCATAATGAGAATTCAAAATTTTTAGTCAAACTACATCTTGGATATCAGACAAAAATCCGGGTGTAGATGGGATTTAGAGGGGGACAAGAACACTACCTTCTTTCATGGCCTACTAAATGTTAGAATGAAGATATCTCATATTCATGGGTTAAATGTCAATGGATCATGGGTCTCCTATCCAACCACTATCAAAAATAAAGTGTAAAATTTTTTCAAGAACAAATTTAAAGAAACTATTCATTCACGACCTAGATTCCACAACAACAAAGTGAAAAAAGTTTCAGATTAACAAAAGTCGATTCTAAATATTCCTTTCTCCATGGAAGAAGTTAAATATGTTGTATGGGGGTGCAGGAATGACAATGCACCAGGCCCCGATGACATTACCTTACCTTTGCGTTTATAAAAATGTCCTGGGCTATTATAGGGACAGACGTTTTTGGTGTTGTCAAACACTTTGAAGAACATGTTATTATAAACACAAGCAACAACGTGTCTTTTATCACTTTGGTGCCAAAAGTGAATGGCCTGCTTAATCTTTCTGACTACCGTCCAATCAACCTCATTGGGTGCATCACTAAAATCATCTCCAAAACTCTTGCGGAAAGACGTAAGAAAGTGGTGGGGTCCATCATCAGCAAGGAGCAATATGCTTATGTGAGCGGAAGAAACATTTTAGATGGACCTATGATCATTAACAAGACCATTACTTGGGCTAAAGAACGAAAAACGAGAATGTTTATCTTTAAGGTTGATTTCGATAAGGCTTTTGATAGTTTTAGTTGGAACTTTTTGGAGAACATGATGTCTTTAATGGGGTTCCGTGATAAGTGGATCAATTGGACGGTGGCTACCATCAAATCGAGCAACATAGATGTGCTTGTTAATGGTAATTCCACAAAACAATTCACTGTTGAGAAAGATGTTCATCAAGGGGTTCATCTATCTTCTTTTCTTTTTATCATTGTCACAGAAGGGCTTAAATTAGTCATGGATGAAGTAGTTGAAAAAGGTGTCTTCAAAGGAATCAACTTACATAAAAACGACCCCACCCTTTTCTTAAGTATGCCAATGATTCTATATTCATGTTGGAGTGGTCTAAAGAGAATGCTGATCAAAATCTTATTTGGGTTCTAAAATGTTTCTACCTAGCATCGGGTCTCAAAGTTAATCTCAACAAATTTATCATCAACAAATCAGTCGAAGATTCAACTTTTGTGATAGGATAAAATGTGGATCTAAGAGTGTGATTAATAGTTTCGTGAATTTGTTGTTAAAAAAGTAGTCAATCGAGGATGATTTTTATTAATGAATTCTTATACATATATGTATTTATACAATGTATTTATATGTATAAATATGTAAAAAAAATGTAAAAAATGTGAAAAATGCATAGAAATACATAAAAATACATACAAACTTATTAAAAACATGTTTTTATTTATACTTATATGTATAAATATATTAAAGCATGCAACAAGTGTAAATTCGTATAAAAATATATAAACAATAAAAAGTAATAGTGTTATTTCATGAGCCACAAACATAAAATAATTTTTATGGGTGATATTAATATATCTCAAGATTACAGTAACTCATATCTCGGAACAATTAACAATACAAATTTATAATGTGACTACAAATATACAAAAAAAACTTGCACCCATTAAGCTTAATATCTTAATAGTAAACTCACTCCCTACAATGGCTAACTTAGCGGAATTTGGTATTTGCGCAAGTTCTTGTTGTAAGCTTTATATGGAAATGAATGGATGATTTAATCAACATTAAGACAATCAGTTCGTCAAGATGTGATGCAATAGGATAATTGAAGCTCAAGATTTCAAATTAAAAGTACATATGTATGTAAAAAGAATTTTTATTCATCATCATGATAATCAAGCAAAAAAAACTCACTACAGATGAAGAACAGAGAGAAATCAATCAATCATAGATACAGAAAAAGTATTCACACAAGATGATGCCAATTGCCAAATCAAAATCACAAACTCGATGTAACTGAACAAAAAAACTCGAAAAGAGCAAATCAAAATTCTACCTCACTCTGTACATAAGAGTATCATATATAATTCATTAGCAACACCAGGAACTCACGATGAGCGAAAACTAAAAGAGAAAGGCGAAAAAGAGTGCTGATAGAGATGCGACGGCGGTAGGGATGTAGATGGTGGTTGCGGCTGACATAGGAGCCGGAGTAGGAGGATCTGCGGCGGAGACGGCTGAAACGGCCATCATCATGATAATTGTCACCGAGAAAAGCCTCATCATCTGCATTGACTCCATGCGTGATGGATCTGAATAATCACTGCAATTCCTTCCGTGGGGTGACAGACGATGGGCAAGAAGAGTTTTACGAAGTGTAGGATTTATAGAGAAATGTGTTTTCGACGGGCAGCGGAGAGAGAGGATCATGGCTGCCCGTTGCCCGAATGTTGGTGCTTTCTTCAGGTGAGATGTCGGTGGCACACACCTGTCGTTAGGTTGAAATGTTGAATTTTGACAAACATATAAGAACATTTTCCTATTTAGTGCAATGTTAAGGCTAATAGATTGTATTTTTAATTTGGTAAATGCAAAGTTAAGGCTAATATAGTGATTAAAAACGTTATGAAAAATGAAATAGCTTTAGACATTGGGATTGGCTGGCTCAGCACCATTGTTGGAAACTCTGCGAAGAATGCCACTATTATTGGTGGGGTGCTAAGGAGTGAGATGATGTAGGACATTTCACTTCGGGAGAGAAAGATGGAGAAAGAAAGAGCATCTTGGCATTTTACTATTTTGAGTTAGACCTCAAGTTGAAGATGAAACTTATGAAGTTACAAGACCGATATGGTTTATGGAAAAAGATCAATCCAACAGAAAACAAAAGGACGTCGAAGGTTCTTCGAGTCATGGTGATGATACGAGCGTGAGGGTTCAATGGTTGTAGAGATGGCAAAAAAACCCATATTTGATGGGTATCCGAAACCCTAACACAAGTTGATCGGGTAAATCATTGACTTGACCGGGTATAGGGACAGGGATGAGTATTACTCAAATGCAAAAAGCAGGGATTGTGATGGGGATGGTACTACCTGTCGGGTACCTATATCCGTACCCGAAACACACCCCGATGGGTACCCGATATATATATATATATATATATATATATATATATATATATATATATATATATATATATATATATATATATATATATATATGGGCTAGGTTATTTTGTTTCTTATATTTATTGTGTGCTAAAATGCATCAATAATAATTTAGTAAATTAAATATTTATTTAATTAAATAAATATAGATATTAAATGATTTCCATAATTATATGTATGTTAAATGGCATCCATAATTATAATTCTCTTTTTATGGAAACTAATTAAATCTATCATTAATATCAGCAATAACATTTTTTCAGAATGAATTCGCATCTAGGTTTTTATATATGAGTTCGTATTTTGTTTCAGGACTCACTTATTTAAAATACAATAAAGTTGCATGGAATACGAAGAACGAGAGTGCATTATACTAGAATACACTCTCATTCTGCTGGAAGGCACTCTCATTCTTCTAGGTATGAATTTATTCTGAAAGAATATTATTGTTGACATTAATGATGAATTTAATTAATTTCCATAAAAATGAGTTATAAGTATGGATAGCATTTAATATACATATAATTAATACTAAATTTCTATTGGTGCATTCTAGTACACAATAGATGTGAAAAACATTTGAACCTACCTCATATATATATATATATATATATATATATATATATATATATATATACACACACACACACAAAGTGAAAAATATATTACTGTATTAAGTCATTTTTATTGGCTAACCTGGAGTAGTTGTAGTCGGTCATAAAAACTGAATGTGTATAGTTTCACTAGTTGAATGGGTAATTGTGGACGAAAGAAAACTCAGTTACCAAATGTGTACAAATAAAAAATATATATATTACCATTTTAAGTCATTATCCTTTTTTATTTTGCTAAGATAACCCATTACATGAAAACCTAGGTATAAATCATATATAACAATTTAGGGGTGACAATCGTGTCATGTTTTTGTCTGACACAACACAACATGACAATGTTTTATGTAACACTAATACGACACGATGTCATGTTTTTTTATTAACACGAAAATGAACCAATTAAAAATGACTAACACGACACGACGCAGAAAAGATAACATAGAATAACAATTAGTTTATTTAATTAATAATTAATTTGTAACATCCTGTTTTGGGGAGTTTCTTATTTCGATATTGTGGACTGTAATTCGATCATGTGAAGTGTAACATCCAATGCAGGTACTCGTTTTTCTATGTTTGGATGTAAATAAGAATGAGAAAAACCCAAGTTAAAGAGGGTCACGATGTGAGGGGGATGCCTCACATCGTGATAATCGACTGAATTGTGTGACCATCTTTGAGGCTCACTGATATGTGCATATTTCAAATACATTTAGCTACATTTATGATTATTCTGGAATAAAAGGTACTTATTATGTTTGAAATATGTTTTGTAGCAGCAAATACATGCTCGAAATAAAAGGAAGCAAATGAAAAGCTGGAAACAGGAAAACGGAAAAAGAAGACTTGAAGACTGAAGACCACGTTGTGGTGATCCTCCAACACGACGTGGTGAACGGAAGATTCTCCACCAATCAGCTGACTTGGAGAATATGGGATATACACGATGACCACGACGTGTAACGCCCGTAGATCTGGGCTAGTCAATTTAGAGATAATACAAAAGATTATTTAATAAATAATCTTAACCAAGTTGTAGAATATGTCTCAAGGGTTCCATACATATAAAGAATGCCGAAATCTTAGTTATAACGAAGAAGTTATGGTCCGTCGAAGTTTTACGGCACGACACCGGGAGACGTAAATAGTAAATTTTTGATAAAGGACTTTTTAACCTTAGTGATCTAAATAAAAGTTGCAGTATACATTAAACCGAGAACATACAAAAAAAAAAAAAGAACACCCAAATCTGACGTCGTATAAGGAAGTTATGATTTTTCTAAGATTTGGCTTAGTAGTGCACGACCCGAAATTCGAATTTTAGTTCGAGCGGTTTTTGGCCTACGCGACCTAAATGAGAATTGAATATCTCATTAATAGGAGCTCAACGATAAAAAGACAGACGAAAACAAAGTCCGTATGTAGAAGTTATGAATTTTACGTGGACATTTAACAGTATAATTTTCTCGTACTGTTAAATTTAAGATCGGTCGAGAATTAGCTGACGGAGTCAAAATGAAAATTGTAGATCTGATTTTACCTATGCGTGGATATAAATAACATCAAAAACAGAGATCGTATGTGAAAGTTACAGATTTTATAAGTCGGAAGTGTGTTGTGCGAAAATGGGTGATGTGGCATAATCTTGGCCATTGCTTTCTCCCCAAGTCTTTCCACTAGATGGTGACATGTGGCACCAAGTTCAGCCATTTTCACCCTATAAATAGAACCTCTCCCACCCTCATTTTCTTCACACATTTCCCATTCTTTCTTCTCTTTACTCTCTCTCTAGAACCTCTCTATAGCCCCAACCCCCCCCCCCCCCCGGAAAGCCTAGGGAACCTCCCTAGCATGAGGCAGAAGCCCCGGAGTGCTCGACGACTCCGAGAAGAAGACCTTTTCGGCTCGGGAACGCTGCTCCAAGCAAAGCCCGGTTTTCTATAAAACCCACTGTAAGTGAGCTACGCCTACGCTATTTTTAATATATCGTTTATTTAATTATAGTAACGTTATTAGGAACTTATAATAAGTACTTGGGCTATTATTATGGGTTATATAAGTATTGTTTAAATCTTATATAATAGTAATAATAGTTATACTATTAATTAGTCTCAGCGAATAATAGACTAAACTCTAGTGGTAATAATACTAGGTTTCGTCGAAGGAAATTATTTTTAAGAAGCAAAGCGCTATCTGAGTTCGGATTCACCACCTTTTCAAGTGAGTGCATGGTCATTTTCATCTTACACATAGATATGAAGTATTTTATATAAATTACGTGATATGTGTGCATATTATCTGAAGACTTGTTGTCTATGATGGATGAATGATTTTATACATGTTTTAAATGATTTAAATATATATATTTATTTTATATCTACAAATATGTTGGGATAAAACATGGATAGATGAAATAGTTGGTCTGTGATGAAATAAAATGATGAGAGATAGGTGATGATAATTAGGTGATGGATAGGTGATGATGAATCGGTGATGTAGGATGAAAGATACTATAACCTTGTCCGACAATTTGGAGATGTAGTCATCTACTAAAGTATAGAAGGCGACCACGGACTATTCTAGACAACCCGTGGAAATACCAGCAGACTTATAACCTGTAGGTGTTGAATTACGAGTCCAGGTGATGTTGTGACTGTATATTCATGTGATGATACTCTAACTCTTACTATGAATTACAAGTTCAGGCGACGTTGTAACTACGTACTCATGCCTTAGGAACGAGCATGTAACATCTGGATTCCCAGGTATATTATTTATTCATTTATTTTGGAGTTTGTGGAGGGACTCGACGAGTTGGTGCTTAGACTTGCCGAGTAGGGTCGCGAATTCTTATCCGGTTAATGACCGAACTCGGCGAGTCGACTAGTGGATTCGGCGAGTCGACTAGTGGACTCGGGAGTCCACGCTGTTTAATGAAACCCTAATTTCCGGGGTTTAAGACCTATTTAAAGGCCCTTATGGCCTTCATTTGCGGCTACTAATTGATTGAGAGAGAGACCCGAGAGTGTGTGAGCGTTTTGAGAGAGAAAGGAAGCCATTTTTGATCCTTGTGTGGGTGATTTTGCAAGAAGAAGGTGACCAAAGCAAGAGGAAACTGAAGAGGGTGCTAATCTGTGGATTTCAGAGCTTAGGGACTTCATCTTGAGGTATATATTCGATCCCCTTTCAATTTTGGTGTAAGTTTTGAGAGTTAGGGTTTCTAGCCCCTTTTCGAGTAAGATTTGTGAAGAAATTGGTCCCTTCTTGTGTTGAGGCTTCGAATCTGGATCCAAAGAGGTCCAGAGACCTTAACTTCTTGATCTTTATGGTTGTCATGGAGAATTATGAGCTTAGGGTGGCATATTGAGGCCATTTCTCCAAATAGAGCCATTGGGTCGTTGCATGAGCATCAAGATCCAAACTTTACGTGTTTATATTGCTTAAAGAGGCCATATCTATGAGTTAGAGGAACGGATCTGACCTCAGGAGCTCATTTGAGCTCGAGCATGGCATGAACTCGCCGAGTACCAAGAGCAGACTCGACGAGTAGGGTTGGGGTTCCCTATAGTTCACTCAGTGAGTGCTTTCCGAGTTGGGAGAATGACTCAATGAGTCAGAAGGAATTAGAGGACTGGAGTTCAAGGCGGAACTCGCCGAGTTCATAATGGGACTCGGCGAGTTGAGTCGGGGTGGCCCCGTGACTCGTGTCAGGTGGGACCCGTCGAGCAGGAGAAAGACTCGACGTGTCATGCGGGCTTAGAGGGATGGTGGACACATGTAGACTCGCCGAGTTGCCCAAGTGCACTCGACGAGTCGAGTCAAAGTTTGACCATTGACTTTTGTTGACTTTTAGGGTTTGGTTAACAATGGAGCCTTTGAGTTCAGAGAGGGGTAAAATGGTCTTTTACCCTTCCGAGGGTGCCAAGAGAGGGTTGAGTCTAGTCTCGAGAGTTATATTTATGAGAGTATTTACTTTATGTGATTAGGCGGAGGCTAGACCATATTTCTACCGAGTCAGAGATTTACTGAGACATCTGAGGTGAGTCTTCTCACTATACTTTACCTAGAGTGGTAACAGAGTAATGCGACATTGTATTTTAGAGTTATGTGCCAGTGTATTTGTATGCTATTTATGTGTTGAGATTTATTGTGATATGTGATATGCATGATTCATAGTTTTCAGAGTTAGGACCAGTGGGTCCATAGAGTTAGGACCTTTGGGTCCACAGTGTTAGGGCCAGAGGGCCCACAAAGAGTTGGGACTGGAGGGTCCCACTGAGACACACTGACCAGAGGGTCAGCAGAGTTATAGCCTTGAGTGGCTAATATGTGTTAGAGTGGTATTTTGGGGAACTCACTAAGCATTTATGCTTACAGTGTTATGTGTTATGTGTCTCAGGTACCAACGATGATCGCAGGAAGGCGCCGACATGATCTGTACACACACCCGCGGAGTTTATTATGATTTGATCTTGGGATTTGTAATGAGATAATGTTGATACAATGTTTTCTTGAAAGTGATTATGAATGAATTTAAATGGTTTTAAACAGCGAAAAATTGTCTTAATTTTTACGTTGTTACAGAGCATATAAGGAAATGTGAGGTAAAAAGATGAGTGGTAAATATGATATAGGAGATGACCCTTAAGATAATTCTTTAAGGAATATCAAAGAAGATAACGGGGATGTGTAATCGGGTTGATTGTTTGATGTTTAAATATAATAATTATATTATTGTGGGTTAAAAACGCTATTTACTCACCAGGTTTCCCAACCTGACCCACTCCAACTTATTTATATCACAGGTGTCGATACGAAGCTACTTTGCACTGAGAGATTTAAAAGAGATGTAGATCACTAGTATAAATGAATGTAAGTTCTGTTTATGCTTATGTTTCTGTATTGACGATGACATCCCAAATGTTTTAAATGAATAAAAATACATTTCTTCGAAAATGCTTTGATAACGTATTTATCATGTTTTTCTGGGAACAAATTCCGCAACATTTTTATTAAAAAAGTACTCTGATTTTTATAAGGCGTAAACCAACCCGGTCTTTTCTGGCCGTGAAAATGGGGATGTCAAACGACGTGGTGAACCGATATATGGAAATTATGAAACCTGAACATTAGGTTGAATGTAAAGGCTTCCAACCGGTTTTTTGAGGATAATTGCGATTAAAACCTTTGGAAACTCAGAAGAAGATCGAGAATCAAGTGGAGCTCAAGAATTGAAGAAGAACTAGAAGATTTTTACATTGATCCATTCGGTTTGCTAATCATTACTTATGTCTAGCTTAATCTATATGGATTTGGTGTGTTTTTCTGCTACAATGAGAGGCTAAAAACCTTTTACTTCTGTTTGGTGAAGATGAACATAATCCATATGTGTTGGTTCTGATTATTGGATGCTTATTATTGATTTTACTTGTGGTTGATAATCCAAACCCTAGCATGTTTTATTTCTAGTTTATATTGCTTATAAATCAGATTCTATGTGATAGGTGATCATTCTAATTGCATGAATCTGTGTCCTGATTGTTTATGATCATTAACCAATTAGAGCTAGGATTAATCACATCTTAGATTAAGGAATTAAATCTAGTAACTTTAACTGTGTTAAAATTAATCTTAATTTGTGTCTGGTTGCTTAACTTGATAATCGGAAAGTAACTTTTTTCATTCATAGTCCAATTTGTGCTTATTATTGATTTAGTGTTTAACTTTTGCATGTTCATTCCATGGTAATTCATAAATTGTTAAGTCTAGATATTTGATCATAATAGCTAGTTAATGAATTGGTAATCTAGATAATCCATCCATTAGAAATCAACCATAGGAATAGGCGAAATCGGATCTAAGCAGAAGTACTCTTTAAATTCTTGAAGTTAATTTGTTTTCTTTGCTTGATTAATTGTTTAGTTGATAGTAAGTTCTTCGGATCTTGCAAAATCAGTAAAAAAACCCCAATCATAGTTTGTTTCTTAGTTTAATTAGAACTAGTTATTTTTTTAATTGAATTTTGTTCCCTGTGTTTGACACCCGACTTACCTGAGTTATTCTATAGTCTGACTAGGTACACTGCCTATAAGTGCATAGATATCAAAGGTTTGTTAGGTTATAAATTCAAGACTGATAGGTCTATTTTTGCACAACATGTTTTTGGCGCCGTTTCCGGGGAACGGATTATTTGATTTATAGTTTAATTGTTTTTAGTTAATCGATCCTTTTTGTAAGGTAAAAACCACAAAAAAATTATTTTTCTACATTTACTTTTCTTTCTGAACAACAACCACGTCATGGTTACCTTTACTATGTCGCAGTTACATCTCAATGAAATTTTAATTTAGTAATTTTTATTCCTTTTACGCGTTTTTGTTGTGTTTTGTTTTTATTTTATTGGTTTATGACTCGAGGATCCAAAACTCCAATAGTTCCACCACTTCAAGATCTAGAATCAACTTTTCACAAAAAGTAGAACATGAAAGCCAACGAGTCAATTAGTAGTTTTCATTCGGAAAAAGGTTTTCAAAGTTTCGCGATGACACCTGATAATAAGGGCATTAGTTCAGAAACAGGAACAGAAAGTGATGCGGACGAAAAAGAGATCGAAAGTGAGGTTGAAGAGATGGCAGATATCAAAAGAATGACTATGGGAGACTACAGGAAGAGGATACGGGAAGATAATGGACCAGGTCTTGTACCACCCGAGATACCAGCTGAAAGAAGTTTTGAGCTCAATGGGAATATTCTCTCAATGCTCAAGGACATACCTTTTTCCAGGAAAGAGTACGAAGACGCATTCAAGCACATAGATAGAGTAAAGGACATTGCAAACTACTTCAATGTTCTAGACGTGCCACGTGAGTCAGTGCTACTTAGTTAGCTTCTGGTGACATTTACTAGTGAAGCTAAGGTTTGGTTGAAATCACTCATGCCCGGATCCAATACTACATGGGAAAATCTTCATTACGCCTTCATTGAGCAATTTAGCCCACCTTCGAAGATCTCAAAGCTCAAGAAAAAGATTGCTAATTTTCAACAAGAGGTTGGAGAGTCCTTATATGAAGCGTGGGAGAGATACAAGGGTTTGCTTAGGAGTTGTCCTCAACAAGATCTCAATGTCCAACAAGAAGTGTCCATTTTCTATGATGGGGTGCATATCACAACAAGGCAACTTCTTGACTCTCAAGGAACAATGACGAAGAAGGAACCGATCATTATCAATGAGTTGATTGAAGAGTTCACGAAGCATTCACGTGAGTATCATAACCCACGATAGGATGCTACTAGAGGTAAACGAAATGAAGGGAACGAGAACATGGCTACGGTTTTGGCAAAGTTAGAGAATATGGATCGGAAGATGACAAAGATGGATCAATTTATCAATGCAATAAGAGTCGGCTGTGATAATTGTAGCGTGCCACATTTGACTAAGAATTATGATCTAGATGAGAATGGTAACCGAAAAGCAAAAGTTTGCTACTAGAGTGGTGATCGATTTAATGAAGATTGGAGGAATCCCAAAGAGAAGTGGTTGCCATATGAAGAGTACAAGAAACAAAAGCATGAAAATTTTAGACAAATCGGTCGAGGTTTTTACCAAAAAGAACAAGCACCACCTAAGAAGAAGATGGATTTTGAGTCGGTACTTCATAGGTTTATGGAAGCCTCTGAAAAAAAAAAGGCATGATGATACTAATGCCAATGTGATGAATCATCAAGCTTCCATCAAGAACATAAAGACTTAACTTGGGCAATTAACAACACTTGTTAATGAGAGATTACCACATCGAAACCAAGACCAAAAATTAGAACCTCATGTAATGGAAATTTACACTGAAGAAGAAGTTAATTCTGATCCATTTATGATCCATTAATAGCTACTATTGTGACAATCCAAAAATTTCCGTTAGTTTTAACGTCGAAATTAATTACGTCAAAAATTTTCCAAATTTATCCCAAAAATATTTTTGACCGGATTTAAACCCGTTAGAATATTTTAAATAATATTCGTCTAGCGAACAAAATTAAGGCGGTATAATTTTAAAATTTGTCGTGATTAATAATAGTTGTGAAAACCCCCGTTCGCGGTTGGTGTCAGGTGAACCCCAGCTAGGCAATAAACTCCACCCTATATAAGTGTGGATTGGGTTTCATTCCCACCTTAGACTCTCTCTCTCTCTCTATCTACTTTCTCTCTCTACAAAAGGGTTTTGGTCAAAAATCACCCCTTCGAGCTTCAAATCGGTAAGTTAACATTCCTAGCTCGTTGTTTATCTTATCTAGCTTGCAAATTCATGGCTTAATCATCCAAAAACCCCAAGAACATGATTTTACGGTCTTGGGAGCCTGCCAAAACCGTAAGACACTTTGAAGAGGGTTTTAATGCTCAAAAACCCTTCCAAACCACTTCTAATGCTTAGCAATGACTTAGAGGCTTGCCCAAAAGGACTTAGAACACCAAAAACTTGCATTTTGGGGAGTAAACATGAGTTTACGGTCTAAGAACATCCTTAGACCGTAAACCCATATGCATGGACCATAAACACCTTTTAAGGTGTTAAACTACCCCTCAAACACCTCCAAAAGCTTCCACGAGTGCCTAGAGCCTTGTAATCCTTCGTTTGATACACCAAAACATAGGATTCATGGACAAAATGAGTTTAATACCGTAAACTCATGTGTTTAAGGTAGTAAACTCCCCAAGAACATCTTCTTAGACCGTAAACACCTTTCCAAGGTGTTTAAGTGCCCTAAACACCTTCCTAAGCTCCTAAAAGTGACTAGAACCTTACATGCATGAGTTAGAACCACCAAACAACAAAAGAAATGGCCAAGCATGAGTTTATGACCGTAAACTCATGTGTATACGGCCATAAACTCCTCAGGGAGTGTCAATGGACCGTAAACTCCTTAAATGGCCCATTTGTTGCCTTAAACCCATTCATATGCCTTATAATTGAACCTAGCCTAATTCCACAAGAGTTATAAGACCTTAATGCATCAAAGAACACACCATCCATGAGTTTACGGCCGTAAACTCATGGGGATAAGGTCTTAGGACGGTAAACTCTATAAAGAGTTTACTATTGAAGAGTAAACTCTCTGTTTTAGACCTTGCTAGCTGTATCTTTCATTTGATACTGTCTGGGGTCTGTGTTTCTTTGTTTTAAACCTTGCTAGCCATATCGTACATTTGATACTGTCTGGGGTCTGTGTCTCCTTTTGTCAGACTGAGCCAAGCGTGTCGTTCACTTGATACTCTCCTGGAGTCTATGATTTATTTGCCTTAGTCAGCAGTATTTTCTGATGAGGCATATGTTATTTTCCCTTGTATTTTACTAGTGATATTCTCCTACTTTCTTTAAAGTCAAATACCGCATTTTGGGTAATGATAATATTTCAGGGAAATTCTCTTTAAAACATAACATTGTCGGGTCTTGGTAGAAGACTGCTTTTATTTAGAAAATATAGGATTTTTTGGAAAGGACTCTAATACACCGTTGATTCTAAACTACTACTTTTAAAATTTTATTTGAATAAAATGACACTAAATACTTATGAACTCACCAACATTTGTAAAAATGCTGATACTCGTTTTCAAATAACTTGTATTCTCAGGTCAGCAATAGACAGGTACATTCCATGAGCTTTTGGTGAAGACAGTTTAGTACCAAGCTACACCTATATTATTACTTGTATTACTTTAATGTCTCTATGAAATGTAAACCATGTAAAACTATTACTATTAATGCAATGGTTGTTGTACTTTGATTACTATACTGCATATGTTGTGATACTTGACATGACGTCATCCACCCCAGAATGTTTCTGCCGTTCCGGTTTTGGGGTGTGACAGATTGGTATCAGAGCATTGTTTATAGTGAGCTAAGTATATCAATTCATAAAAGATATACAGCCATTAAATACATAGGGATAAAACACTCTGACCAAGAATTATACTTTAAAATATAACCATATTTTACCAAAGTATAAGAACATCCAGAATCTAAACACTCGAACACAAGTATCACAAGAAGAACAAGAGTAAAAGTCTTCGGATGTTGAGAATTACCGTCAAACCTGGGCAGTTATGTAATCGTAAGCTGGAATAAATGTAACCTGATCAACTACATTTATTCGAGATGCGATGAACGTGTGCTTGGGAGTGAGAGTGGTGTTGCAACGAGTCTGAAACTTACCAACTAGGAATGCTAGAGCCAAACATAAAGTTTAAAATACTATGGGAGTATTTTTGGAATACTAAAAGACTCACATTAATCCCAGAATCATATTCAGAAGATAAGAAACAAACAAGAAATTAAAATACCATAGGGGTATTTTAGGAACCCTAGATAACCTTGCGTGAAGAACTAAAAGATCCTTATTGATATACCTACAATTACAGAGGGTATACTCCCAAGGTTATATATAATAAGGATCCCATAGGCTAAGAATGTGTGGTTTCGCTCTACTTCCTTTTCCTCGTTGGGATGTGGATATAGAGTAGCATCACATATTCGAAGGCCTATCGGATCTAAGCTATATATGATTTTTATACCCTATGTAATCGTAGCAGGACTCGATATGGATCACTCAGTGAAATGTTAATATTCTCTTTGGATTCTTTAGACATTTCCATTCTCGCACGAACCCTATAGAAAACCCTATCCACTTCAGTATTTGTCAGGAGATTTGATTCAGACCCCGAAGAGGTTCATTGAGAAGATTTCCAGTTCGGAAATAAATGAACTAGGTCGAGACTATTGAAATCACCAAGTGCCTATATCTTTTTAGGGACATCGGTGGGAAATTCGCCTAAACTTCCGAGATTTCCAGCCATCCATCATGAAGTGATGACACCCAGAGTCGGAATCGGAAGTAAGATGGAGTAGAAATTCAATATGTCTATAGGAGAAGAGAACCCTAGGTAACTACCCGAAGGAAACCAACGCTGGTCCCGATCAAAGATACGAGATAGACAGAGGGAGCCAGTACATGGAACCCGAGAAGTGTCTTTTCCTCGTGTTCGTCACGCTAATACACCCATAAAATAATACAATTTAGTGAGTTAGTGATTACACTACTCAC
Source organism: Lactuca serriola (assembly GCF_051521515.1). Lineage (NCBI taxonomy): Eukaryota > Viridiplantae > Streptophyta > Magnoliopsida > Asterales > Asteraceae > Lactuca > Lactuca serriola. The sequence goes on from NC_136408.1 coordinate 86,966,504, forward strand.
ACTATGTGTTAGGTAAATCTCCTTTTTCTGTTGCAAGTAATACGATTAGAGCGGATCCCCACACCTCTATTGAGGGTGTTAAGCCATAAGTCTTCATGAGCCTTTCTTCCTGCGATCTTCGTTCTGAACTATTCTCAGATCTTTCCAAGCCGGAGAGTGAAACCTTTCCCAGTATAAAGGTAACTTAGTAGGAACGACTCCCATATTATGGCTTTTTCCAATACTCATATTCCTACCTTGAATACCCGGACTACATCATAGGGATGTAGGTCGACACTCAGACAACCAATATCTGAGGCATCGGAAAAATTTATGCCTAATATAGTAAGGATAGATACGCCTAAGGGTTAACCGTCGTCTCTCATCGGCTTGTGTTCCTTCTGTGTAAGAAAACCATGCCTCCGAAGAAGCGTAACCCATCCGCTAGCAAGAAACCAACTCTCCTACTTGATGAAGCTACGTTCCAAGCTGCTGTCTCGGCATCCGTTGCATCTGTCATGGCTCAACTGAATGCTAACAACGCCAATGTTAGCAAGAGCCCTATCGGGAATTCTGATCCTATTAGTAGACAGCAGCAACCAACCTCTGTGTACCCAGCCACCCAAGAACCTCAACCAAATCCACTGAAGAGAAAGTTCAAGATCGAGGAGGGAAGTACCTCGGCTCAAGGACCTTTCGAAGGGCAACGAGCTGAGACAGTCAATACCCCTGCCAGCCTTTCCATCCCGACTTCAAGAAAACCATACCTAGGAAACCTTCCCCATTGCAACAAGTGTAGCTACCATCATCATGGTATATGCTGAGAACTCTTTTGTGCTAGGTGCAACATGAAGGGGTATACTGCTCGCGTCTGCAGAACCCCGGTTGAGTTTATTACATCAACCACCAATGTGGCGACCAATACAGTTTGCCACCTATGTGGTGAAGTGGGACAAATCAAAAGGGACTGCCCAACTGAAGGAAACGACAAGGGCACAGGAGGAGTCTAACTCTAATGCTTAGGGAAAAGCATCAAGGAACCCGATAGATTTTTGGTACGTCTCTCAACTCAAATAACTAACCGAAAACATTAAAAGGCTAATTATAAATGTAATTACTTCCCTGTTAAGGCGAAAGTCGCAGCACTGTTATAAAATTTAAAATTTTATCAGGTAAAACTATAATGGATAGATATATAAGTTACGACCATGCATAATTGAGATGGATAGACCTAGAGTGAGTGAATGCCGCCTCATTTTCTATTCCTCGTTTGGTTGTGGATTTAGGGCGGAGTCGCTCAGTCAACAGTCCTCCCCACCTTAATTATACATGACTAGTATATGCTAGGCGATTATAGAAAGGCCTCGTGAGAATCCATTCATGAAAAGGTACTCTACTCAGAAACAGTCAGGACCCTCTACAGTTCCGCGTCGAATCTATCGGTCCAAGTATCCGCGACAGTGATACACGGGACGAAACCCGAGCTGCCTAGAACTTGTGTGCCTGTTCGGCACATGACCCTATCGACCCTCATTCTATATCATGTCGAAGTATGCCAACTTCGACGCCTCTATCAATCATGGTTCGACTTCGTGCAACCATGTATAAATCCTTAGTACTGTGTAAAAAGAACTTTCACCATAGCCATTTCGACAAATAAAGGTTCTTCCGAACCTAAACAAAATAAAAATAATAAAGACTAATACGATCCATCAGTTGTCACTCTTATTTCAAACCTTCCGAAGTACCCAGGAGAAGGGTAATGCGCGTTGTTAACCAAACCTTCTTAGACAGATAGAAACCAAAGCGAAAGGCACTACAGGTATTCCAGAAGGCGATAACCACCCGAAGCATACTCCGTAGATCCCCCAGAAAGACCCTTCACACCTCGCAAGCAGGTTCGTGAATCAAGAGGATGGAACTCATGGGACTGGCCACTATAACTGAGTATATGCATAAGGGTGGTATATAATTGAGATCAAAAAGTGTAACATCCCAAAAATACGACCCGGAAATTTCATTTTTAATATAACCAAAAATCATAAAACTTAGTATCATATAATAACCATACGCTGCGTATCTCAAACCATACTAAAATACTGTGAGAAAACCGTGTCACAACTGTATCAAAACATATCTAAGTAAACTGAATCAACTCCCAGGACAAAAACTGAAGCTGTGGTGTGTGCGATGCCATCATCCCGAGCTCTTCCCTTTACTTGCGGAAGTACCTGAAACCAAAAACTGAAACCGTAAGTACGAAGCTTAGTGAGCTCCCCCAAACTACCACATACCATACAATAACAAATAAAGCACATATTGGGCCTTGCCCACTGCATCGGACCGAAGTTTGGAACTAGCTGCATCGGACCGAAGTCCGGAACTGACTGGGACCTTGTCCCCTGCATCGGACCGGAGTCCGGAACTAACTGCATCGGACCGAAGTCTGAAACTGACTGCATCGGACCGAAGTCCGCAACTAGCTGCATCGGACCGAAGTCCGGAACTGACTGGGACCTTGTCCCCTGCATCGGACCGGAGTCCGGAACTAACTGCATCGGACCGAAGTCCGGGACTGTCTGAACATAGCATAACATAAACACGTAATTGCTAACATAACACATATACTGCATCGGGCCGAAGTCCGGAACACATAACACAAAACATGCTTGAATCACAAAGACATCAAGCACTCTAACTACTGTATCAGACTGAAGTCCAGAACTACTGTTAACTAAATGGGTCGGCATTGTGGCCGTAGACCCGTTCCTACTGGAAGGAAACTCACCTCGTGAACTGGCTGCTGCGTGTATGGCTCTGGAAGCTATCGGCTGCTGCTCCGGTATCTCCCCGGCTACAATTCCATAAACACACTTGATCAACTACTAATAACTGAATTGGGGTAAAATGACTCTTTTACCCCTGGTCAAAGTCAACTCTCTCGGTCAAAGTCAACCTACAGTTGACCTGACTCGCCGAGTTGGGCCGCCAACTCGCCGAGTCTCTATTCTCACTTCTCAACCCTACTCGTGGCTACTCGTCGAGTATGGCATCAACTCGACGAGTTCCCTTTCGATTCTAAAACTCAGGCCATCTGCATCCGACTCGCCGAGTCGTATGAACAACTCGACGAGTTATTCTTCGAGATAAGAAGATTGCCTTGGACTCGCCGAGTTGTATGAACAACTCGTCGAGTCCCTCCATTACTGAGTCTGACCTCCAACTCACTGAGTCCACTCTACTACTCACTGGTCCCCACTCGGCATCACTCAAAAAGGGGAAAATTGGGGACTAGCGACTCGACGCGCCGAGTCGTTCTTCCGACTCGCCGAGTCGCTTGCATGCAGCTACTCTAAACTCGATTCTGCTTGAATCCAGCGTATAAAACTTATAAATCTGGGCTCCCTTAGCTCGATTAACACGTAAATACCATGGAAGCAACATACTAGAGACGGGTCGTTACAATTCTCCCCCACTTGTCTCAGACTTCGTCCTCGAAGTCTGCTACGTCTGAATCTGCAAATAACTCCGGGTAGTGCTCTCTCATCTCCTCCTCAGCCTCCCACGTCCACTCAGACCCCTTTCAGTGCTGCCACTGCACCTTCACTAACTGAATTACCCTGTTCCTCAAGGTCTTTGTCTTCCGTTCCAGAATCGCGACCGGCCTCTCAATATAATTCATGCTGCTATCAACCTGAATATCTTCTAAGGGAACAACTGCTGACTCATCCACCAAACACTTCCTCAACTGAGACACATGGAAAGTGTTGTGGATCTGGCTAAGCTCTGCTTGAAGATCCAACCGATAAGCAACCCGACCCACTCGGGCCAAAACCCAGAAAGGACCAATGAACCTGGGGCCCAGCTTTCCCCTCTTCCGAAACCTGATGACACCCTTCCAAGGTGAGACCTTCAGAAGGACCATATCGCCCACCCGGAACTCCAAGTCTGAACGCCTCCTGTCGGCGTAGCTCTTCTGCCGACTCTGCACAGTCTGCAGTCTACTACGGACCTGATGAATCAACTCGGTCGTCTTGAGCACCACCTCTGTGCTCCCAACGACTCGCTGACCGACCTCGCCCCAACAAATCGGGGTCCTACAGTTCCTCCCATAAAGCATCTCAAAGGGAGGTCGATCAATGCTCGCATGATAACTGTTGTTATACGAAAATTCCGCTAACGGAAGATACGTATCCCAACTGCCACCGAAGTCTAGAACACATGCCCTGAGCATGTCCTCGAGAGTCTGAATCGTCCTATCGCTCTGCCCGTCCGTCTGAGGGTGGAAAGCGGTGCTGAAATGAAGACGAGTACCCATCTCATCGTGAAACCGCTTCCAGAATCTGGATGTAAAACGGACATCTCGGTCTGACACCACCGATACCGGCACTCCATGACGTGCCACTACCTCACGCACATAGATATCGGCTAACTTTTCCGCCGATATGCTCTCCTGGATCGGTATGAAATGCGCACTCTTCGTCAACCGATCCACTATTACCCAAATCGAATCTACCCCACGTGCGGTCCTGGGAAGCTTGGTGATAAAATCCATGGTGATGTCCTCCCATTTCCACACGGGAATGTCTAACGGTTGCATCTTGCCGTGAGGCCTCTGGTGTTCTGCCTTGACTTTCCTACAAGTCAGGCACCTCTCTACATACCAGGAGACATCCCGCTTCATGCAGGGCCAGCAGTAATCGGGTCGAAGATCTCTATACATCTTCGTCGCCCCTGGGTGGATAGAAAATCGAGACTTATGAGCCTCGTCCATCAACACCTGCTGTACTCCGCCCCAGTACGGTACCCACACTCTCCCATGAAGGGTCAACAACCCTCGACTATCATAATCAAATGACGCTACTCGGCCCACTATCCTCTCACACTTCTGTCTCTCCTCCTTGAGGCCCTCAACCTGAGCCTCCCTGATCTGTTCCATCAACGGAGTAATCACTGTCATCCTCAGACATAAGTCTCTGATAGGGGCTGCTGACACCTTGCGGCTTAGGGCGTCGGCCACTACGTTGGCCTTCCCTGGATGGTAAAGGATTTCACAATCATAATCCTTCAGCACATCCAACCACCTCCTCTGTCTCATGTTCAGGTTCGGCTGGTCCATAAGGTACCTCAAACTCTTGTGATCCGTGTAGATGGTACAACGGACCCCATAAAGGTAATGTCTCCAAATCTTGAGGGAAAACACAACCGCCCCCAGCTCTAAATCATGGGTAGGATAGTTAGCCTCGTGAGGCTTCAACTGTCTCAAGGTGTAAGCTATCACATGGCCTCGCTGCATCAATACTGCTCCCATACCTGTGATTGAGGCATCACAGTAGACTACAAAATCCTCTACTCCCTCTGGCAGGGTAAGGATCGGAGCCTCGCACAACCTCCGCCTGAGGGTCTCAAATGCTGCCTGCTGCTCAGGCCCCCAACGAAACACCACCGACTTCTTGGTCAGTCGGGTGAGCGGCACTGCTATCTTGGAGAAATCCTGAATGAATCTCCGGTAATACCCTGCCAACCCTAGGAAGCTCCGAATCTCGGATGGAGACTTCGGGACCTCCCACTACATCACAGCCTCTATCTTGGCCGGATCTACTAAAATGCCTTTCTGGTTGACGAGGTGACCAAGGAACTGCACCTCGCGCAACCAGAACTCGCACTTGGAGAACTTTGCGAAAAGTCTCTCCCTCCTCAAAACTTCTAGCACCTCCCTCAGGTGCTCTTCGTGCTGCTCCTGCGTCTTGGAATACACCAAGATATCATCTATGAATACTATCACAGACCGATCCAGCATCGGCCTGCACACGCGATTCATGAGGTCCATGAACGCGGCTGGAGCATTGGTGAGCCCAAATGGCATCACCACAAACTCATAATGACCATACCTGGTCCTGAAAGCAGTCTTCTGCACATCCTCATCTCTGACTCGCATCTGATGATACCCGGAACGTAAATCGATCTTGGAAAACCAAGACGCTCCCTGAAGATGGTCAAACAAATCATCTATCCTCGGGAGTGGGTAACGGTTCTTCACCGTTACCTTATTCAACTCCCGGTAATCTATTCACATACGGTGCGACCCGTCCTTTTTCTTCACAAACAAAATCGGAGCTCCCCAAGGAGAACTACTCGGTCTGATGAAACCCTTGTCTTGCAGCTCCTGCAACTGCGTAGACAACTCCTGCATCTCAGGGGGGGCTAACCGATACGGGGCCTTAGCTATCGGCGCCGCACCCAGAATCAGATCAATCCCGAACTCTACCTGTCTCTCTGGAGGTATTCCAGGCAAATCCTCTGGGAATACATCAGGGTAGTCTCGCACTACCGGAACATCATCTACTGCCACCTTACCCTTCTCACAGGCATCTACAACATAAGCTATATATCCGGCGCAACCCTGCTGAAAATAGCGCCTCGCTCTCGCGGCTGAACAAAAAGTTGGTCCGCGATGCGGCCTCTCGCCCTGAATCACTAACTCTCCCCCACTGGGAGTGCGAACTCTCACTAGCTGCAGCTCACAATCAATCACCGCCCCATTGGGACTCAACCAATCCATGCCTACTATAACCTTATTCCCTCGCAGGGTAATAGGGACCAAGTCCACCGAAAACTGCTCGTCGAACAACTGAAGAGAACATCCTCTATGCACTCTGGCGACCCTCACGGTCCTGTCATCTGCTATCTCAACCTCTAGTGGGCAATCCAGCTCCCCTGGAGCTCTACTAAATCCCTTGCTAAGCGCTAGCGATACAAACGATCGGGTAGCCCCCGAATCAAATAATATTGTAGCAGAAATGCCGTTCACAGAGAACGACCCTATACAAAACATATAACCATAAGCAATAATCAATCAATCAATAATAATAATATAGAGATGAAGGGAAGATACATACCCGTCACCACATCAGGAGTCGCTCGTGCCTCCTCTGCTGTCATCTGAAAAGCTCTACTCTTCGCCACTGGCGCCTCGGCTCGGCCCTGTCGGCCATCTGTAATCCTCAAAGTAGCACGGGCAGGTGCAGCCACCTTCCTTGCTGCAGCTAAACTCGGGCACTGGGAATTTTTATGTCCCCTCTGATTGCACTGAAAGCAAATCAGATCTGATGCTGCAATAGCGGTAGCAGGGGCCGTACAATCCCTGCTCAAATGCCCAGTCCGACCGCACTTGTAGCAGCCGGAACTCCCTGCCCTGCACACCCCATCGTGCAATCTCCCACACTTGACACATCGACCGTGGCTCTGCTGACTCCTGGATCTGTGATCTGAAACCTTGGGCTTTTTGCCCGAACTACCTGTACCCAAAACCGCCTCCGGTTTCCTCTTCTTCTCCATCTCAAGGTCAATCTCCCTCTCCCGAGCCCTAGCAATCATGTCATCCAGCATTTTAGAGCTGGATCGGCTCACAAACTGGCGGATATCGCTCCGCAACATCTCATGATAACGGGCCTTCTTCATTTCCTCATCGGCTGCATACTGAGGAACGAGAAGAGCCCTCTCCCTGAACTTGGCGGTATTCTCCGCCACAGTCTCTATAGTCTGGGTGAGGTCCTGAAACTCTCTGGCTAACTGTTGCACCTCAATAACCGGTGCAAACTCCGCCCTGAACCTGGTAGAGAAATCATCCCAGGTCATGGCATCTAGCGCTGCATCATCTCCAATGGTATGTCCGACCTCTTCCCACCAATCCCGTTCCCTGTCCTTTAGAAGACAGGACGCCAATCTAAACTTGTCCCCCTCGGGACACCTGCTCGTGTGGAAAGCGTTGGCCACATCCGCCAACCATCTAGTACTCGCTATGGGGTCCCTCGCCCCGTGGTAATCTGGAGCTCCACATGCCCTGAACTCCCTGAAAGTAAGTGTGCGCGACCCCATCATGGCCGCCACCTCGGCACGGAAGGTGCCCAACCTCTCATCCATCAGCACTAGGATACCCTCCTGGATCGAACCGAAGATCACAGGAGTCTGCTCCAGTATGATACGAGTAATCTCTGAAGAAAGAAACTCTCTGGTCTGCTCATCCATACACTCGGCCCCCGAGCCTGATCCTGATCCCTCCCCGGCACCGGTACTGCCGTCTGCTAGCCTCGAACGTAAAACCACCATTCTGAAACACATCATGGCAACATCAGAAAACTGAAATATCTCAAGGCATCATTGATACTACTACTAGCTTCCTGGTCTTGCCTCATCCTTCCTTGATTCGAGTACGGATCCTCTGCTTTCAGTAGTACGGGGCCATACTACCTTCCACATCTATCCGTACTTTCCTCAAGAACTGCCTTGACTCCACCAAGTCACTACTACTACTAGTGATCTCTGCAACTCTCATCCTAGGCTTGCCCTAGGGAAATCTCTGACTCCACTCAAACCAGTCCTCAGCTGCTGAAGGCCTCCTTATAATGCTAATTAGCCATCACCTGAATACCATCACATGTGATGAGGCTCAAATAATCCTTCGAGTAAAAAGCTCGTCCCTACAACGGTTGGACTCAAACAAGAGCTGCGCAATAGGGCCAAACCCAACACTCTGAGATTATTCAACCCTGATCACATGTGACGTGACGTATTCACCTAATGGCTAACTCCCATCACTCAGAGTCCCACAAAGCACAAAGCAAGCAGCATTCGGACACAAGAAACTACTCAAGCAATTATATCCTCATAACGAGAAAATTGTACTAGCATACAATGCTAAACTCATACAATCAGGCAGGCTATCCTTCTGCTGTCTACTCAATACTAGCATGCAATTCTCAATAAGCTGAAACACATATAGCAGGCACATAAGGCATCCTCCTAGATCCTTAGTCCTATTCTAGCATGTTGTTCTACTGAAACTGGAACTAAAACTGAAACTGAAACTTGTATGGGTAATTTGGGAGTACTTACTTGAGCTCGGCTGATCGCATGCACCACACCCTTATCTCGTTTAAAAATTCTTTTCTTTCTAAGTGCTCTTCAAAATTCTTTCGAAAACATTTTCCTTTTGAAAATCTTTTTATCTTTCCCTTAGTTTGAGTTCAGATACACCCGAAAGTGTATCCGAATCCCTCAAACCAAGGCTCTGATACCAACTTGTAACATCCCAAAAATACGACCCAAAAATTTCATTTTTAATATAACCAAAAATCATAAAACTGAGTATCATATAATAAAACCATACGATGCATATCTCAAACCATACTAAAATACTATGAGAAAACCGTGTCACAACTGTATCAAAACATATCTAAGAAAACTGAATCAACTCCCAGGACAAAAACTGAAGCTGTGGTGTGTGCGATGCCATCATCCTGAGCTCTTCCCTTTACTTGCGGAAGTACCTGAAACCAAAAACTGAAACCGTAAGCACGAAGCTTAGTGAGCTCCCCCAAACTACCACATACCACACAATAAAAAATAAAGCACATACTGGGCCTTGCCCACTGCATCGGACCGACGTCTGGAACTAGCTGCATCAGACCGAAGTCCGGAACTAACTGGGACCTTGTCCCTTGCATCGGACCGGAGTCCGAAACTAACTGCATCGGACCGAAGTCCGAAACTGACTGCATCGGACCGAAGTCCGGAACTAGCTGCATCGGACCGAAGTCCGGAACTGACTGGGACCTTGTCCCCTGCATCGGACCGGAGTCCGGAACTAACTGCATCGGACCGAAGTCCGGGACTGTCTGAACATAGCATAACATAAACACGTAATTGCTAACATAACACATATACTGCATCGGGCCGAAGTCCGGAACACATAACACAAAACATGCTTGAATCACAAAGACATCAAGCACTCTAACTACTGCATCAGACTGAAGTCCAGAACTACTGTTAACTAAACGGGCCGGCATTGTGGCCGTAGACCCGTTCCTACTGGAAGGAAACTCACCTCGTGAACTGGCTGCTGCGTGTATGGCTCTGGAAGCTATCTGCTGCTGCTCCGGTATCTCCCCGGCTACAATTCCATAAACACACTTGATCAACTACTAATAACTGAATTGGGGTAAAATGACTCTTTTACCCCTGGTCAAAGTCAACTCTCTCGGTCAAAGTCAACCTACAGTTGACCTGACTCGCCGAGTTGGGCCGCCAACTCGCCGAGTCTCTATTCTCACTTCTCAACCCTACTCGTGGCTACTCGTCGAGTATGTATCAACTCGACGAGTTCCCTTTCGATTCTAAAACTCAGGCCATCTGCATCCGACTCGCCGAGTCGTATGAACAACTCGACGAGTTATTCTTCGAGATAAGAAGATTGCCTTGGACTCGCCGAGTTGTATGAACAACTCGTCGAGTCCCTCCATTACTGAGTCTGACCTCCAACTCACTGAGTCCACTCTACTACTCACTGGTCCCCACTCGGCATCACTCAAAAAGGGGAAAATCGGGGACTCGCTACTCGACTCGCCGAGTCGCTTGCATGCAGCTACTCTAAACTCGATTCTGCTTGAATCCAGCGTATAAAACTTATAGATCTGGGCTCCCTTAGCTCGATTAACACGTAAATATTCTATCTTTACGTGCCCATAAGCATCCATGAAGATTATAAGGCTCAAAAAACATGATAAAGGCTAGATCTAGGGTTCTCATGCAAAGTAACTTCAAAAAGGCAATAGATCTGGGCTCTACAACTCCTAAATGAACAGATCTAGGGATATCTCGACCTATTAAGGCATCCATACAACTATAAGGTTTGGAAAATACATCAAACTAGCCCTAGAAGTGTTCTAATGGAGGTTTTAAGCATAAAACAGAAGGATTCCGAGAAATACCTCAATGAACTCTGATTTTGACCTTGGATCTTTGCTCTACACCTCTTCTCTTTGGACCTTTCTTCTTTTTCTTCTTCAAGCCTTCAAGAATTCACACAAAAACACTTTAATCAATCAAGGGATGGTTTAGGGTTTCTCATAGCTCTCTGAGGGTGAAGGAGGCGAGTTTGGGGCACATAACATTGCTTAAATAGTGAGCAAACCCGGGGATTTAGGGTTTCTTCCTGGCAGGCAGACTCGCCGAGTCCCGAATATGGACTCGCCGAGTTGCCGACTTACACGTGCTTGAAATCCCGTCCCTACTCGACGAGTCGGGCTATAGACTCGCCGAGTCCCTCTTGAAAACTTCTAAATAAATACCATGGAAGCAACATACCAGAGACGGGTCGTTACAAAAAGATTTAAGATGTGTGCTTCCTCCTTACTCCCTGTTCCTCGTTGGGTTGTAGGTCTGGGGTGGAGTCGCACAACTGAACATCCTGCCGACCTCAATTATATACGGCTTGCATACACCGAGTATTAGTGGTTAAACCAAGTATGAGCTCTACCACGAACCTCATAGTAAAACCCTTCATCATATTCCATAGAATAGGAACTAGAGTCAAGAGAACCACTGTGGGTTGAGCTATTATAATGACCACAAATCCGAAATTTGTTGTCATCCCGGTTAAGCCAACATAGTAGCTAGCACCCTCGGTTGGTAAAGGAATCTGAGTCGTAAGAGTCAAGGACATTGACTACGACCATCCATTCACGCTTAATCCCATGAATTGAGCATCTCAGCGAATATCCCGGAACCCTAGAAACTACGATAAGTTAAACTCTAAGAAGAGTGGATGAGGAGATTAAAGTTCCGAGTGATGGAACCCTATACTCACTAGATTTGACCTTGATTGAGAAAACTCAGAACCAACGGAAGAGTAGTTTTTGAAGATGTTTGCACTACTCAGGCACTTCGTCCACCCCGTTACCGACGAGTAGTGCCTAGGACACTCCGCCTTCTTACATGGGAGAAGTCACCGTCGCCCTGTAGACGATGAACCGCATTCTCCGAAGTGAACACTAGAATACCGAGAACCACAGGATAACCTTCGCAGCCATGAATACTTGAATAAAGTGCGAAAGTAGGTTGTGTTAAGCCTTATAACCTAGATCCCGAAGAGATTATAGACTTGACACCAGTCTAGGTGTTAGTCGATGGGTTATATAAGAGCACGCGCTTTCTGCAACTAAAATAAACCAACGCATTGGAGAATAGGGCATGTCTTAGAGATTCATTGGACTACTAGGTGTTCCACAAATACTATCTTGCACAGAAATAGTAGAACCACCTCCCGAGATAGTCCAACACTCGTCTGGTGAAACCCTATCTCCCCGACCCTGAGAGTTTCCGTTAGAAACATCTCAAGATTCGTTAGTGCAAGTTCATTTTGCACAAGATTGAGATAGCCACTCTACAGCAAACAGATACCCGTAGGCATGCAATCCATCGGATGACCTAGAAAACCTCGGAGAGCCAATCAACAGGGAACACGAATCCAAGGACAACCCGAGCTTTCTAAGAAACAACCTGAAGGACTACACTTCCAGTATGAGAGAGAACGTTTGGAACTTCGGATGGCGATCACGCCAGTGATGATCTCGCCATTGAAATACACTATGTTCTAAGTACTGAAAAGCTCTACCCTTCCGAGAGCTTAGGACCATCCGAGATTCTTTTCGGAGATTGGTCCAACCCTCGTCAGACCACTACTACTTTCGGATATTCCACAAGTTTCACCCCAGATCAATCCACTTCTTAGACTTGATAAGTGTTTGCCGACGTCACTCTTTGTATCCCACTCATCTTGATAGAAACCATTGGGAACCCTAACTTCGTAGACGAACCTGTAGGAATCGCTAACTGCACGAGACGGAATCTGCATCCTGTAAGTGAAGGTTCGCTGGAAGGCCAAGCGAAGACCGGAGTTCACTTGGGAGCGTGAGGACCATTCGAATAGGAAGTACCCTCATCTCATTACTTGGTCATTCATACCTACTTCCTTGCCTAAACCTGAATTTCGGTACGAAATTCCCTCTAACGTGGGGATGATGTGACAATCCAAAAATTTCCGTTAGTTTTAACGTCGAAATTAATTACGTCGAAAATTTGTCAAATTTATCTCAAAAATATTTTTGACCGGATTTAAACCCGTTAGAATATTTTAAATAATTTTTGTCTAGCAAACCAAAATTAAGGCGGTATAATTTTAAAATTTGTCGTGATTCATAATAGTTGTGAAAAACCCCGTTCGCAGTTGGTGTCAGGTGAACCCCAGCCAGGCAATAAAGTCCACCCTATATAAGGGTGGAGTGGGTTTCATTCCCACCTTTTTCCCACCTTAGACTCTCTCTCTCTCTCTAATTTCTCTCTCTACAAACGGGTTTTGGTCAAAAATCGCCCCTTCAAGCTTCAAATCGGTAAGTTAACCTTCCTAGCTCGTTGTTTATCTTATCTAGCTTGCAAATTTGTGGCTTAATCATCCAAAAACCCCCAAGAACATGAGTTTACGGTCTTGGGAGCCTGCCAAAACCGTAAGACACTTTGAAGAGGGTTTTAATGCTCAAAAACCCTTCCAAACCACTTCTAATGCTTAGCAATGACTTAGAGGCTTGCCCAAAAGGACTTAGAACACCAAAAACTTGCATTTTGAGGAGTAAACATGAGTTTACGGTCTAAGAACATCCTTAGACCGTAAACCCATATGCATGAACCATAAACACCTTTTAAGGTGTTAAACTACCCCCTCAAACACCTCCAAAAGCTTCCACGAGTGCCTAGAGCCTTGTAATCCTTCGTTTGATACACCAAAACATAGGATTCATGGACAAAATGAGTTTACTACCGTAAACTCATGTGTTTAAGGTAGTAAACTCCCCAAGAACATCTTCTTAGACCATAAACACCTTTCCAAGGTGTTTAAGTGCCCTAAACACCTTCCTAAGCTCCTAAAAGTGACTAGAACCTTACATACATGAGTTAGAACCACCAAAAAACAAAAGAAATGTCCAAGCATGAGTTTACGACCGTAAACTCATGTGTTTATGGTTGTAAAATCCTCAAGGAGTGTCAATGGACCGTAAACTCCTTAAATGGTCCATTTGTTGCCTTAAACCCATTCATATGCCTTATAATTGAACCTAGCCTAATTCCACAAGAGTTATAAGACCTTAATGCATCAAAGAACACACCATCCATGAGTTTACGGCCGTAAACTCATGGGGATAAGGTCTTAGGACGGTAAACTCTATAAAGAGTTTACTCTTGAAGAGTAAACTCCCTAACTAGGCCATACACACCTTTAGATGTTACCCGGGACACTCCTAGCACTTGACCAAAGTGTTTTCCGCATTTTAGGATGCGTATACGTGTTTAATTAGTATTATATTTACTAATTGTATGTAAACATATGTCATCATATGTTAATAGGTCACTAAGTGTGTTCAAGCCTTTACTTGACACTGAGCACCCAACCGGCACTTTCGTTCGATCCACTAACAACAAGTGAGTTCATACCCCTGAATTAACCTTTTAAATGTTTTTACATGCTTTTATGGGGGGGGGGGGGGAATACAAGTTAAAACATGCTGGTTATCATATCAATCACATGTGATTGATAACCCGCATGCACAAGGATTTATTACACTGTCAGCTGTTTTACCAAGTATGATACTATAAATGGTTTTCCAAAACGTTTTTACTTGTTTAAATCTTTTCTCAAATTATCTCTCGTGCTGTATGTTTTACTTCAAAACTAGTTATAGTAGTATTTTAAACAAAGGTTTTCTTTTCTATATTGTTTTATCAAAGTTTCATTCAAAACTTGTTTATGAAAGATTTTCAAGGGTTTCTAAAGGTTTTCAAACTTATTTTACAAAAGAATACCAAGTCATGATTTTCTTAAGTGTAAAGGTTTTCCAAAGTTTTCATCAAAGTTTTCTTCCATGTTTTTATACTTCTACTTCGTTAGATACTACTACTTTGGTATGCCTCCACTTAGTTAAACACTTCTACTTTGTTAATGCTCCTACTTAGTTAAACGCTTCTACTTTGTTAACACTTCTACTTAGTTAAACGCTTCTACTTTGTTAACGCTTCTACTTCGTGAAACGCTTCTACTTAGTTAAATGTTTCTACTTTGTTAACACTTCTACTTCGTGAAACGCTTCTACTTGCTAACGTTTCTACTTCGTGATACGCTTCTACTTGTTAACGCTTCTACTTCGTGATACGCTTCTATTTGTTAACGCTTTTACTTCGTGAAACATTTCTACTTCGTTAAACACTTCTACTTAGTTAAATGTTTCTACTTAGTTAAATGTATGCATGTACTTGTATAGTTGTATAAATAATGTTTAAAGGACTTAGGAAGGCTAGTTCCCCTATTTCCTTTTCCTCGTTGGGATGTGGTCTGGTGGGTATCGGATATCCGTCCGAAGGTCGTTTAAACATTAATTATATATTATGTATACATGTATAGACATATAGGTTTACATCGATCAGTTCAGTTATGAGTCTCTACCGTCAGTCCAACACTTACATCAAAATTCACTATTCGAGATGCATCTTCAAGACACAGATCTCCCCGTCGTCGAGTTGGTAACCAGAGTCTCCTGTAGGGAGAGCGGGCATTGTGTGTATAGATCTATATGGGATTGACACCCCCGCACCCTGACTGCTAGCTACAGTCCACGGCCTACCAAGCCAAGGGGTGACAAATGTCACATTTACACCGACGCTTGCAGGGTGTCAAGTACTCTAGTGTCGATTAGTATGGTTACGAGTATCTCCGTGTTTACCTTATAATTCATGGCCTTAAGGTAACGATGTTTAACACTGTATGCTGGAAACACACTCTTAGAATTAAACTTAGTTTTAGACCTTGCTAGCTGTATCTTTCATTTGATACTGTCTGGGGTCTGTGTTTCTCTGATTTAGACCTTGCTAGCTGTATCTTTCATTTGATACTGTCTGGGGTCTGTGTTTCTTTGTTTTAGACCTTGCTAGCCGTTTCGTACATTTGATACCGTCTGGGGTCTGTGTCTCCTTTTGTTAGACTGAGCCAGGCGTGTCGTTCACTCGATACTCTCCTGGAGTCTATGATTTCTTTGTCTTAGTCAGTAGTATTTTCTGATGAGGCATATGTTATTTTCCCTTGTATTTTACTAGTGATATTCTCCTACTTTCTTTAAAGTCAAATACCGCATTTTGGGTAATGATAGTATTTCAGGGAAATTCTCTTTAAAACATAACACTGTCGGGTCTTGGTAGAAGACTGCTTTTATTTAGAAAATATAGGATTTTCTGGAAAGGACTCTAATACACCGTTGATTCTAAACTACTACTTTTAAAAATTTATTTGAATAAAATGACACTAAATACTTATGAACTCACCAGCATTTGTAAAAATGCTGATACTCGTTTTCAAATAACTTGTATTCTCAGGTCAGCAATAGACAGGTACATTCCAGGAGCTTTTGGTAAAGATAGTTTAGTACCAAGCTGCACCTATATTATTATTTGTATTACTTTAATGTCTCTATGAAATGTAAACCATGTAAAACTATTACTATTAATGCAATGGTTGTGGTACTTTGATTACTATACTGCATATGTTGTGATACTTGACATGACGTCATCCACCCCAGAACATTTCCGTCATTCCGGTTTTGGAAGAAAGGAAGAACGAAGCTAAAAGATCAAAATGTGGATCACATTCTGATGATTCACCACGTCGTGGTGACTCTACCACATCGTGATCATGAGAGGACTGAAAATTTTCACTATTAAATCTGTATCAGCCTCCTTTTCCGTTCCCTTCTCGAGCCCTTAAGCATTCTCTGGAGCCTGAACAAAAGAAGTTTATGGAACCAGTGCTCTCACTCTCGATAAATGCTCCATTTTTGAAGTCAATGGCTAAACTTCCAAAGTTTGAAAAAGATGTTATGATTAATAGGAAGGAGTTGAAAAAAGATTCAACCATTATGTTATATGAGTTATGTTCAGCTACGGTCATCAATGGGAGATCCGGTCCAACTAACTTTGCCTTGTGAATTTGGCAATTCTACTTCTATAAATGTTTTAGCCGATTCAGTAGCAAACATTAATCTTATGCCATATTCTTTCTACAAGAAGCCCACTCTACCAAGGCTCCAATACACGAACATGACACTTAGAATAGTAGATCACACAATCATTAACCCACTTGGAATTATTGAATACTTGTTGGTAAAGGTGCGAAATTTTGTTTTTCAAGTTGATTTTGTGGTATTGGATATGAAAGAAGATGAAGATTTTCCTATAATTCTAGGAAGACTATTCTTGAGTACTGCTAGAGCTCCTTTTGATATCCACGACTCAAAGCTCATACTTCGTGTAGAAGATGAGGAAGTTACTTTAGAAATGAGTCCAAAAGTGAGTCACGAAAAGCCAAGAGATGAAGTGTCAAAAATGGAGGATATGGAAGAAGATCTTGATGAGCTAGTTGAAATTGAAAAGATGATGGAATAGGAATTAAAATTTTAGTGGAAGCCTAATGTTGCAAATATCAAATTTTCTATACCAAGAGCCTTAATTCCTATGACATTTGAGGTGATCGCGTTCACTACACCTAAGGTTCAAGTGGAAGAGGCAAGTGATGAAGTGAAAGATGATTTATATGAAGAAGTTGAGATAATTGATGAAGATATGGGTGGGGAATTAGAGGAGTCAACAATGGTCAATATGGAGTTAGATGAGAAGAAGAGTACAAAGCTGAAAGGAAAGAACAAAGGGGTGAAGCGTAAACATAACGAAAGCGCTACTCAAAAGAATAAGGAAAATTCAAAGAAAGAATGCATAAGAAGGATTCAAGCATTCAATCACAAGTGGAAATAGAAAAGGGAGATCCCACTCCCAAACGCAACAACGTAGAGTGGGAAGGAGTCCGGCTCACGACTCCTCAAAAACAAGTGCTTTTCGGGAGGCAACCCGATTTTTCAGAGTTTGTATTTTCTTTTCCTTTTGATTTCTTTTTATTTTTTATTTTTACTTTTTAGTTTTATTTTTATTTTAACCAAATGATCATGTGTTTCTCTTGTCTTTTGATCCTATTTTGTAGTGTAGTAAGAAAGTGAAGCGGTGAAGGAGCTTAATTGATAAATAAGCCGTGAGATTTTTAGAAGACTATAATTGAAGACCATGTTTTTGAACAAGTGAGGGGTTCCCACTTGACGAAGAGAAGAGATTTCAATAAAATTACAAAGAGAAAAGGTCGGGAATATCCTAAGCCATTGAGAAGAAAAGGTGCATTCTTTTGACTCTTGAAGATATTATGAGAAGAAACCACGACATGGCATCTCTAGACCATGTCGTGGCATTCATTATGTTCTCGAATGAATCGCATCCGACCTGTCAACATGACGTGGCATCACTAGACCACGACGTGGCAGTCTTATATTTCACGATCATGAAGACTTCTAAACTCGACACCACGACGTGGCATTGCTTTCCTAAATCGTGGTTGAGGATCAGTAAACTTTTTGAAGAATGATTCTTTGATTTATCTTGATCTGGCACATTTACATTCATAAGAAGAAGGTCCAAAAGTATTGTTTCCAGCCATTATACAAGAATTCCAAGCTTTACCAAACAAGTTTCAAAATTCGATCTCGCCACTACTATCCCAGGAGAGTCTATTCCAATTTTTCCTCTTTATTTTTATGTTCTTTAATTATTTTAAATATGTAATGAGGACATTGCATCATTTAAGTGTGGGGTAGGAGGTTGAATTTAGGAATGCAAGCATATTGATTAAAAAATTAAAAAAAATGACTAGGATAAAAAGTTATTAGAAAGATTTGAAATAATAGTCAAAAAATTAAATCTAGTTAAAAAAATGTTGTATTGAGATCTAGGTTGCTAGCATTGTGTGGGACGATCTTATGCGAGTTTCAATCTTTATTTGAGCCAATATATTTTCTAGTGTATTTGTGGCTTCCTTGTCCTAGTGAAATCATGGAACAAAAACACGACATTGCTTAGTTTGAGTGACACAATATGTTTAGCATCATGTACCAGAAATGTATCCATGTGAGCATATGTAGTCATTACACTTTAGACTAATACCTTTAACCAATAAGAGTTGAAGTTATGTTCCCTTGCTTAAGCATATGTTTTTAGGATTTTTTTAGTTTTTAGTGAAAAAAGTGAGAGAAGAAAAAAATAGAAAAAAAAAAGTTGCAAAAGTTTGAGAATAAGAGTCTACAAAGCTATGAAGATCAAGAAATATCATGAAGAAATGTTCAAAAATTGAAGACTCAAGAGTAAGGCAATTTTCCAAATTGTTTATTGTAATTTTTATTTCTTGGTTATTTTTTCATATGTATGCTTGGGGGCTTAACCAAAAATTACATTGATGTTAAGAAAGATTTTGAGGATATATTCGGAGGGATGCATAAAATGAGTTTCGTTCAAAAGAAGTATAGATGTGTTTATGAAGATTTTAAGTATTTAGGATTGGGGAAGCTTTTAGATAAATTCAGACACAAATACATGCATTGTAGTCTTTGAGTAATGGAGAGGCTCAAAATGGATTGTCTTGTGCGATGTTGGTAGCTAAGGTTTTAATGTGTCCACATTTAACTACATATGTCTAATACTTTTTGCTACAATTATGATTATTCTAGGACAAAAGGTACTTATTATGTTTGAAATATGTTTTGTAGCAACAAAGACATGCTCAAGACAAAAAGGAAGCAAATGAGGAGTTGGAAGCAGGAAAACAGAAAAAGAAGACTTGAGACTGAAGACCACGTTGTGGTGATCCTTCAAAACGATGTGGTGAAAGGAAGATTCTTCACCAATCATCTGACTTGGAGAAATATGGGATATACGCAATGACCACGACTTGGTGAACCGATACATGGAAATTATAAATACCCAAACATTAGGTCGAATGTAGAGGCCTCCAACAAGTTTTCTGAGGATAATTGTGACTAAATACCTTTAGAAACTCAGAAGAAGATCGACAATCAAGTAGAGCTCAAAAATTGAATAAGAATTAGAAGATTTCTACATTGATCCATTCGGTTGGCTAATCATTACTTATGTCTAGCTTAATTTATATGGATTTGGTGTGTTTTTCTGGTACAACGATAGGCTCAAAACCTTTTACTTTTGTTTGGTGAAGATGAACCTAATCCATATGTGTCGGTTCCGATTATTGAAAGCTTATTATTGATTTTACTTATGTTTGATAATCCAAAACTTAGCATGTTTTAGTTGTAGTTTATATTGCTTATAAATCAGATTTTGTGTGATAATTGATCTTTGTAATTGCATGAATTTGTCTCATATTGTTTATGATCATTCAATAATTAGAGTTAGGATTAATCACATCTTATATTGAGTAATTAAAGCTAGTAACTATAACTGTGTTAGATAGCATAATTAATCTTAATTTTTGCTTGGTTGCTTAACTTGATAATAGGAAAGTAACTTTTATCATTCATAGTCCAATTTGTACTTATTATTGATTTAGTGTTTAACTTGTGCATGATCATTGCATGGTAATTCATAAATTTTTAAGTCTAGATATTTGATCATAATAGCTAGTTTGAGATTGGATTCACACGGGTGTTCCTCCAATTCACTCAAACCAAGGCTCTGATACTAACTTGTAACATCCCAAAAATTATAGCAAATTTAAACTTTAAAAAACGACGCGTAGTCATAAAATGTTCAAAAAAATCATTGTTTCCAAATTGTTTATCCATATCATAGTATCCCAAAATGATAAATCCATAAACAGAGGATGTGTATGGTCACGCCTTCGCCTTCCCACGATCATCAAAAGTACCTGAAACAACAACTAAAAACCATAAGCCAAAGCTTATTGAGTTCCCTCAAAGTGCCAACACACAAACAGATAACATATACAATCCAATCAACCATCAGGTTGGCATACCCCAGACCCAGTCAACCTCCTTGTCCAGTTATCCTCGGGATGGAATACCCTAGGTTGGAATGTCAATATATAACAGGTCCACTCATTCATCGTAGTGGAATAACCTCAAGCCCTCAGTACGAGTTTGGCATGCCAACCGGCCCTTAGCTCGTATCTGGAATGCTTCTAAGCCCTTAGTATGAGTCTGGTATGCCAACCAAACCTCAGATCATATCTATAATGCTCCTGAGCCCTTAGTATGAGTATGGCATGCCAAACAGACCTCAGCTCATATTTGGATTGCTCCTGGGTTTGTTGGATACAACACAAAGCAGTACAACCTCAACCCAACACAATATGTCGACATATAACAGATAACAAACACAAGCAACAAATAGATAATCATGTAGATAGAAATAACAAGTAGTCCTACAGATCTACCAGTTTATGCATATCACCAACTAACATATAATCATGCAGATTTATCCCATACTCAGCATATCAATGTATAGTAGGATATCAATCAAATGGGCATGCCTTGGTGCCTTTGAACCTTAAGTAGTGAGATAAACTCACCTCATAGTCTGAGCAATAGCTGATGAGGTCCCGAATCTGAATCTCAGCTCTAACCGACACCTATTAGTCTGAGCAATTCTCAAACACCATTTAGAATACCCAAAATACCCCTTGGTCAAACTTGGTCAAAGTCAACTGAGTCAACCCAACCAAGTCAACACAGAATGTGTACGTGGGGTGTACTTTAAAGGTACGCGGGCTATACTTGAGCATTGACCACTATTGAGGAGGCTGACCACGTACGCGCTGTGTACTCAGATTACGCAGGGCGTACAGCCAGTCTTCCCAAAAAACACATTAAGAGCTTAATGCCTTAAGCTCTTACGTCCTACTTCCAGATCTAGGTCCAAATCATTCTCAAGAGTCATAAAATTTCCAACTTTATGACTTTGGATGTCCATTAAGTGTTTAACTTAACATTTTAATTGTCACACCCCCAAACCGGAACAACGGAAACGTTCGGGGGTAGATGACATCATATGTAGTATCACAACAGTTGCATCATAGTAATCACAGTAAACATAACCATTACATTGAATATATAAAAAAGTATTTACATCTGCTTGATTCATATTTATATACATCAAAAGAAGCAAAATAAAGACGAGACTCTATACTCTTCGTCTTCTCAAAAGTCTGTCGAGGTACCTGACTACTGATTTCCTGAGAATACAAGCGGTTTTGAAAAGAGAGTATCATCATAAAAGCTGGTGAGTTCATAAGCATGTTTTTGTAATGAAAACCTGTCATTGAATCTATAAAATGTTTGTATATCTGGTTACCAGCAGCTATATTGTATAATGATGTTTTGAATGAAAAACCCTTTGTAGGAAAACCCTAGCTATCGCCAGTGATGTATAAAATGTTTTGTTTGAAAACCCTGGTTACCGCCAGTATGTATAGTAGTTTCATTACTTAAAATAAAACTATGAGTTGAAATCCCTAAAATCCTCCAGTTGTATTATGAACTAGTTTTATTAATGAAAATAAAACTAAAGAAGAATGAAGTCCCATAAACAATAAGTTTAGTTTATACTATTGTGATTCGTATAACCAAGGTTGATATGACCTAGTGACCTTTACAACGTTCTTCAAGTGTCGGATATATGACATTTGTCACCCCATGCATGTCTCCCTAACTGTAGCTAGCAGTTCAGGTGTGGGATAGTCACTCCCGAATAGATCTATTCACAAATCTCACGTTCTCCCTCCAGGAGACTCTGGTTATACTATCATAAGATTTAACATGTACTCCGAAGGGTACAGTTGAAGAGATGTCTCACAATCCTGTATTAACTAGTTAACGTAAAATTTTGTATGATTCTCTTGTATCCGAAACTGTTTGTATACCTTATAGAGTAATAATAATTATACTTAAATAATTATTTAATGTTGTACTCTTGAAACCGAATTTGGAGTAATGTATATTGTTAACAAAATTTGTCATAGTTTATATGTGTTTGCAATGTATAACTCTGAATTCATAAAACGGTGTATTGAAATCCCAAACTATACCTACTATAGTTTGCATGTATATTGTGTACTTGGTTCGTGTATTAATCTGAAAACTATGCAATTATGGATGTACGTTGAAAATGTCCCTTATGATCAACATGTTACAAAATGGATAAAATTTTCTAAATATTTTATAAAACATGGAAATCTTTTGGTTGTATCAATTGCATAAGTTTTAAACCTGTTAAAATTCTTTTGTATAAGTTCACAAAATCATTTATGTTTGGCTTGTATTCCCCCTGGAAACGTGAAGATGGTAAAAGCATAGGGGTATGAACTCACTGTTAGTTGCGTGAATAGTCGGAAAGTGAAACTGGAAGTGAAGACCCTTGGTTAGATGACGGTACTTAACGGGATCCTAATAAACAATTAAATACATAATTGTATTTTATTAGCGAAACCATTATTTATAGTGTTAGAAAAACACTTGTTTTCGGTTTAGGAATGTTACCGGGACTCGATTGAATCAGGGAAAGTGGGTTTTCAGCCAAGTTCACCACTTAAGAAGGGTTTGCGGACGTGAAGGGATTACGGCCGTAAACGGTTCTCGGCCGTGAACAGCCCCTTGAAGGGTTTACGGCCGTGAACGGTGTTCTTGAAGGAACATTGAATCCTTGAAGGGTTTATGGTCGGAAACGGTTTGCAACCTTAGAAGATTTGAAGATTTTAAGGGTGTATGGCCGTCAACTCAAGAACAATGATGTTGGATTCGATGAAAAACGCGTTTTAGATGCTCCAAAACAACCTCCAAAGGTGATTCTTGATGATTTTTAGAAGAAAAGAGGGTGTTTTGGTGTTTACGGTCGAGAGGTTAGAGAGAGAGAGGGAGAGTTTTCGGCCAGAAAAGTTCAAATGAAGGTGGGAGTCCCATATTTACAAGTTGGGTGTATGGTGGTGGTGGGGTCCACCTGTCGCTGATCGTAAACGGGTTTACGGCCGTGAACATCACTCAGGCCGAAAACTATTGATTTTTCAAAGGAAACTCGGGTTTTTTGTGTGATTTTGGTTCTGACTCATATATATAAAATTCAATTATATAACTAAATGATTTTCCAAACCAAAGGGATTTGACGGAATTAAATAAAATCCAAATGTTATTAACGGAATCGGGCTAACATTGATGGAAAAAGATTCAGGTTGTCACATTAATACACTAATACCTTCTAAAGAATGCATGGAGCAAAACCAACCATTAAGACCCCATTTTTATGACTCAAGACCCTTCCTAAGGTCTGAAAGGACGGCTTAATGGGTCAAGAACATGGCATGCTTAAGAATCACCATTTTGGCACCAAAAAGTGTCTTAAAAGAACAAAAGTGTAGATCTACAAGATGGAGTGGCAATGTTGCAAGCATTATACCTCCTTGAGGTTGCAAACAAGAATGAAATTTCAAATCCAAAGTGCTCTCAATCTCCAAGTTCTCCTCACCACCTTCTTCTTTCACCAAGAACACTTTTAAACACTCTAAAGGATCCAAAATGATCTCTTTCTCTTAGGGTTTTCTTGGGGACCGATTTCACAAAAAGGGGTTGAATAAGAATGAGATGTGAGGCGATAATGATGCTTAAATATTAGCCAAACCCTAAAAATTAGGGTTTGCATGATCCTCACATACGCCCTGTATACAAGGTGTATGCCCAGCGTACTAAGGCGCGCCCTAGTACGCTTAGCATACTCACGTATGCTCAGTGTACTCCCAAGGTCCAAAATTACCAAAATGCCACAACAGGCCCCTTTTGCACTCTTTCTTTTACTTAGGGAACAATATGCATTAAATCTCAATATAAGGGTTAACAATGAAAGTGCCTTTATCATCTTTTATTGTATACAAAAACATAGGCTCCATTTTATAATCTCCCCCTGTAAAGCTGTAAAAAAATGAAGAAATTGTTAGTTGATTCGATATAATACATGAAACGAAACAAAGGTTAAAAAACCACCAAACCGATAGACCCTTCATACAAAAAGACGATTGATCAAACGTGATATGGAGGAAGTATCGATATCGTTTTTTTCATGAATTTGAGGGGAGATAGATCAATCTAATATGAAGGAAATCTGTGCAAGCCACCAAATATTTCATCAAGAAGTCCATTGTCGACTTCTTCAACCTATGTTTCACCCTCTTTCTTATCCAATTGTTGGATTCAACCTAAGTGAAGACATTCAATAGGCAACATAGATTGTTTTATAAATACATATGTGATTGTTTTCTGTTAACGAAATTTGAAGTTCATGGGTGTGTGAACGTAATCCCCAAATAAGGTGAACGGATAGTTGATTAAGAACAAAGAAGGTGGATACATAGGGTTTTTAGAGGTATTTTATACTTGACCCCAAATCCAGAACGAACATGGGTGGTATGCCAATTTGATAACGGTGGAGCTCTTCTCGATGTTTGTGTAGAAGATGAAACATATCTTTGAGTCGGTCTTCTTCTGACACTCTCTTCAATCTGAAAGTGGCAATGGGGATAACTTTTGTAATTGGAAATCAACAGAAGAACACGTAGCAATTGATGGCAGAGGAGCCGATGGCTCACACGATTTTAGCCAGAAGCCGATGAACAATAACCGACCGGCTCTAGGTTACTATTCACAAACCTACCCAAAATTAATATCTACATAAACTTTTCAAAATCATTCTATTCAAACAAAACTTATTATCATATATACATACATATATATATATATATATATATATATATATATATATATATATATATATAGAGAGAGAGAGAGAGAGAGAGAGAGAGGTTCAAATGTTTCTGGCAATTATTGTGTGCATAAATGCACCAATAGGAATTTAGGAATAATTAAATAATTAAAAATTGTAATAAGGGTAATTATGTAACTTTAGCATGATAATTAAAATAAAATCCCTTAATTAATGGAATTACCATAAAAATCTGTTTGACCAGTTATTTAACCCTAGCCTCTCATTGTCGACGATGTGAATTGGGGGAAAAGGACTTCAATCCTCGTCTGATCGAGAAAGAGAAGATGAACGAAGGCAACAAGGCTGCTCAGGCAGCTCTACGCTTCTTCTTCCTCAGAAAGGATATGCAAAATTTGTTCCTTTTCTACTCCAATCGTGAGGTGCGAATCGGAGGATATTAGCGACTTCAAGTTAGTGTTTTGTATATTGAGTTCGACTAGAAGAAAAGAAAACGAAAAAGAACTCGATCGAAATAAGGGAAAAACAAACGAAATGCAATAATAGGGATGGATCAATGATGGATGCCCACTGCGAATAGGGAGTAAGAAAGTGGTGGTCCGATGGGAGGAATTGACGGCAGTAGCAGCTCACATGGGGCATTTTCGTTGCTCTATCGAATGGGAGAAAGGAAGGTTATCTCGAGTTCTTGATTGATTGAAGAGGGAAGATAGAGGGAAGATATCTGAGCCAGAGTAGAAAGAACGAAGGCAACAGGACAGTCATCGACCATGGCAGTCGTTTGGGTGGCTCCTCTTCCACATAAAATATGAACTGGATCAGCAACACATAACCTTATTCCTTCATTTTTTGTGATTCTTGACAGAATCGATATACCTAAGTGGTTGTTTGGGCTTTAGTGTTTGACAAGTGTAAATGGAGCAGCCTATCTCCTGTGAACCATTTTGAGTTTCTTTTTCATTGTTGGCGGTGGGAAAACGAAGGGACAAAAATAGCAGCGACTGGCGACGATGGAGGAGGTGTTCAAGGTGGCCAATAGGTAAGTGGAATGGGGGCTGCTCCAACAGCCTCCCTGTTGCTTCTATTTAATTTCTTTTTACTGAAATCAATGGAGTTTTGGTGGGTTTTGGGTTTGATTTTTGATAGGAAATGAACAAGGGAAAACGAAATGTGATGAGGCTGCTTCTTTTTTACAGGAAAATGAAAGAATGAAAGAATGGTTTTTATGATCAAATGCAGATTTTTATAGATCAATTTGGTAATGAGTTGGGTTTTTGTAAATTTTTAATTTTTTTCAAAAATTCGAGACACCATTGTTTGATGGCAGAGAACCTGTAGCTGGAAGTATTGATGATTCAATCTATGTTTATGATGTTTATGATTCAATCTTATTAACCATCGATGGTTAGAAGAATGGTATGCATCTTATTTGATAGGCTCTCTTCCTGAGACCTTGTTTACCTTTTTATAATATTTTTGTTTATTTCATTATACTGTAAGCTGCTATTAAGTTCAAATTCTTTAAGAATATTCAAAACCATTCTGCAAGAATGGTTTATTCTGTAAGAATACTATTGTTGTATTCTGATAGAATTGTAGTTAATCAGTTATATGTTTAATGTGCAGTTGTTACAAGTTTATCACTAAAAAATATTTGGCAACGAAATAGTGATAGAAATGGCTTGAAGAATGGCTTGAAGACCTGATGGAAAAGACTCCTTGTATAAAGTCATTCCCATGCAATACAATTCTGACAGAATGACAATCTCAAAAAATGTCAATCTCATAGAATGTTAGCATATTTTGAAGTGACTTAGAGGTTAAACATACACAATACATCTAGAAACGAAACAAGAAAGTGAATGAGGATTATTTCAAGAATGCCGATATTTTTTTTTTGCAAGAGATTTCAAGAATGAATGTAGTTTATGTTCATAGTTGTATTCTTTAAGAATGAATGTAATTACTTATTCTAAACTATAAAAATTCGTCTTATATAAAAGTTGTATTCATTAAAAGTTATTGGTCCTGATAATATGTGTTTATGATATTATGTTCATAGTTGTACCATTCTGTCAGAATTACAGAATATCATTCTAACAAAATAACATTCTGATAGAATAAAATTGGTTTATGTTTACAAATCACGTTTGAAATTGAATTAATTTGAAAAAAAAATCAGATTTTTTAAATCAAAATCATTAATTATCCCATAAATCTCGATTTTTCCTTTTTTAATTTTGTCTCAATTGACTAAAATGTCTTTATACTGAAATTTGTGTGATTATGTGGTACATATTACCCTATTGTACTATCATAGACCCTCAAATCATGACATTTGATTCTATTCCATCCGATGATTCAGATCTGTGCATTCTGACACACAATAGTTACTAGAAACAAAATAACTTAAGCCAATATATATATATATATATATATATATATATATATATATATATATATATATACATATATATATTAGTGTTTAGTCAAATTAAAACAAATCAAATCAATATAAAATTAATTAAATTTCCAAATGGTATTTATCTCATTTCTCAAGAAGCTAACAAGTGTAAATGGTACATAACATTCTCTTAATGATATATCAGCTAGTCGCATGGATCTAGACCAAAAATTAACGTGATTCACTATATAATTAACAGGAACGTTCCTCCATTCTCTTAATGATATATCAGGTAGTGGCATGGATCTAGACCAAAAATCAACGTGGTTCACTATATAATTAACAACAGCGTTCCTCTGCCAACAATGGTTTCTTACAGTAATAGTCATCAAAGTTTACTCAGGAATTCACAGAGTTTCATCATTTTCTTACAATACCGGTCAAAGGTGGAAAACAAAATATTAGCAATGATTTCTTAATATTTACAACTATATATATATATATATATATATATATATATATATATATATATATATATATATATATATATATATATATATATATATGGGTTTTGGGGGTTCTTTTAATTTTTTTAAAGAAAAGTCAAAGTAGGTGAAAAGTGAAAGAGAGTGAAAAAAGAGATAACAATGGGTCGTAAATAAAAGGGATATATACAGTAAAGTCTCAATATTTTCATCGATTTGACAAGAAAGTCCTAAACTTTATTTTTTTTTACCGTAAAATTCATAATACCGGCAGTTTTTGACACTTTTACCCTTTTTTCTCGATTAGCCGGTAATTAGGACTTTTTTGTCAAAAAAATAAAGTTTAGGACTTTCTTGTCAAATCGTCAATTAGGACTTTACTGTCAAAAAAAATAAAGTTTAGGACTTTTTTTGTCAAATCGTTGAAAATATTGGGACTTTAGTGTATATATAATTTTTTTGGTTAGAAATTTAATGGTATGATACTCTTTAAGCATAAGAGTTATTGAAACATTCACTAATCTGCTAGATCCTATTGAAATCCTTAACGTTTGCTTCTTGTTAAATCGTTTTTTAATCTCAACAAACTGACATTGAAAAAAATTGAGATAATCAAGAAAGAAAGAAAGAAAGAACCAGGGTTGTGTTGGCTTTTTGCACCCAAGAAACCGAAAAAAACGAAATTGTCCTTATTTCCCTTCTCCACATTCACACCCTTTTGACTAGGCATGTGTTGTTTGTGTTTGCATAAAGTCAGGGCAATTTCGTTTTTTTAGGTTTCTAATTTCTCCATTTTTTAGACTGAAAAAAGCCAACACAACCCTGGTTCTTTCTTTCTTTCTTGATTATATCATTTTTTTTCAATGTCGGTTTGTTGAGATTAAAAAAACGATTTAACAAGAAGCAAACGTAAAGGATTTCAATAGGATCTAACTGATTAGAGAAGGTTTCAATAAGTCTTATGCTTAAAGAGTATCATACCATTAAATTTTTAACCAAAACAATTATATATACACTAAAATCCCAATATTTTCAACATTTGACAGAAAAAGTCATAAACTTTATTTTTTTGACAAGAAAGTCCTAATTGACGATTTGACAAGAAAGTCCTAAACTTTATTTTGTTGACAAAAAAGTCCTAATTACCGGCTAACCGGGAAAAAAGGGTAAAAGTGTCAAAAACTGCCAGTAATTTGGACTTTACGGTCAAAAAATAAAGTTTAGGACTTTCTTGTCAAATCGATGAAAATATTGGGAAAAATTCAAAAATCTTGAGATGATGACTACGATGACCAAGTGGGGACATTATCTTCTATTTAATAGAAAAATTATACTATAAAATACAAGGTGAGACCCTTTGCAAATGAGTCCATGCACCCCACATCTTTTATGTTACCTCCGCGAGACCACCATACCAAGGCAAAAATATGATTGTCGATGGCACATAAAGACAATGTTATGTGTTTTTGATTTATGTTCATCAATGTTATTTAAGTATAATAGGATTACTTTGTTGACCAAAAGTGATATTGATAAATATTAAACAAGTAAGGAAGGTGTGGAGTAAACAGTTGTTTAAATTTGATCGAGTATCAAAGTACAGTGTCATTTAGGAGCGAAGCCCCTGAACGAATGGGGGTCCGGGGGCAGCGTCCCTGGGAGCGGGGTGCAAGGGGCGGCAGCCCCTAGCGGGGTCCAAGGGGCAGAGGTTTTGTGACCTTTTTTTATGACTTTTATTCAAAATAGCCATTTTTATGACCGTTTTTGTGGTTTTGTGATAGTTTTAAACTGTCATATGAATGTTTTTAGTCAAGGATCTAAAAGTTAGTTTTTGGCCTCTTTTTTCTTGTACTCACAAAATTATACACTCTCATTCTCTTTCTTTCTCTCTAAATTTTTTGAGTCTTATCCAATTAGGGATTTGGGAGTACCACCCAAATACTTCGATTTGATAGTGATAATCACGATTCTCAGATTTCCAAGTGTCATTAAATCCATTTTTCTAACACTATGTTTAGTGTTTGTCTTCTCAAGAAGCTAACAGGTGTAAACGGTGCATAAGAAACACTTCTCATTCCCATGTAATCATGATGATCGGCTGCGAAAAGGAAAACGGGTTAAATGTCATGAATTCATAGTATCTTACATAATCACTAAAAATCCGCTTTTAAAGTAAAACCATAAAATTATGCAAACTTAAAGAGTTTTTGTATGATATTTTCTATTTTTATTCACTAGATCCGTTAGTTTTATCATTTTTTAACTTAAGCATATAGTTTTCTTTTCTATCACATGTTCAACACCAGATGACCAACTTATTATCTAGTTATAGAGGGTGTTTGTATGTTTATCTAAAAACTCATTATTAACTTATTAACTTCTTAAAAAGTCAATAAGTTAAAAATAAGTGTTTTGATACCTAATAAAAACTTTTATAACTCATTTCTGTTTAGCCTTTGTAAATGAGTCTTTCAAAAAATAACAAATTGTGATTTTGGATTGTCTTATAACTTATTAGGATAAAAAACAAATAAAAACCAATTTTAAACCAAAAACTTTTTAACTTATTGACTTTTACCACTAAAAAGTTAATTCAAACATTTTGTTTAAAACTTATTTTCCCACCACCATAAGTCAATAAGTTTCTTTTTAACGAAAAGTTGTTTTAACTTCAAAATGAAATCTCAAACATCCTCATATTTTTTTTCATCAAATTTATTCAGTATTTTATATTATTTTAAATATATGTAGTGGTAGTACTTCGACTTGCCTTTTCTAATACTAGTAATTTAAAACAAATGTTTGTTAGCAAGATGCTGCCCACCCCCCCCCCCCCCCCCCCCCCCCCTTCTTTGTAATATACAACTTACAAGGTCTATATTCTAAAATGAGGTTATGTTTTATTGATAATAGAACAAAAGGAGTAAAATATAAACATAATTACAAAGAATGGCTGATACCAAAAAAGGTCTTACTTTTACTCTTCTGTAGAAAAAAAAAAACCACTATTTTTTTTGTAATAAAACTCATAATTCTTTGGATAACTTGTTGCTTTTTTAACCCATTTTGCCATCTCCACCGTTGGTCAAATTATCTATTTTTAGGTCCTGACAAGCCTAACATGGCGTGATTTAGTTCAACCATTATAAAACTTTTCGTATATTCTCCTATCTTTTAAGATTTTTGTACGTTTTTATTTATATAAGCAAAAATATATATATAAGCAATTTGTCTATTATTTTCCATTTTTATGCGAACAAAAGAAAGGAGGTTAAAACCTATAGGCCGGGCTATGAGTTATGGACTATTATCCCATTAAGATATGGGCCAAGTTTTGTGAAATCATATACTCAGCAAAACTAGCCCATCCCAAAATCTAACATTTGAACTTGTAATTTTTATGATCATTGGTCAATGGTCCATTATCTTGGGTTGATTATCACACATTTAAATAAGATAAAACTTTTGATTAAAAGAAAGTATCTTGTGGATTGAATGATTATTTCTGTGTATATTTTTATGAAAAGAAACATATTAGATATTGTGATTTTAAATTTGAGGGTTGGATTTCTTATTTAGCTATGTAGTTATCATTCGTTAGAAGCTTTTCCGACGTATATTAAATTATTAATGCAAGTTTGAAGACAATAGTTGTTGGATAAAAGGAAGAGCCGTATATCCTATACCAATGAGATCCCTTGGGGTTGGTATTGGGATTATATGGTGGAATAATCAACTATGCAAACAATGGAAAATAAAACCAAAAATTTCTAAGGAATCAAGATAACCATTTGTTCCGGTATAAATAGTCGGTACCAGTTCTTCTACCCCGAAAGGGGCGGATTGGGATTGTTTAAGCAATTCACGTAAGCGTTGACCTCTTGCTAATTGATTCTGAGTAGCTTTATCGAGATAAGAAGCAAATTGTGCAAAAGCTTCTAATTCTGCGAATTGTGCCAGTTCCAATTTTAATTTACCGGCTACTTGTTTCATAGCTTTAATTTGAGTTGCAGACCCCACTCTGGAAACAGAGATCCCCACATTAATAGCGGGTCGGATTCCAGCATTGAATAGATCAGCAGATAAGAATATTTGTCCATCAGTGATCGAAATGACATTAGTAGGAATATAAACCGAAACATCTCCCGATTGGGTTTCTACTATTGGTAAAGCGCTCATACTTCCTTCACATATTAATGAAATAATGCAAGATGTTTATAGGATGTTTATAGACTACACGTCAAGAAATCTGAATAGTAGTATTAACAAGATGCACAAATGCTAGTAACCGATTTGTCTATGGCATCAGGACGGGAGATTATGCAAGGACCCCAAACTTTACAACTATCTACCTATAAATACATTTATTAATAATTCCCACAAATTTAATATTAATTGTAAGATTATTTATATTATCATTATATATTGTTTTTATAAAATTTGGGTCCGGTGTCAGTATTAGGGACCAATGATATTTTCATCCATGCATTTATAATTCAGTGATTTCTCATCTTCGTGTAATCAACTCGGGGATTTCCCAATCAAATCAGGTTTGGGTATTAAGCTACATCTATTTTGTTGTTTTTTTCTTTGTCATCCATACACTAAATCAGGTCTGGATATTAAGCCTCGTCTATTTTGTTTTTTTTTCCTTTGTCATCCATACACTAAGTGTATCCACACTACATGAGAAACCAAATTGTAACAACTGTTGGTCCTTTATATAAGATATCTATTATAAGGATATTCATTTCACTACACAAAACTACCTCCGTGGTACCAAACAGTACCATATATGACGTGTTTGACACGGAACGTTTGGGAGCTTTTAACTTCTAACATTTGATAAAACGCTCTGTATAAAGGCAATCTTATCTCCATGAGTCAACTTTATGACACTGGTTATAAAGTTTTCTTCGATTGCCATGAAGGAAATGTTCTTTACTCTAAGAACAAAATTTTGCTCACTGCACTCAGGACAACAACTTACATGCTTTGATTTTTCTTGTTTAAACAATGTTACTTTATATTTTTGACTTTATGCTTCGCTACTTTAAAACTTCTGAACATAAGCTGCTAAATTTTGGTTTACTTTTTCCTTGCTTCAAAAATTCCTTTTTAAATTTTATTTTACCAAAGAAGTATACATCGTACATTATTATACTAACATTTCCTATACATATCCTTCTCTTTCGATAGTGACCTTAACCAATTTGTTCCTTTGGAAATGATCAGTGTGTCATTCCATTAAAGCAACACCTTCGAAGTACAACTAGTTGAAGCTGGCTCTGCATCTTTTCTTCAACACCAACTGCTCCCTCCCTGATGCTAATGCTCACGCTGATTAATAAGTTGCATCATGTTGATGAGACCAGATAGGAGAGATCTGTGCCAAAAAGTATTCTTCTGGGCACATATATCTTCCGTCTCGAACAACCTATTTCTCTTTCAATGGGATGAATTGATGTAAGGTGACATAGCAAGTCTAATTTTCATTGACGCGGTCACTGCAACACGAACTATCCTCTGAAATCCAAAGACCTCTTCAACATGACAATGGTCCCATTCTCTTCTTTCACGGATCAAAACAAGTGGAACCTTCGAGTTTTGTCTTGGTGACTCTTATAACTCGAAGGTTACAAATTGAATTCTCTTAACTCGTTGGTTACAAAGACTTGTTCATACTCTTCTCTTGTTCTTGGTGAACATGAAGCTTGGAATCAATCTGCAATATCTCAACGACTAAAGACATTCTCTCTCTTGGTTTACTATGAATTGTGCTTTTGTTTGATATGGTTGATCTTGTTTACTCTCTTTTATAGATAGTGCCGAAGGGTAGATATTTCATAAAATGGAAGTATATTTATGGCCATTCAATTAAAAAGATTTGGTGGATCAAGTCTTTATCATGTTTCTGAAAAAGCTGCACAAATATCGCTTTTAGAATATTTCATTTTTTTACTAACTCTTTCATTGTATTCATATACTATTTATTATTCTATCCTGTAGCATATTAAATGAATTGTTAATGAACTTTAAAGTTCTAGAGTGCAACTTAACTCTATGATACTGAAGTTAAAACATTTTTTGTTGATGAGTTAACACCGTTTATGATTCACACTGATTCTACCTCAGCATGACTGAAACAACCCATTCTTTCCTTAATTTCTTCTTAATAAAACTTTACGACTCATTGTGATATACCACACATTGATAAAAGTTTGCAACTCTATGTCGATGGTTAGTCTATGTACGATAGATGATCACACACACCAACCACCTCTTGCCCTTACATCCTTCTTTAAAGCTTTATGATTCAGCCTAGTGTACCATATGTTGATGAGAGCTTGAAAATCAATGTCGATTGTTAAGCTAAAACACCACAACTTATCACACACATCAATCCATTATTCTTCTTTATAATTTTATGATTCATCGTATAAAGCCAGATTCTAATGAGAATTTGGAAATTCTGTGTCGATGGGTATATCATTGTCTGTGATGTATATACACACCTACCCATTTTTTCCCAACAATTCTTCTATTAAAGTTAATGATTCATTGTATTAACCATACACTGATAAAACTGAAGGGTTTTGAGCATTCTAACACTCCTAAGGTGTACATACAACCCTAGAAACCTTGGATCTATGTGTTACTAAGATACATGCAAATTTGATTTTTCCAAGGTTCTTAACCTAACTAGCATGGCATGGGAACTTGAAACATAAAAGCTAGTAGAAGAACTTACCTTTCTTGTTGCTTGGATTCCTTAAGAACTTTGTGAGCCTAGCACCTCAAATGTGATGCCTCAAGTGTTTCACACAACACCATAACTCTTGGAATAACTTTGAGAGAACTACACACACTCAAAACCAGCTATCCCTCTTGTTCTTCACTTAGTGTCGATTTTGGTAGCCCATAGGGTCTTTATATAGTGTGTCACAAGTAGGGTTACACCATGTAAACCCTAATCGATATGGCTTTTCATTTCCTCCATGATCAATGGGTTTTAACCTCCATGGACTATCCATGGAGCACCCTATGGGTTTTAGCCCAATTCAATAAACCATGGATCATTAGCCCACTATATAAGAATGGATGATTTACACAATCAACCCCATATTATTAATATATTAGAACTTATAATATATTAATAAACCATAAGTGTTCTTTTCTCATTTTGTCTATCCAAGTGTCATGATTCCATGCAACCCAAATGGACCATGTCAACCGGGTCAAGTACATACCAGAAATAGTTATGAACTTGGACACCTAATCCAACAGTTTCCCACTTGGATAAGTCTAATAACTATAACTGCAAGTATGACTTCCGGAATCGATAAGCAATCGTAGCTCTTTCAAAGTCTCGCGGAACTAAGATGACGTGCAATTTAAGATAAGTGATCATATAATCCTCTGCTCTTAAGATATCAGCCGGAAAAATACCTGGAACAATGTCGTACTTATTGTCCAGCAGTTTGTTTCCTGATTTCTGATTTGTTAGACATAGAACTTAACCAAACACATCAACTTAGTTCTGACCGGGCCCGGTACATAGGTCAAAACAAAATCATCGAGGGGCCCAGATATCACTTTTAATCCTCCAAGGACTAAAAGGAACAGATAAACTTCGACTCATATGCTTGTTCTACTACTTGTTAAATCATACACAAAGGTATGTTTTATAACATCGAGTTACTAATGCGTTTTCGTACAATCAATGTATAACCAACTCATAGTAAACAACTCATATCTCTAGGTTTGAAGACTTATATGATATTACCGTCTCATGATCACTCGAGATAAATTCCATGAAGTGATACAAGTGAGTGTGGGTTGAATCCAATACTCAAATCGCTATTCCAGGAGTACTCATGAACACTGCAGTCCCTTTGTCCCAGACAAACTACAGACCCTTCATGACAGTCTTGCCTCATTACCTACTTCCAAAGTATGATTGACTGTGGATGGTTTGAATAATATGATATACCATAACATAATTATTCTGGAAGTCTACAAAAATGAAACGATAGTAAACGATTGACAGAAGATAACAACACTTTACTTATAAATAAACAACAAGTTTTATTTATCATCAAATGTCAATTACACTTTACAAATTTCAAAAGCTATCTAATTTCTAAAACTAATTCCTTTAGCCCAATGCGCCTCGCATGCTGAAGATGCTTAACCCTACCCAGTCCCTTCATGAGGGGATCTGCTAGGTTCTCATCCGATGATACCCTCTTTGCCACGAGGAGTCCGTCTTCTATTCGATGTCTAATGAAATGGTATTTTCTGTCGATGTGTCTGGATCTTCCGTGATCCCTTGGCTCCTTGGCTAAGGCAACTGCACTTTCACTATCACAGAAAATCTCCATAGGCTCCTTTATAGATGGTACTACTCCAAGGTCTCCAATGAAGTTCTCCAACCATATTGCCTCCTTTGCTGCCTCGCTAGCTGCTATGTACTCTAATTCGCAAGTTGAATCAGCCACTGTCTCCTTCTTGGAACTTTTCCAATTAATTGCTTATCTATTTAAGGTAAAGACTCAGCCTGACTGAGAGCAGAAATTTTCCCTGTCAATTTGGAAGCTAGCATCAGTATACCCTACTACTCTCAAGTCATCACTCCCACCGAGGGTAAGGACCCAATCCTTAGTCCTCCGCAGGTACTTGAGAATGTTCTTTACCGCATTCCAGTGAGCCTTGCCAGGGTTCCCCTGATATCTGTTGACCATGCTCAAAGCAAAGGCCACATCAGGGCGAGTACAATTCATAGCATACATGATCGAGCCTACAGCAGAAGCATACGGTACTCAACTCATCTCTGCTATCTCAGCCTCTATACTCGGGCTCTGAGTCTTACTCAATCTGGCATTACTCTGGATCGGTAACTCTCCTTTCTTGGAATCTTGCATGTTAAACCTATTCAAAACCTTATCCAAGTAGGTACTCTGACTAAGTCCAATTAGTCTCTTACTCCTGTCTCTCAAAATCCTTATCCCTAGGATATAAGCAGCTTCTCCAAGGTCCTTCATAGCAAAACACTTCCCAAGCCAGGACTTCACTTCCTATAAAGTTGGGATGTCATTTCCTATGATTAGTATGTCATTCACATATAGTACCAAAAAGCTAACTATACTCCCACTAGCCTTGACATATACACAGGACTCATCTTCGCTCCTCGAAAAGCCAAACTCTTTGACTTTCTCATCGAAACAAAGATTTCATCTGCGAGGTGCTTTCTTCATTCCATAGATGGATTTCTCAAGCTTACACACTCTATTAGGGTACTCTGTGCTGAAAAAACCCTCTGGATGACTCATGTAAACATCCTCAGCCAAATTTCTGTTAAGGAAAGCAGTTTTGACATCCATTTGCCGTATTTCATAATCATGAAATGTAGCAATGGATAACATAACCCTAATAGACTTAATCTTTGCTACTGGTGAAAAGGTATCATCATAAACAACTTCCAGAGTTTGAGAAAAGCCCTTTGTAACCAGTCACGCCTTATAAGTGTGTACATTACCATCCATGTCGGTCTTCTTCTTGAAGATCCATTTGCACCCGAATGTCTTACGACCTGGTACATTGTCAACCAAGTTCCAAACTTGATTGTAATACATGGACTATATCTCGCTGTCCATAGCCTCTTTCCATTTAGTAGACTCGGGGCCTACCATGGCTTCCGTGTAGCTATTAGGTTCATCCAGACTTACCAGTGTACTATCATTGATAAGTGTATCACCTTCCGTAGTAATATGGAACCCATATTAATGCTCAAGTGCATTCCTAACTCTCATGGAACCCCTCAGAGGTACAGAATCGTCAGTTGGATCAACAGGAGTTTCCTCCTCAGGTTGTTTGCTAGGGTTTGAGGTTCCTTTACCACTTGACTCTTAAATTTCTTCAAGGTCAATTTTCCTTCCACTGTCTCCTTGGCTTATGAACTCTCTCTTGCGAAAGACTCATTTCCTTGCCATAAAGACCACATTATCAATGGGTCTATAGAAGAGGTAACCAAATGATTTATGTGGGAAGTCGATGAAAATACATCGCTCACTCCGAGGTTTGAGCTTATCGTGAGTCTCGCGCCTCACGAAAGCCTCGCAACCCCAAATCTTGATGTGGTCCAAACTAGGAACATTCCTAGTCCATATCTCGTGAGGTTTTTTGGCAACCTTTTTAGTAGGGACTAGATTAAGGATATGGGCAGCTGTTTCTAAGGCATACGCCCAAAATGAGATTGGTAGCGAAGATCGACTCATCATGGAACGAACCATATCCAAAAAGGTTCGATTACGCCTCTCAGCCACACCATTAAGTTATGGTGTTCTGGGAGGTGTCAATTGTGATACAATCCCACATTCCTTAAGATAGTCAAGGAACTCTGTACTAAGATACTCACCACCTCGATCGGATCGAAGCGTCTTAATGTTCCTGCCCACCTGATTCTCTACTTCCTGTTTAAACTCTTTGAACTTTTGAAAGGTTTCTGACTTATGATTTATTAAGTAGACATAGCCATATCTACTGTAATCATCAGTTAAAGTCACATAGAAGCGGTTAGCATCCCTTGTGGTGGTTCTGAAGGGTCCACACACATCTGTGTGTACAAGATCCAACAAACCTTCACCCCTAGCACAAGTACCAGTGAAGGGTGACTTTGTTATTTTTCCAAGTAAACAAGATTTACAACTATCATCTGACTTTAGGTCAAATGACTCCAAGACTCCATCCTTTGGAGTTGGCCTATGCGTTTCTTGCTCACATGTACAAGACGACAATGCCATAATGATTCTTTATCCAAGCTAGTGGAAGAATTGATACACAACACATTATTTCCTAGGTTATCTACAACCGACATAGTTTCATATACACCATCACAAGGTAATGCTTTAAAATAAAGAACATTATTAAAGAAAGCATTAATACCACCACATTCATTATCAATTGAAAAAGTAAATCCTTGTTTGTACAAACCATGAAAGGAAATAATATTTCTCGCCATTTCAGACGAGTAACAACATTTATTCAAATCTAATGTTAACCCACTATTTAGCAACAAAGATTAAAATCCAATCTTGGTGACAGGTGAAGCTTACCTATTCCTCATGATTAATTTTATCTTCCCATGCTCCATATTCTCACTTCTTATTAGTCCCTGCAAATCAGAACATACGTGAATACCACAACCTGTATCAAGGACCCAAGAATTAGAATAGGGTGAGTTATTAGACAATATAGTGTAAATACCTGCATGGTTGGGTTTTACTTTCCCATCCTTAACATCTTGCAATTACTTTGGGCAGTTTCACTTCCAGTGCGCCTTTTCATGGCAATAGAAGCATTCAGCCTCTTAAGGGTTGGCAGAAGGAGTGACAGAACCACCTTTGGTTCTACTTGAAGAAGAGCCATCAAGAGACTTTCCTTTGGTACCCATCGAGGGGCTCTTCCTCTTCTTCCCTTTACCTTGCCCAATAGCCAGAACAAGGGCGGTGGTAGGAGTAGGAGTAGTAACAACCGATTCACTTTTAAGACCACTTTCGGCGGTCTTCAAAAGTCCTTGAAGTTTGTTGAGTGTGACCTCCTCCTTGTTCATATGATAGGTCATATAGAATTGATTATAAAAAGAAGGTAAGGAGTGCATTATGATATCCATAGCCAACTCCTCGACGAAGTTCGCATTCAACTTCAGCAGATGGTCCACAAACCTTTGCATTTTCTGCATGTGGCCCATGATGGGTTCACCATCCTTCATTCGGATTGTTATCATGGAGGAGATTATTTCATATCAATCTTGACGAGCACTCTTATGGTATCTGTCCATCAAATCCTGGTACATCTCAAAAGGATAAAAGTCCTCATAGGACATTTGGAGCTCGCCTGTCATTGTGGCCAACATGATACATGCCATTTTGGTAGCATCTCTCTCATGTGACCTAAATTCAGCAATCTCCTCGGGAGTAGCAGTAGACTGATCAAGATCCTTCAGCTCCTTGTCGAGGAAATATTCCTTGTCCTCATAGCGAGTGACCATCCTTATGTTCTTAATCCAATAACTGAAATTAGTCCCGTTAAAGATGACTCTCTTACAAAGGTTCATGAGAGAGAAGGAGTCGGTAGGGTTTGAGCCAAAAGCAGCATTGTTGGAAGACATCAGAAAAAGAATAAAGACAAGTTTAGATTAGATATAAAGATAGTCCTTAATAAGACACCCAAATGTAATTTTAAGTCTAGGACCCAATACGATGTTTTATAACTTAGAAGAGGGATGCCATAATCCAAGCTATAAAATATTTGAAGGTAGGTGAATGACGATTCATCAATTTACGCAATGAAAAACAAAATGATTTATTAGGTTTTAATTGGTTTTGAAACTCCTAGATTCTTTTGAGATTCATTGAACTTTTCAATGGCATGTTTCAATCTCGATTGTGCCCTTAAAGTTTTGTGACTGGGATGCCGAGGATCACAAAACAAAGTGTGAATAACCATGCAAATTTACTTGGTACTCTTAATGTTTATCACCTAATCGATGTGTCGGTTAACCACAAGCGCTCCACCGATCTATGATAAACCTTAATCCAACCTTGTTAAATCCAAGTTAGTGTGTCGGTTGACCACACATGCTCCACTAACGACTTAAGCAAGGTGAAAAGTGTAATTTCATGGGTTAGCACCAAATTCACATTTTCCTAAAGTAACTAAGATTGGGAATTTATAAAACATTTAGTTACTTTATAATCATTATACTTTTAATGAGGATTAAAGTCATTGTCCTACCCGTTCGGCTAACGACCCTCCACCAGTCAAGGAAGTGGTGGGTGAGAGTGAACAACCATTAAGCTGCCGTTTTATAGGCAACAACCTTATTCCCCCCTTATAGACCGGCTTCATGAATGAGGCCTACCAACGGTAAAACAACTTGTTCTTATATATATATATATATATATATATATATATATATATATATATATATATATATATATATATATATATATATATATATATATATATATATATTAACTTATAATATTATAAAGTATCAGGGTTGAATTTTTACTTTTAAAATTCTAGGGGTTGGAACTAAAGTTTTCTAAAGTGACTTTACATGTTCCAAAACATGAGGGCAAGTTTTGTAACTATTCAAAACTTTTCAACTTCATAACTTATGAGTTAATGTTTTGTTAAAATGAAGACTCTTCATTTTATGTAACTTATGTGTTTTTAATGGACTTTAAAAGAAAGACTTTTGGTAATCCATAACTTGCGGACAAATTATGGATTCCATTAAAAACATTTAGATCAAGAATTAAACTAACAAACAATTTTGCAAGTAATTCCTATGATCTACCAAACTCATAAGTGTATGAATATTCATATCAAAAATTTCAAGAATCATATAAACACATATAAAACATGAAATTTTGATAATAACCATTGTAAATGGATTAGCATAATCATTACCACATCAAAAATAGGCTTTATAAGTCCAAAACAATTTAAGGTAATGATTCTAGTCCATTTCCAGCAGTAAAACTCGAAAAACTGCACTCTGGGCCTCCTACTCGTCGAGTGCACGAACCTACTCGATGAGTAGGATGAATATATGCATGGACTCGTCGAGTCCCCCCATGGACTCGGTGAGTTCACTCAGCAGAATGCAGAAATTTCGAGTTTCTTCAACAATTTGCATCAAGTATCAAGAAAACAAGCATAGGCTCTGATACCACTGAAGGGTTTTGAGCATTCTAACACTCCTAAGGTGTACATGCAACCTTAGAAACCTTGGATCTATGTTTTACTAAGATACATGCAAATTTGATTTTTCCAAGGTTCTTAACCTAACTAGCATGGCATTGGGAACTTGAAACATAAAAGCTAGTAGAAAAACTTACCTTTCTTGTTGCTTGGATTCCTTAAGAACTTTGTGAGCCTTGCAACCCTATAAGTTTTAGCCCATTTCAATAAACCATGGACCATTAGCCCACTATATAAGAATGGATGATTTACACAATCAACCCCATATATTTAATTAGTCTCTTTTCTATCACAAAATTAATTCCAAATAATTCTTAATCAATACTAATAAAATAATATTATTAATATATTAGAACTTATAATATATTAATAAACCATAAGTATTCTTTTCTCATTTTGTCTATCCAAGTGTCATGATGCCATGCACCCCAAATGGAGCATGCCAACCGGGTCAAGTACATACCATAAATAGTTATGAACTTAGATACCTAATCCAACAAAAACTTCGACACTCTTTATCAGTGGGTACAATTCACACCGTAATGTATTACACGCGTCATACCACTCTTGCCCTTTTCTTCTAATAAAGGTGATTAATGAGTAAGAATATGAAACCATATGGTAATGAAATCTCGCAATACTATGTCAATCAATGATTGTTCAAACCTATACTATCAGGAGACACCACAAACTTACTAGATTGTCAGCTGCAACTATAATAAGCTAATTGCTTCCACTGATGACCATTGTTGTTGATGTTATGCATCACTGACGTAATTTCTTCATCTCAACGGAAATTTTTTGGATGACAAATAAAAGGTTTATCAATATCTTGGAATATGAGATTTTTACGGCGCAGATCTCTTCAATCATGGTTACGTAAAAAGGAAGGAACTTTGTGTATAAATTGGGAAATCTCAATCCTATGTCACTTTTATAAGCTATTCAAGAATTAGCTTTCTCTCTCGAAAAAGGATCTCTCATCCATCATTTTCCTTAAGCTTTCACAATGTCAAAGCCTCTTTATGAGTTTGCCCCTAATGTTAATGTCGTCGAAGGTCCTCATGCCCATGATTTTCCCATCATCATTCAAGCAAACAATGTGGCATTCTCTAATTACATCCCAAATCATTTCATGAACTCAGGAATTAAAGACTTCATTGACTATGTCAAAAGTTTCCCTCTTCGATATGCCTTATGCGACTTCCCAGAGCCATTCCACCCTAAACAAGTTTGTGAGTTTTAATATTCATGCTTTGCTGATTTTGATGCTCAAACCATTACTGGAACCATTGGAAATGGTCAATATAGGGTTCCTATTGACGTGGAATCTTTTCAGACTGATCTTCGTCTTCCTCGATTATAAAATTATTCTGAAAATCGTTCAGAAGAAAAGTGCAAGTTCGTTTGTGAAAGATTAGGGTATAATTTTTCTCTTCAGAGCACTTCTCGGGATCCACAAAAATACACTCTTCGTTAGTGTTTTGGTGTTGGATGGAAGTACTTAACAGGGATTATTGGCATCACTGGGAACAAGAAGCCAGTGTATGTTCCCTATCACTGTTGGTTTAGACTTGTTTTGGCTTGTGAGGAAGGATATGATGAAAATCATGGGATCACCATTCCCATTCCTGCCCTCTCCTCAATGATCATCAATGTTGGTCCTTATGAAGATGATTTGCATGTTATTGTAAGGATGCAAAAATAGATTGTAAATACCTACATTATTCAATCCTCTGACTCTGAAGAAGGGGATGATGAGGTTGATAGTGAAGAAGGCGTTGATGAAGAAGACACTGATAATGAAAAAAATGAACTATCCACTGATAAGGGAGAAGACTTTGTTCAGGGAATGAACTCTCCTCCAAGGATGAACAAACACATTCGATTCTTATCTACTTCTTCATCCACTCCATTTACAGATGATGTTCTACAACGTGGATCAACCCCACATTTTGTGGAAACTACTAAGCTGCTTATTCAAGATGTAATTTCTCCAAGAACAATGTCTCCTCATCAACAAGTTGAGACTGTTCCTCCTATGCCAACACATATTCAGACTGCTACTATTTATCAAGGGGAATCAAGCTCCAATTTTGAAACAAATGTACTCTCTTAATTTTCTCTATTAGTAAAAACAACTCAATCGTTGGGAGAAAGACTGTCTAAAGTTGAACAGGATGTGGCTGATATGAAGAGATTTATGGACTTGGTTGATGATGATTATGATGATATGGTTACTGGATATAATCATCTTCTCCATGTGATTATCCTCCTCCACCTCCACCTCCATCATCATATCCACCTCCACCTCTTCCACCATCTCATTCCCCTCCTCGCTCTCCTCCTGGTTCTCCTCCCCATTCTGATGTTGCCAAAAAATAGGGAGAATAATATAGAGAGTCCTGATCAGCAATTTCAAATGGTGGTGATTGTATCAACTCCATCTCATCTTGAGATTTCTGAAGCTGGAAGGGTTAAAGTTGACCTTCAAAAGGAAATTGTTGTTGCTGACATTCCATACGATGATGCAACAACTAATGATCAGCCTATCCCAGATGTTGGTGATCAATCAAAAATTGATGACTATGAAAGGTTTCTTGATCTGGGATTCATGCCACAAGTTGTTATTCCTGTTGTTCCTTTGAATGTTGTCTACTTTGATTCATAGTTTGAGTAGGAGATTCCTCAAGGAACTAATAGTGACATTGAGTCTGATAATGATCAACTCAATCCTCGAAAGAGGAAGGCTTCCTTCTCAGGGGGAGC
Organism: Lactuca serriola; assembly: GCF_051521515.1. Taxonomy (NCBI): domain Eukaryota; kingdom Viridiplantae; phylum Streptophyta; class Magnoliopsida; order Asterales; family Asteraceae; genus Lactuca; species Lactuca serriola. The sequence goes on from NC_136408.1 coordinate 87,011,417, forward strand.
TCATGACGCTGAAGCTGGAAGTTCTTCTGTTGTTGTTGATCCGTCAGTACCTCCTCCTTCCAAGGAAAGCAAACTCATTTTTTATCTAAATGTTTTAGCTGAAGTATAGGGTATAATTGTTGATGAAGTAAGAGAAATCATGATAGAAAATAATGTTGTTATTTAAGAAAGAAAAGAAGCCAGAAAAGGAGAACATTTGTCTGCAAAACTTGCTCAAGATCTTACTTCAGCTAATGATAGTGCTGATGTTCGAAGCACTAATGATCAAGTTAAGAAAATTCAGCTCTTCAATAATAGTGTGGACAAACAATACAAGTTTTTAGAGCAGAACTACGGGATCAACAAAAAGAAGTTAGGAGATGCTCTTACTCGTAGACCAAAGCATGATCACATCATTTAAGTTAGGTGCACCAAACCAAGGAACGAGTCTCTAAAGCTTCACTTATTTAAGAAGAATATTAAGTATGAATACAATGAGGTTGTATTTGTTCGCGAGATAGTAAAATTTGGTTACAACGAGTGGATACAAATTCAAGAAATTATCGACAAACACAAAGGTATTAATGCTCAATAGGTGAAGTTGGTAATTCAGCAGCTACTCAACAAAGTCAAGAAGCTAAATATTGTTTCATGAGTTGGTCCCTTTAGATCATCCACCTTAGGAAGAACAAGCACCCCCAAAAAGTCCGAGAACACTAAGTTTCTTCTTCCTTAGGGAACTTGTTACATCAACAATGAACTACCAGTGGGTGTTGAACCAATTCAGTACATGTTCATTCAAGAACTAGAGCATGGCATTTTCTATCTTGACAGTCAAAAGCACATGTGCTTTCAACGTACCGATGATCTTCCTGCTACTTCCACTGGACATTTGTGTCATCTTCACAAGGAAGGACTTAGTCATTTTGAACTGGAAAGAAGGATATTGTGTGCTGATATCTCTAGGGTACAGTAAGAGATTAGAAGAACTTAAAGTCGATGAATTCATATGGATTAAGCACGCACGAGATCTTGAAAGAAGCTGAAAAATTCTATAATGGTTCTTCTAATGACTCTGAAGAAGAATATTAGTTTTGACATCATCATATAGGGGAGATTGTAAGGTCACACCTTATGATCTGGTGAGTTAAACACTCTATACGCTAACTGCCAACGCCAACGTCTACATCGACATCAACGTCAATGCCTCAAGCCTTATCAGCGTCAACGTGTGGATAGTTATCCCGTGTAACCTTTGTATATTAGGTAAGGATACAGATAAGTATAGAATAGATAGCATATCTGATATCTTTATTATGAAGTTCAGTTCTTAGTATATATTAGATACAATCCCTTCAATTAAGGGACATATTTGTATAAATTAGTATATATTCAACAATAGGGTGAAACCCTAATGTAGAACGGCTTGGTATCGTTAACGTCTTGGTGACCGTCTCTATGACAAGCCATTTCTTGGTGAAAGACAATTGATGAATCCTCTGTGTTATTTACTTTTTTGTTCTTTATTTTCTTAGTAATTTTGTTCTTGTTTGTTATACTTGAAGTGTATTCGATCGACACAAACCTTTAGATATGATTTTAGTCCTTGGAGGAAATGATACGTTAAGAGTAATTAGATATAGTGACGTTGGATTTTAAATAAATCGAGACAACTTTTGTTCTCAGTCAGGCTGGGTGTTTGTGTTAAATAGTAGTATTCAAATTAGGGTTGCCTTAGGATACCTTAACCACCTATAAATACCCTAACAGGTATTAGAATTTTTGACCATTTCTCTAAGAGCCTTAGAGCTGAAAATTTCCTTCCTCCCTCCTCTTCTAAAGTCATCTATTGCTAGGGTTTGGGTACAAACCACTAGAGCACGAGATTTCTAGTTCTTGCTTTCTAAAGCTTGTTCAAGAAGGAATTCTTGATTATTTACTATAATAATCAAAAAGTATGTGAAACCTAAAATCCTTTATGTTTTTTCGAAAAAATAGTAGGGTATTCCTAGCATTCTTGATGTTCAATTGTTTGTTGCAATCAATAGAGTAAACCTAGATCCAATAGGTTGCATGTGAACTTACGGTTAAGTTTTTTCCGCCACATATTTTTGTAACCTATGAAACCTATCAATTATGTCGATAGAGACTCTGCCCAAAATTTTAGAAATAATATTATGTCTAGTTGTTATACTGATTCACACTGAAAGAAAATATCATACCTAGTCAATATGCTTGCCAGTTGCCAGGAAACACTACTCTAGTTGTTATTATAGCCACCATTTGGTTAAACTTAGTACCTAGTTGTTACTTTGCCCCAAATACTCGGCTATGAAAATCACACTAACTTGATTATATATATGTGATGAATAATATATATAATAAGTAACTCGTATAAGTACAACAAGGAATAACAACACGATCGACCAGGGGAGGCCCCCACCACAAGAGTTAAATGACACGTGGTTCATCAACATGCTGAAATACGTTCAGCTAGCCAGCGACCTATAATTGTAAAATCTTAAGTGAGTTGGAAAGATGTGTATAAATATATACGAGATTAACACTCCCACCTGTGGTTGCTAGCTACAACCTGACTGCCAGTAGAAGCATGCATAGATTTCTAAACACATTTGCGACGTCCGATGAAGCGTCGCGGTTTTTGGGGAACACTCAATAGGCATAGCTCGATTATAGGAACTCATCGTAAAATTGTTAAACTAAAACTAACTATCTTATACTACTATTATGAAACAAACTAAGAAGGTAGTGATAGTACACATAAACTCGAGAAAGTGAGTTTAGGATAAAGAAGATAACTAAAATAACCACACAACGTTTTATAATAATAAAACATATGGACTCAGCAATATTATGTTGACCTTTTAAAACCCACATGTATTCTCAGGAGAATGAACCCGCATGAAGAGGGAGGTAACCCCGGTGATGCAGCTCGAAGTCTATGTGCTTTGCTATTGTAATTTGCTTTTGTGACCTATATGTACATCGAACAGCTTTGTAATATATTTTATTTAATGAATAAATAGTAATTTTGTTCAATATATTAGTGTATTATTCATTGTAGTTTGTGGCCTGAAATTCAACATTCTAACGTCGCACAGCTCAGCATTTCACCTGTCGGCCGGGGGTGTGATAGATTCGTATCAGAACTTTAGATTATAGCGAACTAATGATTCCTTAGGAAATACAACTAAATTTAGGGTTGTACACTATTTAGGTTTAACCATTTAATCCTAATAAATTAAAAAGTATCAATATTAATTACACTACTCTTGACTACTTACGGGAGAGATGACTAGTTTGAACTATCGCTTGGGTTGCTAGATTTCAAAACGACTATATGCTAAAATGGTCCTACCCTCCGATACTTCTCACCCGTCTGATCCTTGCTTGATACTCTTGGAGTACAAAACCCTAAAAATTACTAAACTATACACAACCCAACAAAGATTCAAAGATATAGAGCAATATAAATATGCTCACTAAAATATATCTACTATCCACAAACACGGATCCATGAAATCACAACTCAGGATTTTAGGTCAAAAACCATGTTTAGAGTTGGTATAGTACAACGGCCACACCACAAAAAGACCTAGAATATGCAACTAAGTTTTATTGTGGTCCAACTGACGCACGACCAAACTCGGATACGGTAGTTAGCAATCTAAATGCTTGAGGACTTCTGGATTAGATGCTTAATTCAAGAATTCTACGCTTGGAGATTTCTTTTAGAGGCATCTACTATTTAGGATTTCTGGCTTAACGACATCTAAGTTTGAGGATTTATGGCTTATCGACATCTACCCTTGAGGATTTCTTGCTTAGGAACCATTATTTGTGACTTATGACATAGTAGGGAGACTCAGGAGTTACGGGTACTATCTATTACATACTTATAATTGGATATTATATTGTATTTAATTGATCTTCACATATCTCATAAACCTTTTTCCTTATTGATGTCTTATGCAGGTTTGCCTAAGAGTATGGCAGGCGCAGGATTGTGGAGTGCAACTTCCCTACCAGTAAAGGAGCATGTTGTACATCATGCTTCTAACCCTACCGGCATCCCAACGATGATCATGGCTTATGAGGAGGAGCCTACGGAGGATAGTGGTGACACCGAGCATGACTATAGTCCAGTTGAGCACCCATCCAATCCCGACTATACACCATATGATCACTCTAGCCCGGAACCTTCCGAGCCTATTCATTTACCCGACCACACATCGGTTGGACTTCAACTTCTCAACTCAGATTATGAGACGAATGAGGAAGAGGAAGATATTTCCACTTCATTGGAGATCACACTACCTCGCCCCAATCCTTCGCATCGATCCTTCAGAGCACACCTTACTGGCACTTGGGTGAAACAAACCCTAAGCAAGACTATTGTTATTCCCTCTCGAAAAGGAGCAGCATCACCACGACAAACAACTAAACCATGTGGGGACTACATATAGATGCACCAGATTAGATCTTGGTGGTATGTGGAGGATATCGGCTCGCACTTTGAGGTAGGGGAGTCCTCTACCGTACCTACCCCACCCAAACACTCTGGTTAAGTAGGCTATCTATTTTTTTATACCATGGACTGCCTATCACTCGGATCGTATAGGAGCGATGGACTCTGGGCTCTTTCTTTTGAGGATGACCTTGAGGCAAATAACATAGTAGGATGTTATGGAGATGAGGACCCTACTTATTAAGGACTAGTTACAAGAGGCGAGGGATGAGACTTAGTTTCATCATCAGGTGTTGGAGGAGGTGATCAGTCACACTGAAAGGTTGGATCTTCAGGTAGACATGATAGAGTCAAGTATTTCATTTCCAGATGTTTGGATAGATTATGCTTATTGGCAGCTAGTTTGGTTGATGGTTCTTTTGATTGTGTATTATGGATACTAGGATTTTCCCTAGCACAATGGCTAGGATGGACACATTTATACTTTAGGTTTAGAGTACTTGAAAAGCTCTCTAAACGTACTTGTTTATTTTGTAACCTCGAAGCTTTTCTTACTCTAACCGCTCCTTTATGGTGGTCACATTGTAAGATATTATAATGCATATTATACATATATGGTTGTATAAAATATATGTTGTTGTGTTATTACTCTATTGCTTCATTTAACTCTAACACTAACACACCATGATGAAACCATATTCTCGACAACGCTACCTAAAAAATGTGATCAAATGACTCACGTCTCGACATTAACTTTAGGAAGTAAGAAATGGCACCCCTAAAACTCACTAGATCCAACCAATGTCTCCAAGTACAAAAAGATGTCTAGTATAATCAGAGCAACTCACCTCTAGACCACACAGACATTGAAGCCATGGTTGAGCAGCGAATAGTTGATGCTCTGGCAACACTTAAAACCAATTGCCACACTAACTCTGGGATATGAGCAGAAGGCGAAAGCTCCCAAGGAAACAATAAAGGTGCTCCAAGAGCATGCATGTACAATGACTTTATAAACTGCAAGCCTAAAGCATTTGATGGGAATGACGGAGTCGTATGCATCACAAGATGGATCGAAAAGACTAAGTCTGTTTTCGAAATCAGTTATTGTGCTGAGGGATGCAAGGTGAAGTTTGTTGCTTACACTTTTTCGGATAAGGCCATGTATTGGTGGAACAGCCACGTCAAGGTCATGGGCCTTGCCAATGATAATGCCTTATCTTGGCAGCAACTTAAGCAAATGCTCATTGAATTTTCCTTTAGAGGAAATGCAGTGATTGGAGTAAGAGTTGTGGAACCTGACGATAGATGACGCTGAAATCTCGACCTACACCAATAGGTTCAATAATCTTGCGACCCTTTGTCCAAGCTTCGTAAACCCATAGTATACGAAGGTTGAAAGATACATATGGGAATTGGTTCAACCCATCTAAGGGTTTGTCACAGTATCTCGACCAATTATGTATGAAAATACCAAGAGGTTAGCATACAATTTAACCAACCAAAGATAAGATGAGGCACTTTGGTCCAAAGAGTTGACCTCCCGAAATCAGGGGAAAACAAGCGCAAATTCGGAAGAGGAATTAAGGGTACCTTGAAACAAGCTCCAAGAAAGAAACAAGAAATTGTCAGGACATACATCGTTAGTCCAGTCCCAACACCAACTAAAGCCCCCTCACCTCAAAAACAGTACGTGGGTAAACACCTGAAATGCAACTTGTGCCACTTCCACCACTCTGAAAACTACATGCACTATACCATGTGAAATCAAAGGGGGAACACCATCAAGTACTGTAGACTACCCATGGCTGAACCTTCCACCACAACTAACCCATGGGTGTCTGTCGTTTCAGGTAATCATGCCTGTTTTGAGTGTGGGATTACTGGTCATATCAATAGGAATTGCCCGAAGCTAAGGAACGATGGAGGAAATGCTCGGGGAAGAGTTCTTGTGATTGGCGCAAGGGATGCCATCCAGGAATCCACCGTTGTGAGATGTACATTTCTTGTTAACGGTTTATACACATGTATAATATTTGATTCTGGTGCTAAAAGAAGCTTTATTACACCTAAGTTTCGAGAAATTTTAAACCATAAGTCTATGAAACTAGATGAGCCTTACGTAGTAGAAATGGCCAACATAGAATCTATTAGTACTCAGGAACTACTAGAAAACTGCTTTCTAACTCTCAACAACCAAACCTTTCACATCAACTTCATGCATATGATCATCGAAGATTTTGATGTCATAATTGGCATGGATTGGTTATCGCCACACTGAGCCAAGATCTTATGCCATGACAAGACAATACGATTACCTTTACCCAATGGGGAATCCTTAGTGATCAACAAAAATAAGCCAAGCAGAAACCTTTGAATTATCTCTTGCATGAAGGCGTATAAATACCTTCACAAGAAATATCATGCTTACCTAGACCATGTTGTAGATAAGAGGAGGGAGAATAAGGAAATCAAAGACATACCCCAATTATGTGATTTTCCCAATGTATTTACAGAGGACTTACCTGGATTACCACCAATTCGCGAGGTCGAATTCCGAATCGACCAAGTTCCGGGGGCAGATCCAGCAGAAAAATATCCTTACCTGTTAGCCCATTCGGAAATGCAAGAACTATTTAGACAACTTCAAGATATTTTGGATAAGGGCTTCATAAGACCAAGCTTCTTACCTTGGGGATCCCCAGTGTTGTTCGTCAAGAAGAAGGACGGACCTTTAGAATATGCATCGATTATCAATAGTTGAATAAACTGACGATTAAGAATAGATATCCACTCCTAATGATCGACGATCTATTCGATCAACTACATGGATCCAACTTCTACTTAAAGATTGATTTAAGGTCAGGGGACCATCAACTTCAAGTACAAGAGGAAGACATCCCAAAGACGGTGTTTGGGACTTGTTATGACCATTGTGATTTTCTGGTTATGCCTGTTGGTTTAGCCAATGCTCCAAAAGTCTCCATGGATCTAATGAACCATGTCTATAAACCTTACATGGAAAAATTCGTGATTGTATTTATCCATGTGTATTGATACACTCATGAATCGAGGAAAAACACAGTCAACACCTCAGCATCGTCTTGGAATTACTGAGAACGGAGAAATTGTATGCCAAATTCTCAAAATGTGAATTTTGGATCAGAGAAGTACATTTTCTCAGACATGTGGTCAGCAATAAGGGCATTCACATAGACCCTTCCAAGATTAAGGAGATAAAGAATTAGGATGCACCTATAACCCCAATATACGGCAATTCTTAGGATTGGCATGATACTACCAGAGATCCATCGAGAATTTATCTAAAATAGCCAAACCCCTCACTGCACTGATGCAGAAGGACATGAAGTTCAAATGGGAGGAGAGACATGAAGCTGCGTTCCGAAAATTGAAACACATGATATGTAGGGTACCAATCCTATCACTTTCGGAAGGAACCGAGGATTTTTTTTTGTCTACTACGAGGCCTCGCATCAGGGTATGGGGTGTGTGCTTATGCAAACTGATAAGGTCATCATTGTTGGGAATTTGAGTTGCGTCATTGTGTTTAATTATCTAGTCCATTTTGTAAACGGGCTTAGGCTTGTCCACCTGTCATTTATCAATAGGGTTACAGTATTTAAGGTGCATGCATGCACCATGTTTCTTAACTTTGGAAATATTCTTGTAACCCTATACGCCTCTACAGTAGCAATTCTTCATCGAGTTCTTCTGAGGTTGCGGCTTATAATCATTCCGCATATTTTGATCCATCTGAATTATTCTTATTCTTTACCTGTTTGAATCTATTCGATCTAACTAGGATTCGATCCTATCAATAGGTATCGAAGCAGGAAACTGTGTAATCTATACGCATCTCTTCAGTTGAAAGAAGCTTTTTAGGGTTTCCGCTATTATTGGATCTAGTGTCAACCGTCATCATCGTTTGTTCATTTGTTGATGCTGATTTTGATCTTAATATTACCCTAATCTTGTTTATACATATGGTTCAGATAGGTTTCGTTCAATATACAAACATGCATTCAGAGGATTCCCACATTAACTCGATAAATCTCTCAAACGGCATTGGATCCACAAAAAGGATTCCTATTCTATTCCCCAGTGAATATGAATGTTGGGCGCTGCATTTTGAAGACTACGTCCTTGGTCTGGAAGACAATGGCTATCTGATATGGGATACTATCGCAGTTGGGGCATTTGTTCATACTGTAACTAGAAGAGAAGTTAAAAACTCAGGCTGGTTATAACAAGCTTTTTCTTGAAGTAAAGGATGTTCCACAAGATGAGAAGGAAAAGGTAATCAGCAATGTCAAGGTAATGAGGATCATTAGGGTTGCTCTACCACCAGACACCTTTCATTTGTTTAGTTCATGTGATACAACAAAAGGTATCTGGGATACGCTTAAGGAACTATACTCTACTGACGCTGATATGGAGCATTCGACTCAAACATTACTATTGTCAGAGTTTGGAGCATTTGTGCAAAAGCCTAAAGAAAGTTTAGATTAGACCTTCAATCGATACAATCATCTTCTCTATAGGATGATGAAACATAAAATTGGACGTGAGCTTATCGAGCAAAAAGTCACGTTCATGAATGGCCTGAGGTCTGAATGGAAAGTTGTTGTTTCCACAATTAAAGCATGTGAGCAGTTTAAGAACTACACTTTGGCTAAGCTGGTTGGTATCCTTCGATCATGAGGATGAAGTGACAAAAGAAGGGAAAATTGTTTCTGGTGTAGGCTCGCTGGCACTCGTAGCCAAGGGTAAGAAAGCTTCAGAAGATGATGATTCGGAGTTTGAACTCTTCGATTGTGAACTTTCTAAAGAAGAGTTCTCAATGATGGTGTCCAACCCAAAGAGGTTCGCAAAGAAGAACTTCAACAGGAACAAGAACCGAAACTGGAAAGGAAGCTACAACTCTGAGAAGGTAACAGAGGAGAGTGTAAGCGGTTCTCATAAGGAAGAGGACAATAAGGATAAGAAGCCCACGGGTGGCTTTGGCTATGATTGAAACTACTGTTATGGCAAATACCACTTAGCCAAGGATTGTATGTTGTGAAGGTTGAACGAGAAGAACGAAGGAGAAGACGATGAGACCTACCATCCTCGAAAGCTCGAGGAGATAAATAAGAAAAAGAATGTTGATAACTCTATGCCTGCTTTGATTGTGCAGAAAAATGATGTTGATGATGATTTTGGCAGGGTTGAAGTCTGGTCAACTGATTCAGGAGACGAGGAGGTTCACAGGCCTACTCATGGAAGAAGTTTCATTGCGAAGGAAGAAGATTCACAGTTTGGAGGCAGATGCTTGATGGTGATGAATGATGTGTCAGGACGGAGAGGATATGCTACTGATGGTGATCGTGTTTCTGGCAGCTGCTTCGCTGCAAAGACTGTTCCTTAGCAAATAATCGAATGTGATCAAGTCATCAACAAGGTAAACTCTATTCTCGAAACTCCAAAATATTCCGTTTTCTCGTTACGAAACTAAACTAAATGATTTAACATTCACTTTTCAAGTTTTAGTGACAGTTTAAAAAGAACTCGTTTAACAAACTCTAGCCTAACCGATCAAATCAACATGGTTTCGTCAAAGAGTGAGGAGAGACGCATATGGATAGAGAAGATTGAGTCTGATTTGTCTAAGTCTAGGGATGAGTCGATTTATTTACAAAGGGATAATTTGAGTCTTTTAAAACATTGTAATATTTTTTGTTTGATTTCCAAAAGACTTTATTTCAATATCACTCAGTTGCATCTTAACTGTGGGATTGGTGAGAAAATTCATAAAATGGTTTTACCTTTCCTCGAATTCAAAGAGGACGAAATTGATGTTGACTGTTACAGGTGCGAATCCATTGTCTCATTTGACGAAACTTCAGATGTGTACCAAATTAGACTAGACAAAATCGAATCATTCATTAAGTCCAAAGATCATAAAAACATGCTCAAACAACTTTTGGATAAGACAAAGAGCAAGTCAAATCCGAAACTGTACAAAAATTTGACTCTTTAAGCACTAAGTTAAATTTAGAAAACAAACTTGATATTGAAAACGTTTCTGAATTTGACGATGAAAGTGATATGGGTGAAATCTTTGTGGAGGATGAGGTTGACTGTTCTGAGTTTATTAAAAACAAACATGTCCCTGTGAAAGTCCTAATTTCTGAGGATTCGGTTGGGTTCACACGTATTCCTAAAGATAAACTGATGTTTTAAAAGCGAAAGCAACTATTTTTCCTAAAGTCCAAACCGTTCCTAACCACGTTTTTGCAACAAAAGGACTGGACGAAACCAAACAGGTGAATTAACGTCCATACTCGATGATGACAATAAAGATGGATGTGATGAGTACTTCTGGTCTGCTCCAATCGACAATGCAGACGAAACCAAAGGTCTATCTGAAATGACCTCGTGGAGAACAAAGAGCAGATATGTAGCAGAACCCTAAAAAAAGTCAATTCAAGCTACGAAAAGGGAAGTCCAAGTGGAACTAAGATTGTTCCAAGTGATACATCCTCAATTCAGACCAAAACCCCTACCAGAAAGCCAAATCCTAGGGTCAATATTCACAAATCTTCAGAGTAGTTCGCAACTCAAAAACGTCAAAGGAATGCTAGATATAACTAGAATCTTAACGAAAGAAAGCAGTCCTGGCAGTCTAGGAATCCAGAGTTCATTCATAAGGAAAACTTGACCCTTTTGCTTTAGTTACACTTTCACACTCACAGTCTATAGGTTGTCACGCGAATTGATGCGAACGCTTGCAGTAATTCGCAGTTATCTTTTGTTCTGCAAATCGGTGTGAACGCTCGCAGTAATTTGCAGCCCTCTTTTAACCTGTGGCTTCATATGAAAGCTCGAAGTATCTCATGATCAACTGTTCGTTCGTGGTTTGGTGCGTTTTATATCTTTTTGTATATTATGTATATTTTTTATTATTTTTTTATTTTTATTGTTTCCTTTTTGCTTTATTTTATTTTTTTATTATTATTTTTATTGTTTGTTCAAAATTAAAAAAAATATTTATTGGTTTTATTTTATTTTTATTTTATTTTATTTATTTTATTTCTTTCTATTTTTATTTCTTTTAGAAAATCAAAAATACAAAAATATTTTCTTTATTTTCTTTTCTCTTATTCTACTTATTTCAAATTTTCAAAATTGTTGGATTATTGAGCAGGTTTCATGTCAAGACTCTTGATCGTCTCAATTACGAAGGATGGGCAGGTATAAACTTTCTTATCTGTGTACTAGTTAAGTGTCCCTAGAAGCATGCTGTTGCATGTTGTCTGTAAAGCATCCCAAAAATCATGACCAAAAATTTCGTTTTAATTTAATAATAAAACCACAAGTGTCAACCATTCATTCAAAACATATCACACCAGAGTATCATGTCTAAAACATTATTTTATTTTATCAGAGTAAAACATCCCGGGCTAAACAAACAATGGTGTGTGTCATGCGGCAGGATCTATCTCTTATGCAAGGTTTATTGATGAAGGTTACCTATTATTTATTGTAAATCTATATTTTTTATATAAAGTAAAAAAGGGCGCCCCCCGAGCTCCTCCCTCCGCTACCGGAAGTACCTGAAACCAAAACTAAAAACCGTAACCACGAAGCTTAGTGAGTTCCCCAACCTACCACATACCACATACATAACCACATACTACAAGCACTGGGCCTCGCCCGCTACATCGGTCCCCGCCCGGCTCCGGATGAATCCGACATCAGGCCTCGCCTGATCCAGGCCCCGCCTGGCTTCGAGCCCCGCTTGATATACAGATTTGTTTCTAATAGGCCCCGCCTGTCTCTGGGCCTCGCCCGCTAAACACATACAAACATATAACATAACACATAAGCTAAATACACTCTACTGTGTTCCTGTACTAAGGCCTCGCCTAACTTGGGCCCCGCCCCTGCCCTACGACTAGTGAGTCATGGAACCCCATCCATGCTCCAGATGATAGTGAGATACGGGCCCCCGCCCACACTCACCTCTTTCCTATCTCGAGCCTCGCCCCTGCTGTGCTACTAACGAGATACAGAACCCCATCCATACTCTGCTAATGGTGAGATACGGGACCTCGCCCACACTCACCTCCCTACCCAGCACATACGAGTATCACACAGACAACAAGCATAAACTGTCATATAAACAATTCTTGGGCACCCGCCCGACATCAGACCTTGATTCGGAATCACATACCAGCATACAGTGCATAGGGCTAACCCCCGAGTCTTCTTACTTATAAACTACATGGGTCGGCATTGTGGCCGTAGACCCATTCACACAATGAGGAGACTCACCTCGCACTGCTGAACCCTGTTGATACTCCTCTGGTTGCTGACTGGAAAATTCCTGAATTGTTGACCCTTCGGCTTCCCGAACTACCAATACCAAACATCACTTAGTCCAATACAATAATCCTTATTAAGGTAAAATGACCATTCTTCCCTTATTCCAACTTGGTCCATATCCAAAGCCAAAAACTAAGGCCCAATACTAAGTAAGCTTTCTAAGCTCACCAGTGGCCCAATTTGCTAAATCGGGCCCAATCCCTCTAATGGGCCTTACCTTAAGCCCAAACATCTACTTGGCCCACATCATATTACTTATGCTAGGCCACTAAGGCCCAAGTCCAAAGCATGGCCCATTTTGAGACCCAATAACTTGAAGTCCAAACTTCCAGAGTACGTTGGCCGTACACTCACGTACACTAAGCGTACTGGGTGAATGGCGAGTACGTTGGGCGTACCTGCACGTACGCTCAGCATAACCCCCTGTTAAGCCCTTTTCTCATTAAGTGCTTAATACTCCGATCCAGAAGCTATAATCACATATCCAAGTCCTTTTCCATGTCTTAATCCATAAAGTCACTGACTTGGTGACATTGCATGCCCCAAACAAGTCCAAACTAAAAAAAATGACTTTCTACTTCCATGGAAATGGTCTTAACTTATGCATGAACCCATTAAGACCTCAAAGATGGCAACTTTACTGCTTAAGGGACCCTTTTAGCTCTGAGGGTGGAAACCTTAAGCTCACAAACGAGATTTCATCACAAAGATCCATTCTTGGGACCAAAATAACTCCAAAACCACAATACACAAGATCTAAGCATTCTTAAGTAGACTTATGAACTTTATACCTCCAAAGAGTTCCAAATGATGATGTTATTCCAGATCTATAAGCTCCAACTTCCCAAGTTCTTCCTTGCCAACTTCCTCTTTTCTTATTCCAAGCTTACACCACCAAAATGAGCTTCTTGAAGTCAAAATCACCCAAGAATGGAGAAATGAGGAGTTCTAGGGTTTCTATGAGTTGGGAGACAGATAAGGAGGCTAGGTTTTGAGCCATTATGTTCCTTATATAGTGGCTCACCCTAAAAGTTAGGGTTTAAGGACTCTAGACGTACGTTGGGCGTACGTCTTCAACACTCGCAATCACTTTGCCCTATTACGTTGGGCGTACCCGAGCCTTACGCTGGGCGTACTCATGTTGGCCAACTTACATGCATGGTCCTTTCATGCCATCTTTCTCCATTAAGGACCAACATTGCCAATAACTTGAAAGTGCTATAACGCCTTCGTTCTAAGTCCATTTCCGACGAACTTCATATCCACGAAAAGGTGGAAAGAAGCCCTACGCTTCTAGCAACACACCCTAACCCCAAAACTCTCGAATTAAAACTTCAAGACCCATAAAAGACCGAAATTCCCTAGCTTGGGCCTCTGAAATCCAATAATGGATACTTTCAGAACATGGTGTTACAACTCCCACTTAAACTAGACTTCATCCTCGAAGTCTCTCCTTACTGACACCCATATCCCCATCAAATGATATGTGGAACGCAACCGATGTGCGACCTCATCTTCAGGACGTATGCCCAAACAGAACTTTCATCTCGGTGTTTGCATGCCAATAGGCCTTGAGTGACCTTAAACTTTTCAAGTCGACGAAAATGTGGGTCAGGTAGAATCACTGGAGGAGGTGGAGGAAGAGAATGATTTCCAGTTCCACCAATGCACGAAGAAAGGAATGATCTTTCACCATGATCGACACGTGGAAGATCATCTTCAGATGAAAATCTTTTTCCAAAAGAATGAGGAAGACCATAGTTGTTTGAACTTGACATCTATAAAGGGAGAAAATTCAAGTTAGTTGATTTAAATCCTTAATATAACAACCAAATGAAATATTAAGGCTAGGACCAAAAACAATAATTCACAATTCAAAAGAGGGATGCCGTAATCCAATTGTAAATTATTTGAAGGTAGGAAAATGACGATTTACCAATTCCACCATGAAAATCAAATTTTAAACAAATTAGGTTTTAAATGAAATTCCTGGATCTTTTGAGATTCATTGAACTTTTCAATGGCATGTTTAATCTCGATTATGCCCTTAAAACTTTTAACTGCGATACCGAGGATCACAAATAAGGTGTGAATAACCATGCAAATTAGCTTGGTACTCTCAATGTCATTTATCTTCTAATCAATGTGCCGGTTAACCACACATGCTCCATTGATCAACGATAATTTACGAGCTACCCATTTTCATCCTTCATTAGTCCTATATTATTGTGCCAATTAAGCACACACACTCCACTAACGACCAATAAGGTGCAATGTGCAATTTCATGGGTTAGCATCACATTTATATTTTTCCTAAAGTAACTAAGATTGGGAATTTATAAAAGTTTTTAGTTACTTTATAAATCATTATACTTTTAATGAGGATTTAGATTCATATCCTACCCATTCGGCTAACGACCCTCCAATAGTCAAGTGTGTGGTGGGTGAGAGTGGACACCCATTAAACCACCATGTTATAGGCAGTAACCTTATACCCCCCTTTATAGACCGGCTTCGTGAATGAGGCCTACTAATGGTAAGACTGACTTGTATTTTATATATATATATATATATATATATATATATATATATATATATATATATATTCTTAAACTTTTAATATTATAATAGTATAAGGGTTGAATTTTAATATATGTTACAAGGTTTCCGTGCATATAAAGAACGCCGAAATCCGAGTTATAACGAAGAAGTTATGACCTGTCGAAGTTTCGTGACAGAACCGGCATGACACAACGCGACGTAAATAGTGAATTTATGTTAGAGCGATATTTAGCCTTAGCGATCTAAATGAAAGTTGTAGAGTTCGTTAAACCGTGAGTGTGCATAAAAAGAACATCCAAATCTGACTTCGTCTGAGGAAGTTATGATTTTTCTAAGTTTCAACTTAGCAGTATGCAGCCCGAATACTCGATTTGAGATCGAGCGGTTTTTAGCTGAAACAATCTAAACGAGAATTGAAGATCTCGTCAATTGTAGTGAAACGATAAAAAGATAGGCGAAAACGGGCGTTGGATGAAGAAGTTATGAACTTATAACGGAGTTTTCCTATCTCGACCTACTAAAATAATATAATAAAAAATAAATTCAAAATTAGTCGACGGAGTCTCAACTAAAGTTGTAGAGTGTAGTCTCACCTACGTGGGGATATAAAGAACGTTCAAAACGGAGTTTGTATAAGGAGGATATGAGTTTTTGAAGTTTATTAAATATTTTCGATATTTAATTTAAATATAAAATAACCGATATTATCCATGGGGGGAGTCAGCGAGCTGATCCACATTACGCCCAACGTAACATAGAATTACGCCCATCGTAATTCATTATTCCAGCCCCCTCTAAAAGGAAGTCGAGCGCATCGAGTTCTTTGCTCATTTCTTCCCTTTCTCTCGCGTTTTTGCATCGTTTTTCGTGCAAGCAATATCCCGAAGCCCCGATATCATTCCCGAGACCCGAAGCAAGTCCCGAAGCCCCGAAGATCCCGAGAAGTGAAATTCCCGAGCCGAAGCTCTGCCCGCGAGGAGCCCAGTTTTTGTGAAGATCTTCCAGATCTACCGAAGAATACTACTTCTACAAGCCGTAGTGTTGTCCGATCATCTTCTAATCAATTGAGTATGTGGTCACTTTCTTCTAACACATAAATATTAAGTATTTGCTATGAAATACGTGCTACGTGTATAATATTTTTTTGTTTGTTTGAGATGATTGTGGAATGGGTGAATTATATAAATTTTAATGAGTTAAACTATATACGTATTTTGTATCTAAAAATATGTTGGGTAGAACATGAGTAGATGAGGTTGTTGGTTGGTGATAAAAGGTGGGTTGGACCATGAGATAAAAAGATAAAGAGATAAACTTGTTTTAGATCCGAGAGTATGGATCAGAGCAGGAGGTTAGTTTTCGATCCAAGGGTATGGGTCAGATCAAGAGGTTAGTTTTAGATCCGGGAATATGGATTAGGTAATGAGGAAAATTTAAGATCGGGGAGTACGGATTGTGTATTTTAGAACTACGTATTCATTCGATAAGGTATCATGTGTATAGTCCCTTTTAGGAAAATGATTTTAAATATGAGTATTGATAATAATATGAAATATACATATGTATGTGAAGTATTTGTCATTGTCCGAAATACGGGTAAGATATATTTGATAATATACAACGTGCGAATAAGTTATGGTTCAATATGTGTTAAGATATGAATATATGATATTATTACTTAAAACTATGTGTTAAGTATACACTAGTTAGCATTGCCTAAACGGAGTTAATATCAAAAATTGATTATAAGCATTGTAGGTTTGCCTAGTGATGGGTTAAGACTTAAATAGGGATCTTTAGTTCAATTAAGTTTGGACATTGGGTAGCCTCTTATTAAGAGTACGTGTGTTGTGATATTGATGATCGGTGGAGTACGTCCTACGTACAGAAGTACATTTTATGTATGAAGTCTTTTTCAAAGATCTGTGTCTTGGGTGCTGCTTGTGCCAGGTTACTATTATGTTCTCGGGTACGATTATTTCGCATATCAAAGTACTATAATGTGCCAGAAGTACTATCATGTACAAATTCTTTTTGACAATTTTGTGTGTCAGTTACGGGAGCGTACGGGAGTACTCTAGTAGTATTTTCCCATACTTTTATTTTGAGAGAGCTTTGGAGTCAGCGTTTCTTTTATGAAGTGATCGACCGAGCTTCATATGTCAGCGTTTTCTTTCACGAAGTAATTAAGGGAACTTGGTAGACTGCCTAATAAAGTGTGTCGGTAATAGACCACTGATAGGTATGTCTGGTGTTATATTGCTGGATAGGGTGCGTCTGGGGGTTAAATACCTCATGTATTCAGGCCACTGCTAGGCAAAGTTCAATGCTGGGATAGGTAGAGTCTGGGGGTATAATACCTCATGAGAGTCGGACCACACCTAGGCATTGTTATCCAGATAACTACCCCTGACTTAAAATGTCTTGTGGTTCTTTCTTTTATGAACTAAGGTTCGTGGTGAAACTTATTCCATTCCCCTCATTTGATGTCTTTATTGATCCTCGTTTGCTGCCAAGGAATTTCCGAAGCAGCTTCGTTAGTTGTTGTTCATATCGATTTCCTTAGGCTAGATCCCGTAAGATCATTGTATAGGGTCAGTATGTGGGGATCGACGGGATGGGATCGATCGTTTTAGAAATATGGTTTATATGCGTTAATAATATTAGTGGTTTTACAGGATCGAGATATACATTATTATCATCATTGTTTGAACTAAGAGCTTTCGTACTCTGTGTTCCTTTGGTGATTAGGTTCACCAGGGATATTTGAAGTAAAAGTTTATTATGTGTTTTTGAACTAGGTGTTCATTAATTATCGTGAACTACGAGTTCACCATAGGTAATCTAAGAGCCTTTGCATCACTAAAATTTATGCCAGTTCCTTAGGGCAATCCTTAGGAATGAATGGGAGAAGGGTAATCGGTTCTTAGGATAAATATTTAAGAAATAAATGGAGATAAAGGGGGTGGGTAATTGGATTGATTATTTGATAATTAATTATAATAATTATATTATTGTGGGTTGAAAACCCTATATGCTCACTAGGCTCCCAAGCCTGACCCTCTCAGTTTTCTTTGTATTACAGGTTATGGCACGAGAGCATAAGTTGGCTAACATAACGAGAGATTTTGGATTATAGGCCAGTAGTTATGAATAACTGTTGTAAGGTCTATTTTGTTCTGTTTATGCTTTTGGTCTGTATTGAACATGACATCCCGAGATTTTGTTATATAATGAAAATACATTTCTTTAAAGAAATACTTTGATAATATTTATCATATTTTGTTTTGGGAACAAATTCTGCAACTGTTATTTTTAAAAGATTACTCTGATTTTAAAAGCAAGCATAAACAAATCGGTCTTTTCTGGCCGTGAAATTGGGGATGTCACAGTTGGTATCAGAGCATTAGTTTAAGCGAACTAGGAATTTGTAGGAAATTTCTAGACTTAAATTTAGAATGCTAAGTAATGATTGTGAGGAGTGTGTCTAAAATATGTTAGGTAGTACACCTAAACTGACACAAGCACTAGTTTATTTTAGGAATGATGCCTAAAATGCTTTTATGTGCTAAATGTTTTGTGTGATAGATATTTTGATGCTATTATTTGTTCGGATCTATGGTCTGTTGCCGACCGGATCTGGAAACCTTATGTGTTTAGGATTCTAAGCGTATGACTACGATATTAGAACTAGCATGTAAACGTTTCGGGGTGATAAGGAGATTTATACGTTTATCGTAATTAAAGCTTTCTTATCTTAAAATTCTCGCTTGGTACACCGAATGTCTGCTTGGATGTACAAGAGGTCATGGTGAAGACTCGTAGAGAAATTGAGTAAATGGAGGAAATGAAGAAGGCTTATGATAGTGGATGACACCTATCAGAAGGTATCATAAGAGTGGTATCTTGCCTTTAGAGTATGTCTTATGAAATAAAAATACGTTTAGAGGAGTACGGTACGTCTAAAGTACAACTTCGATTGGTAGGATGATGGAACGATTGCTGAAATTCTTGAAGTTGTCTGATCGTCTAGTATTTCCATCACCAATCGAGTTGAAGTAGAGTTGATGATTGGAGATTGAGCAATGAAGAAGTCCTAGTAGAGTCTAGGGAAATTGTTTATGATTACTTGGACACATTCGTATGTGTTAAATTGTTTTGTGATTTTCTTGTATGGTGACTTGGTCGACTACGGGACAATACTTGGGACGAGTATGAGTAGGTGTGAAAGGTATTAGATTCATATACTACCGGAAGCACAGGACTCGCACTTGGATCAGGGAAAGTCACAAGGTTACCATGAAGCTGGTGATTGATTCCATTTTATTCTGGTATGTCATTACCATTGTTTCGGTAATGACTAGTAAGATGGTTCTTGTTCCAACCCTAGTGGTCATATTTAAATTTGAGTTCTACTACGAGGAGTATGTTACGTGGTCTAGAGGACCAAGTTAGATGTAACATCTGAATTAAGTCAGAAGGTTTAAGTTAATGCGATTGATAGTGTCGCACTCGTTGTTAAAACAAGTTTGCAGGTAGAAATGCTACATGCTGAAATGTGATTATATCACATTAGAATATGAAGGAAGGTATATTCCATTCTGGAATTTAACTTTATTAAAGACTGATTCTAAGCGTCGCATCGTGCGATGAGAGGTCAATAGAGCACGACCCATCGGTTTGTTACAATAGATAAAGGAAAGTATTTATCCTGAGAAGAAGAAGGAGTCTACAATAAGGACTTATTTGGTGACTTGAAGGTTACGATTGAAAGTAAAACATAGTACGATAAGCAGATGCAAGATTGGCCATCTTCTGCGGTCAAGAAAGCCATAGAGTTAAATACTCTTTCGAAGAAACATGGAAGTTACGATTATTACTTAGGATGAAGAGGTAACATGTGGAATCATTATGCAAGTCCTATTTCGTTGATGATTTCGGGACGTAATCATCCTAACGGGGAGATAATTGTAACGCCCGTAGATCCGGGCTAGTCAATTTAGAGACGATAGGCGTCAAAATTGAATTTTTGATGAAAGTTTATTTAGAATGAATAATCTTAACTAAGTTATAGTATATGTTACAAGGTTTCCGTGCATTTAAAGAACACCGAAATCCGAGTTATAACGAAGAAGTTATGACCTGTCGAAGTTTCACGACAGAACCGGCACGACACAGCGCGACGTAAATAGTGAATTTACGTTAGAATGATATTTAGCCTTAGCGATCTAAACGAAAGTCATAGAGTTTGTCAAACCGTGAGTGTGCATAAAAAGAACGTCCAAATCTGACTTCGTATGAGGAAGTTATGATTTTTCTAAGTTTCAGCTTAGCAGTATGCAGCCCGAATACTCGATTTGAGATCGAGCGGTTTTTTGCCGAAACAATCTAAACGAGAATCGAAGATCTCGTCAATTTTAGTGAAACGATAAAAAGATAGGCGAAAACGGACGTCGGATGAAGAAGTTATGAATTTATAACGGAGTTTTCCTATCCCGGCCTACTAAAATAATATAATAAAAAATAAATTCAAAATTAGCCGACGGAGTCTAAACGAAAGTTGTAGAGCGTAGTCTCACCTACGCGGAGATATAAAGAACGTCGAAAACGGAGTTCGTATGAGGAAGATATGAACTTTTGAAGTTTATTAAATATTTTCGATATTTAATTTAAATATAAAATAACCGATATTATCCATGGGGGGAGTCAGCGAGCTGATCCACATTACGCCCAACATAATTCGTTGTTCAGCCCCCTATAAAAGGAAGTCGAGTGCAGCCGAGTTCTTTTCTCATTTCTTCCCTTTCTCTCGTGTTTTTGCATCGTTTTTCGTGCAAGAAATATCCCGAAGCCCCGGTATCATTCCCGAGACCCGAAGCAAGTTCCGAAGCCCCGAAGATCCCGAGAAGTGAAATTCCCGAGCCGAAGCTCTGCCCGCGAGGAGCCCGGTTTTTGTGAAGATCTTCCAGATCTACCGAAGAATACTACTTCTACAAGCCGTAGTGTTGTCCGATCATCTTCTAATCAATTGAGTGTGTGGTCACTTTCTTCTAACACATAAATATTAAGTATTTGCTATGAAATACGTGCTACGTGTATAATATTTTGTTGTTTATTTGAGATGATTGTGGAATGGATGAATTATATAAGCTTTAATGAGTTAAACTATATACGTATTTTGTATCTAAAAATATGTTGGGTAGAACATCAGTAGAAGGGGTTGTTGGTAGGTGATAAAAGGTGGGTTGGACCATGAGATAAAAGGACAAAGAGATAAACTTGTTTTAGATCCGAGAGTATGGATCAGAGCAGGAGGTTAGTTTTAGATCCAAGGGTATGGATCAGATCAAGAGGTTAGTTTTAGATCCGGCAATATGGATTAGGTAATGAGGAAAATTTAAGATCCGGGAGTACGGATTATGTATTTTAGAACTACGTATTCATTTGATAAGGTATCATGTCTATAGTCCCTTTTAGGAACATAATTTTAAATACGATTATTGATTATAATATGAAATATACAACGTGCGGATCAGTTATGGTTCAATATGTGTTAAGTGTTGGGTTTTGAGCATTCTAACACTCCTAAGTGTACATGCAACCCTAAATACCTTGGATCTATTTTTTCTCTATTATACATGCAAATAAGAACTTCCAAGGTATTA
Organism: Lactuca serriola; assembly: GCF_051521515.1. Taxonomy (NCBI): domain Eukaryota; kingdom Viridiplantae; phylum Streptophyta; class Magnoliopsida; order Asterales; family Asteraceae; genus Lactuca; species Lactuca serriola. The sequence goes on from NC_136408.1 coordinate 87,033,500, forward strand.
TCCTAATCTAGCATATAAAATAATGAATATAACAAGATATAATACATACCTCTTTCATGTAGAAAGTCTTCATGAAGCTTGAGTGCCTAGTGCCCCAAGTGTGACACCTCAAATGGTTCACACAACACCAAATACACTTGGAATAACTTGAGAGAAATCCACAACTCATGAAATCGGCTAGCCCTCTCTAGAATGATACTAGTGTCCGATTTTGTGAAGAATAAGATCTTTATATAGTGTTACAATTAGGGTAAACCCTAATTGTCATGACTTTCCATTTCCTTGGATCCATGGGTTCAAATACACCATGGAGCATCCATGGACCATCCTATGGTTTTAGCCCAACTTGATTATCCATGGAGCATTAGCCCACTATACAAGTATGGATGATTTACACAATCAACCCATATATTTAATTAGTCTTCTTTTGATCACTTAATTAATCCTAGATTAATTCTTGATCAATACTAATTAAATAATCTTATTACTCTTATTATTAATATACTAGAACTTATAATATATTAATAACCATAAGTGTCTTATTTCTCTCATTATAGTCTATCCAAGTGCATGATGCCATGCAACCCAAATGGACCATGCCGGGTCGGGTCAAGTCTTACCAATTATAGTTATGGACTTGACATTAATCCAACAGTCTTCCACTTGGATAAGTCTAAAACTATTATTGCGTATGACTTCAGGAACCTACTGGCAATCGTAGCTCTCAAAAGCTTCTGTCGAACTCTGACCTTGTAGATGAACTCTGACCTTTGTTAATGACTTGTCCATTAGATAAGGGATCATATATTCCTCCATTCTAGATATCATATGGACTGAGACATGGATTATAATCATTCTCTCTGTCCATTTGTTGTTTCCCGAATTCCGATTTATGACGACTGACTAATTGAACAAATCAAATCAGTCCTGGACCGGCCCGACCGAGCACTTCCATTTGTCATCATCAAATCATCGAGGGGCCCACAGATATCGCTTTTATCCCGAAGGTAAAAGGAATGGATAAACTTCGACTCATATGGCTTGTTCTACTACTTGTTGAATCACACACAAAGGCACGTTTTATAGCACCGAGTTACCAAATGTGTTTTCGTGCAATCAATGTACTATCAACTCATAGTAACAACTCATATCTCTAGGTTTGAAGAATATAAGATATTATCGTCTCATGATCACTCGTGATAAAATCCATGAAGTGATTCCAATGAGCGAGGGTTGAATCCAATACTCAGAACTTATGAGCACTCATGAGTGTTGTAGCCCTTTGTCCAACACCTTAGACCTCTACAAGCCAACATATAACAGTCTTAATTCATATCTACTTCCAACATATGACCGACTGTGGATGGTTTGAATAACTTAGTCATTCCGGAAGAATAACCCAATTTATTCGGGAAGTCAAAACATGCAAAGTGAAACACAATAATAATTGAATCCAATATGGTATCAAAACCTATGAACATAAATAAAACACCTTTTATTTATCACCATATGATTACACATTATTCATTGTATACTGTTTCAACTATCAACATTATTCTTGAATTTAAAACAATAGTTGTCCCATGCTCCAAGCATGTACACTATGTTTTCTAAACACTAGTCACGCCACACACCAAGTATGCATACTATGTTTGTCTATGATCTTTACTTTTAGATCCATTGAACATAACTTCAATGATTCTCTTTTCACACTCCCAAATCCTTACTGCAAATGCAAGAATTCCAAATTCATGCCATTTACTGAAATCTGTTAGATTCTAAACTTATATGCATTGATCTTCTTGTAACGATTATGCACAAAATCAGAAAGACTTGACAACAACCATTACAGAGCATTCCAAAGGAGACCAGCTCCTTGGAAACATCCTTCTTGCATTAAGTTTCCTAATCTTAAACACATTGAAAATTCTAACTTTGAAACATTTTCAGATTCCATTTTGACTTATCCCTTCTGAACAAGAGTTGCCTCCATACAGACTATGTCAATATGGTCCTTCCAGAATTATCACTATACTTCCAACTGTCCTTGAGCAACCAATCTTTGGTAAACCTTAGATTGTTCTCGACAATTGTTTAATCCTTTTAGTCATATCTAGTTCTAAACCTTTTCCCTTCTTAATGCCCCAGGCATTTGGAAAATTTTAGAAAGGATGAATATAGCACATGTAATCGATCCTATATCCGAAGCATATAGGAATCGATTCATGATGTCTCACATAAAGACTAAACCAGTCTTTTGCTATAACATTTCCATTTCAATTTGCCAAGTTCTCATAATTCAGATTATGAAAAGGGATGCCGTAATTATAATCGAATTTTAAAACGCAAATAATGGACTCGTATACAAAATTTCCTTATGTTGAGCCATTCCAACATGAAATTCATATATATCCTTGACTAAATGATTAAAACCTCACGATCTAAGCTTATAGATTTGAGATGAAGTATAATTTTCTCTCTCTTAATTATAGCAAAACAACTTTTCCCAATTGAAACCTTTTGTTTTCTATAATTAACATTGCTAGCTTGCAATACTTATCATAATTATCATGCTCCCACTAACATGATGATTATTAGCATAACACTTATGCTCCCACTAACATGATGATTATTAGCATGACACTTCATTGACTTTCTTACCAAAGTTTAGATTTCTGATACTAGATTGTTTTGATAAGACTTTATCAAAATCATACACCTTCCCTTAGATAGCACACTTGTGTGTCTAAACAATTATGAAGAGGGATGCCGTAATCATAATGGTTAGATCTTTTTGCCACTTCTCACAAGTCCAGGTTAGTGTGCCGGTAAACCACACACGCTCCACTAACGACTTTGAGAATGCAAATATTACAATTGCTATCTAGCTAAAATCTACTTAGTGAAAGTGTTTCCTCACCATCATTTTCATGAATCGGAGAGAAACCTTATGACACTTAGACTTTTATGGTGTATGTGTTCTTATCCATGTGAATTGTCAAAACCATAGACACAAGACAAGGATAATGACAAATCCACACTCATATGGATTGAACTCAATCTTAATTTCTTGCCACCTGGCAGCTCAAGGGCCTGCAATTGCTTCCAAGTTGTTGTGCAACTAATTGAGAACTCTAAGAACTCATATGCAAAGCCAACTTTAACTAGAATGAGCACAGAATATGTCAACACGATAGGTTATAAACCTCAAGTCGTATAATAGTGAAGAACTTCAGGTTTTATTCTTGATTAGTTCTTGAGACTTTCAAGACCTTTAAGACTCCCACTGTCCTCTTGACATATAAGACTCCCTTTTCAAACATCCAAGAGATAGTGAGGATTCTAATCAAGACAAACACTTCACACAATTGGCCTTAGTTGGTCTTTGTTTTATCCAAAACATCACAACTTACCAATTTCAAATGTACAAGAGTAGAAAACTTTTACTCTTACATTTAACAAGTGTTTTAAACCGTATTTAAGACATGTCACTCAAGTTACAATCTTGGAGTATGACTCTAAGACTTGTATTGGAACGAAGTATGACTCATCTTCTTGATTTAACCACTTCTACAATTCAAGTTCCTCTTCTTAGTCATAAGAATGCACTAAGATTTCCTTAGAGAACTAATTGTGCTATGGTTTCTTAATCATTAAGATGATCACAAAAACTGATACTAAAGTACTCTCCCATCTTTTCAGATTTGAGAAACTTTTATCCTTCTGCCTAATTTGATTCTTCTTATTCGCTCTGCCATACATTGGAACCGTTTCCAATGTCTCAAAATTACACTTAAGCTTGAAAGTATAATCATATTTATTGAGCTTTAGTAAACTATGACGAATAGTCTTATCAATCTTTTGTGGTGGACTTGATCAGTGCACAAGAATGTGTTCTCGATCCCTTAGTCCTTCACTTGACTCACACATCCATGTGAACAAGTAATTAGTCTTAATTTTCCAATACTTGAAAGTTCTCATTCATCATGCTATACAACTTGGATGATTCCAAGTTCCGGTCCAATTGAAACTTGGGTGATGGGAATCTTTCCTTATTTGGTAAATTTAGACATTACCATAAATGAAAGAATCAATCTCATATTTCCACTCTTGCTATTAATGGAATCTTATAAGCAACAAAAAAATTTCACAGATGCCATTGTAAGGATATTTTAAAATAAATAAATTCAAAAATTTTCTTTTATTTTAAAACTTTGCGGAAAAACTTATCCTTACAATCCATATGAAAACTTGTTGTTATCTATTCCTAAGCAATATCTCATAACTCCAAAGAAGTAGCTCAAGAATCCGATTCAGCATATTCTTTCTTTAAGTTTCTTTACTTTTCTTTGATTCTTAAAACATCAACATGTGACCCAGTCACATCATGTATCAAGAATCTCAGATTAGAAACTTAGCAGAGTTAGATAGTGGACTTTACCTAAAGTAGAGTCAAACTTATTGACTTCAACATCCTTAGGTAAATTTGGCAGATTCGTAACCAATGTCCCTTCCTTTGGCAATATAAACATATGGACCCTTTGATAATGGTACACGGGACTATCATGGACTTAGCTTTTCTCTTTTCCATTTGGTCAACCGAGTTGACTATGGCCGATCCCTTTCCATTGGGAAGAGACTGCTTTTCTGGATTTCCTGTGTCACTATTGTCAATGTCCATCAAGTTTTAAGGAAGTTGATCTTAACAAATAGATAAGATCATTAAGGGTCTTGTCATAGTCTGTTTCATAGGTGTCCCAAAGGAACTCACTATGTGACTTAGAAAGTGATTGAACCACCAACTTTCTCAAGACTTTGACACCCAACTCTCCCGGCTTGTCAATATGTGACTACATCTCCAATACGTGACCACACCTAGACCTTGCCTTGCCAATTGGGCTTGAGTGGCCTTAAACTTTTCAAGAACTTGTGGGTTGGGGAGAATAATTGGAGGAGGTGAATGAAGTATGATTTCCAAGGGACATCATTTTCATTTAGGAAAGCTTGTTTCAAGAGATTTGGGAAGATCATAAATGTCTAAACCAGACATCTTTTGGGAGATATTCAAGATAGTTGATCTTAAGTCCTTAATATGACACCTAATATGAAATATTAAGGCTAGGACCCAACAAACTATTTTATAACTTAGAAGAGGTATGCCGTAATCCAAGCTATAAAATATTTGAAGGTAGGTGAATGACGATTCACCAATTTCCACCAAGATAAACGAAATGTATTATTAGGTTTTAATTGGTTTTGAAACTCCTAGATCTGTTGAGATTCATTGAACTGTTCAATGGCATGTTTCAATCTCGAGTGTGCCCTTCAGGTTTTGTGATTGGGATGCCGAGGATCACAAAACAAAGTGTGAAGTAACCATGCAAATTACTTGGTACCCTTAAGTGTTTACCCCTCAATCGATGTGCCGGTTAACCACACACGCTCCATCGATACTATGATAAACATTAACTTACCCTTTACCTACCTTGTTAAATACGAGTTAGTGTGCCGGTTAACCACACACGCTCCACTAACCGACTTAAACAAAGTGCAAAGTGTAATTTCATGGATTAGCACCTTATTCACATTTTCCTAAGTAACTAAGATTGGGTATTATTAAGAGTTTAGTTACTTAGTATTTATCATTAATACTTTTAATGAAGGGAGAATTCTAGTCCTGTCAAACCCGTTCGGCTAACGACCCTCCACCAGTCAAGCAAGCGGTGGGTGAGAGTGGACACCCATTAAGTTGCCATTTTATAGGCAACAACCTTATACCCACCTTATAGACCGGCTTAATGAATGAGGCGTACTAGCAGTAAGACTGACTTTACTCTTATACATATATATATATTATTAACTTATAATATTATAAAGTATAAGGGTTGAATTTTAACTCTTTAAAATTCTAAGGGCTAACTTGGAATTAAAGTATTCATGGGGAAAACTTTACAAATTCCAAAACCTGAGGGCAAGTTTTGAAACTATTCAAAACTAATTAATTCCATAACTTATGTGTTTAAAGTAGTTTTAATCCAAAAACTCTTCAAGTTCCATAACTTGAGGACAAGTTATGGAAGACTTTAAACTAATAAAAGAATTAACTTTTCTTTATTTTATAACTTATGGAATTAATTAAGGTTACACTTTTTTAATTTATTATTTAATGAAGAGACTCTTGGTCCTCCATAACTTGAGGACAAATTATAGAGTCATAACACCTTTTAATTAGAACTAGACTCTTCATTTTTGTAACCTTTGCCAACTTTTATGAGTTTTATGAAACTTAAATGTGACTTTTCATATAACTTGAGGACAAGTTACAAAAACACATTTTAGAATCAACTCTTAGACTAATTTGGATTGAAAACAACTATTTCACTCAACTTTTCTATTAATCTAAGCAACTGATAAGAACAAGATAATTCAAATCAAACTTTTTCATGTAATTAGTCTAAACCTTAAACTAATACAAAACATGAATCTATTGACAATTATCTTTGAAATTGGATTAGCATGAACATTACCACATCAAAAACAAGTTTATAAGTTCAAAAACATCTTAGGGTAATGTTCCTAGTCCAATTCCAGCCAAAAAAAGTCGAATTTATGCTGTCTGGGGGTCCAACTCGTCGAGTGCACGAACCAACTCGGCGAGTTGGATGCATTTTGCCTTGGACTCGGCGAGTCTACTGGGCAGACAGCATCAAAACTCGATTTTCCAGCTTCTTTTGCAAGTATAACAAGAAAACAAGCCTAGGCTCTGATACCACTGTTGGGTTTTGAGCATTCTAACACTCCTAAGTGTACATGCAACCCTAAATACCTTGGATCTATGTTTTCTCTATTATACATGCAAATAAGAACTTCCAAGGTATTATCCTAATCTAGCATATAAAATAATGAATATAACAAGATATAATACATACCTATTTCATGTAGAAAGTCTTCATGAAGCTTGAGTGCCTAGTGCCCCAAGTGTGACACCTCAAATGGTTCACACAACACCAAATACACTTGGAATAACTTGAGAGAAATCCACAACTCATGAAATCGGCTAGCCCTCTCTAGAATGATACTAGTGTCCGATTTTGTGAAGAATAAGATCTTTATATAGTGTTACAATTAGGGTAAACCCTAATTGTCATGACTTTCCATTTCCTTGGATCCATGGGTTCAAATACACCATGGAGCATCCATGGACCATCCTATGGTTTTAGCCCAACTTGATTATCCATGGAGCATTAGCCCACTATACAAGTATGGATGATTTACACAATCAACCCATATATTTAATTAGTCTTCTTTTGATCACTTAATTAATCCTAGATTAATTCTTGATCAATACTAATTAAATATTCTTATTATTCTTATTATTAATATACTAGAACTTATAATATATTAATAACCATAAGTGTCTTATTTCTCTCATTATAGTCTATCCAAGTGCATGATGCCATGCAACCCAAATGGACCATGCCGGGTCGGGTCAAGTCTTACCAATTATAGTTATGGACTTAGACATTAATCCAACATTAAGATGTGAATATATGATATTATTACTTAAAACTCTGTGTTGAGTATACACTAGTTAGCATTGCCTAAACGGAGTTAATATCAAAAACTGAATATAAGCATTGTAGGTTTGCCTAGTGATGGGTTAAGACTTAAATAGGGATGTTTAGTTCAATTAAGTTTGGACATTGGGTAGCCTCTTATTAAGAGTACGTGTGTTGTGAGATTGATAATCGGTGGAGTACGTCCTACGTACAGAAGTACATTTTATGTACGAAGTCTTTTTCAAAGATCTGTGTCTTGGGTGTTGCTAGTGCCTGGGTACTATTATGTTATCGGGTACGATTCTTTCGCATACAAAAGTACTATAATGTGCCAGAAGTACTATCATGTACAAAGTCTTTTTGACAATTTTGTGTGTCAGTTACGGGAGTGTACGGGAGTACTCTAGTAGTATTTCCCCATACTTTTATTTTGAGAGAGCTTTGGAGTCAGCGTATCTTTTATGAACTAATCGACCGAGCTTCATATGTCAGCGTTTTCTTTCACGAAGTAATTAAGGGAACTTGGTAGACTGTCTAATAAAGTGTGTCGGTAATAGACCACTGATAGGTATGTCCGGTGTTATATTGCTGAATAGGGTGCGTCTGGGGGTTAAATACCTCATGTATTCAGGCCACTGCTAGGCAAAGTTCGATGCTGGGATAGGTAGAGTCTGGGGGTATAATACCTCATGATAGTCGGACCACACCTAGGCATTGTTATCTAGATAACTACCCTTGAATTAAAATGTCTTGTGGTTCTTTCATTTACAAACTAAGGTTCGTGGTGTGACAACCCAAAGTTATTCCGTTACATTACCCCGTTACCGTTAACGGAATATTACATTTTATAAAAGTTCCGTTAATTAGAGGTCGCCAAATAAACAAATGTTTTATTTATTTACATTTTTACGTCGTTATAGTCGTAATAAAGTAAATAAAAACACTTAAATTACATTTCCATATTATTTTGGGAAAAAGTTAAATTTTATTACGACCACTAAATTAGGTGCGAGCAAAAGCCCCGTTTAACGGCAGTATCGGGTAGTCGTATACCGGGTGCAACACCCGGTACCTATATAAAGGGAATGTAACACCCCTTAGAAACCTTTTACCACTCCAACTTCTCTCTCTCACTACTTTCTCTCTCTAGACTCGTTTTCGACTCCAAAACCGCGATTTCCGGCTCCTAAACGTAAGACCTTCAACCCTAACTTGTTCTAAACAAGCATTATTGTTTTTATAGCTCAAAAATCTCACAAAAAGGAGAGGGAAAAGGAGTTTACGGACTAAGAGCCTCCTTAGGCCGTAAACACCCAAAAAGTGGCCAAAAGTCCCGATTCTTCCTTATTTGAGCTTGGATACTAGTTTGGGAATTTATCTAGGAGTGTTTAAACATCAAAACACAAAGTTTTAGGGCATAAATGAGAGTTTACGGCCCAAGCACATGCTTAGGCCGTAAACACCTCATATCCTTGCAAAAATGCCCCAAAAACCTTCCAATGCATGTTTGGACTTGAGATATGACTTAGGGAAATTTCGTATCGAGTTTGGGACAAGTAAAACATCATATTTGAGGGGTAAATTGGATTTTACGGCCCAAGCACATGCTTAGGCCGTAAACACCTCCAAACCATGTCAAATGGTAGTTTTAATCCCCCCAAATGGCCTTATACTTCATTATAAATCACTAGGATTAAAACAAGGGCCTTAAACTTCCATAAAATCAAGGGGTAGGAGTTCACGGTCGTGAACTCCCATAGGGGTGGTTCATGGGCCGTAAACTCACATTTGGTCCCTTTAAATGACTTAAACCCATTCATACATTTTAGATTTGGACCTAGCAAAATTCCACGATCAAGATAAAGCCTTTAAACATCCTAGAACCCCCTCACCATGAGTTTACGGCCGTAAACTCTTGGGGAGTTGTCCTAGGGCCGTAAACACTATATGGAGAGTTTACTCTTGGAGAGTAAACTCCATTCCTAAGCCATTCACTCCCTTAAATGTTACCCGGGACACCCCAAACACTTAACCAAAGTGTTTTCCGCTCCTTAGAGTGTGTATACTTGTTTAATTAGTATTAAATGTACTAATTGTATGTGAACATATGTTATCATATGTTAAATAGGTCACTAAGTGTGTCCAAGTCTTTACTTGACACCGAGCACCCAACCGACACCTTCGTCGGATCCACTTACACCAGGTGAGTTCATACCCCTGAATGAACCTTTTAAATGTTGTTACATGTTTTTTAGGGGGGGGGAATACAAGTTAAACATGCCAGTTATCATATCAATTACATGTGATCGATAACCCGCATGCACAAGGATTTACCACACTGTAAACTGTTTTACCGAGTAGGATACTATAAATGGTTTTCTAAAATGTTTTCACTTGTTCAAAAACTCTTACTTATACTGTTTTATCAAAACTGGTTTATGAAAGGTTTCCAAAGAATTTCTAAAGGTCTTCAAACTTATTTTACCAAAGAATACCAAGTTGTGTTTTTCCAAGGTTTTCATCAAAGTTCTCTTTCATGCCGTATACTCTTACTTGTTAGATACCGCTGCTTCGCTTTTACTTAGTTTAAACTCCTACTTGATAACATTTCCACTTCGTGATACACTTATATTTGGTAACGCTTATACTTTACGATTCGGTTATTCACACTGTTCGCTTATACTTTACGATTCGGTTATTCACACTGTTCGTTTACACTTCACAATTCGATTATTCCACACTGTTCGTTCACACTTCACGATTCGGTTATTCCACACTGTTCGGTTATACCTCACGATTCGCTTATACATCACGATTCGGTTATACTTCACGATACGTTTCCACTTGTTAAACACTCAGACGTGGTTAAATGTATGTCTGTGCTTGTATAGATGCATATAAATAATGATTGAAGGACTTAGGAAGGCTTGTCCGCCCTATTTCCTTTTCTTCGTTAAGATGTGGTCTGGTGGGATCGGATGGCCGTCCGAAGGTCGTTGATTCATTAGTTATATATTATGTATGCAAGCATAGACATATAGGTTTACATTAGTCAGTTCAGTTATGAGTCTCTACCTCTAGTTCAACACTTATATTGGAAACCCACTACCCATTATTTGGGATGCATCTTCAGGACACGGCCTTCTCCGTCGTCTAGTTGGTAACCAAAGTCTCCTGTAGGGAGAGCGGACATTGTGTGTATAGATCTATACAGGATTGACACCCCCGCACCTTGAATGCTAGCTACAGTCCACGGCCTACCAAGCCAAGGGGTGACAAATGTCACATTTTATAGACGCTTGCAGGGCGTCAGGTACTCTAGTGTTGGTTAGTATGGTTACGAGTATCCCAGGTTACCTTATAATTCATGGCCTTAAGGTTACGGTATTTCACACTGTATTTTACATTGTACTTTACACTGTATGCTGAAAACCCATTCTCAGAGTCACACTGTTTTTAGACCTTGCTAGCTGTATCTTACATTTGATACTATCTGGGGTCTGTATTCCCTATTTTAGACCTTACTAGTTGTATCTTACATTTGATACTGCCTGGGGTCTGTATTCTCTTTTAGACCTTACTAGGGGTATCTTTCATTTGATATTGTCTGGGGTCTGTATTCTCTGTTTTTAGACCTTGCTAGTTGTACCTTTCATTTGGTACCGTCTGGGGTCTGTGTCTTCCTTTGTTAGACTGAGCCAGGCGTGTCATTTGTTCGATACTCTCTTGGAGTCTATGATTCCTTTTGCCTTAGTCAACAGTCTTCATTGCTGAGGCATATGTTATTTCCCTGATTTCTCTTGCTTTCTTTAAATAATCAAATTATGTATTTTGATAATGATAGCGATTAAGGGAAAACTACTTTTTACCACTTAACTCCATCCAGTCTTGGTAGAAGACTGCTTTTATTAAAGAAAATATAGGATTTTCTGGAAATGACTCTAACTTAATGGATACTCTAGAACTACCACTTTTATTAAAGTTATTTGAATAAAATGACACTAAATACTTATGAACTCACCAGCATTTGTAAAAATGCTGATACTCGCTTTTCAAATAACTTGTATTCTCAGGTCAGCATTAGACAGGTACATCCCCGGAGCTTTTGACGAAGACAGTTTAGTACCAAGCTATACCTATATTATTACTTGTATTACTTTGATGTATTGTATGTAAACCATGTAAAACTATTACTATTAATGCAATGTTTTGTTGTACTTTGATTACTATAATGCATGTGTTGTGATACTTGACATGACGTTATCCACCCCAGAACGTTTCCGCCGTTCCGGTTTTGGGGTGTGACACGTGGTGAAACTTATTCCATTCCCTTCATTTGATGTCTTTATTGATCCTCGTTTGCTGCCAGGGAATTTCCGAAGCAGCTTCGTCAGTTGTTGTTCATATCGATTTCCTTAGGCTAGATCTCGTAAGATCATTGTATAGGGTAAGTATGTGGGGATCGACGGGATGGGATAGATCGTTTTAGAAATATGGTTTATATGCGTTAATAATATTAGTGGTTTTGCAGGATCGAGATATACATTATTATTATCATTGTTTAAACTAAGAGCTTTCGTACTCTGTGTTCCTTCGGTGATTGGGTTCACCAGGGATATTTGAACTAAGAGTGTATTAGGTGTTTTTGAACTAGGTGTTCATTAATTATCGTGAACTGCGAGTTCACCATAGGTAATCTAAGAACCTTTGCATCACTAAAATTTGTGCCAGTTCCTTAGGGCAATCCTTAGGAATGAATGGGAGACGGGTAATCGGTTCTTAGGATAAATATTTAAGAAATAAATGGAGATAAAGGGGGTGGGTAATTGGATTGATTATTTGATAATTAAATATAATAATTATATTATTGTGGGTTAAAACCCTATATGCTCACCAGGCTCCCAAGCCTGACCCTCTCAGTTTTCTTTGTATTACAGGTTATGGCATGAGAGCATAAGTTGGCTGACATAACAAGAGATTTTGGATTATAGGCCAGTAGTTATGAATAACTGTTGTAAGGTCTATTTTTTTCTGTTTATGCTTTTGGTCTGTATTGAACATGACATCCCGAGATTTTGTTATATAATGAAAATACATTTCTTTAAAGAAATACTTTGATAATTTTTATCATATTTTGTTTTGGGAACAAATTCCGCAACTGTTTTCTTTAAAAGATTACTCTGATTTTAAAAGCAAGCAGAAACAAATCGGTCTTTTCTGGCCGTGAAATTGGGGATGTCACAGTGTTAGACTTGTATTCCCCCTCCCCCCCCCCCCCCCCCCCCCTTAAAACAGTAAAAACTATGAAAATATGGGGGTATGAACTCACCTTTTGGAGGGTGATTCTATTGATGATTTGATATAGGATGTTTAGTTCCACAAGTGTAATCACGTAGCAAAACAAGTCCTATATAGTGATTTGTATAACATATATGCAACCAATTAGATAAACTAATCATAGGAATGATTAGAGACTGGACTAATTTGTAAGTATAACTTACAAATAGGAGTGTTAGAACCTAAAATGGAAGCTGAATGGTGTTCACGCCCAGGAGAGGTGTTCACGGCCCAAGACTTATGAAGGGTTCACCGCCCTGAAAGTGTTCACGGCCAGGAATTCTTGAAGGATGATGAACACTTGATAATCCTAAGCACATTCCTAAGAAGATTCAAGGGTTTTCTGATGGGTGTTCTTCGTGTTCTTCGCGTGTTCTTCGTGTAAACTAGTGAAATTATCGGGTTTATAAGAAGATTGAATGACGTTCTTGAAATGATAACAAGATCATGAAAAGATACCTATTAGATCTTGTGAAGAACTAGTGATTATCACTTGAAATGATAAGAAATGATGATCCTAGCATGTTCTTGAGGAGAGAGGGTGTTCTAGCTTCACGATACTTGAGAGAAAAGGTTGGATTTGTGTTTTGAAAGTGAAGAAATGAGCTAAAAGTTGGTTGAAAAGTATATGTGTAATGCCTGTGTTTCTGGGCTTGTCATTAATGTTGATACAATATTCTAGGTTAACCTTTGTAACCCGTTTTGAAATAATAGAAGTGTATTATTTGAGTATTATGTGTTTTGTGCTTAATTGCTTAATTATGTGATTTGATTAATTAAGAATAAAAATAAGCGTCAAAATTTAAGTGTGAAATAAACTTGATATCATTGGATAATGTTGTAGTAGTTGAAACGAGGTTTCCGAATATATATAGAACGCCCAAATCTGACTTCATATGAGGAAGTTATGATTTTCTGAATTTTCGACTTAGCGATATGCAGCCCGAATACTCGATTTGAGATCGAGCGGTTTTTAGCCGAAACAATCTAAACGAGAATCGAATACCTCGTTGTTAGTAGCGAAACGATGAAAAGTTAGGCAAGAACGGACGTCGGACGAAGAAGTTATAAATTTATAACGAAGTTTTTCTGTCCCGGCCTTCTAAAAATAATTAATAAAAATAAATTCAAAATTAGCCGACGGAGTCTAAACGAAAGTTGTAGAGCGTAGTCTCACCTACGCGTGGATATAAAGGACGTCAAAAACGGAGTTCGTATGAGGGAGATACGAATTTTCAAAATTTATTAAATATTTAATATTTAATTTTAATTCAAACTTCCGATATTATCCGAAGAAGAGTCAGCGGACTCATCCGAAGTACGCCCAACGGACCACTCGAGTGTTCGGAGTTCGTAAGCGATGACGTAAAGGAGCCGATGACGCAAGCGATGACGGCAACCGAGGCAGTACGCCCCGCGTACCGCGAAGTTACGCCCAGCGTAACCCCGAAGCTCAGCCCTATAAAAAGGGATGCGAAGGCAGCTTCTTTCCTTTTACAATTTCTTCCTTTTCTCTCTAGATTTTGCCTCGTTTTGCATGCCGTTTATACCCCGAAGCCCCGGTAATATTCCCGAGCCCCGAGGATCCCGAAGAGCGTTATTCCCGAGCCGAAGCTCTGCCCGCGAGGAGCCCGGTTTTTGTGAAGATCTTCCAGATCTACGGAGAAACACCTCTTTTGCAAGTCGTAGTGCTGTCCGATCATCTTCTGATCAAGTGAGTGTGTAGTTACTTTCTTCTAACGCATAATTATGAAGTATTTATATACAAAATACATGTTATGTGTATAATTTTGTTGTTATGTGTGTGAATGTATATTCACTTTCTTCTATCTCATAGATCCGATTTGTTCTCTATGAAATACGTGTTATGTGGGTGTGCCTCATCTGTTATGTGGAATATGTATTGAATGAAAATGTTATACAGGTTTTAAACTATGTATAAAAATATATATTTTTATCTACTAATATGTTGGGTAGAACATGGGTAGATAGTTGGTGTGTAATAAACAGATGAGAGGCCTCGATGTTGTTGTTTATCTAGTTATTCAGCAGAGTATGGATAACGACCACGGACTCTTTCTAGACAGTCCAGTGGAACGCTAGCAGGTTCAAAACCTGTAGGTGTTGTGAACGATGTGTTCACCGGTGTACTCTATCCCCCTCATGGTTGCCTTTAGGACATCTATTGTTGAGGAAACCCCTTAGCAGTAATGTCCGTCCCGATGAAAATCCTAGATTAGGTCCCCTGAGATAGATGTTGTTTTAGGGACGTAAAGTGAGGATAACGGGAATGGTTAATCGGGTTGTTGTTGGTTGGTGAAATTAAATATAATTATTTATTGTGGGTTGAAAACCATACATGTTCACCAGGCTCCCAAGCCTGACCCACTCAGTTTTAATTGTATTACAGGAAGTGACGCAAGGGCATAAGATGGATGAATCATCAAGTTGTTTTGTTTACAAGTCTGTATATGTATATATTTGTTGAATGACTTGTAATGTTATCGTTTATGCTTTATGGTTAGTATCGGAACATGACATCCCGAGTTTTGATTATATAATGAAAATGCATCTCCTGATGAAATGCTTTGATAAATATTATTTTATCATATTTTGTTTTGGGAACAAATTCCGCAACTCTTTTAAATCAAAAGGATTTACTCTGAAATTATTTTAAAAAGCATAAATGAAACCGGTCTTTTCTGGCCGAGATTTTGGGGATGTCACAGTTGGTATCAGAGCATTAGTTTAAGCGAACTAGGAAATTGTAGGATTTCGAGACTTAAACTTAGAATGCTAAGTGGAAATTTGAGTTAAGTGTCTGTTGGATTTTAGATACGAGCACTAGTTATTTTAAGAAAGTTGCCTAAAATGCTTTTATGTGCTAAATGTTATATGTTGCCATATATGATATTAATTGTTCGGATCTACGGTATGTTGCCGACCGGATCTGGAAACCTTATGTGTGTAGGATTCTAAGCGTATGCCTACGTTATTAGAACTAGCATGTAAACGTTTCAGAGTAATAAGGATGATTTGAATACCTATCGTGAATGAGGATCTAATTTCACCTTATTCGGTGTGTGGATCAAAAATGATGAGAACAAGGAGTGGCGTTGGAAACGCGGATGAAAACAGGAATCAACCGCCAGTGATTGAGCAAATACCTGTTGTAGCAGCAGCACCAGAACCAATAACGATGGCTGGGGTGCAAGCCATGATTCAGGCTATGTTAGCCGAACAAAGGGAAGAAATGCGACAGATGTTGCATGATAATAGGGACGAACCTATCATACCTATTGAGGAACCTGAACTGATTCCCGAGCAATCGGAGGAAGGGAACAATAGTCGCATTATGAGTCAAGTTGGGACTCAAGGAGAACGAAGGAACGATCCGGAAAGGAGAAACAACAATGATGGGTGAATGTACAAGAACTTCTTGGGCGCCAAGTCGCCAAGTCTTTCTGGAAGCCCAAAGCCTGTTGAGATAATGGATTGGATCTCCGAAATGGAGATGGTATTTGAAAGTTACGAATGTAGCAACAAACAGAAGACTGTGTTTGCAGTCAGACAACTGAAGACTGGAGTCTTGAGTTTGTGGAAGTTGTTGGCAGATACTATACCACGAGGAGAAGCCCTAAAAATGTCATGGGAGGAGTTCTTGGAATAGTTAAGGGTACAGTATTGTTCAGAGATAGATCTGATTGATCTGAATAATGAGTTCCAAAACTTGAAGAAGGGGAGGATGAGCATAGATGACTATGCTACTGCATTCACTGAGAATATGAAGTTATTTCCGTACCTAGTGCCAACGGAACTCTCCAAAATAGAGAGGTTTGCTAATGGACTGTCTGCCAACTTTGGTCTGACAGTCAAGATGGAAACTACTCTGAAAACAGCTGTTCGTGCAGCTAAGAATGTGGAGGCCCAGCAGAAGGAAAATGGTCTGGAAAGGATAGATGTTGGTGAAAAGAGGAAGTTCGATGGAACTTCAGGGTCCAACAAGAAAAACAAGTTCTCGAAGTCTGGTTTGAGGGGAGGTGGAGGTGAAGCGAAATGGTGCGACAAATGTAAGAAGAAGCATCATGGAAAATGTGAGGTATTGGCCACATGCTACAAGTGTGGAAAGCCAGGTCACTATGCCAATGAATGTACCCTCACTAAGAAAGTTTGTTATGGTTGTGGTGAGGAGGGACACATGTCGAGGGACTGCCCGAGGAAGAAGGAGGCAGCTAGACCCAACATTCTGCCAAAGCCGAAGGCGAGAGCATTCCAGATGACACTGGAAGCTGCTAAAGATGAAGTTGATGTCGCTTCAGGTACCTTTCTCATAAACAAATTGCCTGCCCAAATTTTATTTGATTCTGGAGCCAACTACTCCTTTATATCGCATGAATTTGGTAGAAAGCTAGCTTTGCCTGTTGATAGACTAGATAATGCTTTGTTAGTCGAAGTTGCTAGTGGAAAGTTTGTACCTGTTAGTCATCGTATGAAAAACACCTTAATTGACTTGAATGGGAATAAGTTCCACGAGGAATTATTGCCTATAGAACTTAACGGTTTCGACATCGTTTTGGGAATGGATTGGCTTAGCACCAATGACGCCGAAATTTTATGCAAGAAGAAAATAGTCAAAGTAAACCCGTCTGGGAAAGAGTCGTTTATGGTGTATGGAGATAAACGCAAAGTACATTCTGGAATCATTTCATTGATGAAAGCCAGAAAGTGTTTGGCTAAAGGATGTACGTCGTATCTAGCATTCGTGATCGATGCTAAGAAGGAGAAAAAGACGATGCAGAGCATTCCTGTCGTATGCAATTATCCGGAAGTATTTCCCGAAGATCTTCCCGGATTACCGTCTGATAGACAAGTGGAGTTTAGAATAGACTTGTTGCCAGGGACGACGCCGATAGCAAAAGCACCTTATCGATTAGCACCGACGGAGATGAAGGAGCTGATGATGCAACTTCAGGAGTTATTGGATAAAGGTTTCATTAGACCTAGTTCATCTCCCTGGGGAGCTCCGGTGTTATTCGTAAAGAAGAAAGATGGAAGTATGAGGATGTGCATTGATTACAAAGAGCTGAACAAGGCAACGATAAAGAATAGATATCCATTGTCGAGGATTGATGACCAGTTCGATCAACTACAAGGTTCAAGTTATTTTTCAAAGATCGACCTGAGGTCAGGATATCATCAGCTGAAAGTAAGAGAGCAGGATATAGAGAAGACTGCATTCAGAACACGATATGGACACTACGAGTTTTTGGTTATGTCGTTTGGACTAACCAATGCTCCAACAGCATTCATGGATTTGATGAATAGGGTTTGTAATCCGTTCCTTGATAAATCCGTGATAGTGTTCACTGACGACATTCTGATTTATTCAAAGATCCAAGAAGAGCATGGCAGACACTTGCGAGAAGTGTTAGAAGTCTTGAAGAAGGAGAAGTTGTATGCTAAGTTCTCCAAATGTGATTTTTGGATTCGAGAAGTCCAATTCTTGGGTCACGTGGTCAACCAAGAAGGTATAATGGTTGATCCAGCAAAGATTGAAGTTGTGATGAAGTGGGAGCAACCAAAAAGTCCCACGAAGATCCGAAGCTTTTTAGGATTAGCCGGATATTACCGAAGGTTTATCCAAGGCTTTTCTTCGATCACTACTCCATTGACAGCTTTGACCCACAAAGGAGCCACCTATGCTTGGAGTGATAAGCATAAAGAAGCATTCGAGAAGCTAAAGAAGAAACTATGTGAGGCACCGATACTTTCTCTACCCGATGGAGTTGAAGACTTCGCTGTTTATAGCGATGCGTCTGGGGTTGGATTGGGTTGTGTACTGACCCAAAGGGATAAGGTGATCCAATATGCGTCTCGACAGCTAAAAGAGCATGAAAAGAACTACCCGACTCATGATTTGGAATTGGCAGCGGTAGTTTTCGCTCTGAAAATATGGAGGTATTACCTCTATGGCACGAAGTGCAAAATTTTCACTGACCATAAGAGTCTCCAATATCTCTTTAGTCAGAAGGAATTGAATATGAGACAACGACGCTGGCTAGAGTTACTTAAGGACTACGACTGTGAGATACTTTACCACCCTGGTAAAGCTAATGTTGTTGCTGATGCTCTCAGTCGGAAAGTCAATCTTGAAAGGAAAAGACCAAGAGCGTTAAGAATTGAAGTTGTCTCGACAATTGTGGAAAGTATAAAGAAAGCTCAAGAGGAAGCTTCTGAGAAGAATGACCGAAAGGATGAACGTTTGGGCAAAACGTTGGTGTTCGGTATAAACAGTCATGGACTGAAGGTGTTCCAAGATCGGATTTGGATACCTAAGACAGGAGGAATCAGAGATCTTCTGATGGAAGAAGCTCACAAGACCATGTACTCGATTCATCCCGGTAGCACCAAAATGTATAGGGACCTGAAACCCTACTACTGGTGGCCGACGATGAAGCTTGATGTTGCAAGGTATGTGGCCGAGTGTGTGACTTGTGCGAGAGTCAAGACACAACATCAGAAACCGTACGGGAGTTTAGAACCATTGCTTGTGCCTATGGGTAAGTGGGAAGACATTGCTATGGATTTTGTCACTAAACTGCCCAGAACAAAGAATGGTCACGACATGATTTGGGTGGTCGTTGATCGATTCACTAAGAGTGCACATTTCATAGCAGCCAAGGAGAAATGGTCTATGGATAAGCTTGCGAATTCTTACATGAAGGATATTGTGAGGCTTCACGGTGTTCCGTTAACGATTGTGTTAGATCGTGATAGCCGTTTCACCTCGAGATTTTGGAAAAGTCTACAAGAGGAATTGGGTACCAAGTTGTGTTTAAGTACAACTTACCATCCACGGACTGATGGTCAGAGCGAACGAACGATACAAACACTTGAAGATATGCTGAGAGCATGTACCTTGGAATTCCTAGGTAATTGGGATGAACATTTACCTTTGGTAGAATTTTCCTACAATAATAGTTTCCACTCGAGCATTAAGATGGCACCTTATCAAGCTTTGTATGGACAGAAGTGTGGTGCGCCGTCTTGTTGGCTTGAGGTTGGGGAAAAGCAGTTTATGGGACTGGAAATAGTCCATCAAACTGCTGAAAAGTTGAAAATAATTAGGGAAAGAATGTTAGCAGCTCAGGACCGTCAAAAGAGCTATGCTGACAACAAGCGAAGACCGATGACTTCTGAAGTTGGAGATTCGGTTTTGCTTAAAGTCTCGCCGTGGAAGGGACTTATAAGATTTGGTAAAAGGGGAAAATTAAGTCCAAGGTTTATTGGACTGTTTAAAGTTCTTCAGAGAATTGGGAACCAAGCTTACAAGCTCGAACTACCAGAAGAACTGAATGGAATTCATAACACTTTTCATGTGTGTTATTTGAGGAAGTTCACGGGAGAAGTTCCCGACATGATTCCACTTTCGGAGTTGAGAATCGATGAGAACAAAAGGTTGATTGAAGAACCAGAGGCAATCGTTGACCGAAAGACCAAGAAGTTGCGACGCAAGATGGTCGAGTTAGTGCTTGTCCGATGGAAACACACGAATGGGACGAATCTCACCTGGGAGATGGAGAGTGACATGATGGGTCGCTATCCGCATTTGTTTGTTGATGTGTGATTCCGGGGACGGAATCATTCTAAGGTGGAGAGAATTGTAACGCCTGTGTTTCTGGGCTTGTCATTAATGTTGATATAATAGTCTAGGTTAACCTTTGTAACCCGTTTTGAAATAATATAAGTGTATTAGTTGAGTATTATGTGTTTTGTGCTTAATTGCTTAATTATGTGATTTGATTAATTAAGAATAAAAATAAGCGTCAAAATTTAAGTGTGAAATAAACTTGATATCATTGGATAATGTTGTAGTAGTTGAAACGAGGTTTCCGAATATATATAGAACGCCCAAATCTGACTTTGTATGAGGAAGTTATGATTTTCTGAATTTTCGGCTTAGCGGTATGCAGCCCGGATACTCGATTTGAGATCGAGCGGTTTTTAGCCGAAACAATCTAAACGAGAATCGAAGACCTCGTTGTTAGTAGCGAAACGATGAAAAGTTAGGCAAGAACAGACGTCGGACGAAGAAGTTATAAATTTATAACGAAGTTTTTCTGTCCCGGCCTTCTAAAAATAATTAATAAAAATAAATTCAAAATTAGCCGACGGAGTCTAAACGAAAGTTGTAGAGCGTAGTCTCACCTACGCGTGGATATAAAGGACGTCGAAAACGGAGTTCGTATGAGGGAGATACGAATTTTCAAAGTTTATTAAATATTTAATATTTAATTTTAATTCAAACTTTCGATATTATCCGAAGAAGAGTCAGTGGACTCATCCAAAGTACGCCCAACGTACCACTCGAGTGGTCAGAGTTCGTAAGCGATGACGTAAAGGAGCCGATGACGCAAGCGATGACGGCAACCGAGGCAGTACGCCCCGCGTACTGCGAAGCTACGCCCAGCGTAACCCCGAAGCTCAGCCCTATAAAAGGGGATGCGAAGGCAGCTTCTTTCCTTTTACAATTTCTTCCTTTTCTCTCTAGATTTTGCCGTTGCATGCCGTTTATACCCCGAAGCCCCGATAATATTCCCGAGCCCCGAAGCAAGATCCGAAGCCCCGAGGATCCCGAAGAGCGTTATTCTCGAGCCAAAGCTCTGCCCGCGAGGAGCCCGGTTTTTGTGAAGATCTTCCAGATCTACGGAGAAACACCTCTTTTGCAAGCCGTAGTGCTGTCCGATCATCTTCTGATCAAGTGAGTGTGTAGTTACTTTCTTCTAACGCATAATTATGAAGTATTTATCTACAAAATACGTGTTATGTGTATAATTTTGTTGTTATGTGTGTGAATGTATATTCACTTTCTTCTATCTCATAGATCCGATTTGTTCTCTATGAAATACGTGTTATATGGGTGTGCCTCATCTGTTTATGTGGAATATGTATTGAATGAAAATGTTATACAGGTTTTAAACTATGTATAAAAATATATATTTTTATCTACTAATATGTTGGGTAGAACATGGGTAGATAGTTGGTGTGTAATAAACAAATGAGAGGCCTCGATGTTGTTGTTGTTGATCTAGTTATTCAGCGGAGTATGGATAACGACCACGGACTCTTTCTAGACAGTCCAGTGGAACGCTAGCAGGTTCATAACCTGTAGGTGTTGTGAACGATGTGTTCACCGGTGTACTCTATCCCCCTCATGGTTGCCTTTAGGACATCTATTGTTGAGGAAACCCCTTAGCAGTAATGTTCGTCCCGATGAAAATCCTAGATTAGGTCCCCTGAGATAGATGTTGTTTTAGGGACGTAAAGTGAGGATAATGGGAATGGGTAATCGGGTTGTTGTTGGTTGGTGAAATTAAATATAATTATTTATTGTGGGTTGAAAACCCTATATGTTCACCAGACTCCCAAGCCTGACCCACTCAGTTTTAATTGTATTACAGGAAGTGGCGCAAGGGCATAAGATGGATGAATCATCGAGTTGTTTTGTTTACAAGTCTGTATATGTATATATTTGTTGAATGACTTGTAATGTTATCGTTTATGCTTTATGGTCTGTATCGGAACATGACATCCCGAGTTTTGATTATATAATGAAAATGCATCTCCTGATGAAATGATTTGATAAATATTATTTTATCATATTTTGTTTTGGGAACAAATTCCGCAACTCTTTTAAATCAAAAGGATTTACTCTGAAATTATTTTAAAAAGCATAAATGAAACTGGTCTTTTCTGGCCGAGATTTTTGGGATGTCACAATATGTATGCGAGGGTTCACGGTCCGAGGGGTTCTCGGCCGTGAACCTCGTTTACGGTCCGAAGTAGGCTACGGCCGAGAAAGTGTTCACGGTCCGAGGGTTCTCGGTTGCGATTACGGCTGCGAGATTGTTTGTCCGAAGGAAAAAAATGGTCTCAGACTTCAAGTTTTTATTTCTTAAACATATAACACTTTGGATACAAGGTGTACACATTTATAAAACATTAATCTAATCCAATTAAGATAGAATAAAATTTAAGTTGACTTTAGTTTACCCAAGTTTGACTTTACATATAGAAAATAACGGGATGTTATAGAAGATGCATTGACAGTTATAGTTATTAGACTTATCCAAGTGGGAGACTGTTGGATTATGGGTCTAAGCCCATAACTGTAACTGGGATGTACTTGGCCCGATAGTAGCATGGTCCTTTCGGGTTGCCTTCATCAGTGCAATTTGATAGGATGGACTTTTGAGAATAAGATTATTTGTGATTTATTAATATATTATAAGTATAATATATTAATTGAGAAATCATATTATTTAATTAGTATTCATCAAGAATTAATTTGGAATTAATTTAGTGATCAAAAGAGACTAATTAAATATACGAGGACTGATTAAGTAAATCCATGATTCTTATAGTGTGGTCCAATGATCCATGGTTAATTAGGATGGGCTAAACCAATACGATAGTCCATGGAGGTTTAACCCATGGAGCCTAAGTAATATGAAGGATCATGGTGCATTAGAGTTTGCATGGATGAAACCCTGACATTTGTCATATTACAAAAGCAACCCCTAGAGCTAAAATCGGTTGCCCCCATTTCATTCTAAGAGAGTGATAATCGATTTTGAGCTAACTAGCCTATTTCTATCAATCCTCCTCTTGCATTTGGTGTTTGTGAGACACATTAGAGGCATCACACTTGAGGTGCTAAATCTTTCTAAGGTCAAGAACTTCAAACTACATAAGAGGTATTCATCAAACTATGAGTTTTATATTGTATATCCTCTATTGTATGCTAGTTAGGATGTATGCTTTGGAAAATTGAAAATACATGTATAATTACAGAAAACATAGATCCAAAGAATCTAGGGTTGCATGTGCACCATAGGAGTGTTATAGTGCTTAAAACCCAACAATTCTTGGATACTGAGTATCAAACGAGTTTTTATATTGGTCGTGGTTGCGCTTGTGGGAGCAGACGATTAGTTACGGTTTGTCAATAGGTCGGGTTTGCAGTTAAGAACCATAAAACATGATATCTAATTTTATTTTCGATTTATCTCTTTGTCTAGACGCAAGGTTGTTGGACCAAAGGGGTATGTGGGCTAGTTTAGCTCTCACTTATTTTTCTGGCTCCGATGACAGTAAGCGAGGTTGGCAGTTTTTTTAGTTAGTAGTGGATTTCTATCTTCTACTGTTAGTGGGATGACATTAAGTCGAGAAGGTTTGTTTGGGGTCAGATTTTGAGTCTTGGTCAACATGGTGGATATATAAGGGAGGCCTTGTTTGCTTGGAAGACAAACATCTTCATGGAATTTTAAGTAATGGGCTGACACATGTCCTCTTCTCATGGTGTCACGTCTCTATCCTACCCGTTCGGCTAACGACCTTGTCAAGAGTACCAAAAAAAGTGTATACATATAGCGGAGCTCCCCAAGGTGAGAAACTCGGTCTACCCTTTCCTTCCATCTTTTGCTCATTGTGATTATGGGTGAGGAAGTTGGCCCTCCTTGATTCGTTTAGCTATGATGTGTAGTTCTTCATTCTCTATCAGTGGACATGATTTTGACCTTGGGGGAGTCTCTGCTCAGATTTGGTGTACGCGTTGGTGTCACACCCCCGAACCAAACGGCGGAAACGTCTGGGGGCTTGGGTGACTTCATTTTTGTAGTATCATCACAAAGTCTATAATTGAAACATAACATCATCATAATCACACATGTAATATTACAACTGTCACTGCCTTACATCAAATATTGTATTTCAATATTACATGCCAAAAGATTCAAAGTATGATGAAACCAAAACATAACAAAATATCCATGTAGTCTTGTTGACCAACCTGCTCAACGGTTTCCTGAGAATACAAGTTAATTTAAAAATGTCAACATAAAAATGTTGGTGAGTTCATATGCATGTTTGAGTAAAAGGTTTTGTATTGCTTTGTAAACACTAGAAAATCCGATATTTTTTGAAAAACAGTTTGAAATGTTTGTGTTCAATCTTGTATTAATGCATGTGTGTTAATGTTTGTGAGAGTATAAAGAGAATGGCCTCAGACAACCCGATGTTGTCTGCTTATGAGAATGTTGGAATGTCAACACCCGAGTTTGAGTACCAGCGCGAGTATGTTACCATGTTATCCAAAAAGAAAAGATGGTTTCCCGAAAATTTTATAACGTTAATTCTTCTAAGTGAGTCGTTATAACCATACTAGATAATGACAATTTCGTCTGTCTTGGTGTTTTTCGGACGCTAACGAAATAAGGTAAGGTTTTTGTCACCCTAGATTGGCCTAATCTAACTATAGCGAACAACTCATGTGTGGGGTGTCACCCCCGTATAGATCTATACACAAACTTCCACTCTCCCTCAAAGAGACTCTGGTTATAACTACAAGAACACTCAATAGGTATCAACCAAAACGTCTCACTAGATCCTTAATCGAATTTACGCGAAAAAAAAACATATAAGGTATATTCAAGGCCCAATAAACATCTAAGCGGACAACTAAGGCCCAATAAGCATGAAAATTATTTCCAGGCTCAAAAGGAATGTGAATATATATATCCAGCCCAATATACATGTAAAAAGACAACTAAGGCCCATTTAACATGTATATTATTTCCAGGCCCAAAAAGGACGTGAATACCGAAATCGATCCGTGGTTTGTTATGTTGGTTGTTTAAGCTATGTTGTTTATCAAAGTGACATAAAAAGCTCACCTTTTTGTAAAAGGTCATTTTTTGTCCTAAAAACCGAAAATTTACAACTATGACACATTTTTGGTAAAAATGACATTTTAGGTCCTTTAAGGCCAAAATTTGCATTTTAGGCTAGTTTTAAGTAGAAATAACATTTTTAACTCACTTCTGTCAAAAATATCATGTTTGGCTTGGTTTTATGAAAATGTGCATTTTCAGCCCCTTTATAAATAAATTCATCTTTTTGGCCCAAGTTTTAATAAATTCACATTTTTAGTCCTTCTTATCAAAAAATTACATTTTTGGCACAACTTTGTTCAAAATGACATTTAAGCCCATAAAAGTCCAAAAATTTACAAAATTGGCCCAAAATTTCGTAAAAGCCCAAAAGAAGCCCATTTATGAACTTTTACACTCCTAGCCCTTTTTAAGATCACAAATACCATAAAGATTCATATTTATCAAAATACATTCTTTTTGGTCCCTTAAAAACTGTGAGTTACATAAAAATACCCTATTTTTGGTTTTTTGGTCATTTTTGGCCCTTTTATGCAAATCTCTTAGTTTTAAGTAACTTTGATGTATTTTAAAACCTTTTCTTGCATAATAAGTTGAAATAAGTGTTAGGTTCTACAAATATCATCACATTTTAGTAGATCTTCAAGTTCATGGAGTTTATAACACATAAGCACACATATATCATGAAAAACAAACAAAATCACGCATACACACATAGATATACACAAAACAACTTGTATTCTCCTCGAAAACATAGTAAAAACCGAAAATAGGGGGTATGAACTCACTTTGCTTTGAAGATTTTGGTTTTTGGATGAAGGATGGATGAGATCTCAATGCTAGAAGCTTTCTTGAGTGGATTTCAAACTTAGGATATTCTAGGAAGCAAGAATCATGAAAACATGTGTTTATGAGGAGTGACTTAGCTAAAAATGAAGTAAACCAACTTAAGTTTACAAGATCTTACCACAAGAGTGAAGCTTGAAGTGATCTTGGATGGAAAGACCTTTCGAACACACCTTACACCCACATGATTTTAGGGAAGATAGGAGGATTTTTCTTTTGAGGATTTAGATGGAGATGAGAGGCTTGGAGATAATCTCGAAGTAAAAATGAAGGTGATGGTGGTTTTTTTGGTCCTTGGTCGAGAATAAGAATGAGAGGGGAGAGAGGGTGATGAGACTTACCTAGATGCATGAGACTTCATAGTTGTATGGTGGGTATTATGGATGGATATTCACCATGCAATGGTGAGGTGTCTTCCTCACAATTTTCCTCATCTTAACTCTTTTTTATAGCCGAGAATGAGGGGGGGGGGGAAGGAAAAGAGAAAGAAGAGTTTGAGCCATAAGTGAATATATTCGAACGTTATAAGGTCTGATATGGAAATTTCGACCCATTGGGCCCCTTGATGGGTTTACGGCCCATTAGGGTTTAAGAACCCATTTACGGCCCATGATAATAAACTGAGTTATTTTAGGCCCAACATGGCCCAAATGCTATGGTTTGATGAATGTGGGTCCAATTAGAGCCCAAATGGGGTTCATTGGCCCAAAATAATCAAATGAAAAGTTTACTGGCCCATTAGGCCCAATAAGAGGATCCTGGTCCACACTGAGTTTGAACCAGAACATTAGGGTTTCAAACCCACAATTGAGTATCTAAGATGTACTGAATTAGGTTTTGGACTTCACTCAGGAGTTTTTATTCAAATGAATGTTTTTTTATTGAGCATAGTACATGACATCCACATATATTTCAAGTTTTACAAGAGTTGATGTTTACATGAAAACAAAATTTCCTAGCTAAAAATGCTAGTTGTGACAGTTGGTTTTGGAAATCTTGGTTTTAGTCGCAGTTTTGGGCATCCGGTGTGGCGATGGCTCAAGCTATAAGTGAATGGTCTTGGAAAATTCCTTGAGGGGATTCGGAGATGGGGTTTTCGCAAAATGATTGATAAGGACAAATTTCAAGGACGAAATATAATTTAAGTGGGGGAGAATTGCAACACCAGTTTCCTTTGATTGGATCGGTTTAGGGCATTAGGAGTTGAAACTTGGTTTTTGGGGAAAAACCAAGTGTCACAACGTGACCAAAGAGTGGTCACGACGTGACAACCTGAGCAGTAATGACATGACACATAGCTAGTCACGATGTGAATAGGGCTGCATCCCAAGCCCATGATCTTTTAGCATTTGCTTCATATTTAAGTACCCTAAACTCGGATTTAGGGTTCATTTCCCAGCCTCCATCTCCCTCTAACCTCAGAAACCCTAACTGTAGTTCATCTTGATGGTTTTTGCTTATTTTGAGTGGTTTTAATGCTCTTGGTTGAAGAGGATGGTCCCTTTGGTGCATTGGTTCAACAATCAAGCCTTTCTTCACCACCTTGTATTGTTTATGGACCTTGGTAAGTCCTAAATCTCTTGCTTTTATCCCTTGTACATGCTAGATCTAAGATTTATGCCTCTCTTTTCATGGTTGGGTTGGGTAGCATGCATGAAATCCACAAAGTTAGCAACTTTATGGATCATTGAGGCATTTTCTTTAGTGTAAGCTTCAGATATGAGGTTTGGTGTTGGTTTTAGACTCCTAACATGAGTCTTGATCGTATTTTTCTCTTATTGACCTAGTTAGTGTTCAAGTCATGCATGAATGAAAAGCTATGATTTTTATGATCCATAGGCTTGGGGAAGACCCTTTGGAAAGTCTCAAGGAGTGGCTTAAAGGGTTAGGAGCTTAATGCTCAAAACCGTCTAAAAAGGATCTCACGACGTGAGGAATATCATGTCACATATTGAGAATAGATTACTCACGATTATTTCGATCTGGTTCAGTCATGACGTGACTTATGGGTGGTCACAATGTGATTGTTGGCTGAGGATGACCATGGCTGACTTTTTTACCATGGTTGACTTTTGGTCAATTGAGGGGTTTGGATTGTAGACTTAAAGGGTGCTCTTTATTGTTGTTAGGTGCTATGAAGGATTAGTTTTTGTTGGATGAGAGTTATGGTGCTTAGCTGATATTTGCGAGATGACTCTTCTTACTATACTTTCCTTTGTGGTGGTATATGTTGATCAGTTGTGTCTTAGCTGTTGATTACTATTGTATGTGAACTGAGTTGCTAATAATCTATTGGGTTTTTGTAAGTCCACGAGACTGCTAATAGTCCCCAGGGTTGTTGATAACCCATGAGATGTGTTATTAATCTACAGGGACTGTTGATAGTCTTTAGGGCTGTTGAGAACCCATAGTTGTTATATTGTGAGTTGTATGTGATACACGAGACTGCTGATAGTTCCATGACTGTTATTATATGATGTGTTGTATGAGATATTTTAGGGAACTCACTAAGCTTTGTGCTTACAATTATTGATTACTTTTTTGCAGGTACTTATCATATTGCGAAGGCATGACTGTACACACACATTAGTAGCTATATGGTTTGAGATTCTGGACCGTCTTCATTATAACTCTGATTTATGAATAATGGTTATGAATAAAGGATTTATCTTGAATGTGATTTTATTAAAATGGATGTTATATTATTTTAAAAATGAAAAATTTAGTTTGGGTTTTCAGGATGTTTCATGATGGCAAGATCAACTAAAGTGTTGTGAGCCTAGATACCCGGTATTTGTTTGTATATTGTTGTATGTTGTATTTTGGGGGAACCACCCACTAAGCTTTGGCTTATAGTTGTGGATTAAATGATTCTGGTACTTCTGATAATCGTGGAAAGGAGAATGCGTAATTGTATATATATTCTTCAGCAACTCTCGTACTTTGTATTTCCACGATGTTATCATACTCTGATTTTGGATGTTTGGTTGTTGGAACAAATATATCTATGGTTTTGGTTTTATGAAAAAAGAATATTTTACTTATTTTGAAATCGAAAAATTTAATATGAAAATGGGATGTTACAATGCCATTGCAGTGGCTGAGTTAACCCCCACCTGCCATCCAAAAGGAAGTATTAGGGCATCCTATCAAAATGTTATCTTATTCACAATTATAACATAATAAGAAATTTATTGTTTTCAACCAAAATCATATGATCTTGTTATTGGTTTACAGAAAAAATCACGACAATAAGAGAAACTTCATAAATTTCATTTTCAATAACTATATAATTCTTGGTTTCGGGGAAACATCTACTTTTCATGAATGTCTTGAAGTGGGATTGTTTGGAAGCAATAATGAACACTACATATTAAAAATTACTAAAACGTTTCAATTTTGATCATCTCTTTGTCCTATTTAAATTGGAAAGCAAATCGATAGTAGTAAATATGAAAGCACTAATAGTTACCAGATTGATGCAGAAGCACTTCGACTGGAAGGCAAGACAATGGTTGAATGCTGATGGATTTGAGAAGTAGATGTGCAACGATTCCGTTTTTTTTTTGTGGGGGCGTATAAATGAATAGGAAAAATGGGAAATCTCAGCTTTTGGTCAAATATATGTCCCGATCCCTCATTGTTGAAGAGGGGACCGAATCAACACAATATGATGGACTGAGTCCATGAGTTTAAAAGCCAACTCAAAGATGGTAAATTGGATTTTTTTTAACCCAATCTACCTTTACACACATATAGAACCCATATCAAACACACCTTTTGTCTCTTTCATACAAATAATGTCATATGATCACTATATGATGCACAACTATTACGTATCGACTGTCTAGTTTGTTCTCTTGTTATGTAATGTTAATGTGTATATAAACCCTCTAGACGATAGGACAAAGTGTTAGCTTGACATCTTAGATATGAAGTGAGAGTTGTTATATAAAAATATATAACCATTTTTTATATATGGGCTTGTATATTATTCTTTACAAAAAAAAAAAAAAAAAAACAAGTAACTATTAATTATTATTACTTCATTATAATTTCAACAAAACATGACACATTAATTTTGTTTTAACGAGAATTCACGAAAAAAGAAAAAAAATGTTTAAATTTTGTTAAATGTGACATTATTTTATGAAGTATTATACAAACCTAACATTTTCAAACAAAATATAGAGAAAAGTTGACTATATTAACATTTTTAAGAGAAGTACCTAAAGTAAGGGAGGATGATGCATGTCACGTGCTCCTTAAGAGACTCCGAACGCTGTTACGCTGCTACCCCAAGGTTAGTTGTAGCCTTGAAGGGACCATATCCAACCGTCTATTTTACATCCAACGGTCTACATTGATCTTCACATCTACAACCTCTGAAATAGTAAAAAAGAAATTGTAAAACTACTAAAGATACAAAACTGCGATAGGGTGGAAAATATGAAACAAAAACCACAACCCCCACTTCTTCTTCTTGTCAAACACCACTCACACAAACGAGAACACAACAGAGGCAGAGCAGAAATCCCAAATCAGAAAAACCCATTTGCATAATTCCAATCCCCTTAACCCTAAATTAATACAATCCTACTGGAACAATCCCCATCATTTTCACCATTTTATCACAGTTTTGTTCTTGTAACCCCTTCTTCCCTACCTTCGTCTCCCATTCTTTATAGTTTTCAGACGGGATTTCGTTTGGTTAACTGAATGCCGAGTGATCTTGAAGATCATAAGCTGTTTCTAGCATAGATCCTCAAGTGGGTATTCTGTATTTCTTCGGATTTTTTGTTCATAAGTTGTTACCTTTCATCACAGAAATTGGGTTCTCAAGTATTATTGTTAGAATTTCTAATTTTCAGAGATAAAAATTGACGCTTACTTGATCTTGTAATATCCATATCTTCCATTCTTTTTGTTTTCTCATTTGGGTTTTGTTTGATTTGAAATGCAGGGTGATTTCGAAGATTTAATGCTGTTTCTAGCATAGATCTTCATGTGGGTATTCCGTGTTTATCTTTTATTCTTGGTGATTCTATTTTTTTTAGGGTTCATGGGGATTTCACTTGGTTTTTCAGATATAAAGGTTGAAGCTTTGTGTTATGGATAAGTTACAGTGGGGAAATAGAAAGAGACTGAGATTCGTAAAAGTGAAAGAGTCGACAGTTATGAATGGAAAATCTGATGGAAATGGAATTATTGTGAAGAAAAAAATCACATCTCAACGCGTTGATCGAAGGGTTGTTAATGAACAAGATTCTCATCATCCTCTTCCCCCTCTTCATGCTTCATCTCCTCAACGTCTCAACAGGTAAAAATTATTTAAAAAAAGATTTTTTTAAAAAAAAAAAAAAAACCTTCATTTCTTGATTACTAACCCTATATTCAAGTCAATACCCTAGATCTTTGGCTCTTTGCAACATCTCCATTTCCCAGAGATTTCTTTCTTCTTTTTTCTGGTTGTTTTTTTGGCTAAAAAGCAGAAAGAGAACATGGGTTTTGTTTTGTTTCGGATAAAATCAAAGAAAAAAAAAGATAAAGTTTGTTGCTTTTTCTTGATGGGTGTATTCGTCTTTGTTGAACGCATCTATAAAGCCTTTTATATGGGATTTTTATGAAGAACATAATCAAGTGGTTCAGATCTTAGTTAATATTACACAAAAGGGATAGACAAATATTGTTTTTTTTAGGGTTTTTCTTTCTTTTTCCTTGCTTTCTGACTGGGTTTAGGGTCACCGACAGGAAGATAATGTCGGCGTTATCCTCGCCGGAGAAGGAAGATCGGTACTACACAACACGGGGATCCACCGGCGGCGGGTTTGTGGAGGAGAGTAGCAGCAGCAAGAAGGCGTTGATTGTGGATACAAAGGAAGAGAGCAAAAAGGTCGTTTGGCCTAAACTTTTTACTACATTATCAAGCAAAGAGAAAGAAGAGGATTTCATGGCTATGAAAGGGTGTAAACTGCCTCAAAGACCGAAGAAAAGAGCCAAGATTGTTCAAAGAAGCTTACTTGTAAAATTACTTAACTACCCTTTTCACATTGTTCTCAATATGATATTTTTCAGATTTTGGGTGTTTGATTTTCAAATCTTGATTGGATTTTATGCAGTTGGTAAGTCCAGGTGCATGGTTATCTGATCTATGTCAAGGAAGATACGAAGTTAGAGAGAAGAAAGCATCTAAAAAGGTTGTCAATTTGCTATAAAAATCATATGCTATGATGACATGTAAATTATGCATTGGAATTTATACATTGATCAAGATTGATTTTTGCAGAGACCAAGGGGATTGAAGGCGATGGGAAGCATGGAAAGCGATTCGGAATGAGATTTGGGGGAAATAGATGTGGAATTTGGGAGGTTTTTGGTTTAGGGTTTGTTAGAAGTGGGAGAAATTTGTTTGGTCTTCCCAATATATTTTAATCAACATGTGTACTTTAACAAGTGGCAATTAATATTTTAAATTATTTTATCTTTTTTCTTTTCAATTTATTTTTAACTTTTAAGCAAGGTTTTGAAAAAACGGACCGGATACCGAACCAATCATCTTACTGGTTCGATGGTTCAAATGGTCCGACCGGTCGCACCGTAAAATCCGGATGATGTCATAATTATATTTAATTAGATAAAAAATACGAAAAATGAAAAAAATAAATATTTTTTAAAAATTTTTGGTTTTAACGGTTCAACTGAACCGATTTTTACCGGTTCGATCGGTTTTTACCGGTTCATACGAATACAAGTTTTTTGGCCTTTTAAGAACCGGATTCAGGACGTGTTCCCGATTGAACCGGCCGGTCTGTTCTGGTTTTTAAAACATGGCTTTTAAGAGACTAAATTTATCTATATAAGATCTTTTTTTCCTCGTACATGGATGTGGAAAAATATACTCATTTTGAAGGTGTGATTAAGAACGATTGAGGTTTTCTTATAGATCAATAATCTATATATCAATATCATGTAATGTTATTTTACCATTGAAAATGGCTAATTACTTGGAGGGTAATAAAGTTTTAACTTTATACACATAAGGTCCTTAAGTTTTTTTTTTTGTACATATTACACTAATATAGTTTTTATAAACCGTTTTAAAAAGGTAATAATGTTTTAATTTTGTCCATATTATGTTCCTGAAGTCTTTTTTTTACATATTACACCAACATGGTTATTATAATCGTTAAAAAAAAGATAATAAGGTTTAATGTGTCCACATTAGGTCCTTATTTTTAATATTTTTTTTTTATCATTTCATCTAACTCTTTTACAATTTATATTAGTATCTAGTTAGATGACTTCATCATTTCATCTTTTCATTTTAGTCGCCCATTCACCATAATAACGATTTCAATTGAAAGGTTACATAACATTTTTTTTTTCATTTTTATGAAAAAAAAAACTAATAATAATGAAAGCCTTAACGATTAAGACTATGTTTGGCGCCACAATTAGCTTATAAGCTAGTTTATTTTTCGATATTTTTTAAGTTGTCATGTTTGACTAGCTAAAAAGTAGCTTATAAACTAGCATTTTAAAAAGCTACTTAGACTAGTTTTTTATAAGTTTTTTTTTTTTTTTTTTTTTTTTTTTTTTTTTTTTTAATTTTCAAATATACCTCTTAATTAATTAAGAAAACATATTTTTTAAATGCCATTTTATGTCTTTATATAAATTTCGGATAGCTTATAAGTCAGAGACAGAGCTAAAGTCAAAGTAAAAGAGTATCCCCGACAAGTAATGAGATATCCCCGATAAGTAATTGCCTATTGGGGATACCCAATTGGCGGAGCCATTACTTATCAGGGATATCCAATTACTTTTCGGGGATACTCTTTTACTTTGACCTAGCTCCGCCACTGGCTTACGCAACCTTTTGATTGAAACCGTGGTTGTGATGAATGGACGACTAAAATGAGAAGATGAAATGATGAAGTCATCTAACTAGATACTAATATAAATTGTAAAATAGTTAAATGAAATGATAAACACATATTAAAAATAGGGACCTAATGTGGACACAGTTAAACCTTATTACCTTTCTTTAAACGGTTATAACAACCATGTAGGTGTAATATGTACAACAAAAGACGTTTGGGATAGGGATGAAAGTGGGTCCAAACCCGGACCGGATGGACCCGGACCCGGTAAACCCGGAACCGTTTAACAAGATTTTTTAGAACCGAAAACCGGACTGGTATATAGGAACCAGTTCCGTTCCGGTTCCGGGTACGGTACCGGGTAAAGTGGGTCTAAAACCGAAAACCTGGAAATAGGAAAGTGGGTAAGGTGGAACCGGGTAAAACGGTTTAGAACCGGAAAACCCGGAATTTTTAGTATTATTATTATTATTATTATTATTATTTGTAATTAGCTTCAATCGCATAATCTTTCAACTGTTATAAAAAATAATAATAAACAAAAATTTACATTTAGATTATTGACGACATTGATTTTTTTTTTTTAAGTAACGTGATATAACAAAATTGGTTTAATATTAATGTGAAATATGAGCTTTTAGTTATGTGATTCTAATATATTGTACGTTCATAGAGATGAGTTAATTGTAACATGATTAAAGGTTCTAATTAAAAAAAAATAGTTAGAATAATTAAACAACAAAATGAATATATAACCTTTTGTAAAATATCCACTATAAATAGGCTAAAAGCTTATAGAACTTTAACTCATTAAGCCAACAAAACAAGTTGATACTAAAAATAATAAAACTTTCGATTTCATTTTTTTGATCAAATACACTATTATATAGTCGAATTCACTCAAATAAAACACCATAAGCCAATTTTTCAAAATTTCCTACAAATGACGAAATCATCATTGTTAATTAAACCATTGTTTAACATATAAAACCAAACTTATAACAATTTATCTAATATTAATATTACATATAAATTATGGTTCTTACAAATAAAGTTCACCAGAGAGGGGAATGAGAGATAGACTGAGATTTTGTTAGATGAATGTCATGCTTCATATCTGTGAGTTTTCCATTACTTCAATGTTTTTATTACTATTATTATTATTATTATTATTATTATTATTATTATTATTATTATTATTATTATTATTATTGTTGTTGTTGTTGTTGTTGTTGTTGTTCTTATTATTACAAGAGCTCATATGCAAATTGAGATTATGATAAACAACCATCTCCAATCTGTAACGCCCGCAAATATGGGCTAGTCAAATTAGAGGCAATAGGGGTCGAAAACGACTTTTCGACAAAAGATTATTTAGAATAAATAATCTTAACCAAGTTGTAGATTATGTTACAAGGTTTTCGTACATATAAAGAACGCCGAAAACCGAGTTATAACGAAGAAGTTATGACCCGTTGAAGTTTCGCGACGGAACCGGCACGATACCGAGAAACAAAAATAGTGAATTTATGATAGAGCGAGATTTAGCCTTAGTGATCTAAACGAAAGTCGTAGAATATGTTAAACTAAGAACATCAATAAAAAGAACGCCCAAATCTGACTTCGTATGAGGAAGTTATGATTTTTTCTAAGATTTAGCATAGCAGTGCACAGCCCGAAATCTGAATTTTAGATCGGTCGATTTTTAGCCGACGGGATCTGAATGAAAGTTGTAGTACTCATAAATACCAACGCGTGGATATAAAGAACGTCGATAATAGAGCTCGTATGCAAAAGTTATGGACGAAGCTTAGTCCCTACTTTTCGAGCGCGACGAATTCGATACAGTTTTGTAAATCCGAGATAGAATGAGAATTAGCCAACGAGGTCTAAATGAAAGTTGAAGATCTCATTAATAGGAACTCAACGGTAAAAAGACAAACAAAAACGGAGCTCGTATGCAAAAGTTACGGACGAAGCTTAGAGACTACTTTACTATAAAACTCCTATAAATACAAGGGTGAACTCCTCATATTTTCTTCACACCATAAGCCTCTCTTTCTCTCTCTAACTTCTCTCTAGCCTCCCTAAACCCCTCCCAAGTCTACGGAACCTCCCTAGCACGAGAAGAAAGCCCCGGAGCGCCCGACGGCTCCGAGAAGAAAAGTTTTCGGCTTGGAAACGCTGCTCCAGCGAAGCCCGGTTTTTAATAAAAACTCGCTGTAAGTGAGCTACGCCTATACTATATTTAATATAGATTTTATTTAATTATAGTAACATTATTAGGACCTTAAAATAATTATTTGGGCTATTATTATGAGTTATATTGAGTGTTATTTAACGCTTATATAATAGTAATAATAGCTAGACTATTAATTAGTCGTGGTTAACGTTAAAAACTAAACCCTAGTGGTATTGATACTAGGTTTTGTCGAGGAAAATTGTTTTGAGATAACGAAGTGCTGTCTGAGTTCGGAATCACCACCTAATCAGGTGAGTGCATGGTCTCTTTCATCTTACACATAGATATGAAATATTTTAATATAAATTACGTGTTATGTGTGCATATTGTCTGAATACTTGTTGTCTATGCTGGTGAAAGATTTTTATACATGTTTTAAATGATGTAAACTGTATAAAGTATTTTATATCTACAAAATATGTTGGGTAAAACATGGGTAGATGAATGATGATGGATAAAAGCTGAAATAGAGGAACATTAGTAGTACGGACCTAGTGCCCTATAGGTATACATTGGCAGCAGTGGACCTAGTACCCTATAGATGAGCACTGGCAGCTGCGCCACAAACCGTAGATGATTTAGATCTATGGTAAACGTCCTAGCAGCTGCGCTATAAGGATAGTATCGGCAGCTGCGCCTAATAGGGAGCCTTATGACCATGACAGTAGTGTTTAAAGGTCAATACCGGCAGAAGCGCCTCATAGAAAATGTCCTAATTCTGGCAGCTGAGCCTAAGTGACAATATTAGCAGCTGCGCTTGACCAATGTGTCATTGGCAACAATGGACTTCATGTTGTTTCCTTAGGATGATCCTTAGGAATGAATGAATGAGAAATAGCTGATTCTTAGGGTAGATCCTTAAGAATAAAGAAGATAATGGGGATGGGTAATTGGGTTGATTGTTTGATTATTTAAACATAATAATTATATTATTGTGGGTTGAAAACCCTATGTACTCACCAGGTTTCCCAACCTGACCCACTCAGTTTATTTATATCACAGGTGTTGATATGAAGTGACATTACACTGAGAGATTTAAAGAGGTGTAGATCACTAGTGTAAATAATTGTAAGTTCTGTTTATGCTTATGTTTCTGTATTAACGATGACA
Organism: Lactuca serriola; assembly: GCF_051521515.1. NCBI lineage: Eukaryota > Viridiplantae > Streptophyta > Magnoliopsida > Asterales > Asteraceae > Lactuca > Lactuca serriola. Next base: position 87,071,208 of record NC_136408.1, read on the forward strand.
TCCCAAACGTTTTAAAATGAAATAAATACATTTCTTCGAAAATGTTTTAATAACGTATTTACCATGTTTTTCTGGGAACAAATTCCGCAACATTTTTATAAAATGAAGTACTCTGATTTTTATAAAGCATAAACAACATCGGTCTTTTCTGGCCGTGAAAATGGGGATGTCACACAATCCTACATCCATTTTCTTTAGATAAAAAATGTATAAATAATATTTCATCTTTAACCGACACTATTTTTTATACAAATTTCTATACCAAAAATATATTCATTTTTTAAAACTTATATAGATTATGATAAAATACCCATCAACTTATAATCTTTTTTACATATTTATTTATATTTGCTATATAAAAACTTTATAAAATGTACAAAAATCGGTTCCGGACCATTAAACCCGGTTCTGGTTTTTTTACATATTCGGTTCCAAAAACCGGTTCCGGTTTTTTTACCCGGAATACCCGGACCCGTTCGACTCGTACCCGAAATACCCGGAACTCGGATAAGACTAAATTTGAAACCCAATACCCGGACCGTTTAAACATTTTCCGGTTATACCGGTTCCGGTTCCGGTTCGGGTTTTCGGTTTTATAACTCATCCCTAGTTTGGGACCTATTGTGGATAAAATTAAAACCTTATTACTTTTTTTAAACGGTTATAACAACCATGTTGGTGTAATATGTACAAAAAAAACCTTAAGGAACTAATGTGAACAAGGTTAAAACCTTATTACCCTCCTAAGTTATTAACCCAAATGGTAAATTTGTTAGGTTAATATTAGAGCATCTTCAATGGTTATGTTATGTTATAGCTTATACCTTATTCAGGAGTTTAATTTAACGAAAGAAAAAAAATGGGTGAAAATGAAAACAAAGCAAAAGAAATTAATGTTTTCAAGTTTCATTAAATGGAGAAAATGGAAGGAAGTGAATAGAAACTGAATGGTTGCTTTCGCTTCTAATTTTCCTTTCGATTTGAAAGGATTTAAAAAAAAAGAACAAAATGATTAATTCTTCTTTCATTTCTCTCCAACTTGGGAATACAAAAAAATTATTTTCCTTTCATTTCTCTTAATTTCTCTCCTGATTCTTTTTTTTTTCTTTTTCTTTTTGTCTTAAACTCGGAAACTAGGCGTTAAAGTTCCACATCAATATCTAGTTAAATCGTCTCTTCAATGGTTAAACTCTTTTAATAAATTTTTCTTTAAATTTAATTAATTTCTCTCCTGATTCTTTTTTTTTTCTTTTTCTTTTTGTCTTAAACTCGGAAACTAGGCGTTAAAGTTCCACATCAATATCTAGTTAAATCGTCTCTTCAATGGTTAAACTCTTTTAATAAATTTTTCTTTAAATTTAATTAATCTATTCTTATCTATTAAATTTTTTTATATAACCCTTTCCATTTAGTTACTCATTTTAAAACACATTATATTCTAATACAAACTATTTTAATAAATATTATCATTATATTTCTCTTCAATGGTTAAACTCTTTTAATAAATTTTTCTTTAAATTTAATTAATCTATTCTTATCTATTAAATTTTTTTATATAACCCTTTCCATTTAGTTAGTCATTTTAAAACAAATTATATTCTAATACAAACTATTTTAATAAATATTATCATTATATTTCTATTTCTTAAGTAAAATGTCACAAAATATTTGATAGAATTAATTAACTAGTAAATAAATAAATAAATTGAAAATTAAATATAAAGATAATGAATCATAGTAAAAATAAATACTACGATAATGAATCATAGTAAAAACCAGTGTTCTAAAAGGCGCGCCATGGCGTAAGACGTGGCTTCGCCGTTACGAAAAGCCTCATAGTGTTGTTGTTAGGCGTGACGTGTAACATCCCCCTCTGGCACGTATCACAATATTGTCCGCTTTGGGCCACTCGACACGAGGACTTCCCAGGGGGTCACCCATCCTGGTACTACTCCTGCCCGAGCACGCTTAACTGCAGAGTTCTTATGGGATCTGCTGCCCTCACGACTTTAAAACGCGTTGTGATAGGGAAGGTATCCACACCCCTTATAAGGAATGCTTAGTTCTCCTTCCCAGCCGATGTGGGATCAGATCTAACCCACTTTCACCCCCCATTATAGGGTTCGACGTCCCCGTCGAACACATCGACCTGTGCCCTGGCTCTGATACCAACTGTGACATCCCTAAGAAAGTGGGTTAGATCTGATCCCACATCGGCTGGGAAGGAGAACTAAGCATTCCTTATAAGCGGTGTGGATACCTTCCCTATCACAATGCGTTTTAAAGCCGTGAGGGCAGCAGATCCCATAAAAACTCTGCAGTTAAGCGTGCTCGGGCGGGAGTAGTACTAGGATGGGTGACCCCCTGGGAAGTCCTTGTGCCAAGTGGCCCAAAGCGGATAATATTGTGATACGTGCCAGAGGGGGATGTTACAAATGGTATCAGAGCCAGGGCACGGGTCGATGTGTTCGACGGGGACGTCGAACCCTATAATGGGGGGTGAAAATGGGTTAGATCTGATCCCACATCGGCTGGGAAGGAGAACTAAGCATTCCTTATAAGGGGTGTGGATACCTTCCCTATCACAATGCGTTTTAAAGCCGTGAGGGCAGCAGATCCCATAAAAACTCTGTTAAGTGTGCTCGGGCGGGAGTAGTACCAGGATGGGTGACCCCCTGGGAAGTCCTCGTGCCAAGTGGCCCAAAGCGGTCAATATTGTGATACGTGCCAGAGGGGGATGTTACAAATGGTATCAGAGCGAACGGACGATACAAACACTTGAAGATATGCTGAGAGCATGTACCCTGGAATTCCTAGGTAATTGGGATGAACATTTACCATTGGTAGAATTTTCCTATAATAATAGTTTCCACTCGAGCATAAAGATGGCAACTTATCAAGCTTTGTACGGACAGAAGTGTCGTACGCCGTCTTGTTGGCTTGAGGCTGGGGAAAAACAGTTTATGGGACCAGAGATAGTCCATCAAACTGCTGAAAAGTTGAAAATAATTAGGGAGAGAATGTTAGCAGCTCAGGATCGTCAAAAGAGCTATGCTGACAAAAAGCGAAGATCGATGACTTTTGAAGTTGGAGATTCGGTTTTGCTTAAAGTCTCGCCGTGGAAGGGACTTATAAGATTTGGTAAAAGGGGAAAATTAAGTCCAAGGTTTATTGGACCGTTTAAAGTTCTTCAGAGAATTGGGAACCAAGCTTACAAGCTCGAACTACTAGAGGAACTGAATAGAATTCATAACACTTTTCATGTGTGTTATTTGAGGAAGTTCACGGGAGAAGTTCCCGACATGATACCACTTTCAGAGTTGAGAATCGATGAGAACAAAAGGTTGATTGAAGAACTAGAGGCAATCGTTGACCGAAATACTAAGAAATTGAGACGTAAGATGGTTGAGTTAGTGCTTGTCCGATGGAAACACACGAATGGGCCGAATCTGACCTGGGAGACGGAGAGTGACATGATGAGTCGCTATCCGCATTTGTTTGCTGATGTGTGATTCCGGGGACGGAATCATCCTAAGGTGGGGAGAATTGTAACGCCCGTGTTTCTGGGCGTGCCATTTTTAGCAATGTAATAGTCTAGGTTAAACTTTGTAACCCAAATTTGAAATAATAAGAACGTATTATTTGAGTATTATGTGTTTCGTGCTTAATTGCTTAATTATGTGATATGATGAATTAAGAATAAAATGAGCGTCAACATTTAAGTGTAAAATAAACTTGATATCATTGGATAATGTTGTAGTAGTTGAAACGAGGTTTCCGAATATATATAGAATGCCCAAATCTGACTTCGTATGAGGAAGTTATGGTTTTCTGAAGTTTCGACTTGGCAGAATGCAGCCCGAATACTCGATTTGAGATCGAACGGTTTTTAGCCGAAACAATCTAAACGAGAATCGAAGATCTCGTTGTTAGTAGCGAAAAGATGAAAAGTTAGGCGAGAAAGGACGTCGGACGACGAAGTTATGAATTTATAACGAAGTTTTTCTGTCCCGACCTACTATAAATAAATAATAAAAATAAAGTCAATATTAGCCGACGGAGTCTAAATGAAAGTTGTAGAGCGTAGTCTCACCTACGCGTGAATATAAAGAACGTCGAAAACGGAGTTTATATGAGGGAGATACGAATTTTTGAAGTTTATTAAATATTTAATATTTAAATTTAATTCCAAATCTTGGTATTATCCGAAGAGGAGTCATCAGACTCATCCGAAGTACGCCCAGCGTACCACTCGAGTGTTCTGAGTTCGTATGCGATGACGTAGAGGAGCCGATGACGCAAGCGATGACGGCAACCGAGGCATTACGCCCCGCGTACCCCGAAGTTACGCCCAACGTACTTCCGAGGATCCGACCCTATAAAAGGGGATGCGAAGGCAGCTTCTTCCCTTTTACAACTTCTTCCTTTTTTCTCTCATCTTTTGCCTCGTTTAGCGTTCCGTTTATACCCCGAAGCCCCGGTAATATTCCCGAGCCCCAAAGCAAGATCCGAAGCCCCGAGGATCCCGAAGAGCGTTATTCCCGAGCCGAAGCTCTACCCGCGAGGAGCCCAGTTTTTGTGAAGATTTTCCAGATCTACGGAGAAACAATACTTCTGCTAGCCGTAGTGCTGCCCGATCATCTTCTGATCAAGTGAGTGTGTAGTCATTTTCTTCCAACGCAATATTATGAAGTATTTTATATAAAATACGTGTTACGTGTATATATATATTTTGTTGTTATATGTGTGAATGTATATTCACTTTCTTCTATCTCATAGATCTGATTTTTTTCTCTATGAAATACGTGTTATGTGTGTGTGCCTAATATGTTATGTGGAATATGTATTGATTAAAGCATGTTATACAGGTTTTTAAAATATGTATAAAAATGTATATTTTTGTCTACTAATATGTTGGGTAGAACATGGGTAGATAGTTGGTGTGTAATAAACAGATGAGAGGCCTCGGTGTTGTTGGTGTTATTCTAGTCATTCAGCAGAGTATGGATGACGACCACATACTATTCTAGATTGTCCTGTGGAACACTAGCAGACTCATAACCTGTAGGTGTTGTGAATGACGTGTTCACCGGTGTACTCTATCCCCCTCATGGTTGCCTTTAGGATATTTATTGCTAAGGAAACCCCTTTGCAGTAATGTCCGTCCCGATGAAAATCCTAGATTAGGTCCCTTATAACAGATGTTGTTTTAGGGACGTAAAGTGAGGATAACGGGAATGGGTAATCGGGTTATTGTTGATTGTTGAATTAAATATAATTATTTATTGTGGGTTGAAAACCCTATATGCTCACCAGGCTCCTAAGCCTGACCCACTCAGTTTATTTGTATTACAGGAAGTGGCGCAAGGGCATAAGATGGATGAATCATCAAGTTGTTTTGTTTACAAGTCTGTATATGTATATATTTGTTGAATGACTTGTAATGTTATCGTTTATGCTTTATGGTCTGTATCGGAACATGACATCCCGATTTTGATTATGAAATGAAATTATATTTCTTTATGAAATGTTTTGATAAAAGATCTATTTTATCATGTTTTGTTTTTGGGAACAAATTCCGCATCTCTTTTAAAATCAAAAGGATTTACTCTGAAAATGTTTAAAAAGTATAAATGAAAACGGTCTTTTCTGGCCTGGATTTTGGGGATGTCACAGTTGGTATCAGAGCTAGGGCACAGGTCGATGTGTTCCACGGGGACGTCGAACCCTATAATGGCGGTGAAAGTGGGTTAGATCTGATCCCACATCGGCTGGGAAGGAGAACTAAGCATTCCTTATAAGGGGTGTGGATAACTTCCCTATCACAACGCGTTTTAAAGCCGTGAGGGCAGCAGATCCCATAAGAACTCTGCAGTTAAGCGTGCTCGGGCGGGAGTAGTACCAGGATGGGTGACCCCCTGGGAAGTCCACGTGCCAAGTGGCCCAAAGCGGACAATATTGTGATACGTGACAGAGGGGGATGTTACAAATGGTATCAGAGCCAGGGCACGGGTCGATGTGTTCGACGGGGACGTCGAACCCTATAATGGGGGGTGAAAGTGGGTTAGATCTGATCCCACATCGGCTGGGAAAGAGAACTAAGCATTCCTTATAAGGGGTGTGGATACCTTCCCTATCACAATGCGTTTTAAAGCCGTGAGGGCAGCAGATCCCATAAAAACTCTGTTAAGTGTGCTCGGGCGGGAGTAGTACCAGGATGGGTGACCCCCTGGGAAGTCCTCGTGCAAAGTAGCCCAAAGCGGACAATATTGTGATACGTGTCAGAGGAGGATGTTACATGACGCGTGGCAAGGCGTGATATGTCGTGCCATAATGTGTTATGACGCGTGTTTTTTCGTTTGAGACACGATTTTTTTCTCTTTTTTATGTCTCTTTTAATAGGAGATACAAGTATTGTGGTTTATGTTAACTTTTTGTTATTAGTTATTGATCTAACACTTCTAAAAAGTAGTTATATTTAATATAAATTTATATTTATGTGGTCATATAATTTTAAATTAATACAAAATCGCCGCCTTACATCACCCCTTGAAAAACGTCATGGCTCGCCATGACTCGTTAAGCTTGAGGCTTGGCCTTGCCGCCACGCTACACCTCACGCCATTTAGAACCTTGGTAAAAATACAGTTTTATAAAAACTTTTAATAAATTATCAATGTTTATAATTGTTTGTGTTTGGTGTTACAAACTGAATATCAAAAACCATAGTAAAATAGAAGAAATTATACAACCTGAAGACATCCCTAAGTCCTGTATAAGGCTCCTCTAACAACACATCTCTAATCTTTAACTTATACTTGGATACATAGCACATATTTAAAGTACATATCACATATTTAAAATACTACTTCAGTCATAAGACTTGAGAGCAACATGGGTATAGACTTAAATATATGAATATGCTTTCAAAACCGAACTTGAAATGTACTTTTAAAAACTCTCTTTACGATTTACATATTCATACTTTTAAGCTTCAACAAGTCGTAAAGTATTGTCATGAGGAATTTCACCCCTAAATATAACTTTCGCAATTAACTTGCACATACAAGGAACCCATGGTTCTAAAAAACGCGTCATGGCGCACCTCAAGGCGTGCCATGGCGTGAGGCGTGATTTAGCCGTTACGAAAACGTCAAAGTAAAGTGGTTACCCATATGAATACCTAATTTGAAGAGAAATTTAACATTATGAGACCCATTCACAAACTGATGTGGTCATATCAAAAGATAGGAAAGCCTAAATATGACGTCTCTATTTAACACCCAAACTAGTTGTTTCAAGCATTTCATCTAGAAATCCCTAATGAAGTGAATCCTACACCTTCGCCAAGCACCCCACCAATAAGTTCGTGATTTTCTTGTATAGAACCTAATTAAACTAATCATGCGATAAATTTAAGGGAACAGGAGTTTTAGGAGTTTTAGGAATCGTAAGTATAAAGGAAGAACTACCACCTCAAGATAAGCCAATGATTCCTGAATTCCTTAACAAAAAGCAACCATGTCCAACTCAAGATATCCCAAAAAACGTTTAAGTAACTCAAACGAAAACGGAAAACCCATATGGCCTAGATGAAAAAAAAGCTAATTGTTTTTGTTTTCGATTAACGATACCATGAAAAAAAGATCTTGAACTCTCATCACTTTCGTTTGTCCACTAAATCTTAGCCTTCCAAACTAAGTCCATCTTTTCCACTCGTAAAATATCCTCAAGTTCCTTAAAATATTCCAGTCTATTTTCAATCTTCAAACGAGTCGCTACCCCACCATTAATTCAAACATCACTCATCAATTTTGTTTTTGAAGAATACTCTTACACATTGTGGAATCTTTACAAGTATCGGTTCTACAAGTCTTGAGACAACTTTTGAGAGACTTTATTTTTTCTTTAAAGGAAACCATTCTATTAGAATGAGATCTATCATCAATTTTGTTTTATACTTTGTTTATTTCTTAATAAATAAACTAATTAGTTGCAACAAAACTGAAGTCTCAAAAACTACAAACGATAACAACAACAACAAGAAACATTGGCATTCAGTTATAAAATCTGTCACCCCTTAAAAAAATATATAAAATCAGTCAAAAGAAAACATTGCAATATATTAAACTATCATAATTTCTTATAAATCAAATTGGAATTTTGATTCCAATAATTGATGGTGTTGGTATATGGGTACAAATTTTGGTTCTATTTGCTTTTAAACTGGTGGACCACATCTTTAATCTTTTTTATTTTTTTGCAAAAAAAATGTCAAAATAAGACCACAAAAATCACTTCAGTTCTCTTCAAAAAGTAGATGATGGTATAGTCAGATATCTGAATCCATGTTCTGAAATGGTCCAGATGCTTCAGACATTACTTTAGCAGTTAGGTAGTTACTAAGCAGCAAAAACTGAATAATTTGTAACAGACTTTTGACTTTTTGTATAAAATGCTTCAACAAGAATGCCAAAAAGACATATCAAGATTTCAGATTATCATAAACAGCAAAATCACATTCAATAATGATATAGTAATCATCTATGTAAAAGACTACTCAGGCTATCAACCAAATTCAACAACTTGAGAAATAAGAACATGAACCCATTCGTAGATGAGAAATAACCAGAAAATTCGTAAAATTTAAACTATGTAAAAAACAGGATTAACAATAAGAATTAGGGTTCCTGTACAGGCTACGCCGACTAATTACCGTTGATGGAAAATCAGTCGGAATGGGAATCGGAGTACGAATCACGACGGCGATGGTCGTAGCCGGAAAATCCAGCAACACCGACGGAGGAGCTGGTGACGGAATCGTAATCGGATTCATCACCATCGTCGTCGTCGTAATAGGCATAAGAGTAGTAATAAGAATCAGGAGGAGATGGAGGAACACAGAAAAAGTTCCAAACACAAAGCGCAAAACGACCTAATTGTTGAAGAGGAAAACAAATCACCAGATCTAAGAGCTCGTCGCTGTTGATTCGTTCTGAGAAGCATGCCACCGATTGCCAAACGTCGGCGGATACGGTGGCGACCGACGCTACTAAGACGGTGTTGAATACCATCACAGGATCTTGGTCGCCTGGTAATCAGAGTTCAAAATTTGGATTGGATTTTGGAATAGTTGCTTGCTTCCTGTTCTTTGTCCATAACTGCTCGCTTTCTTGTTTGGGATATTAAAATATACTACTGCTTGCCTAAAACGCAACTGTAATTATTGGAGGTTTCCTATTAAAACGGAACCAAAACTTATATGTATTTTTTTTAATGGAAAATAATTAATAATCCAAAATTTAATGGAATGCTCCTTAAAATTTTAATTGTATTTAGTAAGCAAATTAATTTTTTATTTTATTTTTAAAATACCAACTATTATGAGTTTAATTTGTTAGAATGAACAGGAACACTATCATTGTCTTTGTTATGTTAAACTAATAGCATATTGAAGTCATTTTTTTTTTCGAAACACAACTTCAACCGCATAGATTTTTATTGATTAAGACAAATCTAGTTTTAAATATATAAATCTTAACTTATCCAAAGTAAGAGTATCTAAACCAAACAATGTACCTAATCATGAACAATATAGCTGGAGTAAGTAAGGTGTCGAACACATGAGAAAAAAAGATATACCATTAAATAAACTTCCCAGTTAATAAATAAAAGGGGGATTTAACTATTCGATTATCAAATAACTAAAGACAATACCTCAAATAAAAATAATCAAACAATAATTAAAAATGTAACACCCATTTTCTAGAATTAACTGGTTAAGGGTTTAGAAGGATCGGAGGTAAGGTTTTTGGGAAAAACCTTGCACGACGACGTGATGATTGGGCTGTCATGTTGTGACGTGCCAATTGAATGCCATATTTTTGGAATGGGTGCCACGACGTGACAGGTAGAGTGTCACGACGTGGCAAAAGCTACATCCTAAGTCCATGAATTTTTAGGGTGTCTTCCATATATAAATCCATTAACTCATAACTTTGGGTATCCTCTTCAATCCCTTCCAAATGAAACCCTATCCCCCTTGAAGATTTGAGGGCTTGTCCTTTTGGTTTGAAGACTAATTCTTAGTCTTTGGTGGAGTTTGAAGAAAGAGGAAGATCATCTTGGTGCAAGGGTGTAACATTCGAGATTTAGTGGTATGTTCCTTTTTAATCCTTATTGTGAATTCTTTTCATTTTAGACCCTAGACAAGTACGTTGGGTGTACTGGCTCGTTAGATGGTCGTGGAGGCGCCCACGTACGTTGGGCGTACGCTAAGCAGGAACAAACCCTAATTTTTAAGGTTTGTACCCTATTTAAACAAGTTATGTTGCCTTGGTGGTATCTTTTGGTTAGCCTCCACTCCCCTAAACCCTAAGAACGAAACCCTAAGTGCCATTTGTGAGTTTTGAGCTTGGAAGTGAGTTTTGGTGGTGTTTTTGGTGATTTGAAGGAAGAAGAGCACTTAGAGATTTCCTTGGTGTGGCTTAAGCTTGTAGATCCAGAACCATCATGAACTTTGCAAGCTATTTGAGGTATAAAGGTCTTAACTTGATGATTTCTTATGATGGATCTAGTTTAGGGCCTTGTTATGCATTTTTGGGTCTTTTAAGCCTTGTTTGGAAGTATGGGCTACTCCAGTAACTTAGGATGATAGACCTATGCTTTTCTTAGGTCCCTTGTTCATAAAAATGATAACTTGATGGGTTTTGTTCAATCATGCAAGGTTGATGTTTCTCTTAATGGAGTTAAGATGCTACAATTGGACCTTGGGGTGTTTTTAGCTATGCAAAGGTTTAAAGTCTTCAAATTTATGGGTTAGGACCTTAATATGATGTTATTTTCTGGATTAGATGATAAGTTCTTAAGTGGTTAATTCGTTTGGCCAAAGGTTTAAGATTAGGCCAGTACGCGGGACATACTCCTAGGTACACTAAGCGTACTGGGTGCGAGCCCGTTTCCAGATTGATTACATACGCAGGGCATACGAGCCTGGTACGCCGAGCGTACACTAGCCAGTGGGTCGAAGAAGTGTGGGCTTAGTTTATTTTTGTGCTATGTTTTGATTGGGCTTGACCCTTAACTCCTATGGATCATTTTTGGACTTTGGGCTATAGTTGGACATTGGACCTTCTTAGATTGGGCCATATTGGGCCTTGGTTTCCATTTAGGAATTTAGGCTTTTGGGAGTAAATGGGTTGGGCCTTGGTTTGGGCCAAATAGGAAAAAGGGTAAAATGGTCTTTTACCCTGGATGTTGGACAAGTGATCTAGATTCTTGATTATAGGTTAAGACCCAATTATTTATTGGGTATTATTGATGATGTTAGCGATGGGATTTTTACGAATCAGCAGTCCGAGCTTTTATCCGAGATATTCAGCAGCTTGAGGTGAGTTTCCTCACTGTATTCGGCAGGTCGAAGGCACCACCGCTGACAATTGGTTTATTAGGATTAGGATGCTAGTTGTCTGTGTGACTCTACATGTATGATATCTGTTATGTATACCGGGCGGGGCCCGATGCCAGATGGGGCCTAATGATTATCTTGTATGCTATTTATCTTTGTGATTCTTGCATGTGTTTATGTGTTTGTATGTTGATAAGGCGGGGCCCGATGATGGGCGGGGCCATTATGTGTTTGATATGTATGGTATGTGGTATTTTGGGAAACTCACTAAGCTCCGTGCTTACAGTTTTCAGTTCATGTTTAAGGTACTTCCAGATCGAAAGGGAAGATCTCGGGATGATCACATTGCACACACCTTGATTGTTCCACATTTTGTTTGACTATAATGTATTTGGGTGTTTGATTACATTTTGATTTTTATTATGGTTCCGCAAACATGTTTTTGAAAGATGGTTTTATTAATCTAAAAACAAAATTTTTGGTCTTAAATTTTGGGACGTTACAAAGGGAGTAAAGAACTGTCTTGGATTCACCATCTACTTCAGATTTCTGAGTTATTGAAGGCATAAACTTCTCATCCTGACTTATGTTCTTCTTGGTCAAGTTTGATTCCTTTTTATAAGGTTTTGGTCCCTTCGTTGGATGCTCTTGGAGTTTGAAGAACTCCAAAGCTTGTGATGGCTTTTATAAGGATTTAGACTTTCGTGGAATAAGAAAAAGGACCATGTTTGGAGTATCTTGTGTCATGCTCAAGTTGTAGCCTTATAAAGGATTTAATGGACTTAGAATGTTAGATCTAGCATTAGTTTAGAGTTCTAATGGATAAAGTTGGAAACTTTATCCATTAAGTCAATATATGTTAACACGCTGTCACACACGTATTAAGCAAATAAAATATTGTTGTTGGTTGCACTAAAAATATAGCACAGGGAAGCAGGGTCGAATCCTCAGGAACACAGCCTAAAAGTCAATGCCTTTTTGCATCACGCACAATCTAGTCAATACAAAATTTATTAAGAAGGGGGATTTTAATTATAAACTAAAAACTATAAATGCAGTGTGATGTGTATTTAATGTGTTTATATTTTTATTCAATTTTTAAATTTATAAAAGCTATTTCCTTCATAGACTATTAAACACACTAGGCAGTGTACCTAATCGTGCAATAATATAGCTACGGTAAGAACGAGTGTCGAACTCAAGGAACGGTGTTTTAACTAACTTTATTCTACTATTAACTAAATACTAATGAAATTTGAAAAGGTTTTGGTTTCCTAGTTTTGCAAGACTAGATACTTCAATTATCAAACAAACTAATTATCACTTAATTCAGCTAACACTAACTAAAGCAAATTAACAAGTATGAATTAACCAAGGTAAGTAAGAGACTTTCGTTTAGCTTTGGATTTATTTGTTATTATGATTGATTTATGGAAGTGCAATGGATTTAGTTTCTTTAGTTACCGATTCCTAATATGACCAAATTAGTATTCACTAACTTAATCCTTTAGCAAACTAGTTTATTTATTCGGTGATCAAGCGGACAAACTTACAAGCTTACTAGTGTTTGGTTCGGATTGATTAGACTTATAATTAATTGACCAATTTAGTTTATTGATTCAATTTAATACATGATTTGTCGTCATATATTAGCTTCTATACCCTTTTACCTACTTTTCTACTTAACCCTAGGTTTTATTCAAAACTCTAGTCCTACAACTTTGCAAATCACAAGATCATAAGATTGAAATTTAACTAAGATAGATGGTCATACTAGCCTAATCAAATTCAACAATAAGTAGAGAAAATAGTTATCAAAAGTACTTAAGGTTCTTTAATAAGCTAAATCAACAATAACCAAATATCCAAATCCAAACCATAAATCAACCACATAAACTTAATTCGTCCTAGGCTTAACGAAAGTCATTAGTATTTAGCTCATGATTTCAGCAAACAAAAGCACAAAAACGAAATTCAAGGTATTTGACATAGCAAAATCTAATGAAAAATCGAAGTGCAGAATTTAGTTACCTTAATGCTCCCCCTTATAAAGTTGTGAATGAAATTCTTGCTTCCAAGCCTTAGAACCAGTGTATTTCCTTCAAAAGTGTCGAATTATCCAGAGCAAAAGTATTTGATTCGGAGGTTAAGGTGATCTATTTATACTTTTCCCGAAATCAGAGCACCACATCGTGGTAAGTCCACCATGCTGTGGTAATCGTGTTTATCCCATGTTTTACAAGTCTTCGAAGTGAATCGTGATTCTTCAAGTTGCCACGCCGTGGGGAATTCACCACGTCGTGTTGGGGTTTATTTTCTTAATTTTAGAGCTTTGGTTCAAACTCCCAACTTCCAGCATCCAGCTTCCAGCTTCCTTTTTCTCAAAGCTTGTCTTTTGGTCCCTACAACACGATTCATAGCAAATTAAGTATCTTTTTGTTCTAATAAGGGTATAAAAGTAATAAAAATATTAAGATATGTTGTATAATTATGTGTATCGATATACACATATCAAAATACCCCACACTTAATCTTTGCTTGCCCCCAAGCAAATTGATTTTTAATTTCACCAGCAAAATACAAAACAATCCATTTCAATCCCAACCATTATCCTAAGACCTCAATGCATGTATTTGTATCTATAATTCCTAAGAACTCCCCATTCATAAATACTCACAATCCCTATGAACCTTCACCCCTTAGCTTATATGACACTCATTGAGTCATTTCTGCAACCCTCCGAATCAATCTCAGAAATCTTTCTTGACCTCAATGTATTTTTGACTAAACAACCAAGCATACATAAATTCTAGAAATTACAACTTTGATACCACAATGGAGCTCTTTGAATTCTTCACTTTGTTGTATATTTAATCTTTGATTAGTTTGAATTCAACACCTTCCTTGTTTGATTTTTTGTATCTTCAACTTTTTGGATTTCTTCAGAATTTCTGATCTTTTGATCTTCATACTTTGATAACTCCAAAATTCTTTTACTTTTCGGTAATTTCTCTCTCTCTTTTTTTACATGTATTCTCACTTTTTTCTCTCTTTCACTCAAATAATACATGCTTAAGCAAGGAGCTAGCTTCAACCTTTATTGGTTAAGGTGTTAGTCTAAGTGCAATGACTACCTAAGCTTTCCTGGATGGATTTCAGGTTTAGGCTACAAAACGTGTTATGCCATATAAGCTACCAGATTACCTTTCATACTTCATGACTTTTCACTAGGAAATGGGAAGCCACAAATACACTATAACATGTGTTGGCTCAAGTAAACATTTGCTTTCTCTTCAGATCATCCCATACTTCATTGGACAAATTTTTAGTTATTAGCTAAGTTTCCTAAGTTATACTATTTAGAAACTATTAATGCAAAAATTTTAAAATCAAATGCTTTTTCTTATTCAATATACCCCCTACCCTACACTTATTTCATGCAATGCCCTCATTGCATGGTATGCAAAACATAAAATTAAAAGGAAGGAGAAAAAGGAACAGACTCCCTTGGGATTGAAGATGCATCTCGAAACGTGGGAAAGACTTCCAGCTTGCTTGAACGTGTGGGAACGGAAGTAGAAATTAGAATAGCTGCCTCCTTAGGCTTTGAAAAGCTCCCCCACAACATAGGAAAGTGTCAACCATGTCGTAGCAGCCGGGATAATTCTTCATTATGTCGTGAAATTCTATGGTGTGGGAACAACTCATCCATACCATGAGAATGAATATAAGATAGGAAACACTACTCTTGATCATGTAGAATACTGAAAGGGCTAGAGCAAACTTCGAAAACGGACTTGAAAATCAACACGTCATGGTGGATATCACCACGTCGTGGTAACCCAAACAAAACATTTTTTTGGTGTTAGAAACTCCGACAACACGGCGTTGTGTGTAGTACCACGTCGTGGTGGCCTTGAAATTGCAAAATCTGGTTCCCTAAGGTACTTAATTGCGAACTATATGTTGCACCAATTTATGTATAAAGCTATTGGATGTGACTCCTCATTCTATGACTCAAATAAACACCCGAAAAATGTGCTCAAATCTTGCTTCTCTCGACGTCTCCTAAGCGTGTTCTATAAAGAACCTTCGTTTGACATTAGTACCCTTACTTGGACTCTAGAATGATACCTGGAAATAAAACAAAGAAAAGTAATGCAAGAAGGAAACATTGTCAACAACCAAAACAAAGAAATAATTGTTCAACTACCACACCAAATAAAAAAAATAAAAACTATAATCAAGCAAGTCTAAAGACCACCAAATAAAAAGGATAAAATCTCAATCTTCCTCATCGTCTCCTCCTCCACCAATTCCTCTTGCGCCTCCTTGTTGCTCCCTCCTTAATTCCCCCCAACTTGGAACATATGGATATGAATGAGGGAAATGTTCGGGTTGAGTCACATGCATTTGTTGCATGAGGTGGTCTAATCCCATGTTAGTGAAGTTGATAACCCAAGCAAAATTATTATCAAACCTCCTCATAGCAATGTTATAAGGATCCACTGGCATTTCATCATTGGTTGGGACAACTGGTGGCTCCTCTCCTTTGAGTTCATTTTCCCTTGGTCCTACCCGCCTCAGAATTCGGCCCCGCGGAGTGTCATCGGGAATACCAAAATTACCAAATCCATGATCAACAACCATATTCGCCCTCTTATAAAGAAGTGTAGAAAAGGGCTTTTGTGGCTCCATAGTCAACATCATGGCTTTGCGTTTGTCAAGTATGCCATATGAACACGCAAGCCAGGCAATCAATATACCACCATATAACCGAGACCATCGCCTATCTTTTCCCATTCGGGCCGCAAAAAAATCCGGCAACAGAAACGGTAGGTCCACATGAGTATTGTCGGAAGTAAGGGCCCATAAGAAAAAGACGTCTATAGTTGGGCACTTATCCCTTCTTGTTGTTGATTAATAGTGTTGGTGATTAGGCGGTGCAGCAATCGATGGACATGAGAATGGATGTCACTCTCTCATGCAGTTCCTTTTACATAGACTGCATTTGCAATTGCATTCCAATGAAATTCTGCTTTAAACCCCTCTGTATTTCTAACACAACCTGCAATATATTGCTGATAAGATTTGGAATGAACTTTGGACGGAAGGTAAATCTCCGTCCTTAGTGAAAAATCCGCAAGGCTAAGAGTGCGCCTCTCGCCGTCGAGGCAAAAAGTGAGGTTGTTGTCAGCATAAATGCCATCCTTCCTTGAAAAAGACACCGTGGCTAGAAGATCGATGAGTAGTTCCTGGTACACGATCTCTTGAATTTGGAATATCCGCCTCCACCCTAGACAAAGAAATTGCCCATGAACTCCATTAAACGATTTATCAAGATATGGTTCAATTGCTTCCATCCATTCGGTTTCGCTCATCCACTGCCAATCTACCACTACAAGCACATGACTTTCCGTTGCTTTAGCCAATCCAACTTTGGATTCCATCTAGTATTAACCTCGGGCCCGCAGGAAAGTGTACCACGGAAAGTCGGGACCACTTCCGGGTTGGTTGCGTCTTGGTCGGCTGGCCATGTATGCAAAATAATCACAAAGAACACACAAAGAACCCTGTGCATTATTATAATCAAAAGACAACAGAAAAGGCCTTCAAAAAATATCACCACGACGAGGACCACGACGATTCTTCGTGGTCGACGTGTTGTCGTGAGACCTGGTTAAATCGGACCATATTCCACACCATTTCAACTCAATACAAGTTCAAGGTTTATTCTAAGCATAATCGTGTTTATTCCGTGTTTTACAAGTCTTCGAAGTGAATCGGGATTCTTTAAGTTGCCACGTTGTGGGGAATTCACCACGTCGTGTTGGGTATTATTTTCTTCATTTTAGAGCTTTGGTTCAAACTCCCAACTTCTTGCATCCAACTTCCTTTTTGCTCAAAGCTTGTCTTTTGGTCCCTTCAACATGATTCATAGCAAATTAAGTATCTTTTTGTTCTAATAAGAGCATAAAAGTAATAAAAATATTAAGATATGTTGTATAAGCATGTGGATATGCACATATCACAATGATATTAAATCAAACGAAAATCAATAATAAAAACAGTTTCAGTTCTGCTGAGACTTTCCTTATCATGCAACTAACCCATATCTGATTATTTGAGATGCGTTCTATTTAAGCTGGTACTGAGAAAATGTAACACCCGATCCGCGGTACGTATTTAAATTCAAGTATTATTCATGTTTTGCCCTTGGACTCGGCAAGTTGGAGGCCCAACTCGTCGAGTAGACTCGACTTTGGACCCGGAGGTTTAGTGACCTACTCGACGAGTTGGGGGACTGACTCGACGAGTAGGAGCTGTCTGGATGAAACCCTAATGTTAGGGTTTGCACCCTATTTAAACGTCTTATTCTGCCTCAACCCAGCCCCCATCGTCCCTCCCAACCTAGAAAAACCCTAAATCTAAACCCTAAGTCTTTTTTGAGTGTTCTTAAGCTTTTTGGTGACTTTTATGTGCATTTGAAGTTGGAAGAGAAAAAGAAAGCTTAGGATTTCAAATGGAAGCTAGTAGATCTAGAGGTTTTGCTTCATTCTCAGTTCATTCAAGGTAAAAAGCTTGAACCCTGACCATCTATCTCCTATATCTTGTTTTGGGGCTATTTTCTACCTTTTATAAGTTTTGAGAGGCTATACTCGGATTTGTATGTATATTTGGAGTTGCACTTTAGATCTGGAACCATTGAGGGTACCCATGGCATAAAGGTGACAACTTTATGGCCTTGGGAGACCCATGCAACATATAAACCCCTTTTTATGGCTTTTTGAGCCAAAGGCCCCAAGCATGGATATCAAGTTTGTAGCTTTATGTATAAAATGGACCCTAGGAGGCCAGATCTATGGTTTTGATGCATTAAGACCCATTATAATCGATTGAATAGTTTTGGAAAAGAGGGACTCAGCGAGTCCAGTCGCATTTTCCCAAATGCCTTCTTGAAATGGTCTTTGGTTGAGTGGAAGGAACACTCAGCCTGTTAGGAGTTTGTTATGGACTTGAAGATCGAAGGACTGGACGAGTTCAAGGAGGAACTCGGCGAGTTCAAGGCAATGTCCCAACCACATGAAGACGGACTCGGTGAGTCATAGACTGAACACTTTCATATGGATGAAGATGAACTCGACGAGTTCAAGGACGAACTCGGCGAGTCGGTTGAAGATAGTCTGATGTGTTGTTGAAGGCGGACTCGTCGAGCTCTTGCTAGACTTGACTGGTAGGGACGAGATTATGACATTTTGTGGTCATGGGGACGCGGTGAGTTGGTGGACCAACTCAACAAGTCGAGTCAACCAGATGTTGACTTTGACCATTACCTTGACTTTGACTGGGACTTGAGTGACCCTTGTAAGGGTTATGAGTATGAATTAATAAATTAGAAAAGTTGTCATATAGGGATTGAGGAGTCGAGGAGAGTCGTTTTTCACACCGAGGACAGTGCAGGCACTACATGGCATTCAGGTGAGTTACCTTCCAGTAGAAGTGGGTCTAAGGCACCAAGGCCGACCCACTAGTAGTTGACTATAGTAAAGATGATTATCTAAGTGATAATTGTCTTGTTGCTATTATTAGATGTGTTCTATGTGCCAGTATGATATGTTCTATGTGCTAGTAGTATTAGGAAGGGGAATAGTCCCCGATTCGGTCATTAGGAGTGAAGGGTAGGTCGGACACCCCAAATATGTCTGACATCATGATTATGATATATATTAATATGTGATAGTAGTAAGGGTGAAATAGTCCCCGTGACCGATTGAGATAAACCGGAGGGTAGGCAGGCACCCCAGAATAGCCTGACACAGGTAGGTCAGCACCCCATAATGGCTTGACATGGGTAGGTCAACACCTAGAATGACTTGACACGGGTAGGTCGGGTACCCCAGAACTGCCCGACAGTATGTATGGTTGTATGGTATGTGGTATGATGGGGGAACTCACTAAGCTTCATGCTTACCGTTTTTAGTATTGGTTTTAGGTACCTCTTCAGCTAAGGGGAAGGAGCCGACAGGGTAGCAGCGCATCGCACACATATGATTTCGGCTTTGAGAACCTTGGGATTATACTTTGACATTTTTCTATTTGACGTGTGGTTTTCGAGACTTGTGATTTGTGACTTGATGTTTTGAAATGATAGCAACGATGTTTTCCGTAAACTATTTTTATAAGTAATGTAATTAAACAAAAAAATTTGAATCTCAATTTTGGGATGTTACAAGTTGGTATCAGAGCCTTGGTTTGAGGGATTCGGGCACACCATCGGGGGTTTCTGGACTCAAACCGAGGCTTGAAGGATTTTTACAAGAAAAATAGTTTTCTAAAATTTAAAAATAAGGAGTTTGGGAAGAACAAGGTGTGTTATGCGTGTGACCAGTCGAGCTCAAGTAAGTTTTCCCCAAGATACCCATACATGTTATGTTATGTTATATGATATGATTATGAGAACTGCATGCTAGACTAGGGTTAAGGATCTAGAGAGGATGCCTTGTATGCATGTTATGTGATTATGAGAACTGCATGCTAGATTACGGCTAAGGATCTAGGAAGGATGCCTTACATGCATGTTGCATGAGTTTATTGAGCTGTATACTAGGGCTGGTTAGTCAGCAGTATGGTATCCTGATTAGGTCATGCTTGGTAATGGTTACTCAATGCACAAATGTTGCTTGCTTTGTGCTGATAGGGGTTCCAGCTAGCTTTAACTAACTAGTAAGCGAATATGTAATAGTATCCACAAGCTAGTTAGGGAAAGATGGTAGGGACTCCTTGTGCAGCTGATGGCGGAGAGTAGGTCGGAGAGTGCCCTAGGACAAGCCTAGGATGTGATTAGTTTGGAAAGCAATATTAGCAAAAGGGACTTGGTGAAGTCGAAGCAATCCTTGAGGAAAGTACGGATAGATGTGGAAGGTAGTATGGGCCCGTACTACTGGAAGCAGAGGATCCGTACTCGAATCAAGGAGCGCTAAGATAGAACTAGGAAACTTGGAGAGTGTGTGAGACCTCTCGAGAGTATGTACGACCCTGACGTCTATGATTTTTATTTCAGAATGGCGATCACGCGATATGGAGCAGGAGGTTCAGGGTTTGGATCAGGATCAGGATCAGACTTGGGTGCGGGATCCGAGCAGGTTGATGACAGGCTACGCAAGTTCATCGTGTATAAGATCACGATAGGTATCCTTGAGGCGACCCCAGTCATTTTTGGGTCGATCAAGGAGGGGATTATTGAGTTGATGGAGGATCGCCTCCGGACATTCAAGAGTGACTTGGCGCTCATCCAGTCGGGTTGACACACATTGTTCTTCAAAGACTCCAGGGGGAGTGGTGTGCTAGACTTTCATGGGGCGAAGGACCACATTGCTGACAAGAGATGGATCGCAGACATCGAGTCTGCACAGTTGATGAGCTTCTTCCCAAAGGGGTTGAAGGTTCGCTTTGTTGCGGGTTGTTTGAGGGATAGAGCTAGGGATTGGTGGGAGTCATTTGGTGACTCACTGGGAGCCCCAGCTGTCAAGGATATGACTTGGTTAGACTTTGTGACCAGGTTTAGGGCTGAGTTTGCGCCAGCTGTGGAGATTCAGCAGCTGGCCAGGGAGTTTCTTGGCATGAGATAGACTACGGAGTCAGTGGCGGAGATCACCGCCAAGTTCCGAGAGTGGGCCTTGTTGGTACCTCAGTATGCATGGGATGAGGAGATGCGGAAGACCCACTATCATGATATGTTGAGGGCCGATATTCGGGAGCATGTCAGCTACTCAACCTGCCCGACCCTGGAGTCCATGATTGCCAGGGCGAGGGAGAGGGTGATTGATTTGGAGCACCTCAGGAAGAGGAAGGAAGAGGCAGAGTAGGTTTCTGGGGTTTCGGGGAAGAAACCCAAGGGATCCGACACTAGGTCGAAGGGCCAGCTGGGCTAGAGTCGCTGCAGAAAATGCGGCAGGCCGCATGAGGGAGCTTGTAGAGCAGGATCATCAGGCTGCTATAAGTGCAGCAAGAAGGGACACTTTGGCATGGATTGTACTGCTCCTGCCCCTACAGTTTAGATGTTAGGCCTGAATTGCTTTCATTGCAATCAGAGGGGCCATAAAAAAGGCCAACTGCCCCACGTTGACAGCAGCAGCAACGCCAGTGGTGGCGCCAACTCCAGCGACTACACAGGTTACGGATGGCTGGAAGGTCAAGTCAGAGGCTCCATTGGTGAGGAGCCGAGCTTTCCATTTGACAGTCAAGGAGGCACGCGCCGCACCCAATGTGGTGACGGGTATAGTTTCTTCTCTCTAACTTTTATTATATGTCGCTTGTGATATTGATGTATTATGTTATATGTTCTATTTAGGATCGTTCGATGTGAACAGTATCCCAGTTCAGGTGTTGTTTTATTTGGGTGCTACCCGATCATTTGTCTCTCTTGCTCTTAGCAAGAGGTTCCCTGAGTCTTCGGGCATGTTAGATTGCCCTCTAAAGGTCGAGATTGCGGACGACCGATCAGTGCAGACATCAGAGGTTTTAAGGGATTGCATTTTGAGGTTGTTCGAGGAGCGCTACTTGGTAGACTTGGTTCCCATACTGTTGCGGGATAACAAGGTTATTATAGGCATGGATTGGTTGAGCCCCAATGAGGCGGTGATCGACTGCGCACAACAGTTGGTTCGGGTTAGGACCCCAAGTGGGGGACAACTAGTGATTCAGGGTGAGAGGCCACAACGTGGACCAACTTTATGTTCAACAACGAGGGCTAGACGCTACCTCCAGTAGGGGTATGCAGGGTATGTCGCTTATGCTTGGATACTCGGGATACGAGCAAGGCGAATGTGAGTGGCGTGCTGGTGGTATGAGAGTAAGCGGATGTATTTCCATAGGAGCTGACTGGAATAACTCCGGAGAGGCAGGTAGAGTTCATGATCGACCTAGTCCCTCGTGCGGCTCCGATAGCCAAGGAACCGTATCGGTTGGCTCCTCCTGAGATGCAGGAGTTGTCTACACAACTGTAGGTTCTGTTAGACAAGGGATTCATTAGACCGAGCAGTTCACCCTGGGGAGCCCCGATTCTATTTGTGAAGAAGAAGGACGGGTCGCATCGGATGTGTATATGTAACGCCTGGGTTTCAGGGCTAAGCATTTTTGTCAATATAATAGTCTAGTTCAACTCTTGTAACTCTTTTTGAAGTAATAAAGATGAAATATTTGAGTATTATGTGAATTATATGTGTTTATTATTTAATTATAAATGTATAATTAATAAAGAATAAAAATGAGCGTCAAAATTAAAGTGTGAGATAATCCCGATATCTCTACATAAAGTTGTAGAATATGTCTCAAGGTTTCCGTGCATATAAGGAACGCCGAAATCCGAGTTATAACGAAGAAGTTATGACCCGTCGAAGTTTCATGACAGAACCGACACGATACCGGGAAGCGTGAATAGTGAATTTATGATAGAGCGAGATTTAGCCTTAGTGATCTAAACGAAAGTCATAGAATATGTTAAACTAAGAACATCGATAAAAAGAACGCCCAAATCTGACTTCGTATGAGGAAGTTATGATTTTTCTAAGATTTAGCATAGCAGTGCACGGCCCGAAATCTGAATTTTAGATCGGTCGATTTTTAGCCGACGGGATCTAAATGAAAGTTGTAGTACTCGTAACTACCAACGCGTGGATATAAAGAACGTTGATAATAGAGCTCGTATGCGAAAGATATGGACGAAGCTTAGTCCCTACTTTTCGAGCGCGGCGAATTCGATACAGTTTTGTAAATCCGAGATAAAATGAGAATTAGCCAACGAGGTCTAAATGAGAGTTGAAGATCTCATTAATAGGAACTCAACGGTAAAAAGACAGACAAAAACGGAACTCGTATGCGAAAGTTATGGACGAAGCTTAGTCTCTACTTTTCGAGCGCGGCGAATTCGATACAGTTTTGTAAATCCGAGATAGAATGAGAATTAGCTAACGAGGTCTAAATGAAAGTTGAAGATCTCATTAATAGGAACTCAACGGTAAAAAGACAGACAAAAACGGAGCTCGTATGCAAAAGTTACGGACGAAGCTTAGAGACTACTTTACTATAAAACTCCTATAAATACAAGGGTGAACTTCTCATATTTTCTTCACACCATAAGCCTCTCTTTCTCTCTCTAACTTCTCTCTAGCCTCCCTAAACCCCTCCCAAGTCTAGGGAACCTCCCTATCACGAGAAGAAAGCCCCGGAGCGCCCGACGGCTCCGAGAAGAAAAGCTTTCGGCTCGGAAACGCTGCTCCAGCGAAGTCCGGTTTTTAATAAAAACCCATTGTAAGTGAGTTACGCCTATACTATATTTAATATAGCTTTTATTTAATTATAGTAACATTATTAGGACATTAAAATAATTATTTGGGCTATTATTATGAGTTATATTGAGTGTTATTTAACGCTTATATAATAGTAATAATAGCTAGACTATTAATTAGTCGCGATTAACGTTAAAACTAAACTCTAGTGGTATTAATACAAGGTTTGGTCAAGGAAAAATTGTTTTAAGAAGTAACGAAGAGCTGTCCGAGTGCCGAGTCACCACCTTACCAGGTGAGTGCATAGTTACTTTCATCTTACACATAGATATGAAGTATTTTATAAATTACGTGCTATGTGTGCATATTATCTGAATACTTGCTATCTATGTTGGATGAACATTGTTATACAGGTTTTCAATGATTTAAACTGTATATGTATTTTATATCTACGAAAATGTTGGGGTAAAACATGGGTAGATGTAATAGGTGATGTGTGATAAAATGATGAGAGGCCTCGATGTTGATGTTATTGATTCTGTCATCTAGCGGAGTATGGATGACGACCACGGACTCTTCTAGACAGTCCAGTGGAACACTAGCAGGCTCGCAACCTGTAGGTGTTTGTGAACGATGTGTTCACCGGTGTACTCCATCCCCCACATGGTTGCCTTTGGGACATTTATTGCCGAGGAATCCCCTTAGCAGTAGTGTCCGTCCCGATGATGATCCTTAGGCTAGGTCCCTTATGATAGGTGTTTAGGGACATAAAGTGAGGATAACGGGAACGGGTAATCGGGTTATTGTTGATTGATGAAATTAATAAACTTATTTATTGTGGGTTGAAAACCCTATGTGCTCACCAGGCTCCCAAGCCTGACCCACTCAGTTTCTTGTATTACAGGTAGTGGCGCATGAGCATAGGTGTGATGTTTTGGACGAGGGATTACGGATATAGGCCTGTAGATATGAAATAATGTAGTAAGGCTTATATTGTACTGTTTATGCTTTTGATCTGTACGAACATGACATCCCAAGTCTTTTAATGAAATACATTTCTATGGAAATGCTTTTGATAAATCTTTATCATATTTTTTTTGGGACAAATTCCGCAACACTTTCATTTAAAATGTAACTCTGATTTTTAAACAAAGCATAAACAAACCGGTCTTTTCTGGCCGTGATTTTGGGGATGTCACAGTTGGTATCAGAGCATTAGTTTAAGCGAACTAGGAATTTGTAGGATTTCTAGACTTAAACTTAGAATGCTAAGCGATGATTGTGAGGTGTGAGCACTAGCCTATTTTAGGAATTGTGCCTAAAATGCTTTTATGTGCTAAATGCTTTGTGCATAATATGTTGTTAATTGTTCGGATCTATGGTCTGTTGCCGACCGGATCTGGAAACTTTATGTGTTTAGGATTCTAAACGTACGACTACGATATTAGAGCTAACATGTAAACGTTTCGGAGTGATAAGGACGATTTAAACGTCTATCCTAAATAAAGATCTAAATTCACCTTATTCGGTGTATAGATCAAGATGGCAAGGACTCGTAGCGGAAACGTGAACGCGAATGGAGATAGGAACCAACCCCCAGTGGTTCAACAAATACCTGTTGTAGAAGAAGTTGCACCTGAGCCAGTCACGATGGCCGGAGTGCAAGCGATGATCCAGGCTATGTTGGATCGTCAAATGGAGGAAACTAGACGTTTGCTCCAGCAAAATCGAGAGGAAGGAACTATTCAAATCGAACAGCCCGAGTTGAACGAAGGGCAGACTGAGGAAGGAGACTACAGTGGAACTGTTGGTCAAGTCAACCAACCAATAGTTCAAGAAAATAACCAAGATGACGGATTCGAGAGAAATGGATGCAAGTACAAGGATTTTCAGACTTGCAAGCCATCGACTTTCACGGGAAAGGAAGATCCAATCGGAGTCATGGATTGGATCTTGGAGATGGAGTTAGCTTTCATGACATGCGGTTGCAGAGGGAAGCTACAGACCACGTTTGCAGTGCGTCAGTTTCGAGGAGGCGTTGTACGTTGGTGGAATACTTTGGGGAAGACTTTAAGCCCCAACAAACCCCTGGAACTGACATGGGCAGAATTTCTGGTACAATTCAAACGAAAGTACTGCTCAGCTCAAAACCTGCTCGAGCTAGAGAACCAGTTTCTAACCCTAAAGAAGGGGAGCATGTCAATCGATGAATACACGAACAACTTCACAGAAAAGATGGAATTTGCCTTGCGTCTTGTTCCGGATGAGCTGACGAAAATTGATAAGTACGCAAAGGGATTACCATGGGAGTACGCGGTGCCAGTGCGTCAGGCACCTACTTTGGAGGCAGCTATCTGGGCTGCCAAGTCTGTGGAGGATATGATTAAGGGAAGAGCTGCCAGCAAAGTCGAGGTTGGCGAGAAAAGGAAATTTGACGGATCCTCAAGGTCCAGTAAGAAGGGTAGATTCTCGAAGTCTGGTTCGAGAGGAGGAGGATCAGAAGCGAAGTGGTGTCACAAGTGCAAGAAAAAGCACTCTGGGAAGTGTGACGGAGGGGTCACTTGTTACAAATGCGGAAAGCCTGGGCACTATGCCAATGAATGCACGTTCACTAAGAAGGTCTGTTATGAGTGCAACGAGGAGGGGCACATTTCAAGGGATTGCCCGAAGAAGAAGGAGACAGGAAGACCCAACATACCACCGAAGCCGAAGGCGAGAGCCTTCCAGATGACGCTCGAGGCTGCAAAGGAGGCAGCAGACGTCGCTCCAGGTACCTTTCTTGTAAATGGTTTGCCTGCAAATATACTATTTGATTCCGGAGCCAACTACTCCTTTGTGTCGCATAAATTTGGTGGGAAATTAGCATTGCCTGTAGAAAAACTAGATAATGCCCTGATTGTAGAAGTTGCCAGTGGCAAATTCGTACCTATTAGTAATCGTATTAGGAACATCGTCATTGACCTAAACGGAAACGAATTCCACGAAGAGCTATTACCCATAGAGTTAAACGGTTTCGACATCGTTTTGGGTATGGATTGGCTTAGCGCCAACGATGCTGAGATTCAATGCCGAAAGAAGATAGTAAAGGTAAACCCACCCAGAAAAGAATCATTTATGGTGTATGGGGACAAACGCAGAGTGAATTCTGGAATCATCTCCCTGATGAAAGCCAGGAAATGTTTGTCCAAAGGATGTGCATCATACTTGGCATTCGTAATCGATGCCAAGAAGGAGAAGAAAGAGGTGCAGAATATACCGGTTGTGTGTGATTATCCGGAAGTCTTTCCCGAAGATCTTCCCGGATTACCACCTGATAGGCAAGTGGAGTTTCGTATAGACTTGTTACCAGGAACAACACCGATAGCAAAGGCACCTTACCGATTAGCACCGACGGAGATGAAGGAGCTCATGACGCAACTTCAGGAGCTGTTGGACAACGGTTTTATTCGACCTAGTTCATCACCCTGGGGAGCTCCGGTGTTATTCGTGAAGAAGAAAGACGGAAGTATGAGAATGTGTATAGACTACCGAGAGCTGAATAAGGCAACAGTGAAGAACAAGTATCCATTGCCGAGGATTGATGACCTATTCGATCAGCTGCAAGGTTCGAGCTACTTCTCAAAGATCGATCTTAGGTCAGGATATCATCAGCTAAAGGTGAGAAAGCAGGATATTGAGAAGACTGCATTCAGAACGAGATATGGACACTACGAGTTCTTGGTTATGTCATTCGGGCTAACCAATGCTCCCGCAGCATTCATGGATTTGATGAATAGGGTTTGTAAACCATTCCTCGATAAATCCGTGATAGTGTTCATCGACGACATTCTCATCTACTCAAAAAGCCAAGAGGAGCATGGAAAGCATCTACGGGAAGTATTAGAAGTGTTGAAGAAGGAGAAGCTTTTTGCAAAGTTCTCCAAATGCGACTTTTGGATACGGGAAGTCCAATTCTTGGGTCATGTTGTTAACCAGGAGGGAATAATGGTTGACCCCGCAAAGATCGAGGCTGTGATGAAGTGGGAACGTCCGAAAAGTCCCACGGAAATTCGAAGCTTTCTAGGATTAGCCGGATATTATCGACGATTTATCCAAGGCTTTTCTTCGATAGCTGCTCCATTAACAACTTTGACTCATAAAGGAGCTACATATACGTGGAGTGAGAAACACGATGAGGCATTCGAGAAACTAAAGAAGAAGTTATGTGAAGCACCGATACTTTCTCTACCCGATGGAGTCGAAGATTTCGCGGTTTATAGTGATGCTTCTGGAGTCGGGTTGGGTTGTGTTCTGACCCAAAGAGAAAAGGTGATAGCATACGCATCTCGACAATTGAAAGAGCACGAAAAGAACTACCCCACTCATGATCTGGAGTTGGCAGCGGTAGTATTTGCCTTAAAGATATGGAGGCATTACCTCTACGACACGAAGTGCAAGCTCTTCACTGATCATAAGAGTCTCCAGTACCTCTTTAATCAGAAGGAGTTGAACATGAGGCAACGACGTTGGCTAGAACTTCTCAAGGACTACGACTGTGAGATACTTTACCACCCAGGTAAAGCAAATATTGTTGCTGATGCTCTCAGTCGGAAAGTCAATCTTGAAAGGAAAAGGCCAAGAGCGTTAAGAATTGAAGTCGTCTCGACGATTGTGGAAAGCATCAGGAAAGCTCAAGAAGAAGCTTTAGAGAAAAATGACCGAAAGGAAGAACGTTTGGGAAGAACGTTAGTGTTCGGTACAAACAGTCGTGGACTGAAGGTATTCCAAGATCGAATTTGGGTACCTAAGATGGGAGGAATAAGAGATCTTCTAATGGAAGAAGCACACAAGACCATGTACTCGATTCATCCCGGTAGCACTAAAATGTATAGGGACCTAAAACCCTACTACTGGTGGCCGACGATGAAGCTCGATGTTGCGAAGTATGTGGCCGAGTGCGTAACATGTGCGAGGGTTAAGGCACAACATCAGAAACCGTATGGGAGTTTAGAACCCTTACCTGTACCCATGGGTAAATGGGAAGACATCACCATGGATTTTGTGACTAAACTGCCCAGGACGAAGAACGGTCATGACATGATTTGGGTAGTCGTGGATCGTTTCACCAAGAGTGCACACTTCATAGCAGCCAACGAGAAGTGGTCTATGGATAAGCTCGCAAATTCTTACGTGAAGGAAATTGTAAGACTTCACGGTGTCCCTCTTACGATTGTATCAGATCGTGATAGTCGTTTCACGTCAAGGTTTTGGAGGAGTCTACAAGAGGAGTTAGGTACAAAGTTGTGTTTGAGTACTGCTTACCATCCGCAAACTGATGGTCAGAGCGAAAGAACGATTCAGACGCTGGAAGATATGTTGAGAGCATGTACCCTCGAATTCCAAGGGAATTGGGACGAGCACTTACCTCTGGTAGAATTTTCCTACAACAATAGTTTTCACTCGAGCATCAAGATGGCTCCTTATCAAGCCTTGTATGGGCAGAAGTGTCGTACGCCGTCTTGTTGGCTTGAAGCCGGAGAGAAGCAGTTTATGGGCCCCGAGATAGTCCATGAGACTGCTGAGAAGTTGAAGGTGATTAGGGAAAGGATGTTAGCAGCCCAGGATCGTCAGAAGAGCTATGCTAACAAGAAAAGACGACCGATAACTTTCGAAGTTGGGGATTCCGTTTTGCTTAAAGTCTCACCGTGGAAGGGACTTATACGATTTGGGAAACTAGGAAAGTTGAGTCCAAGGTTTATTGGACCGTTCAAAGTTCTTCAGAAGATAGGGAACCAAGCTTACAAGCTGGAATTGCCCGAAGAACACAATGGTATTCATACCTTCCATGTGTGTTATTTGAGGAAATTCACGGGAGATGTTCCCGACAGAATTCCAATCTCAGAGTTAAGGATGGATGAAAATAAAAGGATGATCGAAGAGCCTGAGGCAATTGTTGACCGTAAGACTAAGAAGTTACGACGCAAGATGGTCGACTTGGTGCTAGTCCGATGGAAACATTCGAATGGGCCGAATCTCACTTGGGAAACAGAGGATGACATGATGAGTCGCTATCCACATCTGTTTGCTGATGCATGATTCCGGGACGGAATCATCCTAAGGGGGAGAGAATTGTAACGTCCGGGTTTCAGGGCTAAGCATTTTTGTCAATATAATAGTCTAGTTCAACTCTTGTAACTCTTTTTGAAGTAATAAAGATGAAATATTTGAGTATTATGTGAATTATATGTGTTTATTATTTAATTATAAATGTATAATTAATAAAGAATAAAAATGAGCGTCAAAATTAAAGTGTGAGATAATCCCGATATCTCTACATAAAGTTGTAGAATATGTCTCAAGGTTTCCGTGCATATAAGGAACGCCGAAATCCGAGTTATAACGAAGAAGTTATGACCCGTCGAAGTTTCATGACAGAACCGACACGATACCGGGAAGCGTGAATAGTGAATTTATGATAGAGCGAGATTTAGCCTTAGTGATCTAAACGAAAGTCGTAGAATATGTTAAACTAAGAACATCGATAAAAAGAACGCCCAAATCTAACTTCGTATGAGGAAGTTCTGATTTTTCTAAGATTTAGCATAGCAGTGCACGGCCCGAAATCTGAATTTTAGATCGGTCGATTTTTAGCCGACGGGATCTAAATGAAAGTTGTAGTACTCGTAACTACCAACGCGTGGATATAAAGAACGTTGATAATAGAGCTCGTATGCGAAAGATATGGACGAAGCTTAGTCCCTACTTTTCGAGCGCGGCGAATTCGATACAATTTTGTAAATCCGAGATAAAATGAGAATTAGCCAACGAGGTCTAAATGAGAGTTGAAGATCTCATTAATAGGAACTCAACGGTAAAAAGACAGACAAAAACGGAACTCGTATGCGAAAGTTATGGACGAAGCTTAGTCTCTACTTTTCGAGCGCGGCGAATTCGATACAGTTTTGTAAATCCGAGATAGAATGAGAATTAGCTAACGAGGTCTAAATGAAAGTTGAAGATCTCATTAATAGGAACTCAACGGTAAAAAGACAGACAAAAACGGAGCTCGTATGCAAAAGTTACGGACGAAGCTTAGAGACTACTTTACTATAAAACTCCTATAAATACAAGGGTGAACTTCTCATATTTTCTTCACACCATAAGCCTCTCTTTCTCTCTCTAACTTCTCTCTAGCCTCCCTAAACCCCTCCCAAGTCTAGGGAACCTCCCTATCACGAGAAGAAAGCCCCGGAGCGCCCGACGGCTCCGAGAAGAAAAGCTTTCGGCTCGGAAACGCTGCTCCAGCGAAGTCCGGTTTTTAATAAAAACCCATTGTAAGTGAGTTACGCCTATACTATATTTAATATAGCTTTTATTTAATTATAGTAACATTATTAGGACATTAAAATAATTATTTGGGCTATTATTATGAGTTATATTGAGTGTTATTTAACGCTTATATAATAGTAATAATAGCTAGACTATTAATTAGTCGCGATTAACGTTAAAACTAAACTCTAGTGGTATTAATACAAGGTTTGGTCAAGGAAAAATTGTTTTAAGAAGTAACGAAGAGCTGTCCGAGTGCCGAGTCACCACCTTACCAGGTGAGTGCATAGTTACTTTCATCTTACACATAGATATGAAGTATTTTATAAATTACGTGCTATGTGTGCATATTATCTGAATACTTGCTATCTATGTTGGATGAACATTGTTATACAGGTTTTCAATGATTTAAACTGTATATGTATTTTATATCTACGAAAATGTTGGGGTAAAACATGGGTAGATGTAATAGGTGATGTGTGATAAAATGATGAGAGGCCTCGATGTTGATGTTATTGATTCTGTCATCTAGCGGAGTATGGATGACGACCACGGACTCTTCTAGACAGTCCAGTGGAACACTAGCAGGCTCGCAACCTGTAGGTGTTTGTGAACGATGTGTTCACCGGTGTACTCCATCCCCCACATGGTTGCCTTTGGGACATTTATTGCCGAGGAATCCCCTTAGCAGTAGTGTCCGTCCCGATGATGATCCTTAGGCTAGGTCCCTTATGATAGGTGTTTAGGGACATAAAGTGAGGATAACGGGAACGGGTAATCGGGTTATTGTTGATTGATGAAATTAATAAACTTATTTATTGTGGGTTGAAAACCCTATGTGCTCACCAGGCTCCCAAGCCTGACCCACTCAGTTTCTTGTATTACAGGTAGTGGCGCATGAGCATAGGTGTGATGTTTTGGACGAGGGATTACGGATATAGGCCTGTAGATATGAAATAATGTAGTAAGGCTTATATTGTACTGTTTATGCTTTTGATCTGTACGAACATGACATCCCAAGTCTTTTAATGAAATACATTTCTATGGAAATGCTTTTGATAAATCTTTATCATATTTTTTTTTGGGACAAATTCCGCAACACTTTCATTTAAAATGTAACTCTGATTTTTAAACAAAGCATAAACAAACCGGTCTTTTCTGGCCGTGATTTTGGGGATGTCACAGTATAGATTACCGGGAGCTGAATAAGGTAACAGTGAAGAACCGTTACCCACTCTCGAGGATTGATGATCCATTTGACCAGCTTCAGGGAGCATTTTGGTTCTCCAAGATCGATCTGCGTTCAGGTTATCATCAGATGAGGGTTTAGAGTGGAGGATGTGCAGAAGATTGCCGTTTGGACGCGATATGGTCACTATGAGTTTGTGGTGATGCCTTTCGGGCTCAACAATGCTCCTGCCGCGTTCATGGATCTCAAGAACCGCATGTGCAGACCAATGTTGGATCGGTCTGTGATAGTTTTCATTGATGACATCTTGGTCTATTCCAAGACACGAGAATAACATGAGGAGCACTTGCAGGAGGTATTGGATACTATTAGGAGGGAGAGCTTGTATGCCAAGTTCTCCAAGTGTGAGTTTTGGTTGCGCAAGGTGCAATTTCTTGGGCATCTTGTCAACCAGAGTGGGATTTTAGTCGACCCAACCAAAGTGGAGGCCGTGATGAGGTGGGAGGTTTTGAGGTCTCCATCTGAGATTCGGAGCTTCCTGGGATTGGCAGGTTACTATCGAGATTCATTCAGGAATTCTCCAAGATAATTGTGCCTTTGACTCGGTTGACAAAGAAAGTCGTGGTCTTTCGCTGGGGGCCAGAGCAGCAGGCCGGATTCGAGACGCTGAGACAGAGATTGTGCGAGGCGCCAATCTTAGCCCTGCCGGAGGGCGTGGATGATTTTGTGGTGTATTGCGATGCGTCCATCTCGGGTTTGGGCGCAGTATTGATGCAGAAAAGGGCATGTTATCGCCTACGCTTCAAGGCAACTGAAGCCTCATGAGGCGAACTATCCGACACATGACTTGGAGTTGGGGGTATTTGTTTTCGCCCTCAAGATTTGGCGTCAATTACCTCTATCGGGTCCGCTATAATATTTACACGGACCATAAGAGTTTGAGGTACCTTATGGATCATCCGAATCTGAACATGAGAAAGCGTCGTTGGCTAGATGTGGTGAAGGATTACGATTGTGAGATCCTCTACCACCTGGGGAAGGCCAATGTCGTGGCCAATGCGCTTAGCTGCAAGGCAGCACCGATCATAGATATTTGTTTGAGGATGACAGTGGTGACCCCGCTGTTTGAGTGGATTCGAGAGGCCCAGTTGGAGGTTATGAAGGAGGAACATCACAAGAGTGAGCGTATTGTGGGTCAGCTTTCCTCCTTCGATTATGACAACTGTGGATTGTTGACTCTACACCGTAGTGTGTGGGTCCCATATCATGGGGGTGTGCGCCAGGTATTGATGGAGGAAGTGCACAAATCCAGGTTTTCTATCCATCTAGGGGCGACGAAGATGTACAGGGATCTTTGTCTTGATTATTGGTGGCCCTGTATGAAGAGGGATGTAGCTTGGTTCGTTGAGAGATGCCTGACCTGCAGGAAGGTCAAGGCCGAGCACCAGAGGCCTCACAGAAAGACCTAGCCGTTGGATATTCCGTTGTAGAAATAGGAAGATATCACTATGGATTTCATCATAAAGCTTCCCAGGACCGTGCAGGGAGTGGATTCGATTTGGGTTATCGTGGATCGGTTGACCAAGAGCACCCATTTCATTCCTATTCAGAAGAGCATTTCGGCTGAGAGGTTGGCCGACATCTATATCAGAGAGGTAGTGGCTCGGCACGGGGTGCCAGTTTTGGTGATTTCTAGCAGAGATGTGCGGTTCACTTACAGATTCTGGAAGAAGTTTCACGATGAGCTTGGTACTCGTTTGCACTTTAGCACCACTTTTCACCCGTGACGGATGGTCAGAGTGAGTGAACCATCCAGTATCTGGAGGATATGTTGCGGGCGTGTGTTCTAGACTTCGGAGGTAGTTGGAATATTTACCTTCCTTTGGAAGAGTTTTTCCTATAATAACAGCTATCACACGAGTATCGACCGTCCCCCCCCCTTCGAGATGTTGTACGGGAGGAAGTGTAGGACCCCGATATGCTGGGGTGAGGTTGGCCAGAGGGTCATGGGGAGTACTGAAGTGGTACTCAAGACTACGGAGAGGATCCAGCAGGTGCGGAGCAGACTTCATACTGCTTAGAGTCGAAAGAGAAGTTATGCCGACTGGCGTCGTTTGGACCTAGAGTTCCAGATCGGGGATATGGTGCTTCTGAAGGTGTCGCCTTGGAAATGAGTCATTCGGTTCCGGAAGCGAGGCAAGTTAGGCCCCAGGTACATTGGACCTTTCAGGGTTGTAGCCCAGGTGGGCAAGGTGGCATATAGGCTGGACCTTCCAGCTGAACTCAGTCAGATTCACAATATTTTTCACGTCTCCCAGTTGACGAAGTGCCTGGTGGACTACTCAGCAGTGGTGCCTTTGGAGGATATTCAGGTGGATGACAGCTTGAACTACATCGAGCGGCCAGTGGCAATCCTCGACAGGAAGTCGAAGGATCTGAGGAACAAGATGGTGGAGCTGGTGAAGGTGCAATGGCAGCACCGCAAGAGCTCGGAATAGACCTGTGAGCCGGATGACGAGATGAGGGAACACTACCCCGATGTTTTTCCAGATTCCACAGCAGACTTCAAGGACGAAGTCTAAAATAAGTGGGGGAGATTTGTAACACCCGGTCCATGGTACATATTTAAATTCAAGTATTTTTCATGTTTTTCCCTGAGACTCGGCGAGTTAGAGGCCCAGCTCGTCGAGTAGACTCGACTTTGGACCCGGAGGTTTAGTGACCTACTCGACGAGTCGGGGGACCGACTCGACGAGTAGGAGCTGTTTGGATGAAACCCTAATGTTAGGGTTTGCACCCTATTTAAACGTCTTATTCTGCCTCAACCCAAGACCCATCGTCCCTCCCAACCCAGAGAAAACCTAAATCGAAACCCTATGCCCCTTTTGAGTGTTCTTGAGGTTTTTGGTGACTTTTATGTGCATTTCAGGTTCGAAGAGAAGAAGAAAGCTTGGGAGTTCAAGTGGAAGCTAGTAGATCCACAAGTTTTGCTTCATTCTCAGTTCATTCAAGGTAAAAAGCTTGAACCTTGACCATCTATATCCTAGATCTTGTTTTGGGGCTATTTTCTACCTTTTCTAAGCTTTTGAGAGATTATACTCAGATTTGTATATATATTTGGAGTTGCACTTCAGATCTGGAACCATTGAGGGTTCCCATGGCATAAAGGTGCCAACTTTATGGCCTTGGGAGACCCATGGAACATATAAACCCCTTTTTATGGCTTTTTTAGCCAAGGGCCCCATGCATGGACATCAAGTTTGTAGCATTACGTATAAAATGGACCCTAGGAGGCCAGATCTATGGTTTTGATGCATTAAGACCCATTTTAATCGACTAAATAGTTTTGGACAAAGAGGGACTCGACGAGTCACTTGACTTGGCGAGTTGGGTCGCATTTTCCCAAAATGCCTTCTGGAAATGGTCTTTGGTTGAGTGGAAGAAACAATTAGCCTGTTAGAAGTTTGTTATGGACTTGAAGATTGAAGGACTGGACGAGTTCAAGGCAATGTCCCAACCACATGAATACGGACTCGACGAGTTCAAGGATGAACTCAGCAATTCATAGACTTAACACCTTCATATGGATGAAGATGAACTCGACGAGTTCAAGGACGAACTCGGCGAGTCGGTTGAAGATAGTCCGATATGTTGTTGAAGGCGAACTCATCGAGGTCTTGCTAGACTCGACGAGTAGGGACGAGATTACGACATTTTGTGGTCATGGGGACTCGGCGAGTTGGTGGACCAATTCGACAAGTCGAGTCAACCAGATGTTGACTTTGACCAAGGTTTTGACCTTGACTTTAACTGGGACTTGGGTGACCCTTGTAAGGGTTATGAGCATGAATTGATAACTTAGAAAATTTATTGTATACGGATTGAGGAGTCGAGGAGAGTTTATTTTCACACCGAGGACAGTACATGCACTACACAACATTGAGGTGAGTTACCTTCCAGTAGAAGTGGGTCTAAGGCACTAAGGCCGACCCACTAGTAGTTGATTACAGTAGAGATGATTTTCTAAGTGATAATTGTCTGGATGCTGTTATTAGACGTGTTCTATGTGCAAGTATGATATGTTCTATGTGCTAGTGGTAGTAGGAAATGGAATATTCCCCGATTCGGTCGTTAGGACCTAAGGGTAGGTCGGACACCCCAGATATATCTGACAACATGATTATGATATATGTATGTATGTATGTATATATATATATATATATATATATTATGTGATAGTAGTAGGGGTGAAATAGTCCCCGTGACCGGGTGACATAGATCGGAGGGTAGGCAGGCACCCCAGATGGCCTGACACGGGTAGGACAGCACCCCAAAATGGCTTCACATGGGTGGGTCACCACCCCAGAATGGCTTGACATGGGTATGTCGGACACCTTAGAACTGTCCGACAGTATGTATGGTTGTATGGTATGCGGTATGATGGGGGAACTCACTACGCTTCGTGCTTCTCGTTTTTAGTTTTGGTTTCAGGTACCTCTTCAGCTAAGGGGAAGGAGCTGGCAGGGTAGCAGCGCACCGCACACATATGATTTCGGCTTTGGGAACCCTAGGATTGTACTCTGACATTTTACTATTTGATGTATGGTTTTCGAGACTTGTGATTTGTGACTTGATGTTTTGAAATGATAGCAACGATGTTTTCTCTACACTATTTTGATAAGTAATGTAATTAAACAAAAAAAATTGGGTCTCGATTTTGGGATGTTACAGAAAAACTAACAAGTTCTAGTATAATCTCTTTTACTTAAATTTGTTAATCAAAACAAGCTCTTCAATTAACCCTAATTTTTTACAGTTTAATCATACAAGCTCTTTATTAAGATTAGAAAAGTTGCATTAAGTGACGTGTAAAATTCCCAGGAATATCCAATACTTCTCACAAGCTCAGAAGCATAAATATATGATTTTTTAGTTTATAGTATAGTCAAATCCCAAACATGGAATCAATTTATTACGTGTTACTTATTCCCAATTAATTAGAACAATTACATAATCTATTAATTGATTAACTAGAATGAGAAAACGATAATTAGGTGATCAAACTAACAAGAATTAACATCAAACATTCATTAAGAACAAAACTGAAAAATCTAGATAGAAACACAAAATGAAAATCAGATCTGAAAACTAATCACATGAAAAGTAATAGTCTATGCAGAACTGAAAACTAAAGTTTAGTTAGACATGACTAAAATATGAACTAGAACAATAAAAAGAAACATTAAACCACTTAATCTTACTAAAATAAATGTGGGAGATGATCCACAACCTTCGAATCTTCAGAAGGTGATGAAAAGTTTAGAAAGTCGCCTTCAGAAGGGTCTTTCGTCGTCTGGAATCATTTTTTTTTGAATTAGAGGGTATTTGGTATTTATATAGCAATCTAGGCAACAAATAAGGGTTTTGGAATTAAGCACGACCCGTGCTTTAAGGGCA
This sequence comes from Lactuca serriola, assembly GCF_051521515.1. Classification (NCBI taxonomy): domain Eukaryota; kingdom Viridiplantae; phylum Streptophyta; class Magnoliopsida; order Asterales; family Asteraceae; genus Lactuca; species Lactuca serriola. Next base: position 87,108,856 of record NC_136408.1, read on the forward strand.
CGCCCGTGCTTTAAGGGCACGCCCGTGCCAACTTATCGCAACCTGATAATCCAAAATAAATAAAAAAAACTCAAAATCTGGGGAAGCACGGCCCGTGCTTGGGCTTCACATGTTAAAATACCCAATATAAAGGCATCAGCAGGTAGGCACGACCTGTGCTTTAGGGCCGAAATTTTGAAATGCCCCAGAAAAAAATCAGAAATCCTACGGTTATGTTTCGTAAGTGAAGAAAAACCTGTTTTTGGTGAGATATAGCCTGTATTTGGTCTTTTTTAGCGTTTTGGCTCAAAATAAGCTCCAGATGTGCTCCAAATGTGCTACAAAGACTTTCAAACTCTTGCACCACTTCAAATTACCTGAAAATAAACACCAAAACATGAGCAGTACGGGAATTGTTACGAAATACATGAGCTAAACATTATTTAAACTAATGCACATGATCAAGTAAAAAAATGATTCAAAATGCTAATAAAAACTACTCTAAAAGATGCATAAAATGACATCTATCAAATCTCCCCAAACTTGAATCTTACTTGCCCTCAAGTAAGAATAAGGAATTAAATATTATAAACAAATGGAAAGATGTAGATGACCTAAAAGAATTTAGAATAAAAAGAAAATAAAAACTTAAACTAAAATACTTCACTCAGTGTGTGTGTGTGTGTGTATATATATATATATATATATATATTATACGATCAGAATTTATATCGGGGGAATTCCAGTCAATACTACCAAGACGACCATCCTGCTACCTTTCATGTTTCACAGACTCCCAAAGCGAGGAAGACCACAAAACAGTGTAACCTAATAGTCCAACCATAGTTTTATTTAAACTTTACACTTTAATTAGATTTGTGAGAGAAAATAACACAGTCCAGGATCTCATGTCCTTAAGACTAGATAGTCAAGAACCAGAATTGGCACATCCTTAAGAACCCGTCACGACAAATCAGCTTTCACTAAAGCAGTGAGCCACACCCGTAAGGGCCCAACTCATACGCTTTCACTTTTTCGAGAGCCACCAGTATCATATCACACAGTTCTTCATTCGCCAGATTTGACTTTGAGATGGCTTCTGATTTGATTGAACTTGAATTTGTATCTTTGTTGTTGGCTTGAGTTCTTCAATCAACTTTTGCATTTATTGAGATTTCTTCGATTAAGTACTTGAAATTTTTATTTGGGTACTGGATATGACAGTTGTACCCTTCTTGACTACGTGCATCTGATATAAGGGCTATGTGTTATCGCAAGGGTAACGCGTGTCAACAAACAACTCTGTGTTCTGTGGGTCCAGAGTTGTCGATAAAGGCTATTTTCAAACATTCAAAAGCAAATCATCCCAAAGTTGTTATTACCGCCCACAAAAACATTTCAATATGCCATTTTTTATTATCTAAAGTTGGGGTTTCATATTACGGTGTTTGGATCCCCTAGTTATGACGGTTGATTCTACACTTCCAATAACAACCCAGTCGTTTCAGATTTTTCATTTTCCTTTTTTTACGGAGTCATCGAATGTAAATGTATGTCTCACATGTCCTCAACTCGATGTAAAGTGTATCATCATCTCGTATATTTAATTTAACTTAACTTTTCAGAATTCTTTTTAATATATAGAAAATAAAAAAAATAAAAAATAACTAGAAATAAAATTTTTTTTGGGGTTTTTTTTATGAATGTAGAAAAATAAAAACAGAAAATAAAATATTTTTGGATTTTCGAATTTTTTATATAAAAATGCAATGCAAAAACTAGAATGCAAAAACAAAAAATAAAATTTTGAAAATTTAACTAAAAGAAACTGAAAAATTAAATTTTTTTTAACAAAAAAATGAAAATTTTCACACTAACCCCCCTCCCCAAGCTTAAAATGATGCATTGTCATCAATACTTAGAGAGGAATTAACAACTCAATAAAGAATATAAAAACAAAAGGGTGCAACTAGGAACGAATGTACCTGATAAATATGCAGAAATTCTGATTTTGATGATGAATGTGGATGAAAAATTCCAAATTTTAGCAACTTTGTCAATCCTCTGATTTCCCCAAGCTTTCTTGGAACTGCGACCATTTCTTTATTGAAATCATAAAAAACAAAAAAAATACTCATCGGGTTGCCTCTCGGAAAGTTGTCTATTTTAAAAGTCGTTGGCTTGAATTTGCCCAACCAGATTAATTGACTGGTATGGTTGAGACTTCTCTGAAGCTCAACTCTCTTTCTTTTCAGTCCAGATCCCTTCAAATATGGCAATATATGTGGATCTGGAACTCGTTTAGCAAACTGGAAAGACTCCAGATTGTCTTCAGATAGGTCTTTCAGTTGATTTGATTTCTTCTTCCGCTTTCTGATCTTCTTATTCTTCCCAGAAATTTCCTTCTTCTTTTCTTTAAACTTTCTTTTTTTCAGATTCATATCTGAAATCACCACTTCCTCCTTTTCTTTACCTAAAAACATTTTTCTTTTCAGATTTTTATCTGATTCTTCCTCTGATTCCAGCTCCTCCTCTTATTTTTCCAAAAGTTTGTTTCTTTTCCAATTTGTAACGCCCCGATTCTCAGGTATTGATTTATGTTGAATCTTGTTGGTCTTTGGGTCTACTCGATGATTTGGTCGCCCTACTCGTCGAGTAGTAGCGGATTGGTCCACGCGTTTTAATGACCTACTCGCCGAGTCCAATAATAGATTCGACGAGTAGGAGCTGGCAGATGAAACCCTAAATTTCGGGGCATTGCACCCTATTTAAAGGATCATTGGCCTCCCCCAGCCTCCCCTTCACAACCTCTTGTCTCTCTTTAACCCTAACTCGAGTGTGTGTGTGTGTGTGTGTTCTGTGGAGAGTTTAAGCTTGGAGGAAAGATTTTGGTGAAGGAATCACTTGGGAAAACAAGCTAGTTGAAGCAAGAGTTCGTGGGATTCAAGTTCTGCGTCAGCAAGCACTCTATTGAAGGTACTAGATCGTTTTCCTTGGCTCATTTTATCCTAAACCCTTTTGTGCATGAGTTTTTAAGAAAGGTTTCTCGTTCTTAATCCAAGATTTGAAGTTGTAACTTCAGATCTGGACTCCCCTTGGCTTCTAGATTCATAAAGTCATCAGCTTTGACTAGTATGAGCTTTCCCTCAAGGATGTGACCTCATTACAAGCTTATTTTTGTCATTTTAGGGTCTTAAAGCCTTGCATGCATGTAAAGTTTGCAAGTTTACGTGATAAGCATGCCTAAGGAAATTGGATCTGCAATTTGGGGCCTTGGCATGGATTAAAAAGTGTCTACATGGTTAAAGGGCTGAAGGGACTCAGCGAGTCGCATAGCCGACTCGCCGAGTCATATGAAGATGGGCATGAACCCGATGAGTTGGATGAACAACTCGGCGAGTCCGATGAAGATTGTCGTAGACTCGACGAGTTGTACGAACAACTCGGCGAGTCGGCTAAGGTTTCCCCAATTGATGGATGCGTGGCAACTTGTCGGGTTGCAAGGAGGAAACTCGACGAGTTGCCTTAGAGTTTCGATTGCGAACCTTAGGAACTCGACGAGTCACTCTGGTGACTCGGCGAGTGGACGAGTATCTCAAGGAACTCGACGAGTAGCTGAGGATACTCGACGATTTAGGGTCAACATGGACTGTTGATCTTGACTGTTGACTTTGACTTTGACCAGGGGTTGACTAGTTGACTTATGGGGTACCTTGAAAGGTTGAGAACTTACGAGTATGGTTATATTATGATAATAGGTGGTGGAGTTTGTGGCAGTGATCCGAGAATTGGAGTTTATCTACCGAGTCGACATTTGCAAGGTGAGTTATCCTCACTATACTAAGGGGTCTAAGGCACCAAGTCCGACCCATTGGATATGTTATCCCAGCAGTGTTAGATGTTGAGTATGAGTTAGCGTTGCATGCTAGTGGTTATGCCAGTTAGGTAGGCCTGTAGGACCACCTGTGTTGTTATATGTTCTCCGCATGCTCAGTAGTTATGCCACTATATGTTGATATGTTATGGCGGATGGGTTGAGGTGAGACTGCTTCATTCAGTAAACCAACAAACCTGAGAGCATTCCAGTTACGGGCTAAGGGAGACTCATATGGTGGGCTCAATGGCAACTTAGATGTGAGCTGTGGGTGGGAAGCAATCCAGAATCACACTGTGTGCCCAAGGGGTAATCCAGTCTGTAAAGTTGTGGACCCATTACATGCTAGTCAGTTTGTTATGATATTGTTGACTTGGTTAAATGGATTGTATGTGTATTGGTATTTTGGGGGAACTCACTAAGCTTTCGGGCTTACAGTTTCAGTTTATTGTTTCAGGTACCTCGGGAGATCGTGGCAAGGCAATGGCGTGATCGTAACGCTCCTCTTTTGATGATTTTTTTTCTGCGATACTCTGATATAAAATATTTTGGAAACATGTTTTATAATAACTATTGAATTTGGGAAGTGTGTTAAAAGTTTAAAATTGGCTTGATTTTCCTGGGTGTTACGAAATTTTTATCTGATTTTTCTTCAGCAGGAATTAGATACTCCACCTTCACCTCCCCAAAATCATCTTTTGCCATCCCCTTCAATGTGCATGATAAATTCCAATCTGAAAATTTTCCTTGCACAGAGACATTAGAAAACTCATAGCATCCCTCAGAAAAAGGACTGATGGTACCCATATAATTGACAAAAATAGTTTCAAAAACAAAATTATCATTATTAATTTTAAAGTTCACAACTTCCTCACCAAACTCCATTGAAAGTGTACCAAAAGAAACATCAATTTTTGTTCTAGAAGTTTTCATAAAAGGCCTTCCTAATGTCACACCCCAAAACCGGAATGGCGGAAACGTTCTGGGGTGGATGACGTCATGTCAAGTATCACAACATATGCAATATAGTAATCAAAGTACACCAACCATTGCATTAATAGTAATAGTTTTACATAGTTTACATTGCATAGAAACATCAAAGTAATATAGAAACTAATATAGTTGTAGCTCGGTACTAAACTGTCTTTAACAAAAGCTCCTGGGATGTACCTGTCTATTGCTGACCTAAGAATACAAGTTATTTTGAAAGCGAGTATCAACATTTTTATAAATGCTGGTGAGTTCATAAGTATTTAGTGTCATTTGTGTAAGTAAGCATTTTATTCAAAATAACTTTATGAAAGTAGTAGTTTAGAATCAACGGTGTATTAGAGTCCTTTCCATAAATCCTATATTTTCTAAATAAAAACGGTCTTCTACCAAGACTCGACAGAGTTATGTTGTAAAGAGTAATTTTCCCCGAAATACTATCATTACCAAAATACGGTATTTGATTTTAAAGAAAGTAGGAGAATATCACAAGTAAAAACATTAGGGAAAATAACATATGCCTCAGCAGAGAATACTGCTGACTAAGGCAAAAGAAATCATAGATTCCAGGAGAGTATCAAATGAATGATACGCCTGGCTCAGTCTAACAAAAGGGACCACAGACCCCAGACGGTATCAAATGTACGATACGGCTAGCAAGGTCTTAAAATAAAGAAGCACAGACCCCAGACAGTATCAAATGAAAGATACAGCTAGCAAGGTATAAAACAGTGAAACACAGACCCCAGACAGTATCAAATGAAAGATACAGCTAGCAAGGTCTAAAATAAAGAGTAATCCTAAGAGTGTTGTTTCCAGAATACAGTGTTAGTTCTCGTTACCTTAAGGCCATGAATTATAAGGTAAACATGGAGATACTCATAACCATACTGATTGACACTAGAGTACTTGACGCCCTGCAAGCGTCGGAATAAATATGACATTTGTCACCCCTTGGTTTAGTAGGCCGTGGACTGTAGCTAGCACTCAGGGTGCGGGAGTGTCTGTCCTGTATAGATTTATACACACAATGCCCGCTCTCCTTACAGGAGACTCTGGTTACCAACTCGACGACGGGGAGATCCGTGTCTTGAAGATGCATCTCGAATAGTGAATTCTGATGTAAGTGCCGGACTAACGGTAGAGACTCACAACTGAACTGATCGATGTAAACCTTCATGTCTATACATGTATACATGATATATAATTAATGTTTAAACGAATTTCGGACGGATATCTGATACCCACCATACCACATCCCAACGAGGAAAAGGAAATAGGGCGAACTAGCCTTCCTAAGTCCTTTAAACATCATTTATATAACTATGCAGGTACAGGCATGCATTTAACGACGTAGAAGCATGTAACTAAGTAGAAGCGTTTAACGAAGTAGAAGCGTTAACTAAGTAGAAGCGTTTAACGAAGTAGAAGCGTTTAGCAAAGTAGAAGCGTTTAGCGAAGTAGAAGCGTTAACAAAGTAGAAGCGTTTAACTAAGTAGAAGCGTTTAGCGAAGTAGAAGCGTTAACAAAGTAGAAGCGTTTCACGAAGTAGAAGCGTTAACAAAGTAGTAGCATTTAACTAAGTAGGAGCATTTAACGAAGTAGAGGCATAACGAAGTAGTAGTATTTAACGATGTAGAAGTATAAAAACATGGAAGAAAACTTTGATGAAAACCTTAGAAAACCTTTACACTTAATAAAATCATGACTTGGTATGCTTTTGTAAAATAAATTTGAAAACCTTTAGAAACCCTTGAAAATCTTTCAAAAACAAGTTTTGATTATAACTTTGATAAAACAATATAAGTAAAGAAAACCTTTGTTTAAAATACTGTTGTAACTGAATTTGAAGTAAAACATATAGCGCGAGAGACAATTTGAGAAAAGATTTGAACAAGTAAAGACGTTTTGGAAAACCATTTACAGTATCATACTTGGTAAAATAGTTGACAGTGTAATAAATCCTTGTGCATGCGGGTTATCAATCACATGTGATTGATATGATAACTGGCATGTTTTAACTTGTATTCCCCCCATAAAAGCATGTAAAAACATTTAAAAGGTTAATTCAGGGGTATGAACTCACCTGTTGTAAGCGGATCGAATGAAAGTGCCGGTTGGGTGCTCGGTGTCAAGTAAAGACTTGAACACACTTAGTGACCTATTAACATATGATGACATATGTTTACATACAATTAGTAAATATAATACTAATTAAACACGTATACGCATCCTAAAGTGTGGAAAACACTTTGGTTAAGTGCTAGGAGTGTCCCGGGTAACATTTAAGGGTGTGTATGGCCTAGTTAGGGAGTTTACTCTTTAAGAGTAAACTCTTTATAGAGTTTACGGACCTAAGACCATATCCCCATGAGTTTACGGCCATAAACTCATGGGTGGTGTGTTCTAGGATGCTTCAAGGTCTTATATCTCTCATAGAATTAGGCTAGGTCCAAATATAAGGCATATGAAGGGGTTTAAGGCTCTAAATGGACCATTTGAGGAGTTTACGGATGTAAGCTCCTATATGCACATTCCTTTGGTGTATTGAGGTCTTAAATGGTAGGAAATAAAGTTCCAAGCATTTTTCCAAGTCAAAGGAAGAAGTTAGGGCATCATTTGGGCACTCTTTGGGAGTTTACGGCCCATGGACCAATCCTAGGGGGTTTATGACCGTAAACTCCTAATTCCAATGTTTCCTTAATGTTTAAAGCCCCTACTTCAATTGTGGTTAATTCTAGACATTTTTCCATGCCATAGGGGGTGTGTGAGGGCATTTCTAACACCTTAAAAGGTGTTCACGGCCCTCGAAGAGGGGTTTACGGTCCAAGAGTGTTCTTGGGCCGTAAACTCATGTTTACTCTCCAAAATTCAAGGTTTTAGTGTTCTAAGATTGAAGGTGTAAGTCCACAAGCCATATCTAAGCCCTAGGGGTAGTTTAGAGGGATTTTGGGGCTTGAAAACCCCACTCAAGGGTGTTTACGGTCCAAGAGTGTTCTTGGGCCGTAAACACATAATCTTGCCCCTATTTGATGTCTTAAGCATGAATTTGCATGTTAACTAAGCTATACAACAAGTTAGGATAGATTACTTACTAGTTTGGGGCTCGAAACAGGCGTTTTTGGCTCGAAAACAAGTTGTAGAGAGAGAGTGTAGAGAGAGAGTGAAAAGTCTCAAATGAAATCCACTCACCCTTATATAGGGGTTGAGCTTGTGGCTCAGTGGAAATCTACCCGATACTGACGTTAAACGGGGCTTTTGGTCGCACCCGATTAAATTGTCGTATTTTGACTTGGCAGAAACTAAAACTTTTCCAGGGATTTATGAGGGTGTTTCTAATTTGTTTCAACCCTTACCAAGTCATTATAAAAGTCCCAAATTAATTAACCAGTCCAAAAGGTTAACAGACAGTTTAATAAAGCGAGGCTTATTAACGGAACAAGGGGTTAAAAATGACGGAATAGATTTCGGGTTGTCACACCTAAAATAATCGAGTTTTTTTTTCAGACACATCAACATTCCCCATGTCTAATATATAAAAATCAGCGGGAAAAATAAGCTCATCCATTTGGACAAGAACATCCTCAAATACACCTTTTGGGTGTACAATTGAATGATCCGCCAACTGGATGATGGTCTCGGTCTTTTGCAAAGATCCCAATTTTAATTTTTAAAAAATAAAAAACGGGAGGACATTAACTGATGCACGTAAGTCAAGCATGGATTTTGAAAAATCAAGGTTCCCCAATCTACAAGGAACTTAGAAAATAACTGAATCCTTGCACTTTGGAGGCAAACCTTTTTGCAAAATAGCAGAAATGTTTTCACCAGCTTTAATTGTTTCATTGATTTCGGTTTTTTCTTTGAAACACATAGTTCTTTTAAAAACTTAGCATAATGAGGAATGTGTTATATAACATCTAGAAGTGAGATATTTACCTCCACCTTACGAAAAGTGTCCATTATTTACTCGTCCTCACGCTCGCGTTTCGTGCTTCTCAGTCGCAATGGGAACGACGATAATGGCTTGTACTCCTTCAAAATTGGCTTGGGTAGTCTTGGAATTTCTTTTTCTTTATCTTCTACAACATTTTCTTCAACCAACACTTCTTCATACTCTTCAATTACAGCTCCTTTTTCTTTCTCTTCCACATCTCTTTCTTCTACCAGAACTTCTTCAAATTCTTCTTTAGCTTTGTCTTCTGGTTCAGATAAGCTTAGTACTCCATATGTTTTCCCGCTTTTAAAGGAAATAGCACTCACATTGTGCTTTAGATTGTTTTCAGCGTGTCCTGGTAACTTTCCTTGAGATTCCAGCCGACCCACAGAAGTGGCAAGTTGAGACACTTGTTGTTCCAGATTTTTGATGCTCGCTTTGGTTTCGTTTTGGAACGCATGAGTGTTAGTGGTCAGACTTATAACAATATCCTCCCAGGTCGTACTAGAGCTATCAGAATGTTGATGCGAAGGCTACTGAAAATTCTGCTGGTTTAGAAAATTTTGCTAAAGACCCGGCTGTTGAAAATTTCGCTACTATTGAAATCCGGGTGGAGACTAAAATTGTTGTTCTGCTAATAATTATTCTAAAAATGGTAGCCCCCAATAGCTTTTACTGCAAATGTATCCTCTAGAAATAATGGGCACATATCAGTTGGATGATCAGTTTTCAAGCAAATCCCACATTGTTTCTTTGCAGCTGGTTTTTCTTTAGTCAATGTGACAACCCCAAATTTCTCGGCCAGAAAAGACTGATTTAATTTATGCTTTTTAAAATAAAATCAGAAAAATCTTTTTAAAAGATGTTGTGGAATTGGTCCCCAAAATAATACATGATAAAAGTTTATCAAAATCATTCCTTAAGAAATGTATAGTTTCATTTCATATAAAAACCTCGGGATGTCATGTTCCAATACAGATCAAAAGCATAAACAAGACATTATAAGCCTTTCAACAGTTATTTACAACTACTGGCCTATAATAAAAAATCTCTCATCATCTTCCGACTATGCTCGGGGTCCACTACCTGTAATCATAAAAACTGAGTGAGTCAGGCTTGGGAGCCTGGTGAGCATATAGGGTTTTCAACCCACAATAATAATATACTTATTAAGTTCCCCAATCAACAATAACCCTGATTACCCATTCCCGTTGTCCTCACTTTACGTCCCTAAACACCTATCACAAGGGACCTAGCCTAAGGATTATCATCGGGATGTACACTACTCCTAAGGGATTTCCTCAGCCATACATGTCCTAAAGGCAACCATGAGGGGGATGAAGTACACCAATGAACATTTAAGTCATCAACACCTACAAGTTGCGAACCTGCTAGTGTTTCACTGGACTGTCTAGAAAGGTCTGTGGTCGTCATCTATTCTCCGCTAGATGACTACAAAAACAACAACAACAACAACAACATCGGGGCCTCTCACCATTTTAACACACATCAACTATTTCATCTACCCATGTTCTACCCAACATATTTTGTAGATAAAATACATATACAATTTAAAACTTGTATAAAACATTTATTCAACAATCACCTCAAATAAACACTTAATATAATTACACAGTGCACGTATGTTATAGAAAATACTTCATATATAGGTGTAAGATGAAAGTGACTACACACTCACATGTTTTGATGAAAATCGGGTAGCAATTCGTTTCCTAAAACGATCGTATCTAATAAAACCGGGAGTTTTATTGAGAAACTGGGCTCTGCAAAAGTCGGGCTTCGAAACCGAAAAGATAAATTTTCCGGGCTTCACGGGCTCTTCGTGGCGTATTCCAGGGCTTATAATTGATACCGGGGCTTCGGGGGATGATAATATGAAAGAAATATGGAGAAAGGGGCTAAAAATGACAAGTTTTCAAAATACCCCCGGGAGGTCTCGCACCCCCCTATTTATAGGGGCGAGGCTTCTGATCCAACAGCTAGAAAGAGGACACGCGTCGCAGATCCGAAGGCTCGCAGGGAGGGCTCGCACGTGGGCTGCGCATGGCTCGCACCTGTGAGGGGCTCGTTGTCGCCTCTTGATTGGACCACGGTCTAGTCTGAGGCTTCGGACGTGGCTCCTTCTGCGAGGCTCGGACACGAGGAATGGAACACGCGTCGGACCTCTAGTGGACCACTTCGGATAAGACCACGTGCTCGGATGACTCAGCAGGACACGTGACGCGTTTTGAGCGAGGGTGACGTGGCAGCTCGTGACTATGCGAATTTTCTTGATTTTCGCGCCAAAACTTCTAAAATCCATAACTTTTGCATACGAGCTCCGTTTTTGACGTTCTTTATATGCACGCGTAACTAAATTTATGCTCCACAACTTTCGTTTAGATTTCGTTGGCTAATTTTGATTTAATTTTTTTTATTATTATTTTTAACAGACCGGGACAGGAACTCCGTTAAAAATTCATAACTTCTTCATTCGACGTCCGTTTTCGTCAGACTTTTTACCGTTGTGCTACTAATCACGAGACCTTCAATTCTCGTTTCGGTTGTGTCGGCTAAAAATCACTCGATCTAAAATTCGAGTTTTTAGCTGTCTACTGCTAGGCTGAAACTTCGAAAAATCATAACTTCCTCATACGAAGTCAGATTTGGGCTTTATTTTTATCGAACTTCTCGGTTTAACGAATACTACGACTTTCATTTAGATCACTAAGGCTAAAAAATAGTTTATCAAAAACTCACTCTTTATGCATCTTTTTACCCATTTTGTGCGGCGTCAGCGCCACATCATTTTCTTCTAAATCTTTCACTCTTTCTTTCAAACCATGTTATACCTATCTTTCATTTTTAAAGTGCAATATACAAGTGCATGTATCACAAGGCACAAGGGGGAAGAGTGGAACACATGAGACACGAGAGAGACAACTTTCTCACCAACAAGAGAAAGAAAGAAAGAAAACGTTAGGCATAGTTTTCAAGGGCAACGTTGAGGCCATCGCAGTGTTTCCGGTGGGCACAAAGACCATGTCGGTCCGCTCAGCAGGGAAAGACAAGTATAACACCCAACTTTATGATATGAGGTGAAAACATGGTTAGATGGTTATTTATGAGAGTCCATCATTTTAGTGAATAAGAATACATCTATCTAAAAATTAGTTCTACAAATAGAAAATAACAGAAAATTTAAATTCATCATCCGTGGTGAATCATGCAACAGTTCTAAAAATGAAAATGAAAAAAATTCTTGATGATAGAAAAGACACCACCTTTTTTTTCCAACAATGCAGCCAATGCTATTTCCGAATTACGTACTCCAGATTACCAAAATCCTATTTCCCATTTCATGAATCTCGTTTCTCTTGTTTTTGTCCACTTCTTCTAACCCTTTTATACAAGCAAATGACGATCGACTGCGAGATGATCCATGGTACACATACAGGGAGGCGACAAGAACTATAGGGATTCGAGCTCCAATGGCGCAGAGGAGGAAAATCGAGGTTTCCAATACCAATTTCGATGGAAATAAACCCGAAGTTAATGTCAGTTTTCAAAATGCTGCCAATGAAGTTACTAAACTCTATCATCAAGCTATGAATTCCCAACATGTTGCTTTTGATGCTGGTCGAAGACATTCACTTGTGAGAATCGCTAAACCCTAATTTCAACTTCCGATGTTTTATGCTTAGATTGATGCAATTGCTATTGTCTACTTCAAATTCGTGGGATCTGATATGGTTTATTCGTCTAATTTGGGGATAATTCGGCTGGCATATTTTGATTTTGATATGCTATTTTTCATTAGATGAACTGATTCTAGAACTTTTCCAGAGTTCATCGATTGCAGTATACCCATCAGCTTCTTGGAAATTTAGTTCATGTTTGACTATTTGAATCAAACTTAGTAACTTTCCAAACTCCCATGTCATCAAACTCTTTACAATTTTAGCATAATTTCTTTCAAGTTGATCCATTTCTTTCTTGATCCTTTTGTGTGACTGTCGATCTTTATCTTGAAGACTTGAAATTCTAAATCCCAGTTTTCTTTTGCTCAATAACATCAAGATTTGTTACAGAATCATGAAATTTAAGGTCCATGAAATAAAATCAAAGATTCTGTGTGATGTTGCAGGAGAAAGCATTCGAATGGCTTTCATCTAAAGCACATGATGGAAAATCGGTTACTTCATCAGAATTTATGGCCTATTTGCAGGTTATTGTTTAGTGTTGGATCATTTATTGTATTTATTGTAAGTTGATTTTTTTTTTTTAAACTCTTATGCAGCATATGAGCTCAATGATTCATCGGCAAATAGTCATCAAGAACTTAGTGAAAATATGCCTTGTTCTCAAGATCAGGATATGAAAGAAGAACATCCTCATATGTAGCTTCACAAATCTTTGTTTTTCTTTTTTCGTCTTTTTAGGGAACTTTCAGATGCGCAATATTATGGTTGTATGTTGAATGTCAAAGAAAAGAGTGATGGTATTATTGTAATTTCATATGTAGGAATTTTACATATTAACTATTTTGAGGTATTTCATGTGTATGAATTTTACATATTACTATTTGGAGATATTTTACATTAACATTTTGATAAAATGGTAGCTACCATATTTTTTTCTTGGTCCCTGTAGTTTTCAATTAGCCAGAATTTGTTATGTGAGAAAAATTATAGACAAAACTGCAAAAGTGGTCCATGTGGTATTCCTTTTTTTTTCTGAGGTTCGGTTCGGACCTCGACTTTTTTGGCATCGTGGTCTTTTTTTTCTGAGGTTCGGTTCCACCTCAAATGGTCCCTGTGGTATGTCAAAACTCGCAAGTTTGGACAAAAAAGGTTTGGAGCACTAATGGTAAAAAATTTTCATTTTCTTGCGAGTTTGGTTTGAACTTTTTTGTAAAAGACAATTTTGTCCTTGATGTTTGATTTTTCAATTTTTATTTATTTTGTTTAAATACTCTTATAGTTAAAAGAAAATTAAAAACAAAAATAAATTTATCTCTCTCTCTCTCTCTCTCTCTCTCTCTCCTACAATTAAAAAAATAAAACTAAAATACCCCTTTCCTTCTTCCCCGTCTCTCTTCTTTTCTTACAACAAAACATAAACAATTTTTAGATGCCTCTCACCGGAAGCCGACGCATTGCCGGAGTCGCCACCCTCATCAGAGCCTCTCGCCGGAGTTGCCACCCTCACCATACCCTTTATGTCTCGCAGAAAAAAACTAACTGATGTTTTCATCGGAAAAGGAGAAAGGGTTTCGGAGGGCGGCTCTCTCTCTCTCTCTCTCTCTCTCTCTCTCTTCTATGTCGTCGGAAGTAGGCTCGTAATCAGACCTCCGTCGGAAACCACTAGACCTCAACCCACCATAAGCGGACCTGTAATCTGTCAGAGACGATCTGTATCTCTCTCATCATCGGCGAAACCCTTAGTAAAACTATAGCCTCCAGCGCCGCCAAACGGAGCGGCTCTACAAACCCTAGTAGAGACGACGACTTGTGATCTCTAGAACCCTAATCGACAAACACCACCATTTCAGGTCTGGTTTCAAACATCTCTGACCGCCCTCCTAACGTCGAATATGTAAAAGAGATGGAAAGAGTGGTGACGTTCCACCTCGGATTTATGTGTGTGAGAGAAGAAGAAGAAGAAGAAGAAGAAAGATCACGTTTCAGATCTAACGAGTTTAGAGTTTAAGATGTGACAAGTTAGATTGCGTTCTGCCTTAGATATTTGAATCGAATTTTAGGTTTTATGTGTGTGTGTGTATGTTTAGTCTATGTTTGTGTCTGTCTGTGCTCAATTTTTGAAAAAATCGAGTCAGGTGGCGTTCAACCTCAGATCTTTGAATATGATTTGATTTTGTGTGTGTGTTCATCAGATCTAATTTTGAATATGGTTTTTGTTTATATGATGATTTTTTGGTGGAGATTAAGTGGAAAGTTTAGATAAAGATGGATGTGGCAGACAGTGTTGGTAACAGACTGTGGTGGTGGAGACGGTGGTGGTGAAGATGTTCTTGAGTGTTCTTGAATCTATGAATATGTTCATGGTTATATTTTACATGCATAAATGGACAAATCAAAAAATTCGGTCAAGAGACCATATCCCAATCTGATACCACACTTGAAAACTTGTGTGAATTGAAAACATATGGGCATTTTTATAATTTAACCAATATACTTTAGTTTTGGCCATGAAAACTATGGATCAAACGAGCCAAGCTAATCGTGAGCTACTCCGGATCGGCTCATTGAAAGCTCGACTCGAAACTGATTTTAAACGAGTCCAAACCGAACTCAAGCTTAATATTAAGCTCATTTATTAAACGAGATCGAGCTCGTCTTTGTCACTAAGCTTGATTAGGCTTGCGAGCTTAAACTAGCTTATAATATAATATAATTTATTATTATTTTTATATACTAGAAATTTAGGGTATTAGTAAAACGAGCTCGAATTAAGCTTAAACTTATTTAGGCACGTTAGTAAAAAACGAAACGAGCTTAAGCTCTGGCCAAGCTTGTATAAGTCTATACGAGCTCGAGCCAAGCTGAGTACAATAAAGCTCGAATTGAGCCGAGCTCGAGCTCGAGCCTCATATAACTTAAACAAGCTTGAGTTGAGTCTGGCGAGGATAGGGCTCTGATCGGCTCATTTGCACCCATAATGCTCTGCTCGGCTCATTTACACCCCTAATGATGTTTTGCAAGCTATTTCTATCCTATCAACCCCATCGTCCTTGGATTCCGTGGAGAAGAAAAACAAAGGCAGTGGTTAATCGGAAACCTGGTGTTGCTCTTTTTCTTGATTGAAAAAGATTTAATATGTAGGTCGATGATCGAGGATGAGGTTGAGTTGTGTCGGCAACTCGTTATGATTGAGACACTGTCTTAATCTTTGCCTAGGCTGATACTTTGTAAATCCATTTAAAAGGGGTGGTGAAGGAGGCAAGACCCATTTATATTAATTTTATTTGAAAAAGGCGTAAAAGGTGGGTCGATGATCAGGGAGAAGGTTGAGTTGTGTCGGCGACTCGTTATAGTTGAGACATTGTCGTAATCTTGCCTAGGCTGAGTACTAATTTGTAAATCCATTTAAAAGGGATGTGGAAGGAGGTAGGACCCATTTATATTACTTTTATTTGAAAATTTAAAACAATAAAAGGAAAAGCTAAAAAAGAAATTATAAAACAATCTTTTTCATTAGTTAGAGACTAAAATTTTAATAAAATAATACCGTAGGAACTGACTGAGTGAAAACAATAAGAAGAAACGTGAAAATTAAACCAAACCATATAAATGATTCGTGTAATGTATTGAAAAATTGAAATAAACTTTTATATGTAACGTAACATTAAAACATTGAGAGATAGATCTAAACATCCTTACTTGTTTGTTGCAAAGTTTGAAACCACTTAAGACATTGGGAGATAGAACTAAAGATCCTTATTTGTTTGGAAGGGGACATGTTATGGTTAAGAGAGATTTTGACATGTTTTTTTATTAAAAAATGGAAGACTAGAGATTAGAGTTGAACATAAAGTCGGGTCTTCGATCCTACCCAATTTAACTAGGCTTGTAACATTAAAATTGAAACTAATCGTTGCATGTGTGTTCTATGCGATTTTCTATAGACCTAATACTAGGGCTTTCAATGAGCTACACACAATATTTTTACGATCTTACCCTAGCTGGATCCGCTCGAGCTTACGGGTCATGCTATGATTATAGTTTTAACATGATTATAAAAAGTGAGTATACCATTTTGTTGCATTTAATTTCATCATTTTGTTGCATTTAATTTAATAGTAGGTTAATTAATAATGATGAGTCTTTGGTAAAATAAATATTTATTTTTAGAAGTACACTATATTTTGGGACAAACCAAAAAAGTAACATGGACTATTAATATGGAACCAAAGAGTATGAAACTAGTCGAAAATGTTAAACCGCTCTTAATCGTATTTTTTTTAAATAGCAAGCATATGAGTTAAACTTAAGAAAAAAGAATAGAAAAGTCCGACCCATGCAAAACCATGGGCTTTAATGGGCCAGTTTGCAAAAAAAAAAAAAACATAAAAAAAAAAGAACAAAAAAACAAAAAACAGATCGGGCTTTGAATAGGCGGCATTGGCCTGGGGTAACCACATTTGGGCTTTATGATTCGGGCAGGGTTGCCGGTGTAGTCCACTAGCATTTAAAATAATCAATTTTTCAAAACATTATAACATATAGATAAAGACATAAAATTGTTATTTTCATCGAATAATCCAAAATCATAAACTAACAACGTGAACGATTTCAACTATTATTCAACAATAAATTACCTCTTAACTTCATTATTCTACAAAAATCACAACTAAAAGAAGAAGACCCCAAATATGTGCTCTAACAAGCACATCGGCTCACACAACTAAAGCCGAATTATCCATAACTTTGCACAAAAAAACAACTCGACAATTACTTCCAATCGAACGAACAAACAAACAAACGAGCGGCTTACTCCTGCCTAGTCTTCTTAGTCTTTAGCACAACCACAAGACTTTACAAGTCACCTCAGCCACTAACAGCCGACACAACTTTTAAAAATCATTATTCTTAAACTTATCAAATTTAAATGCAAACTCAGAGAGTCCTCCTCCACGTGGATTCCTCCGACAAAACCTTCATTACGGGTTAGACCTTAAACTACACGAACTCCTCCAAAAACAAACCATCGTCTTTATATCACTAAAAATAAAATCCTGATCACCTGCAAAAAAACTGAACAATATTCAGTGATAAATAATTGTAAACGGGCCCCACACTGAAAAAATAATGTTAAATAATTGTAAATTTGTATTAAAGACTTGTTGGCGTTACCATTGAATATCGATTGCTTATTTTTTGAGACCATTACTTGACAAAACCTTTTTTCCGTATGGGCTTGTGCGTAGCGCAGGAACATGGGGTTTTATTGCCTCGATTAATGCCTCACGTAGAGCTCCCTGGACACAAAACAAGTAAGTATATACAATATACATGTATACGTGTTTTGTTTATTATAGTATCCTTTTTTTATTTATTCTTAATACAACATTATAGTTTGAACGCCATTTATAGCCATATATACCAAATACAAACTATTTTCTTTACTATAATTGGATGGCTATTTCGAAAGACAATGTTCTTATAAGAAAAGAACGGAAGTACAATATTATATCTTGATATATTTTTCAAAATACACTGATTTGATAGAAAACAAATTGGAAATACTAGAAGGAAATGAAAGTAGAATTATATAACAAACAAATAAATAAATAGAAGTACATTGCGACGACATTATACTTACATTTCTTTGTTCATCAATTCTTTTTATTATAGTATTGTACTTTGAAAAGTATATCAACTTGTGATAATCCATAAAACGATTTTTACTTTTATAATTGGATAGTGTTTTCAATATAGAATGTCCAAAATAAATAAATAATTTTACAATGTCAAAATTAGGTAGCTTTTTTAAAGTATTGTCTTGATAATAAATAAATTTGAAAGCACAAAGTTGTTATAAAAGAAAAAATAAATACGAAATGTCATAATAAATAAATGGAACTACGTGTTTATTTTTTTTTATTCGCCCTTTGCAAGAATACGGAAGCTTGAACAAAAAACGTCACTCAAAATGATGTTTTGTCTCATTATTGGAAACAATAATGCATTTTTGAGATATATTTTCCCCCCAAAAATATTGGTTACTTGGTTAGTTTACATGGGAGAAATCAAATAAGCTTGAAAAATCTATATATAGTATATACACATACCTTTGAAGAACGAAGCGCTGCCTGGATAACATAGTTTCCGTACGGATCCTGCATGATTTGATCTAAACGAGGATTACCCATCAACTCATTAACAATACAAATACGCCGCTCTTCTCTTGCATATTTTAAGCATTTTTCCACCACATTACTACTGTATTTCTGCATCGCTAAATCACCATAGTTACCCTCAAGTTGATCAAGAATGGCCGATGTCGCCCATGGAACTTGAAGCTCAAAAACATATTGTACAACATAATTCCTGCAACGTACAACTCAATTCAGCACAGAATCAGTAACAACAGAGAGTGATCGATCATTAGGGTTAGGGTTCATGATACATACCCGTATGGATCTTGTGAAAGGATTAGAGCATTCGAAGTAATCTCACGAACAAGACGCCGTCTTGGTTCACCATCTGAATGACTTAAGCACTTCTGAAGCACACAACACCCATGTCGATCTGTCGCTAGCTCTATGCATTTCATAGTCGCAGCTTCAAAAAGAAACTGTAAAAAAGATATACACGAGTGTTGTTAATTCTATATATATGTTCGGGATTAATTTTATATAACTTATAATATATCAAGATTCAAAATTTATGTTATAACCTCGTTGAATTCGGGTTTTAAATACTGCAAGAATCGTTGAGCAACATGATTGCCATTCATGTTCTTCATCAACCCAATAATCCCGGGCTTCAAAGCGGAAACCACCATGGAACACTGCTCACGAGTTTTAAGAGTTTCAACCACCTTCTGAACAGCTCGAGTCCTATAAACAACAAAATCGATCATCATTCACTACAATAATCATAATTACGAAAGTTCTAAACAAATCCAAAAGAAAAGAAGACAAACCCATGCATATCACATGAAATCCTAACAAGATCTCCAGGCTTTCGAGTAATAACCCTAAGAATCTGCATATGTTGATGCTTGTCACAAACTTCTAGAAGCTTCTGAACAAGATAGTTTCCAAAAGGGTCAGTCATAAGCTCGACAACATGCACTATAACTTCTCGAAAAATGTTCTCAAGATCTTCCCTTGTCCCCTCGGAGAATTTCTTCTGTAAGGAACGACACCCTTGTTGATCTTTCGCCATGCAATATATTCTCTCACCAAAATCGTCAGATTTCACGATATTTGAAACCGGATCTTCACGTTCAAAGCTTCCAAACTTTAGCGACCCGAGTGGGTTCAACCCACGTGACCTCGTGAGTATCTTTTCGGGTCCCTTTTGGTTAGCATGGGTCATGAACCGGTTCAACGAAGGTGTAGGTTGGTGCATTGACCGAGGTTGACTCTCTAGATTCTTACAGAATTGGTGCATGTTCATCGGATGATAATTATATTCGTTTTCGAGGTTTCTCCATGTTAGATTGGACTGGGGATTGAAAAACAATTGTTGTTGATTTGGGATCATGGGAATTGCTACGAGTTGTTGACCATTAAAGTCAACGCCATTGAAGGGTGTTGAAGAAGGAGGTGGTGGTGAGAGCATGATTGGCCTATCTTTGATGCTTAGATCTTGAAAAACAGATGCGAATGATTGATCGTTTAAGCATTCTCCTTCGATGAATTGAACCCTTCTCACGTTTAACTTTTTGTCATTCAAAGTATCAAGAAATGTACCATTTTCAGGATTTGTGTAGAGATTTTTGGAGCTTTTGGAAGAATTAAAGACTCCAAATTCTTCGGTGTTTGGGGTGACAGTAGCTCGAGGTATCTCACCAAGAAGCTTATCGAATTCGTCAAACTCCAATTCGTGAACTCTTTCCGGCATTTTACAAGATAAATAAATAGTCCTTCGAGATCTAGTAAACAATAAAGATGGTAATCAGATAACATTTTATAGATTTCAAGAACGATATATATGGTTTGTATGATAAGATTTAGTATAATACGTTTTTTAAGACTTTATAAGAAGAGGAGGTAGTTAATGATGGATGATAACAACAATAATAATTCAAAATGTTAACATTTAAAAGGCAAAAGCAATCAATGTGATATGACATAAAGTTCCCTTTGGGTTAAGAGAAGGGGTTTGTTGGTATGGGGGACCTACAGCTAGTACCTTAAAAGGGTCGTGCTATGACCTTAAAGAAAATGGGACTTGAAAAACTTAATTTCTTTGTCATCCAACCAAATAAACCTTAAACAATAAACATTTTAGTGTATGCAAAACCATAGTATAATCTTCCAAATCTTTTATAAACAATCTTAAGCTCATGATTCTAACATAGATGTATCATTTTCATTCTCCATTTTATGACTTACATCAAGTAAAATGACACATCATGATTTCATATATGTCAATCATCAAAAGAACGAAATGATTGTATAAATAATCAATCATTTCATTTGGTGATTGATATTCATGAATGTTAAGAGTGTAAGCATGTATTAACAGTGTACTTGTACTATTGTTCCTTTGGAGTCTCTACTTGCTAGATTTTAATAAAAATATTTAGAGGTACAAAAAAATAAACATGAAATAATAGTAAAATGGGACCTACAAAACGAAATAAAGCATTAAATGACACTCACAAAACGAAAATACCAAACAAGATTTGACCTAATTCTTCACATAATAACATGCTTACGATGATACACTTCAGTGAAAAAATCCAAAATAAGGAAGGAATGAATAAATAAAGCACATTGTCAAATTCACACAATAGAAAACAATTCAGATTGTATACAGGATCAACATCACAGATGGATCATTTCATCAGATGCATGAAAACCCAGAAAACCATAATCATAAAACACCGTCATAACCAACAAAAGATCAATCTTTATAAAGAAATTTCAATCATTTACAAGAAAGTTCATCAGAACATCCAAAACCCAGAACAGAAAACACAAATCTTTGATGAAATTGAGATTTGATTTCACGAAAAGAACACGTACCAGTGATGATCGACTGAGATCAAAAGGGGGAAAACAAAATGGGTCGTGAAATCTTGAAATTGTGGTGGTGAAATCGTGAAATGGGGATGGGAGTGTGGTGGTGAGATCAGGAGTAGAGGCGGCGTAATGATGGAGTAATATTCATAGGTGGTAGGAGTGTAGGAGTGAAGAGCAATGGGGGCCATGAAAAATAGCATTGCATATGATATGATGGGGTGATGGGTGAGGGGTTGTACGTAACATTTCACAAAAACAGAGCAAATGCAATTATACATGTCTACCCATCCCATGCACCCCTCTCACTTTTCCCTTTTTTTTTAACCTTGTTTAATTTGATTATAATTTTAAGAAATTAGTAAAATTATCAATACATTGTCATATGTTTTGTTCTATATGTATCTCAATTAGAGGTCCCACATGGTTGGATCTAGTTAAATAACAAGTCAAGAAAATAATATTTTTACCTTTTTAGGCTAATCGTTGTTAATTGTTTATAGATAAAATTATGCCGATTGGTTTGTTAACATTTCATAACATAAAGTCATGTTTTGTAATAAATATGGTCCAACAAAAATCTTTTTTAAGGTTTTACATCACGAGTGTTATCAAATTTATATCAACTAATCAATCATAGCAAATAAATAAAAATTTAGACAAAGATCATTACAAGAGTCTATAAAAATTACATTCCAACTATCTTCCATGATGTTTCTGGCATGTTAACAATCATCTTCTAATTCTTTAAGTACAACCTCAGACATAATATAAAATACGATTACTTCATCGTCTTGTAAGCTATATAAGTTTAGACATAAAAATATTTTCAATAGCTTTGCAAAACTATTTTCTTTACTTTTCAAAATCTTACACATAATTCTTTACCGATAATTCCAAAGGTTTTTTTATTCTTTGCTATCTTTTTAAATGCTTTTTCAAGCATTTTACTATACTTCTAAAAGCTTTTATGAGCTATCACTACAAGAAAATTTCGATTTAACTACGGAAAAATTCCGTAGCCAAATGATGTAATTCCGTAGCTAAACCTAAATAACTACGGAAATTGCTACAGAATTTGCCAATTAGATTCCATAATAAGATTTCTTGTAGCAAAATGTTTAACTACGAAATTATAGTTCCGTAGCAATTTTGCTATGGCTGTTGCTACGACGTCTATCCGTAGCATTTCAACTACAACACACTTCCAACACAATTTCTTAACAATGAATTTTGTAGCAAATTCCGTATCTATTTTGTTATGTAGCAAATTCCGTAGTCATTTGGTCCATAGCAAATTTTGTAGCTAATTGTTCCGTAGCAAATTCTGTAGTCATTTGGTCCGTAGCAAATTCCGTAGCCATTTGGTCCGTAGCAAATTCCGTAGCCATTTGGTCCATAGCAAGTTCCGTAGCCATTTGGTCCATAACAAATTCCGTAACTAATTGTTCCGTAGCAAATTCCGTAGTCATTCGTTCCGTAACAAATTCTGTAGTCATTCATTCCGTAGCAAATTTCGTAACAACGTTTTTTGTAGTCAATTCCATAACAATCGTTCCATACCATTTTTTCTATAAAATTCGGTTATTTAATTTGACTTATTATATCAATTTACAAAAATACATTTAATATAAAACCAAAAATAACAAAATATTTCTATAGAAACTAAAAGAAATATCCAATACATCAAAAGATACATATTGCAACATTAAAAGTCGCTACAAATTTAACGTAAAACACTATTCGATACATCATATTCTATCATTGATTAATAAAAGTTTTGACCTGTTCACTCAACGTGTTAATGACATTTATTGCTTGTGCAAGTTGTTGTTCAAACTTTGCTTGAACATCCACATTTTTCTGCTGAAACTCTACATTATTTTTCTGAGCATCTTCATATTTTTGCTGAACATCCTCATATTTTCGTTGAATATCTCATATTGTCCACTTTGCGTCTCAACTAACTTCTTCAAATTCTCAAACTCGACTTTTTCTCGACATTATTATCCTCGTATTGTTCTCAATGCATTTCAGAAGATCCTTTACTATCGAACAATCCAAGATAGATATATCTGCAAACCAAAAACGTGTGACAATCAATAACGTCACCCCTCAACAATATTTTTAGTTAATATAAGATAAGAGTTTTTTTTATATACTTTTTCGAAAAAATAACAAATCTTAACTTTTTTCAAAATTTAAACAACAAAAAATTAATTCTATCAAATAATCATTAATTTCACAGATCCAACTCACTAAATGACAAAACTCATTTTTTCCCAAGAAATTGGCCCATTCGAGCTTCCCAACGACCATATTTGTGTAGGGTAACACCTCTATACTTTGAGCTTCCTCTTGAGAATCCAGTGCTTTGACGACGAAGTATATGCACAAACTCTTCCTTGGTCAAGTTTTTTTTTATCTGTGTAACATAAGATATACATAAATTAACAGAATATTCATTGGGATTTTCAACTAATTATAAGAAACAATTTTTATATTATACATCAAATTTAGTTAAATTAACCTGATTCAAGTCATCCTCGTAATCACTTATATTGAAATTAATATCAGCATTAACACCACGAAATTTTATAGCAGCCCGATCATATGCCCTGTAGAAAAATATCAGGTTTATAAAATTTAACATGATTAAATGATGAAACTAATGTCAGAAAACTGAAAAAGTGCAGAAGATATTTACCTAGCAGCAGCATATGCAGTATCAAATCCACCTACAAAAATAATAAAGAATATATATATATATATATATATATATATATATATATATATATATTCTTTATTATTTTTGTAGGTGGATTTGATACTGCATATGCTGCTGCTAGGTAAATATCTTCTGCACTTTTTCAATTTAAATAAATATAATTAAACATATTCATATACATATTGAAATAGAATGGGATTTCAATGCTACGTATAATTTCTTAAATACCGAGGTAAACTTGTTTTCCACAGTCCTTGCAGAAATCATAGAAATAGAATGAGGTTTTGCCTATTTTCCCACGTCTTGTTCAACTTCCATTGGACAAGTTTCAGACAGCACTGGCCAAGTTTCAATTTTTTGTGGTTCAACATTTAGTACAACTGAAGATGAAGGAGTATAATAATAGAATATAAAATAGTTTTACCTAAAAAATTTGTTGTTGGTATGAGCAGGGTTCAGCTCATATGGGGCCCGCACTGACACCAGTAGAAGTATTG
The DNA here is from genome assembly GCF_051521515.1 of Lactuca serriola. Classification (NCBI taxonomy): domain Eukaryota; kingdom Viridiplantae; phylum Streptophyta; class Magnoliopsida; order Asterales; family Asteraceae; genus Lactuca; species Lactuca serriola. The sequence continues at coordinate 87,133,582 of NC_136408.1, forward strand.
GTGGCAATCCATGACATTAGCCCTGAGAAGGATGGTGTTCCACTAAAAAAGGCATGCTCTGCTCATTCATCATATTTCATATTTTCGTTATATATCAGTTGTCAAAATCCATGAGCCATTTTTCAAACTTTTTGCAGATAATGGATGCTTGTTCAGCTTGTTTTGAGCAACAAACTATTTTTACACAGCAAGCGCTAGCAAAAGCATTGAACCAAATGGTGTCCTAATAATTATCCCAAAATAAGAAGTAAAAAATCACAGGTTTCCTCACAAATTACAGAAATGGACTCTAGTCAGGAACGGTGAATGCAATACAAAAATAGCTACAAGTCCAAGAGACATTGATTTGACGATTAAACATGGTAAAAGATCTCAGAAGACTATAATCAAACAAACTAATCACAAATCCCGAATAGACATACGATATTCCAAGCAGAGGAACTATAATCAAGAGCAATGTCATCGCTAATTAGAAATTGGTTCATGTAAATGCCGATCAAAAATCATATTTTTTTTTCTCAGCAATAAGGCGTGAAACCACTAAATTGGCAAACAATTTGACTCAATCGATTGATTTTCTCAACTACCACATAAAAGTTAAGAACTGTTCAATCAATCTGCATTGCAAGTAGATAATCGATTGCAAAACAAATAAATTTACAACTGGAGAACGCTACTAACAGTTGATTTCTAGGGTTTTTGAATTAGTGATAAGTTAAAAGATACCGACGTTAAGCTCTGTAACTGTCAAATTAAAAACAAAAATTGGATGACAAGTATGAGGTGCGGGTCTGTATGATCGTTGGTTAAATAATGTAAAGCAGTGAATGAAACAGATTGTCATTCGTTCACAATGCATGATTCTTCTTACCATTTGAGCATATAAGAAACTTATGACTTATTTATGTTGAATAATCTAATGGAGATATCAATATCCTTTGAGTCATTGGATGATAGAAAGAGAAAATTGAGCAAAAAGAAGAGAGAAGAATGTTACCTGGTAGGGATGAAGACGATCGAGAAAAATATACAGGTTGACGGAGCAGGAGGCGAACGACAAAGCAAATGAGAGTGCGAGGAGATCCGATCGATAAACCGTTTGGGGAATGAGGAATGCGATCGACGATTGAAAAGTTTGATCCGGATACCTCTGATTTGGGGAAGAAGACTTATTTGGGTCATGTGATCGGACCCATTTGCCCTTAATAAGACTGGTCAAAAAATTTTGGGTACTCCTATATGCACGAAGGATTCGTATATAAAGGTCAAATGACAAGATAAAATTAATTCTACAAACAACAGTCATCGGTTTTAATGTCCAATCGATTAATTTGTCCCTCAACTTGCAAAGATTTTTCAAAATCCACCCTTAATGTTCTATTTAAACTTTACTATTTTTTGTTATATGGTTAAGAAAGTTTTAACATTTTTTATTTGGTGTCGAGCACTTTAAAATTCTCAATCATTGAAAAGAGACAATGTTGAAAATAATAATAATTACCATGTGTTTTATTTTATATATACAAAAAATAAGTTTAGTTAATAAAACAAATTAATAAACAAAACAGTAAAATAAAAACTATAAAGTGGAAAGTGGAAGGTAGATTTTGTTACTTTAATAGAAAATAAAGGGCATTAAATGAAAAGTGATAAAGTATATTAAAAACCAAATATTTTTAAATCATGATACCTTTAATTTGTTGGGGTTGGAGGAAGTAGATTTGTATGGATTTAGTAATTTATTCTTAATAAAACATTGAAACAAATGGTTCAAGTTCATCAAAGGATTCTCATTCTATTTTTTTTACTAAAAAACCAAAATAAAATAAATTAAATTTTTTTTTAGAAAAAGCTGGTACAAGGCAGAGGGTAAATAAATTTTGATTTAAGGGTAATAATTTTCAAAGCCTAAAAATATGGGAATAATATTATTATATGAAAATTAACAAATGTATGTCATCGAAATCTAAAAATTACAGAATATTTATAATGTATAAATTATATTATAATTAAAATTTCAAAACAATTAAAAATAAGATTTTATTTTCGTTGTTGAGTTTTCAAAAATAATTGTGTATTTTAATATATTTTTTTCAATAATCTTATATATTTTGCTACAGAAACCTATTTCGTAACTACTTGACTACGGAATTTTCCGTAACCAAATACTTATGGATTTTGATTTCGTAGCTATTTTGCAAATTCACCTTTTTGTAACAAGTTTCATAATAGATTAGCTACAAAGTTTTATTTTGTAGCAAATTTTCCTAGCAAAATAACTACGGATCTCAATTCCATAGCTAACTAGCTACGTATTTTTATTTCGTAGCCAATTGTGTAGCCAACTAGCTACATACATGGATTTTGTAACAAGTTTCATAGAGAACTAGCTACAACCAAAAAAATTGTAGCATTATTTGTAGTAAACTAGCTACAGATTTTAATTTTGTAGCAACTATTCATGATTTAGCTACGAAATGCAATTCCGTAGTCATTTTCGTAGCAAATTAGTTACAACCAACCATTTTGTAACATATTCCGTAGTAAAATAACTATAAATTTAGATTATGTAACAATTTTACGTAGCTACTTAAGATTTAGCTACATAATGCAATTTCGTAACCATTTATGTAGCAAAATAGCTACGACGAGTCGTTTCGTAGCATATTCCGTAGTAAAATAACAACGGATTTTGATTCCATAGTAACTTTCCGTAGCTATTTATGATTTTTCTTGTAGTGTATATTATGTATTTTCCAAAAGTTTTTACCAAAAATCTTTTCTGTGTTTTTTCAAAAGCTTTTACCAAAATTGTTTTCTGTATTTTCTAAAATGTTTTACAAAAAACCTTTTTGTTACTTTTTAAAAGATTTTACTAAAACTCTTTTCTTTACATTCCAAAAAACTTTTACCAAAACTCTTTAATTTACTTTAAAATCCATGCAAATAATATGTATGCAACATATATGCAATGCATGATCTAGTTCTAGTGCTTTCCTGGGTTGCATATCACCAGAACAATTTGATAGGATAAACTTTTGAGAAGAGGTTATTTATGATTTGTTAATATATTATAAGTTCTAATATATTAACATAAAATCATATTATTTAATTAGTATTGATCAAAAATTAATTTAGTGATCAAAAGAGACTAATTAAATGTAAGGGGGTCGATTTGGTAAATCAATCATTCTTATGGTGTGGGCTTATGGTTATTTAGGATGGGCTAAACCAATATGGTAGTCCATGGATAGTCTATGGGGTTTTAACCCATGAATCCTAAGTAAAATGAAAAGTCATTCACATTAGGGTTTACATGGATGTAACCCTAATCCTAGCCACACTATATAAGAAGCCCCTTAGCATCCAAAATGACACACTATTGATCCTTGGAGTTCCATGAGCCGATTTTGGTTGCAAGAATATTCTCTCAAAAGTCATCATTTGTCCAAAGGTATGTTGTGATTCCATTTGAGGTGCAACACTTGGGTCATGAAGTTCTTAAAGGCCAAATACAACAAGTTCTACAAGCTATATAAAGAGGTAAACTTCTAACTAGTATTTTATGTTGTTTGTGTCAATTGCATGCTAGTTGCAGGCTTAACGCTTTGGAAACAATATTGCATGTATAATTAAAGAAAACATATATCCAAAGCATTTAGGGTTATATGTACGCCATAGGATGTAGTATACTAAAACCCAACAAAAGGACTATACAAACGCTCGAGGACATGCTACGAGCCCTGTATGATAGATTTCAGAGATGCTTGGGATGCTCACATACCCTTGGTTGAGTTTTCCTATAATAACAGCTACCACACTAGCGTAAAGGTTGCACCATTCGAAGCCCTTTATGGTAGAAAATTTTGTACACTGATATGTTGGGCAGAAGTCGGTGATACGCAATTAGCAAAAAAAATAACGGGAGACACTTTGCTAACAGGAACGGAGATCATACAGGAGACTACAAAAAAGAATATGCAGATCAGAGAGCGATTAAAAACCGCTTACAATTGCTAAAAGAAATACGATGACTTCCGAAGAAAACCCTTTGAATTCCAAGTTTGAGACAAGGTCATGATGAAAGTCTCTCCTTGGAAAGGAGTAATAAGATTCAAGAAAATGGGAAAACTCAATCCAAGGTACATAGGACCTTTCGAGATCCTTGCTAGAGTAGGTCCGGTAGCCTACCGACTCGCGTTGCCCAAGAACTCAGCAACATACATAACGTCTTTCATTTATCGAACCTTAAGAAATGCCTCTCCAATGATACGTTAATCGTTCCTCTCAATAATATCTAAATCGATATGAAACTCAATTTTGTCGAAGAACCATTTGAAGTCATGGACCGAGAAGTAAAAAGACTTAAACAGAGTCGCATTCCCATAGTCAAAGTGCGATGGAACTCTAATAGAGGACCAAAGTACATGTGGGAGCACAGAGACCAAATAAATAGCAAGTACCCTCACTTGTTCGAAAGCATCCCTACTACAAGCTAAATTTCGGGACAAAATTTCCTTTAATGGGGGGAGGATGTGATAACCAAAACAAAAGCGTCACCGACCGCCATTAGAAATCAACATAGACAATAAAGTGTAATAGGATAATAATGTAATATTCCGATATATTAATAAATATATTCGATTATGTCCTTACCATACATGATTATTACGACTAATAGGCTCATAAATAATTGTGTGAAAAGTTATATCATCTTATAAGCAGGCTAACACATTCGGAATGTACGCTTCAGCATGATTCCAAAAATATAAACTTCGTAAAAATCCAACCTATCATGGAGGAGATATAGGGGTTGTCTGATAGTTTCTAACTGAATCAGATCTGATTGGGTCACGACCTGACTAGGCCTGAGGTTCTGCCTCTGACTAAAACCATGTTGTTTGATGACGCATCTGACTGGCTGTGCTGATTGCTAAAAATGAAAAATTTACCATTCTTTCTGTTTTGAGCCAAATTATATGTATATGTTTGATAAAATATTTGAATAAAACTGATGAACAGTTAAAATCAATAAAAATGTCATTTTCTTTTATGAAATCAATCCTCCAAAATACACTTTTAACCAAACATATATTTGAGTGTTATGACCATTAACAATTGTTTGTAGCATCCCCAAAATATAATATTTCAAACAAATCATTTGAATTCAAATCAATGGAAATTACAAACAGACCATGTGTTGGCTAGATTTATGGCATTAAAAATCCATTAACGATGTGTTATTATAATCTTTGTCCCTACATTTCATTAGACTAGAGATTGTCACTTCTGCAACTCCATCTTTCTGCAATGCTTCTAGATTTTCCTCATAAATATGCCAAAATGATCAAGGGAAACTTTTGTATTAGACAATACAAGATCTGTCAATTATAGCAAAACAAAAAGAGACAGTTAGGTCATACATAAATAACATCAAATTTCTAAAAATAAATACACAAAAGGCATCTAATTTAAAAAAAATACATACACAAATAACATCAAATTTCAGAATATATATATATATATATATATATATTCTGAAATTTGATGTTATTTGTGTATGTATTTTTTTTTAAATTAGATGCCTTTTGATTTGTGCCTACATTTCATTAGACTAGAGATTGTCACTTCTGCAACTCCATCTTTCTGCAATGCTTCTAGATTTTCCTCATAAATATGCCAAAATGATCAGGGGAAACTTTTGTATTAGACAATACCAGATCTGTCAATTATATCAAAACAAAAAGAGACAGTTGGGTCATACATAAATAACATCAAATTTCTAAAAATAAATACACAAAAGGCATCTAATTTAAAAAAAAAATACATACACAAATAACATCAAATTTCAGAATATATATATATATATATATATATATATATATATATATATATATATATATGCATTTAATTTAAAAAAAAAGAACAAAGAAAAGAATGCACACCATATATATATATATATATATATATATATGCATTTAATTTAAAAAAAAAAAGAACAAAGAAAAGAATGCACACCATATATATATATATATATATATATATATATATATATATATATATATATATATATATATATATATATATATATATATATGGTTGAAATCATCTTGAAAGCTTCCTCATCATTTGAGCTTCAGGATCACTCCCTCGATTCTCTTCATTAGTATCATAATCATGAAACATAACAACAAAGAACATGATCCATACTTAGGGACTCAGGCTGTCCCATGTCGTCCATCCGGTAACTGCCAAGCTAAAGGTGATGGATTCAAAACCACTTCGTCCGTTCTCATAGGGAAATCAACCTTAACATGGCATGATCGACTGTAAAAGAAACATGCCCGACTCCCTCTAACTACAGACCCGACTGTAGTGACCCTTCTGACTGCATTTGAAACACCCATAAACTGGTGCATGAAAGATTGATGGGTTATGAGCAAAACATCAATCCTATAATGTACGTGCAAACCCTAATAGCTTTGGATCTAGTTTGTCTAATGAACATGCAATTGATAATCCAAAGCCATAAGCCCTAGATCTAATAAAATATAACTGAAATTAGGGTTTAGATCTTATCTTTGATTGTTATATAGCAATAACAATCAATCCTTGGCTTCAGAAAGCTTAGTGCCTCAAGTGTTGCACCTCTAATGGAGTCACAAACACCACTAAGCAACTTGCATGAAGAGGAAGGAGATAGGAGGCACCAAAAACGGCTGGAAACCCTAATACAAGTGTTAGACACGTTTTTGGTGCCCAGGGGTTCCTTATATACTTAGGCTATTAGGGTTATCAAACAAGGAAACCCTAATTTGATTGCTTAAGCCCTAAGCAGCCCATGGACCCCTTCTGGAACATGCCTTGGACGATTTCTAATGGGCTTCCCCATAGAATTCATCCAACCTATTAATCCAAGGTGATCCATAGCCCAATTGCAATTATCTTATAATTACAATTCCAGTCCCCTAAGTTTAATTAATCTCTTTTGGCCACAAAATTAATTCTTTATTAATTCTTGACTAATATTAATTAAACAATATGATTTCTCCTTTAATATATTATTCTCATAATATATTAATAAATCATAATTAAACCTTTCTCTCCTTAATTCATCCTACATATTGCTATGGTGAAGGCAACCCAAAAGGACCATGCTCATAATCGGGTCAAGTACATACCAAAATAGTTATGGACTTTTGATCTAGAATGTTCTTGAAAAAGTTTGAATAGTTTCAAATTACTACCTTCAAGTTTTATAGTTTAAATTTGAACTTAAAAGTTTTGCTTTTGAAATTTAAATAGTTAAACCCAAATGTTTTGAAATGTTTCAAAAACTTGCCCTCAAGTTTTGGAATTTAAAATTTTGATTAATAGTTTAATTGTGTAATATTTAAATTCTAAAACATCTAGTATTTTAAAAGTGTAAAATACACCCTATATATATATATATATATATATATATATATATATATATATATATATGATTAAAGAGTCAGTCTTACCGTTAGTAGGCCTCATTCACAAAGCTGGTCTATAAGGGGTGTTTAAGGAAATTGTCTATAAAATGGCGATTGAATGGGTATCCACTCTTACCCACCACACTCTTGACTAGTGGATGATCGTTAGCCGAACAGGTAGGATAGGACAGAAACCTTCCATTATAAGTATAATGAAGTATAAAGTAACTAAATGCTTTTACAAATTCCCAAATCATAGTTACTTTAGGTAAAATGTGAAATTGTATGCTAATCCATGGAATGACACTTTGTACCCTTGCCAAGACGTTAGTGGAGGGTGTGTGGTTAACCGGCACACTAATTTGGGTTTGGCATTGGTAGCGAAGGGTGACTCGATGTTTATCATAGATCAATGGAGCATGTGTGGCTAACCAGCACATTAATTGGGTGACAGTAGCATTGAGTGCACCACGTGATTCACATGGTTATTCACACCCTGTTTTGTGATCCTCGGCATCCCAGTCACAAATCGAGGGGCATATCGAGATTAAACATGCCATTGAAAGGTTCAATGAATCTCAAAAGATCTAGGAGTTTCAATTCATTTAAAACTTAAATTTCTTTTTCGTTTTTCATGGTGGAAATTGGTAAATCGTCATTTACCTACCTTCAAATATTCTGCAACGAGATTACGATATCCCTCTTCTAGGTTGTAGAGTATTGTGTTGGATCCTAGCGTTGATGTTTCATTTGGGTGTTACATTAAGGATTCTTATCAACTAACTTGAATTCCTCCCGTTTTGTAGATATCTGAATCTAACAATGGTCTTCCCAAATCCCATGGAACAAATTTTCCATATGAAGATGATATTCCACGATATGATCGAGGAACCAGAGATCATGCTTCACTTCGTCCACCTCCTCCAATTATTATCCCTGACTCACAAGTTCAAAGGCTTGAAAAGTTCAAGCTAACTCAAGCCCTTTTGGCAAGTAAATACAAAGATGGGAAACCTGTGTGTGCACACGTCTTAGAGATGAAGTCACACATTGATAGGTTAAGGATGATGGGTGTCGATATGTCAGAGATGTTGGCTGTTGACTGGGTTCTTCAGTCGCTTCCTGAATCATATAGAGAGTTCGTAAGAGAGTACTATATGATGGACCACGACGTGACCCTCATTGATCTCACCTATTTCCTTATAGCTGCTGAATCAGCAATGATTTGGGGTGTTGGTCAAGCAAATTTGTCTGGTGAATCAAACTCCCAAACTTCAATGGACATTGAAAATGGTGACATTGGAGATCCAGAAAAGGTAAATTTTGAGATAGTTCCTTGTGCCATTCCAAAGGAGTCCATTTGCTTTTATTGCCAAGAGAAGGGGCATTGGAGACGAAGCTGCCCAAACTACCTGAGAGATCTAAGAGATGGGAGAGTCAAGGCATATGGCTCTACTTCAGGTAAAATTCATTATCTAACTCTTTTGAGTTCCTATTCTAGATTCTTAATTCATGATGTGATAGGATTACATTTTGATGTATTGTAGGATCGAAGAAAAAAGAGGAAGCTTAAGGGAAGAAGTGAGCTGAATCTAATCGTGAAGAAATTGGATATCGATCGCATTGTTTGAAGATTGGATTTTGAGCTACTACTTGGAGTTAGAATAGATTGCTTAGGAATATATAATAGCATAGTTTTTCAGTTGATTTGCATTGTAAGGACAAAGTTTTTCCGCAATAAAATAATTTTGTTTTTGTCTTATTTATTTATCCTTGCAATGGCATGTATGAAAAAAATTGATGTTTGAATGTTTCTACAATTGGCAATAATGGATTTGATTCTTAATTATATTATTTGTGGAAATGTCGAGGATTTACCAAATAGGGAGAGTTTCTCATCGCCTAATTTTCAATTGGACAGAAACTTGGAATCATGCAACCTGCATTGTGTGATGAATGAAAAACTTTCATATTTGGAAATTAGACTAATTCTTTGACAAAGTGTCAAGTGAAAGGACTAGGAGATCAAGTACACTAGGTTGTGCGTTGATCAAGTCCACCACAAGAGTGATAAAGATATTCGTCATGATTTACTACAGTTTAGTAAATATGATTATACTTATAAGATTAAGTGTAATTCTGAGTTGATTGAAAAGGTTTCAATTAATGGAAGAACGAATAAGAAGAATCAAGAAGGCAGAAAGATAAAAGTTTCTCCATTCTAAGAAGAAAGGAGAGTACCTTTTACTGTGTTTTATGATAAGTCTTAAGGATTAAGAACCATATCTCAATTGATCCTCTAAGTGAGTCTTAGTACATTTGTATGTCTAAGAAGAGGAATCAGGAATTGTGGAAATGGTTAAATCAAGAAGTCAATCATACTTCGTTCCAATATCGAGTCTTAGAGTCATACTCCAAGATTGTAAATTGAGTGACACGTCTTTAGTAGGTTTATAACACTTAACAAATGTAGAATTTGGAAAAGTTTTCTTATTCTTGCCTGTAAAACTCGCCGAGTTGGCCAAGTACTCTTCCAAGTACTCCCTACTCGGCCCCTTACCGAGGCGAGTTACAAAATCCGAGTACTCCCCGATCGGCCCCTTGTTGAAGCGAACACTGTTGTAAAACTCGGCCAACTCGATGATTAATATGTGTAGTATACTTAATGATTTGTTATTTAACACACACATATGTGATTAGTACTACATATATGTCTTAATTTTTCAATAATTACTCACAAAGTGGGACCACTGTGCGTTTTTTTTTTGTTTTTGTGTATTCACATGTATCTAATTTTGTTATATATTTCATTCAGCTTATGGTTTTAACTGTAACATCCCCCCTCTGGCACGTATCACAATATTGTCTGCTTTGGGCCACTCGGCACGAGGACTTCCCAGGGGGTCACCCATCCTGGTACTACTCCCGCCCGAGCACGCTCAACTGCAGAGTTCTTATGGGATCTGCTGCCCTCACGGCTTTAAAACGCATTGTGATAGCGAAGGTATCCACACCCCTTATAAGGAATGCTTAGTTCTCCTTCCCAGCCGATGTGGGATCAGATCTAACCCACTTTCACCCCCCATTATAGGGTTCGACGTCCCCGTCGAACACATCGACCCGTGCCCTGGCTCTGATACCATTTGTAACACCCCCTCTGGCACGTATCACAATATTGTTCGCTTTGGGCCACTCGGCACAAGGTCTTCCCAGGGGGTCACCCATTCTGGTACTACTCCCGCCCGAGCACGCTTAACTGCAGAGTTCTTATGGGATCTGCTGCCTTCACGGCTTTAAAACGCGTTGTGATAGCGAAGGTATCCACACCCCTTATAAGGAATGCTTAGTTCTCCTTCCCAGCTGATGTGGGATCAGATCTAACCCACTTTAAATTGTAACGCCCGTAGATCCGGGCTAGTGAATTTAGAGGTAATAGGGGTCGAAAACGACTTTCCGACAAAAGATTATTCAGAATATATAATTTGAACGAAGTTGAAGTATATGTCACAAGGTTTTTGTACATATAAAGAACGCTGAAATCCGAGTTATAACGAAGAAGTTATAACCCGTCGAAGTTTCGCGACGGAACCGGCACGGCACCGGGAAGCGTAAATAGTGAATTTATGATAGAGCGAGTTTTAGCCTTAGCGATATAAACGAAAGCCGTAGAGTATGTTAAACTAAGAACATCGATAAAAAGAACGCCCAAATCTGACTTCGTATGAAGAAGTTATGATTTTTCGAAGTTTCGGATTAGCAGTGTACAGCCCGAAATTCGAATATTAGATCGAGTGATTTTTAGCCGACACGACCTAAACGAGAATCCAAGATCTCGTTAAGAGTAGCGTAACGAGAAAAATATGGGCGAAAACGGACGTCGGATGAAGAAGTTATGAGGATTTAACGGACCAATCCTGTCCCGGCCTATTAATAATATAAAATTTAATATCGAGTCAAAATTAGCCGACAAAGTCTAAACGAAAGTTGTAGAGTACGTTCCCACCTTCGCGTGGATATAAAGAACGTCGAAAACAGAACTCGTATGAAAAAGTTGCGAATTTTTAAAGTTAGAAAGTGAAATTGTGAAGTTGATGCATGGACTAATGACGTGGCTTAATCCTGACCGTCGCTTGCTGATCACGGCTCGCTTCGGATGGCCGACACGTGGTCCTCGCATACGCCCCGCGTCCGGATTCAGTACGCCCCGCGTACCCTCGCCTTACCTGTTCCGATGTTGCAAGCCAGCTGGTGCGAAGCTGTCACCCTTATCCGAACTTACGCCCAACGTAAGTTCGAAGTCTGGGCTATAAATAGAAGGCCGAGGCTGCCATTCTTCTTCACTCCAAAACCTCTTCTTTCTCTCACTAATTTCTCTCTCTACAACCCCAACCCCCCCCCCCCAAACCCTAGATAAACCCCTTAGCACCTGAGGGAAGCCCCGAGACCCCCAAAGTCCCGAGAAAAAGGAGTCTTTCGGTTTCGAAACGCTGCTCCAAATAAGTTCCGGTTTTCGATAAAATTCGTTGTAAGTGTGCTACGCTTACGCAATTTTTAATATAGCTTCCAAATAATTATAGTAATGTTATTAGGTCCTGAAAATAATTACTTGGGCTATTATTATGAATTATATTGAGTGTTATTTAACACTTATATGATAATAATAATAGTCAGACTATTAATTTGTCGTGGTTATCGTTAAACTAAACCCTAGTGGTGTTGATACTAGGTTTTATCGAAGGAAATTGTTTTGAGAGTATCGAAGCGTTGTTCGAGTACTAAGTCACCACCTTTCAGGTGAGTGCATAGTCCCTTTCATCTTAAACATAGATATGAAGTATTTTATATAAACTACGTGCTATGTGTGCATATTATCTGAATACTTGCTGTCTATGCTGTATGAACGTTTTATACATGTTTTAAATGATTTAAACTGTATACGTATTTTATATATACGAATATGTTGGGTATGAAATGGGTAGATGAATGATGAGAGATAAAAGATGATGGAATAAACATTGACAGTTATAGACTTAGTGCCTAATAAACATCGGCAACTATGGACTTAGTGCCTATTGGACAAACACTGATAGCTATGGACTTAGTACCTGTTAGGAACTGGTAGCTATGGACTTAGTACCTATTAGGAATTGGTAGCTATGGACTTAGTACCTATTAGATAAACACTGGTAGCTATGGATTTAGTACCCGATGAATAGACTATAGCAGCTATGGAATTAGTGCTTTACGAATGAACATTGGCAGCTATGGATTTAGTGCCAGTCCTATAGCCCTGGAAGTAAGGGACTTCGGAATAAACGAATGCAGGATTGATGACTCTTAGGATAAATCCTTAAGAGTAAAGAAGATAATGGGTTGATTGTTTGATGTTTAAACATAATAATTATATTATTGTGGGTTGAAAACCCTATGTACTCACCAGGTTTCCCAACCTGACCCTCTCAGTTTATTTATATCACAGGTGTTGATATGAAGTCACATTACACTGAGAGATTTAAAGGGATATAGATCACTAGTGTAAATAAATGTAAGTTCTGTTTATGCTTATGTTTCTGTATTAACGATGACATCCCAAACATTTTAAAATGAATAAAATACATTTCTTCGAAAATGTTTTAATAACGTATTTATCATGTTTTTCTGGGAACAAATTCCGCAACATTTTTATTAAAAGAAGTACTCTGATTTTTATAAAGCATAAAAAAATCGGTCTTTTCTGGCCGTGAAAATGGGGATGTCACATTAACTTATGATTTTGACATATATAATTTCCCTAAAAGTATTTCTATATGAATTACCGAATCCGAGTACTCCCCGAGTACTCCCGACTACTCGCTACTCGGTAGTCGGCCGAGTAGGTACTGAGTAGTGAGTTCTACAACCATGATTCTTGCACATTTGAAATTGGTAAGTTGTGATGTCTTGGATAAGACAAAGACTAGCTAGGACCAATTATGTGAAGTGTTAGTCTTGATAAGATTTCGCACTAACTCTTGAATATTTGTTTTGTCAAGGAAAGTTCCTTGATAAGAGAATCATATATGTCAAGAGGTCAGTGGGAGTCTCAATTGTCTTGAAAAGTTCAAGAGCTAATCAAGAATAAACCAATAGTTAATCACTAGCACACGACTTGAGGTTGGTGACCTATCGTGTTGACATAATTTTGTTTCTGTGCCATTCCAGATTAATTCAACTGTGCAATATGAGTTCTATGAGTTCTGAATTAGATTGCATAAAGGAAAGGCACCATGATCAATGGAAAGTAAATTGATAAGGTAAGGGTGAGCTTGTTAACAACCTGGAAGCAATGGTGGGCATTCATGCTGCCATAAGGCGAGAAATCAAGATTGAACAAGTTCAATCCATATGAGTTGGATTTGTTGCAAACATTGTCCTATGATTGTTGTTATGACAAATTCACATGGATAGGAACGCATACACTTTAAAATCTAAGTGTCATAAGGTTTCCCTACTTCATGAAAATGATTGTAAGGAAATTCTTTCACTAAGAGAGATTTTAAGAAGATTTCAATTGTGAAAATTGTATTCTCAAATTCGATTATGATTACGACATCCCTCTTCATAGTTCGAATGGTGAAATTTGGCAATTAGTCTGAACATTTGAGACTTAGTAACATAAGCTCTGAAGTTGTTTAGACACACATGTGAGCTTTCTAAGACAAAGTGTATGAGTTTAAGAAGCTTAGATAAAGGCTTATCAAAGCATCAAGTATTTAGAAATATGAACTTAAGGAATTCAATAAGTATTGTTTTCTAAAAGTTCAGATGTTTTCTAGATATATGTCAAAGCTAGTGGGAGCATAAGTGTTATGCTTGTATGGTAATAATCATCATGTTAGTGGGAGCATGATTATTATTTCAAGTATTGCAAGTTAGCAATATTAATTATAGAAAACAAAGATTCACTTTGCAGAGTTGTAGGGGTTGAAAAGTTGTTTTGCTATAATTAAGGGAGAGAATATTATACTTCATTTCAAATCTAAAGGCTTAGATTGTGGAATTTTAATCAAATTTAGTCAAATATATATGAATGTTGTGTTGGAATGGTTCAACATGAGGAAATTCTATATATGGAAAGGATAATTGCATTCTCAAAATTTGGTTATGATTACGACATCCCTTTTCATAATCAAGATTGTGAGAACATGGAAATTAGAAATATTATAGCAAAATATTGGTAAAGTATCACGTCTTTATGTAAGACATTATGAATCGTGTCCCATGCGCTTCGGGTATAGGATCGATTGCATATGTTGTAATGTTTGATCGTTCTAAAATTTTTCAAATGCTTAGCGCATTAAGAGGGAAAAAGGACTAGAACGGTTTTAACTAAAATAATTTAACAACTATCAAAGGACGATCTAAGGTTCGCCAAAGATTTCTTGTTGTGAGTAGTTGGAAGTATAGTGTTGGATGGGCCATATCGACATTATTATGAATAGATAAGATTCTATTAAGAATGAGTTGTCGTATGGAAAATATGGAAATGTTTCCATATTGAGAGTTGGAAATTAAGAATTTATGTCTAGATTAGAAAATTTTATGCAAAAAGGATGTTCAAAGAAATGTACTTTGAGTGAGAGACATCACATCTATAGAATTGTTTTGTAACAAATTCTGATAGAGAACCTTGTATTTTTCATTGGCCAAGTCTTGGTGACTTTTGTGCTATGACTTTACGAAAGGATCGTTGCATAAAATGTTAGAATCTAACATATTATAGTAGTGGCAAGAACCTTGTATTCTTACACTAACAATGAGGATTAGGAATTGTGAAATGAGCATCATTGGAAAAGTTTTCAATTGATCTATTTCACAAAGCATGGACCATAGGAAACAAAGTGTGCATGCTTGGAGCATGGGACAATTGTTGTTGTAATTCAAGTAATGAGTTGATTATTCGAAACATTAAATGATAAATAATGAGTAATCAATATGGTGGTTAAATAGAAGTGTTTTATTTACTCTCACAAGTTTGGGGCCATATAGGATTAAGTATTATTGTTGTGTTTCAGTTTGCATGTTTTGAATTCCAGAATAACTGGGTTATTCCAACCTCCACAATCGGTCATACGTTGGAAGTAGGTATGAAGGAAGACTGTCATGAATCTATCTGTAGATTGTCTAAATTTTTTAGACATAACACAAGTTTGTTGTAGAGTTCACGAGTGATTGTGAGACGATAATATTTTATATTCTTGAAACAGATACACATGAGTTGTTATTTGCTGGGCGGTTGCACATTGATGATAAGTAAACGCACCAGTAACTTGGTGTTATAAAACTTATTGTTGTGTGTGATTTGATCAGTATGTGCAAGTGAGCATTTGAGTCAAAGTTTATCCATTCCTTTTACCCAAAGTGGGATAAAAGCGATATCAGTGGGCCCCTCTATGATTTAGTGATGACACCCTAAGAGCTTGGCCAAGCCGGGACTAATTTGATGTGTTCAATTGTAGTCTGTCGTCAGTCGTCATAAATCGGAAGTTGGGAAACAGTGTAGAGAGAATGATAAAAAATTCATGTCTTGTGTCTATACGATATCTTGAGAATGGAGGAATATATGATCCCTTATCTAAAGGACACGCTATCTGATAAGATCAGAGTTGACAACGGCTTTTAAAAGCTACGATTGCTAATCAGGTTCTGAAGTTATACAAAATAGTTATTAGACTTATCCAAGTGGGAGACGGTTGGATTAGTGTGTAAGTCCATAACTATTTTGGTATGTACTTGACTGGATTATGAGCATGGTCCTTTTGGGTTGCCTTCACCATAGCAATATGTAGGATGAATTAAGGAGAGAAAGGTTTAATTATGATTTATTAATATATTATGAGAATAATATATTAAAGTAGAAATCATACTGTTTAATTAATATTAATCAAGAATTAATAAAGAATTAATTTTGTGGCTAAAAGAGATTAATTAAACTTAGGGGACTGGAATTGTAATTATAAGATAATTGCAATTGGGCTATGGATCACCTTGGAATAATAGGTTGGACAAATTCTATGGGGAAGCCCATTAGAAATCGTCCAAGGCATGTTCCAAAAGGGGTCCATGGGCTGCTTAGGGCTTAAGCAGTCAAATTAGGGTTTCCTTGTTTGATAACCCTAATAGCCTAAGTATATAAGGAACCCTTGGGCACCAAAAATGTGGCTAACACTTGGATTAGGGTTTCCAACCGTTTTTGGTGCCTCCTCTCTCCTTCCTCTTCATCCAAGTTTCTTAGTGGTGTTTGTGACTCCATTAGAGGTGCAACACTTGAGGCACTAAGCTTTCTGAAGCCAAGGATCCATTGTTATTGGTATATAACAATCAAAGGTAAGATCTAAACCCTAATTTCAGTTATAGCTTATTAGATCTAGGGTTTATGACTTTGGATTATCAATTGCATGTTCATCAGACAAACTAGATCCAAAACTATTAGGGTTTGCATGTACACCATAGGATTGATGTTTTGCTCATAACCCATCAAAAGTATCCCAATGAGTTAGGCCACACTTGACGTAAAAATCATGAGTCTCTCGATATCCTTGCTGAATGCCCGTCACTCAAGCCTTCTTGGGTGTTGCTACTGATGCATGAACCTGGTCCTACCTCCTCTTCTGTTGTATGGTCTCAAACTCCAGCTCACTTTCCTTGGCTGCCTCCATCAAACCAGAAAGAGTCTCGTTAAGAAGAGTCTCACTTTCCTTCCCTGACCCAAGTATGGATCATGTTCTTTTAGTAGTACGGGCCCAATACTACCTTCCACACCTATCCGTACTTGTTCCAAGGATTATTCCAAGGCTCCCAATTTACTTTGCATCACTCCACTAAAGTCCTCACACACATGTGGATGTCTAGCCATATGCATAATACTACACTTCCTAGACTTTCCCTCTAGGATTCTTCCCTTCCCACTTGCTCCTGCGTTGCTAGAAATCCCAACCAAAAACGATGGTTTCCACATGCATTCAAGTTATACACAATACATGATCAAATAGACTATTGAATCAGTGACTCGACCCTAAGCCCAAAACTAGACAAGGAATAGTAAATAAGGCTAAATTAATAATTCTAAGGATATGTAATCCTAATCATGTACAACTCTAAAACATACACCTAACAATTAACATTATCAATCTTGACTTGAATCAGCACATAACAAACAATTCTCTAGACTAAGGCATCACAGATGTCAGACAACTCTATCATGCAATTCCTAAGCAGATCTATAACCTACATTCTAGCATGCATAACAACTTGTAGCACAAATACAAGATCATATGGGTATATTAGGAATTACTTACCCCACGAGCTCCGTCCGAATGTACACGTCGCATCCCCCAATTGTTATAAAATCTTTTTAGAAAATTGTTTTCTTTAATAAAAGCATATTTCTTTCAAAAATTTATTTAGAAAATCTCTCAGTCATTAGTTTGAGTTTAGACACACCCCAAGGCGCGCCCAAATCCCTCAAACCAAGCCTCTAATACCAAGTTGTAACGTCCCACAAAATACAAAGAGATTTTTATTTTAAAATAGATTAACCAATTAAACGTTTCCTTCAAAAATCATTGAATAACATTTGATTGATTGAAAACCATAAATTAGCAAAATTAAGTTTACAAAAATGTGGAAACGAATATCTTTGATTTGAGTGTACAGTCCTACCAAGATCTTCTCATGAATGACCTGCAAAATATTTAATCCACAAATTAGAAGCGTAAAGCTTAGTGAGTTCCCCAGTATACCACATATTCCACTATACATACAATGTATCCACATACAATCCTTGACTCTAGCCTCTTCCAACCAAAACTCTTATCCACATACATATATCATATGCAACGGGCCCAACCCAAACATACATAACGGGCCCCATCCACCATATATAATGGGCCCCCGCCCAATCATACGTAACGGGCCCCATCCTACAATATGTAATGGACCCCACCCAATCATACATAACAGGCCCGACCCATAGAGTAAACAGGCCATCCCAAACTCCCTTACCAAGAGCTACATTCTGATCTTCTGTACTTCTGCCATGGGCCAAATCACGATCTTCCGTAAAATGCCAAAGCCAGACATAGGGCTGTCAAATCGGGTAGCCGTGTCGTGTTTTTGTCTAACACGACACGACACGACAAGGTTTTGGATGACACAAACACGACACAACACGATGTCGTGTTTGTTTTCATTAACACAAAAACGAACCAATTAAAACACGACAACGCGACACGACACGACAAAGATAATATTACATAACTATTAGTGTATTTCATTCATACTTAAAAGATATATAACACGACAAAAACGACAAACACGAACAACACGACAACCATATGCTTAATCGTGTCAATTTCGTGTCGATTTATGAGCACTAACACGAAACGACACGACATCATGTTTTTTAATCTTTACACGAACACGAATTCGAATTTTGATTTCGTCATGATTTCGTTTTGTTTCAAGTATTTTTGTCATGTTGTGTCATAAATTGACACCCCTAGCCAAACATAGTTGGAGTTATATAGACATTCGAACAAATGATCCTCCCAAAAGCAATAAATCAAACAAGAACCAGGAAGTCTGGCATTAGACCAAGAATTCTTAGGCTATCCAACTTGATTACATACAATCTCTTTGAGTAAATATTCAACAACCAACCAATACTATCAATACCTATTAGATGCATTTTATATGCATCTTTTAGCACAATTTCCTACGCATTTCATTATAAAAAGCTAACTAATTCCCGATTATTCCTATGTATTTTGTGTTTCATGATTATTTTGTAGAATGCCCGTACTGCTCACGTTTGTTATGATTTTTCAGGGCCATTTGGAGCACATGGATGATTGCGCAAGTTCGGGATGCGTTTGTGGATGCTTTGGAGCCTAATTCAAGTTTATAATAAGGAGGGATGTCTGGAAATGATCAGGAACTGTTTGGAAGGAGGAACGACGACCAAAAGAGCCAGAAGAAGCAGCTTGCGATCGTAGGATTTGTCCTTCCGGTCACAGGTTCCCTTTGCGATTGCAAGTTATGATCGCAGGTTGCTTACGAGGATTTGTCGAGCCAAAAAAATTCATCAGTTGAGAAAAGGAGATACCTGCAATCGCAGGTTGTGCCATTGCGATCGCAGGTTGGTCAAATTGAATCGAAATAGCAACGTACTTCATTAAAAAAATTCCGTGACGTACTTTTGGGTGATACATGCTGTTGAGTCCATTTGTGTTGCGTCTTGGGCCATATATTTTGTATCCGGATTGGGCCTGTCCATCCGTGTCTATCTAGATTAGTTTCGTTGTTATCTAGATTAGCTGTTAGGGTTATAGTATATATATGCATGCTTGTATGCGTATATTGATAACGGTGATTAATTACGTAGATTCTTGTAACCCTAAACACCTCTACAGATTGAAGTTCTTTATCGAGCTCTTCTGAGGTGTTATCACATTAATCATACGACATATTCAGTGCCATACTTGTGTTCTTTATTACGTTCTTATTTAATATCCTGCTTAGAATCTTACGATCCTAAAAGAACTTTGTTCTAACAATTGGTATCAGAGCAGGAGATTGTGTGATTAATACACATTACTTATGTATTTATAATACTTTAGGGTTTCCGCTTTTATCGTATAAATAGAAGTCGTCGTCTTGATATCGACGACAACTCTGTTTTTGATAAAACCCTAATCTCAAGTTTACAGGTTTGATTCTAGCAGCTCACCATGTCTCACGATGATTCGCATACAAACCCCATAAACATCTCAAACAACATCGGATCAACAACTAGAGTACCCATAATCTATACTCAAGACTACGAAGTATGGGCTCATCACTTTGAAGATTACGTGGTTGGATCTGAAGACAATGGCTATCTCATCTAGGAAGCTTTCACTCGTGGACTGTTTGTACATTCGGGAACAAACACGACTGTTAAGTCGCAAACGGATTACAACAAGCTAGTGACGGATGTTGAGAAAATTCCACAGGATGAGAAGGACAAGCTCTTGTGTAACGTTAAAGCCATGCGAATGATATGATTCGCCCTGCAATCTGACACCTTTCGGCTAGTAGGTTCATGCACAACTGCTAAAGAGATCTGGGATAGGTTGAAGGAACTTTACTCAACTGATGAAGACCTGGAACACTCCATTCAAACTCTGTTGCTGTCAGAATTTGGAGTTTTCGAACAGAAACCAGAAGAGAAGCTTGTACAGACCTTTGATCGGTTCAATCATCTCCTCAGCAAGATGATCAAGCATGGGATAGAGAGAAAGCTGATCGAGCAAAAAGTAACGTTCATGAACGGGCTGAGACCAGAATGGATGGATGTGGTTTCCACTGTGAAGGCGCATGAACAGTTCAAATCGTACTCGCTGGCGAAACTAGTAGGTATACTAAAGTCTCATGAAAGTGTTGTAACCAAGGAAGCGAAAGTGATCTCTGGTGTGGGATCGTTGGCTCTTGTTTCTAAAGGAAAAAGTACTGCAGAAGAAGAAGAAGAAGAGTTAGACATGTCAGAATGCGACCTTACAAGTGAGGAGTATGCCATGATGGTCACAAATCCAAAGAAATTTTCAAGGAGAAAATTTCCAGTCAGCAAGAACCGAAACTGGCAGGGAAGTTATAGTTCTGAAAAGATGAAGGATGAACCGAAAGTCTCCTCTCAAAAGGATGAAGAGAAAAAGGAGAGCAAGCTTGCTGGAGACTCTGGATATGACTGCAACTATTCTCACGACAAGAACCATTTTGCCAAAGATTGCATGTTGAGAAAGATGGCTAAGAAAAGAGAGGGTGAAGAGGATGAGGCGTATTATATGCGAAAATTAGAAGAAGTAAAGAAGAAAAAGCATCCAACAGCTCGATGAATTCCTTAACCGTACAGGAGAATGCAAGGGAAGATGAGTTTAGTGGCGTAGAAGTCTGGTCAACCGACTCTGAAGACGAGGAGGTAAGAAGGCCCACTCATGGAAAGGCATATGTGGAAAAGAATGAAGGTTCGGGTGGAAAGTGCTTTATCGTCACTGCTGGTCCATCAACCGAAAGTGCAGATACGGAACCAAACCTGATAGAAAACAAGTGCTTTGCGGCCAAGCCGGAGAGTGAGAAGATCAACAACTGTGATCAATTGATCAAAAAGGTACATTCTATTCTTGAGTCTCTTAAAATATCAAAAACTGATTATCAAGAAGAATTAAATGAATTAAACTTTAAATTTTCTAACCTAAGTAGTAGCCTCATGCAAACCCGCTTAGCAAATTCTAACCTAACTGACCAACTCGGCAGGGTGTCTTCAAAAAGTGAGGAAAGGAGAATGTGGATTGAACTGAAGGAAGCGGAGTTAGTTAGAGCTAGGGATGAATGTATTTATTTGCAAAGGGACAATTTAATGTTATTAAAACAAAGAAATGTTTTCTGTTTAATTGCGAAGCGTCTTTATACTAACATTGCTCAATTACATTTAAGTTGTGAAATTGGCAAGAAAATTCATAAAATGATTTTGCCCTTTCTTGAATTTAAGGAAGATGAAGTAATAGCAGAATGTGAATCAGAGGTGTCCTCTGAAGAGACATCAAGTTCGTATAGGCTAGGTTTTGATAAGATAGAAACCTTCATCGATTCTAAGGAACATAAGAGTATGTTAAAAAATATCTTAGATGAAAATGATAGGCAAAAGATTAAAACTGAAACTATACAAACATTCGATCTGTCAAATGCCAAAATTGTTCAAGATAATAAAATAAACTTAGATAATTCGTCTGAATTTGATGCGGAAAGCGAGATGAGTGAAATCTCAGTAGACGATGAAGTTGATTGCTCGAAGTTTATGAAACATGAAACCGAGAATGAAAAACCTCTTATATCAGAAAACCTCGTTGAGTTTGCTCGTCTGTCAAATGAACAGAAACCAAAACTCAAGGAAAAGGCCTTGGTCTATCAAAAGGTTCAGACCGTGCCAAATCAGGTTTATGCTGTGACTGGGGTCACTCAAAGGCAAACAACATAATTAAGAATCATAGTTGACGAAGATAACACTGAAGGATGTGAAGACTATTTCTGGTCTGCTCCTATTGACAACGCAGATGAGACTGTGGGACTATCTGAGAAAACCACATGGAGAGTCAAAGGTAGATACATACCAGAGCCCATCAACAAACCTTCTAGTTTCGATATTCCAAGCTCAATTGGAACCAAAGATGTTCCTAAGGAACCAATGGTTGAATCCGATGTTCCAATCAAGAGGGAAGAACCGAAAGCTCAAACTAAGAAGAGCACAAAATCTAAAATGAAAGGTAAGACAACTGCAACTCAGAAGGAGAAACCAAAGGCCAGCTTCAATATTCACAAATCTCAGAAGGAGCTAGCTGAACATAAATGCTTGAGAAATCAGAGATATGCCATGAATCTGAATGAAAGGAAAAAGCATTGGAATTCTCAAAAACCCAACAATGAGCCTCTCAGGAAAGGATCCATGGACAAGGGAAAGGAAAAGTTGAAGGAAAATTTCAATCCAAATTCCTACTATTCCAAATCCCAGAACCGAAAGTCATGTCTCGGTCCTGAACCCACTTTTGGTCCTCGACCTAAACTCGGTCCTCAACCCAGATTCGGTCCCAATCCCAGTAATGGATCCTCCAAGTCCCAAGTTGAAACAAATTCTTTAAAGGACATCAAAGGAAAAGAAAAGATAGTATCAGACTCTGAGAAGGAAAATAAGAAATCCTCTTCTAAACCTAGGAATCAAACGAAAAATCCTAAACCATCAAAAACAACCCCAACTAATACACTAAAATTTAAAGATGATAAAACAAAAATCAAGGTGTATACCATTAAAAGAAAAGATCAAACCACTCTCATTAAACAAACCTTTTTAGTTGATGTTTCTGCAGTTTTTCCTTTCTCTGTGAAAAACTCACCAGGACCCAAGAAACTTTGGGTTCCTAAATCTACTTGAATTTGCAGGTAATCAGTGACGAGCAGTTTGACGACGAATGGTATATAGACAGTGCCTGCTCGCGTCACATGACAGGGAGGAAGGAGGAGCTAAGAGAGTTTCGGTCCCTGAAAGATGGTGGGTTTGTGAAGTTTGGAAACAATTCCTATGGAACAATCAAAGGATACGACATGATAACAAATGGAGACTTCTCGATCAGAAAGGTGGCTTATGTAGAAGGATTGCAACACAATCTCATCAGCGTGTCACAATTAGTTGTAGGCACAGGTTTGAAGGTATCATTCGATGATGAGGGGTTTGAGATAGTGAAAAAACAATCGAAAAAGGTACTGCTGAAATCTGCACGAAAGGGAGAGATGTACCCTCTGAATCTTAACCCAATTCGAGGGACACCAGCTATCTGTCTGCTGTCAAAGGCAAACACCGATGAAAGCTGGTTATGGTATCGACGTCTATCACACCTGAATTTCAAAGACATCAACAAATTAGTGATTGGTGATCACGTTCGAGGCCTTCCTCTTCTCAAGTTTGAAAACGAGCATTTATGTGCAACATGTGAGATGGGTAAATAGAGCAGAAGAAGCCACCCTACATGCATAAATACTAAGATAGTGGAAGCACTTGAACTGTTACACATTGATTTAAGTGGACCTTCTGCTATAGAGAGTATCGGTAGAAGTAAGTACATTCTTGTTATTGTAGATGATTTTTCACGCTTCACTTGGGTTTTCTTTCTTAAGCAGAAATCAGATGCTACTCCCAAGCTGAAGGCATTCATCAAGCAAATAGAAGTACAACTAAAGAAAACGGTCAGAAACATCAGAAGTGACAATGGTCTGGAATTCAAGAACAAGGATTTTAAGGACTTTTTGGCTGATAAGGGGATAACTCACAATTATTCGGCCCCTTATACACCGCAGCAGAATGAGATTGTTGAAAGACGAAACCGCTCGTTATGTGAAGCAGCCAGAACCGTGTTGAGTTTCGCTTCCCTACCTTTATACTTCTGGGCTGATGCAATTGCCGCTGCATGCTATACTCAGAATTGGTCCTTGCTCAACAAGAGATTCTCCATAACTCCTTATGAGATCATCAACAATAGGAAGCCAAATGTCAAATTTTTCCATATCTTCGGTTCAAGGTGCTTCATTTTTAATTCTAAAGAGAACCGAAATAAGTTTGATGTTAAAGCCGATGAGGGCATCTTTCTGGGTTACTCTTTGTCATCAAAAGCATACAGGGTGTTGAACAAGCGTTCCAAAACAATTGAAGAGACTTATTATGTCACCTTTGATGACAATTATATGCAGAAGGTTCAAAGGACTGAAAGTGCCTTAGGAGACATATTCCCAGAATCTGGACAGGTCTCGTTTCCAATATCCAACCTGTTTGAGGAATACATTCGACTATTCGATGAACCCGAAAAAGCAATTCATTCAGAGGCAACGACAACAGATAACAAACTCGATAATCTCAAGAAGATCATAGACGAAGCTACTAAAAAGATGGAAAGCGAACCACCAAGTACTAACTCATCAATAGGCTCTCCAAACAACGATTCAATGTTCCAGGGGGAGAGCTCTACAACTTCACAGACAAGCGGAGCTTCTTTTGAGGGGGAGAATCCAAGTTCAGATCCTACATCTAAAGGTTCAGATGATAGGCCAAACACTGATCCAAAACAACCAAGTGATAGTCAAATCGAGGGGGAGAAACCAACTTCCACAAGAAATGCAGACTCTAATGCTGACAGAGATTTCATTTCGCCAGTCAAGGGGGAGAAGGAGAAAGAAAGTGATAGTTCTACTGACGAAGGTGAGGGTGATCTGTCAGATGTCAAAATAGAAGTAGAAGCTGAATTGAATCCAGAATATGATCGATGCTATCCTCCATTAGTGAAATGGACAAAAGACCATCCCAAAGAACAAATTATTGGTGAAACCTCATAAAGTGTTCTTACTCGATCTCAACTGAAGGCGAAACAAACTGCATTATTCTCTAAAGTGGAATTTTGTATGTTCAATTCGTTTATTTCCAAAATTGAACCGAAAACTGTAAATGTTGCACTTGATCATTCAGATTGGGTTCAAGCGATGCAGGATGAGCTCCATGAGTTCGAACGCAATAGAGTTTGGAGGTTGATTCCTACACCGAAAGATGCTTATGTTGTCGGCCTGAAATGGGTGTTTAGAAATAAGCTGGACAAAGAAGGGAATGTCATTCGTAACAAGGCCCGGTTGGTTGTAAAAGGTTATTGTCAAGAAGAAGGGATAGATTATGAAGAAACCTTTGCTCCAGTAGCAAGGTTAGAATCTGTCAGAATCTTTCTTGCATATGATGCTCACAAAAACTTCGAAGTTTTCCAAATGGATGTCAAATGCGCTTTCTTGAATGGAGAATTAGAAGAAACTGTTTATGTTGAGCAACCGCCTGGTTTTGTGAATGAAAAATACGTTGATCATTGCTATGTGCTGGATAAAGCTGTCTATGGGCTAAAACAAGCACCGAGAGCCTGGTATGAAATGCTAACTCGCTTCTTGAAAATGTCAAAATTTAAACAAGGTTCGGTTGACCCAACCTTCTTTCGTAAGAAGGAAGGCGAACATTTGATGATTGTTCATATTTAAGTTGATGATATCATCTTCGGCTCCACGAATCCTAGCTTAACAGCTGAATTCAGGAAGTTGATGGAGACTAAATTTGAAATGAGCACATTGGGTCCAATTAACTTTTTCCTTGGTTTGAATATTAGACAGGGACCAGAAGGTATCTTTATAAACCAGGAAGCATACACCAAGAACTTACTGACAAAATTTGGAATGAAGTGTGACTCAAAAGTGAAGGTTCCTATGGCATTTGGCACTAAGCTAACCCCTTCTTTGGAGAAACCAGCTGTGGATATAACACTCTATCGTCAAATGATCGGGTCCCTTATGTATCTAACAACTAGTAGACCAGACATTATGTTTGCTGTTTGTTACTGTGCCAGGTTTCAAGCCAATCCAAGAGAACCTCACATGCTTGCTGTGAAGAACATTTTTCGATATCTGAAGAAAACTTCATCTCTCGGTCTCTGGTATCCTGCAAGATCTAGATTCTTCATCCAAGCCTTCTCTGATGCTGATCTAGGAGGATGTGGACTGGAAAGAAAGAGTACTACAGGTGGATGCCAATTTCTTGACGGGAAACTTGTTAGTTGGCAATCCAAGAAACAAACCTGTATTTCATTATCCACAGCCGAAGCTAAATATATTGTTGCAGCATCCTGCACCTCTCAAGTGGTTTGGATTCAAAGTCAACTAAGAGATTATGGGCTAAGTATGAAGAAGATTCCTCTCTATTGCGACTCCGAAAGTGCAATTAGGATTTGTCATAATCCAGTGCAACACTCAAAAACCAAGCATATTGCACTTCGGTATCATTTCATCAAGGATCATGTAGAAGATGGGAACGTGGAAGTACACTTTGTACGATCTGCTGATCAACTGGCTGACATCTTTACTAAAGCCTTACCAGAAGCAACCTTTAACAAAATCTTACAAAGCTTGGGCATGATGGAAGGAGAGTCGGAACCGAATCCTCAAAACTCTCATTAAAATTAGACAACCAAAATGGACAGACCGCTCGGTCTATTTCGGCTCTAGACTTTTAGGGAACCGAAATGGACAGACCGCTCGGTCTATCTCGGCTCCGTAATTTTTTGGAACCGAAATGAACCGAACGCTCGGTCTATTTCGCTTCACTCATTTGAAATAAGGTTTCGGTTGTATATTCTGTGCATATCTCTCTTTTGATTTGAACTTAAATATTTTATCTTTCTGTTTTTATTCTTTTTCAGAAAATTTCAAAAATTCCAAAAATATTTTATCTTTCTGTTTTTATTCTTTTTCAGAAAATTTCAAAATTCCAAAAATATTTTATCTTTCTATTTTTATTCTTTTTCAGAAAATTTCAAAAATTCCAAAAATATTTTATCTTTCTGTTTTTATTCTTTTTCAGAAAATTTCAAAAATTTCAAAAATATTTTATCTTACTGTTTTATTTTTTTTATTTTTATTTTTTTGTTTGTCTGTTTGGCTTGTTTGGTGTGTTTCTTTACTTTTCATAGGTGATATGAATACCCATATAATCGACTGTGGATCTAAGGAAGGTAAGATTCAATTTCAAAATGAACTAGTTAAGGGTCCCTAGAAGCATGTTGCTGCATGTTGTCTTAAGCCTTTATGATCTTGAGCAGGCCTTAATGATTCGATTAACACCCATCGTTTCTTCCAAATCAGGCTAATTTATATTACTCGGTCTAGAGCTACCTTACTCTTCTCATATGAGTAAAGAGTTTCTCTGCTTTGTCAGGACTATCTAGCAGAAGGTACATTCGGTTCTTTAGCCACCTCCTTATATTGTCCATCTACTTTCGGTTCACCAATGTAACCCTTGAGACTCTCGGTCTTTACCACTGAGGTTTATGGTTACACAACATCTGTGTTTGTGATCTTAGATACGTATACCACGTGCTGAGTGAAACCTAATATCCAACACTAAAAATGCATTGACGGTGAATTATATATTCAAGAACTTACTGGTTACCTGAGGAAATCTCTCTTTTTATTTTTGTGTGATCTTTTATGAAATTGTCTACTACCAAGGCATTTCTTCCCAAAGAGATCCAATTTTTTTTTTTGAGATTTCTGATTTCTCTATAGTCACTAAAACAATAAAACCCACCTACCTGTTCTACAGACCACATCGGTCTCACAGGTACTTCTTCCAACGTTCGGTTTTATGTTGAAACTCGAAGTTCGGTTGAAGATAAGCTACCCTAAGCCTATGATTAAAAGAAGCCTTTCAATGTTTATTAACAAACAGTTGATCGTATTTTTTGAGAAACCACACAAGCACTTCAAGTCTCTCTTGACTTTGAAGGAAGTGATTCTTGCCCGGAATCCTCTGCTTTCTGTCTAATTATAAGACATCACTCACATCCCATACACATTTTATTTGTTTCTTTATCTTTGTCACACTGATGCACGAAAATTTTTATTTTCCAAAATTTTGGTTACTGTTTGGTTTGAGTTTTGGATTATTTATTGTAACCAAACGAGGGGCTAATGTGGAATTTTAAACGCCGATTGAAGATAAGATTTAGGCGCGTGAATTTGAACGGTTTCTAAAGCCATGCGTGCTGACGTATACCTGGGAGTAACCAAACTGCACATCGTGTTTTTTCAGGCGACGTTTAGTGATCTCATCATAATCATCACGGTTTTCTCTCTCCAGGCAATGGTATATAAAGGGTTGAACATCTTATTTTTCTTTTACCAACATTCAGTTCTCTCAAACTTACCAGCATTCAAGTCTCTCAAACGATGATTAAACAGTGTTCATCATCTTCTTCATCCATCAATGGCAACTTCCTCTTCAGTACATGAACACACGGCATCATCATCCTTGCTTACCATTAAACCTAACCAAAATATGATCATTGAACTTAATCCATTCTTATATGACTCATATATGCTGCAGGTTGTGGAATGTTTAAAATATTCCCCCTGGTTTTAGCCCTAACCTAGGTTGAAGCAGTCCCAATGTCGCTGTTATCACAGGTTTATTCCATGACGACTTATGACAAAAACAAAGATCGTATCTATTTTACCATCCACGACAAGAAGGCTTCCGTTTCAAAGGTGAAGTTCTGTTCGATTTTGAATCTTGCAGTAGATTCTTCTATCATCTCGCCAGACTTCATCACCACATCTCAGCTATTTTCAATGCTGTACGAGATGGGGTATACCGATGTGCTCACAACCATTACCAAAGTGAAGAAATCTTGTTTACCTTCTCAGTGGAATGGCTTGCTCACTCTACTGATTAAGGGTTTAGCAGAACGATGTGGTGGTTCCGATACTACTAGCAAGGGTTTTCTCGCTATTCTTTACGGCCTCTACAACGGGATCAATCTTGATTATGGCTCTATAATCTGGTCTCAGGTGGTGCAGAGTCTCAATACATCGACACGGCATTCAAAAGTTTCATGTGGACATTTTTGGACCCTGATTACAAGGAAGGCAATTTATTCTTTGGAGATTCTAATCATGCAGGATGCTCTACTTGCTTCTATTGCCATATTCCATATAAAGAAGATAATTCTCTCTGATCCGCTCAAGTTTCCTCATTATGGAATGATTCCTGAAACCATGTATCGTGGTGTTACAGAAAAGAGCAATGTCTTGGCTGACTATAGGAAACTTCCTCCTATCGGACCGAGAGTTCTGTCTCCAGAGCAGCAAGCAGCTTTGGATACACTAGAAAAGCCTACCAACAGAGGAAAGAGGGTTTCAAAGAAAGAGGATCCTGAGGAACGTAAGTCCAAGTCCTCTAAACGCAAGTCTGGTGAAGGCGATACTTCTCAACTGAAACCGAAGAAGATAAAGAAGATGGCTCGCAGACCTAGAGGGAACACTCCTCCAAGCACAGATCATGCAGATGAGCAAAGTGAGGAAGAAGAGGTTCGTCATGTCTCACCCCGAGAGCCCACTCCTCCACGATCTCCTACTCCACCAGAATCTCCAAATCACAACAGAGTTCCAACTCTAACCCAATCACCGAAACAGACTGTTCCACTTTCTGTTCCCCCTGTTACTACACCCCTTAACACTCAAGCAACAACTTTTCCAACCCCACCACCAATTACTTCAGTTCCTATTTCTACTATACCCTTATCTTCTCCACTTATAACCGAATCCACAACCACTACCATTCCCAAATCCACCGTGGAAGTCAATGTATCTGATAAAGGGGCTACGACTGTGACTACAACTCCAATCGATACCAAACTACCTTCACCTACCCCATCATCTGATTCTGGTACTACTCTTGGGGGAGACGATGAGGAATTTGACTCGATCTACTACAGTCCTTACCGAATTCAAACTGATGATGAGACTGATGCTCCTGTCACAATTCAACAAATACATGGCATTCATGAGAAGTTGGATCGTTTGCTTGCCGACAGCAAAGCCTATGGTGGTGTTGTTCTTAAAGCATTTCTGGAGACAGCTATTGAGCAGTATACTTTGGCAATTGATAATTCTACGAAGGCGGTTAATGAGTCTACCTCCACCTGTAAGCAGGCCACCAAAGACGTTTATGAGATTGTTCATACAACTCAGATTTTTATTGAGTCGTTAAAGTCTCATGCTGACATCCATGTAGCACACTATCAATCCTCTGTGGACTCCTTTTCTAAGTCCCTTCACGATGAAACTACTAAGTTTGAGGTTGTACACTCTGAGCTTAAAACAGAAACCACTTCTTTCTTAAACTCAGTGGATTCTCGTTTTGATGCTATGGCTGCTAATCTTGCAACAGAGAGTGCCTTGAAGGAGGATTTGGCTAAAAATCAAGCAACAACTGATGTTCAGAAAGTGCAGCTGGCCCAGGCAGAGAAAGAAATTTCTTTGTTGAAAGTTCAGAGGGCTATTTATAAAAGTTGTGCAGGTGATGTAAAAGATATGCTGACAAATTTACTTGAAGCGCATGATCCGATCTTAACTCTGACTATTCGGAATCATCTTCAATCCAAACTTCTTCCTGCTATTGCCATTTTAAGTGAAATGAAAGGTGTTTCGGAGGGGGTTGTACCTCCAAAACAAGGGGGAGAGAGTAGCGCTCGTTATTTTGTTGAACTGAGACCGATTGTAAAGACAGAAGATGAACAACCGAAAGTCACAACAGAACCGAAGGTTAATTTAGCTTCGGGTTCTGCTTCTCAATCAAAGCAGAAATGGGTTAATGATGACAGTGAAAGTGATGTTGAAGAAACTATAGCTGATGCTCTAAAACGAAAGAAAAGAAACATAGAGCTTGATGAAACAATGAAAGTGGTTAATGAATCAGAGGAGCAGGAAAAGAGAAACAAGGAAGAAGAGGATGTCTTGCAATGCAAGAAGGCTTTGTTTCCTGAGTGGAACAGAGACACACTTATCAATCAAGCGATTGAATTTCCTTCTGTTTATTGGTTGGAACCAGTTGCTTCGTTTGATTGTGATAACTCTAAAGACTCGCAGTTTGATATGTCTATTACCAGAAAAGCTTTTACATTTCACTGCTTTGAGGCGACTGTTGAGTTTCCACATACACACCCGAAGGTTGACAAGGAATTGATCGATTTTTACTTGAAGTATGGTCAACCGCAGTACTTAACTTGGAGTGCACAAAAGATTATAAAAGTTAAGGTACTGAAACCTTCACCTGCTGGGAGATTTGTAAATGTCAATTTCAAAATCACCCGTGGTTCAGCAAACATGGTGTCTATAATCTCTCTAGCAGATCTTCCTAACCTCAATCCTCATGACTGGATTCTGCTATACAACATTCTGCTTTCTGATCCTAAAGAGTATGAGCCGATTTTAGATCATCTTAAGAGAATGTTGTCCTCCTATATTCATGAGCTTGCAACTATGGATCAGGAGATAGCAAAGGTAATGAATAAAAAGCCGACTGTGAAGCCAACGCCTAAAACTGGTGATGTAAACATGATGAAATTGGGACAGATAGATTCAGCAAATCTAACTATTATGTTCACGAAAGGAGAAGGACTCAAGTTTCTGTTTGCTCTGGCTGATAAGCATCTGTTTTCAACAGACTGTTTGGAGCATATCATCAATATCATACACCGATGCAAGCAGAACTCAGCGGCTGATAAGAAGAACTTTACTGACATGCTTCGTTGGTATATTACTTTTCTCCATCATATGATAGCCATTATACCGAAGGTGTTCAAAACTGTGAAGAAGCCTCCAGCTGTTAAAAAGGAATGAGGTTTCAGCTCCAAAGACGCAAAGGGGGAGATTGTTGAGTCCATTTGTGTTGCATCTTGGGCCATATATTTTGTATCCGGATTGGGCCTGTCCATCCGTGTCTATCTAGATTAGTTTCGTTGTTATCTAGATTAGCTGTTAGGGTTATAGTATATATATGCATGCATGTATGCGTATATTGATAACGGTGATTAATTATGTAGATCCTTGTAACCCTAAACACCTCTACAGATTGAAGTTCTTTATCGAGCTCTTCTGAGGTGTTATCACATTAATCATACGACATATTCAGTGCCATACTTGTGTTCTTTATTACGTTCTTATTTAATATCCTGCTTAGAATCTTACGATCCTAAAAGAACTTTGTTCTAACACATGCGATCGTAGGTTTGCCCCTTGTGATCGCAGGTACGGTTATTTGACAGCTAGACGTATAAATACAACCCGATACCCTTCCAGTAACCCTAATTGGCGATTCCTGGCGATTTAGAGGCGATTTTCAGAGGTTTTCAAGTGAAGAACGCAGATCTAAAGGATACGATTCGATTCCAAGTCATAGTTTAGTAAGATTTATTGTTTAGGGTTTATTTTCATCGTTTGTAACCCGTTTTTAGCCATGTCAGGCTAAAAACTCAGATTTCAGTTTTGCAAGACGTAACCTTTTCGTATGATTAATCATTAAGCACTATGTTTGACTATGATTACTGTTTAGTTTGATCAGTCCTGTGTTAAATTGAGTGTTTGATTCTGATTTTGATTTTGGTTGGCCACTTGAGTTGTTTGTGAATCATTCCAGTCATCTAATTGTTTAGATCCGTAATTGTCTAGATTGATTAGTAAAAGTGACATATATTGGATTAATTTTGAGATTAGGGTTAAGTCTAATATGGATTGATCAAACAAGTTTTAACGCCTCCGAGCTTATGAGAGGTATTGAACTTTACTAGGAAATTACATATATATATATATATATATATATATATATATATATACATATATATATATATATATATATATAGGATATAGATCCGGTAAGAAATTTTTTTGGTAGGAAGGTAAGAAATTTTTTCTACATATTTTTTTGACGAACAAAAGAAATGAATCACTAGATGATTCATTTGTAAGATGATTCACAAGAAAAAATTCCCAAAAAACATATTTATGATTCATTTTTAAGTAAATTAAGAAAAAATTCACTTTTGTGACAATTTTAGTGAATAATAACAAAATCATTGTATAAATGAATCATCGAGATGTTTTTTTGAGAATTTTTTCTTGTGAATCATCTTACAAATGAATC
Organism: Lactuca serriola; assembly: GCF_051521515.1. Taxonomy (NCBI): domain Eukaryota; kingdom Viridiplantae; phylum Streptophyta; class Magnoliopsida; order Asterales; family Asteraceae; genus Lactuca; species Lactuca serriola. The sequence continues at coordinate 87,167,161 of NC_136408.1, forward strand.
ATCTAATGATTCATTTTGTTTGTTCGCGAAAAAAATATGTAGAAAAAAAACTTCTTACCTTCCTACAAAAAATTTCCTTCTTATTTGATCTTGACTATATATATATATATATATATATATATATATATATATATATATATATATATATATATATATATATATATATATATATATATATATATAGCATGCACAATACTCATGCTTCTTATTACTTTTGATTAAATAAGTCAAAAACCCATGCTTCTTAAGACAAGCCATACTCTTATTTAAATAATCAAAAATCCATACTATTATTTAAATAATCAAAGAGCCATTCTCTCATTTAAATAATCAAAAAGACCATACTCTTATTTAATTAATAAAAGAGCCATTCTCTCATTTAAATAATCAAAAACCCATACTCTTCCTTTTTTTATTCTTATTTTATAAATAATAAAATGAAGAAGGTAACCTGTATATTTTATAAACCAAGTTTATAAAATATAAATTTTAACTTTTTGGTAAAAGACAAAAGAATTTGTCTAGTCTAAAATGTTGTGCATGAGTTATTAAGTTATAACATATGACTTATATATAATGTTACTTGCTAATGAAAATTATTATTTCCTAGAAATAAATAATTTCCTATTTAGTTATTATAGTTTATTGAATATTTATTAAAATCAATTTGTAATAAATAATCAATTATATCAAGTTGTTGTTAGTGTGACCAATTAGTATCAAATGTTAATTAGCAATATCACTTTAATATGATTCTTGAGCATATGGAAATGATTGTAGGTTGCAAATGATAAGATTCACATGGATGGGAACACATAAACTATAAAATCTGGGTGGCAAAAGTTTTCGCTCTAATTCATGAAAATGATTATGACAAAACACTTTCGCTAGTAGATTTTAAAGATCTGATAAATATCATTTTGGTTAGTGGTAGTGTTAATTGCGTTCTCAAATTCGCAATATGATTACAACCTCCCTTTTCATAGTTCGAATTGTGAGAAATGACAAGAAATAGTTTGAACGTTTGGGACTTATAGTTATAAATTCTGAAAGGGTTTAACCATACACATATTATATCTAATGAAAGATGTATGAGCTTGAGAAGTTCGGCTGAAGACTTATCGAAGCATTACGTATCACAAATCTGCACTTTAGTAAGAAAGTCAAAAAGTATTGATTTCTAGAAGTCCAGTTGATTTCTGGATACATGTCAAAGCTAGTGGGAACATAATTGTTATGCTAGTGGGAGCATAACTGTTATGTTAAGTGTTGCAAGTCGGAAATACTAATTGTAGAAAACAAAGATTTCAAATTTGCAAATTTTGGGAATTGTTTCACTACAGAAATATTTAAGGGAGAGGGCACTCATACCTCATTTCAAATCTAAAAGTTTAGATTGAAGTTTTAATGGAATTTAGTCTTGGACATATATGAATGTCGTGTTGAAATGATTCAACATAGGACATTCGATAAGACATTATGTGTCGAGTCCCATATGCTTCGAATATAGGATCGTTTACATATGTTATAATACTCACTTGTTCTGATTTTTCCAAATGCCTTGCGTATTGAGAAGGAAAAAAGGACTAGAACATGGTGTGACTAAAGTTGTTAAACAACTGTAAAGGACACTCTGAGGTTTACTGAAGATTGGTTGCTATTGGACAATTACAAGTATTGTATTAATTTGGACGGACCATATTGACCAAATTCTGAATGGATGTAACTCTTGTTCAGAATTGATAGTCATATGGGAATATGGAAATATCTCAATAATGGGAGTTGATTATTAGAATCTACGTGTGAGTTAGGAACTTTAATGAAAGGAAGATGTTCAAGGAGTGTATCTTGAATTTGAGACTTCATTACCATGAAATTGTTTTAGGTAGTAAAGTTTCAATGGAACATTTTGTAATATCATTGGCTAAATATTTGTGACTTTGAAGCCTCGACATCACAAAAGGATATTGCATGTAAGGTTAAACTCTATCACATTTAGTAGTAACAAATTGTGAAATGAGCATCATTAGAATAATATCCGATCGATCTGTTCACAAAGGAAAGACCATAGAGAGACATAATATACATGTTTATAACATGACATGACTAATGTTTAATTGATTACTCAAAACATTATACAATGATTGAAGTCTAATTAATATGGTGATTAAATAATAAGTTTATTTATATTTAATAGTTTAGAGACCATAGTTAAATTAGGTTATCATTGTGTTTCACTTCACATGTTTTGCTTCCCGAATAATTAGATTATTAAAAAAACCAAAATCGATCATACTTTTGGAAGTACGTAGCAAATTAAGACTGTCATGAATTGAATTGGATATTGTCTATGGAGATTAGACATAGCAATAGTTTTGCTGCAATGTTCATGAGTACTTGGAAATGGGGATTTTGAGTATTGGATAAACCCACGCTCAGAGAATTACTTCATGGATTGTATCATGAGTAGATGATAATATCTTATATTCTTGAGACGGAGATATATGAGTTGTTGTTTACAAGTCAGGTGTGCATTAATAATGTGTAAGCGCATCAGTAACTTGATGTTATAAAACATATTGCTGTGCGTGATTTGATGAGTTAATAGTACAAGCATATAAGTCGAAGTTTATCCATTCCTTTTGCCCAAGCAGGAAAAGCGATATATGTGGGCCCCTTCGATGATTTGATGATGACATCTAAAGCGCTTGGCCAAGCCTACACTAAATTAATGTGTTCAATTAGTAGTATGATCTCAGTCGTCATAAATCAGAAATCGGGAAACAAAACTTGGACAATGAGATTGATTATAATCCATGTCTCATGTATGTACAATATCTTGTAGAACGGAGGAATATTTGATCACTTATCTTAGGCCACGTAATTGACTGGGTCAGAGTTCGACAACGGCTTTGAGAGCTGCAATTTGCTTATTAGTTTTGGAAGTTATATTGTCAGTGCTAGTTATTAGACTTATCCAAGTGGGAGACTATTGGATTAGGTGTCTAAGCTCATAACTATAATTGGTATATAATTAAGTTAATAGTAGCACAATCATTTTGGGTTGCCCTCAAACTATCTACCGGACGGGATGATTTTGGAGAATGAGGTTGATTTATTATTTGATAATAAATTGAAATAAATAATTTGTTAATATATTAAAAAAAAATTACTATTTATAAATAGTAATATTTAATTAATATTTAATCAAAAATTAATTGGAATTAATTTCGGGATTAAAAGAATTAATTACAAGTGCATGGACTGAATTGTAATTGTTCAATAGTTGAGCAAGAGGCAGTCTAGGATCCTCCATACTCTATGGATGGTTTTTCCATTAGGTTTGGATTATTTCTTCATGCCTAAGGGGTTCTTGTATTATCCTTGGAGGATAAACAAGAAAGTTGATAACTGCCCGGTTTTAGATAACCTTGGATTAGGGCTTATTAAGGTTTCCTAACTTCACTATAAATAGGGATATACACTTTGGATTTCGGCCGATTCTCTTGTCTGGAGGACCTATCCGAAATTTTGTAATCTGTTGCTCATTCTCAATCTTCTTCCTTTGCTAGTGTTGGGTGTGAAACCATTAGATGTGCGACATTTGTGGTGCTTGCTCTCAAGGCTTCAACAACTCAAGGTTTTCAATGTTATTACTACATAACAATTGAGGTATGATTTTCTTAACCCAAATTGTATATTTTGATTATATAATAGTGTACTAAGGCTTCTACCTTGTTGTTCAATTTGTATGTTCAATTAGAGAAAGCGTAGATCAAATTATTTAGGGTTGCATGCACACATAGGATTGTTTGTTGTGCTCAAAACCCTTCAAAAACTTGGTATCATGATATGCTAGATTGGCAGTGTCTTTCCTGTTGATTATATGATATTTGTGGTTTAAGAAATGTAGGACATTTGGTGTCATGGTATGGTAGATTGGTAGGGTCTTGCTTGTGGACTATATGATGTTGTTAGGTGTCATGATTGGTTAGGGTGATGTTAGTAATGGTTGTAGGTGGTTAAGTTGGATAACTTAAGAACTCTTAGTCTAAAGCCTAATTGCATGGTTCTTTCTTGATTTATTGCTTTCGGGTGGACCACTTACAGTCTATCTGATCCCTAACTACATATGACTTTATATATTGTATGAAAAACTAGGATTTGGCCCTTGGTACTTGTATGAAAGACCATGGTAGAAAGACCATGGAAGGACCATGTCAACCTTACGTAAGACTATGGCAGGACCATAGTAATTAAGACTACATGAGAACTACAACAATGAGTGATTGAAAGACCATAAGAAGACCATGGAAATTATATGAAAGACCATGTGAGGACTATGGAAACTGTACATAAGACTATGGTACGACCATAGCAATTAAGACTATAGGAGGAATACAACAGTGAGTGATTGTAAGACTGTATGAGGACCATAGTATTCACACATTCTATACTGATATGTATGTTGATAGGTTGGTGCTAGAGCCGAGGACTTTATGTGGATGCATTGTATGTATGGTAGAATATGTGGTATTGATGTGCATTTAATGTGCTTATATGTTTATCCAAGTTTTAATGTTTAAAGTTATTCCCTTCACTAGACTATTAAACACACTAGGCAGTGTACCTAATCATGCAGTAGTATAACAATGGTAAGAACGAGTGTCAAACACAAGGAACGGTGTTTAAATTACTTTAATTTACTATTTAACTAACTATTAATCAAATAAGAAAAGGTATATATTTTCCCAGCTTTGCAAGACTAGATACTTAATTACCAACTAACTCAAAATTCACTTAATTAAACTAACACTAAACTAAGCAAGTAGACAAGTATGAATGTACCAAGGTGAGAAAGAGACTTTCGTTTAGCTTCAGATTCGTTGTTATTGTAGTTGATTTATGGAAGTGCAATGGACTTAGTTTCTTTAGTTACCAATTCCTAAGATGACCAAAGTAGTATTCACTAATTTAATCCTTTAGCAAACTAGCTTATTTATTCGGTGATCAGGCGGACAAACTTACCAGCTTACTAGTATTCAGTTCGAATTGATTAGACTTATAATTAATTGACCAATTTAGTTTTTTGATTCAATTTCATATATGATTTTTCGTCATATATTAGCTCCTATACTCTTTTACCCACTTTCCTACTTAACCCTAGGTTTTATTCAAAACTCTAGTCCTACAATTTTGTAACACCCATAAAATTCGAGCCAAATTAAAACATTTTATCTCATTCAAAAACCATTAAGTTCATACATCTTTTTTTTCAAAATAGTTTAAACATCAGAGTATCTCCCAGAACCATATCACATAAATCACAAAACATGAGGAGCAGTACGATCACGCCTTCGCCTTGCCACGATCTCCTGAAGTACCTAAAACAATACATTGAATTGTAAGCCCGAAAGCTTAGTGAGTTACCCCGAAAATATCAACCACACATAAACATACTCATAACATATCACAAATAGAATAGCCATGCACATCGGGTCTACTATGTGACTGGTCCGCCCGCACCGGGCCTTCAGTCCACCTGGTCCACCCTCCGAGTCTAGCCATGTACATCGAGTCTACAGTATGATTGGTCCACCTGCATCGGGCCTTCAATCCAGCTGGTCCACTCTCTGAGTCTACAGTATGACTGGTCCGCCCACACCGGGCCTTCAGTCGGCCTGGTCCACTCTCCGAGCCTCGGCACGTCTGGTCCGCCCTCTTGGGGCCTTTAGCCTATCCGGACCGCTCGCTGGGCCTTCGGAATATCCGTTCCGCCCTGGGTATGTTGGCCTACAGCACAAAGTAGGACCCGCCTCAACCCAACCCCCGTCAAACAACCATGTGCACATAAACAATTAATCACATAACAAATCCTTATCCAGACAAATAGTCTAACAGGTCGCATAGCACATCAACATCCTAACAAGGATTCCGACCTAACCGGTTACTAGCATAACTTACCCTATATATCGGGTACCGACCTTAACCAGGTCACTAACATAACACCATCCTAAATACCAGGATGCAGATCTAGCAAAGCAAGAACATAACAAACAATACTTGGATTTCCATCCGATAAAGGGTCGGACTTGGTGCCGTAGACCCTATCGATATAGTGAGGATAACTCACCTGTAATTGCCGACTGAAGAGATAAGACCAAGATGATCTGACCACCGACACGAACTTCACCACAGAACACTACCAAATAACCAATTCCATATATAAATACCAAAGTTACCAAAATACCCTTGGAAGTCAAACTGTTCAACTCTTGGTCAGAGTCAAAGTCCTCATTCAAAGTTAACTTTCCCAGAAAACTCTCATAAGACAACTTAACTCGCCGAGTCGCCCAAAGACTCACCGAGTCCAATGATCTCTGAGTCCCATCCTGTCCGACTCACTGAGTCGCCGACTGTCACACCCCGACCGTCGGCGGAAACACCGGGTAGTGTAATGTCATTTTTCGTATCACAGTTATATAGCATACATTGAACAATACTTAAAGAAAATACATACCTTTATTGATGATTAAAAGTTACATTATTGTTTTCCTAGTATTTATTACATAATATCCGACTATGACATACTTCTTAATGAACACAAAGATACTAGTAAAACTTCTCCTGTTCGAATACATACCAGCTTTTCAAGTTCCTGAAAACACATGCATTTTAAAATACGTCAACATAAAGTTGGTGAGTCCACAGGTTTTGATTCCATAAAGTAATACATTTTTACACATTCAAAAGTATAGTTTTGAAAGTATCATTTTGACTCTCCAACATTAGGTATAATAGTATACTTATCATTTAAGTGTTATACCTAAACATTTCTTAATCTTAAGGTATAAGTAGGGGAAAACTTATACTTAACATTAATACTTGTATACGACAAGATATAATGTTTCTACAATTTGCTACCATGAGCCTGTAACCGCTGCTATGACATAATACCTCTAATAGAACAATACACTCATGATTTAACATGAGAAACAACACCGTACGCTTCATCGACGCCAGAATAATAACAAATAAAAGGATAGTTCATCACTTGCTTTTGGTTGACTGTAGCTAACAGTCATAAGTGGGGTGGTCAGCCCGTATACTAATTATACACGACTTCCTCGCTCATACAGGATTAACGGTTACAATTCAGAGGATTTCCGCTAAGATCCCCAATCTTAGTTGATGAATACAATTACTCATGTAGACTTTGACGGCTTCCTATAGCTCTAACAACAAAAGCATCTTTATGTCTAAAACCTTAAGTTACCAGACTATGCTTTTAAATATTACTCCTAACTTCATAATATTTAGGCAGTATAACAGCTATATCTTGAAGTAAAAACCAGGTTTTATCTTAACCTAAAACCAATAATAACAACATATAACGTTTCTAGTTTTATCTTGACATAAAACTATCAATAACAATACCAAGTTTTATCTTGACAACATATAACATATCTAGTTTTATCTTGACATAAAACTATTAATTGCAACATACTATATAACTTAACATTTAGAACTTTCGAATATTACTTCGGTATTATATCGCACACAACATATATGTAGAATCCTAAGTATAACTCAAGATCTACATTAGTAAATTAACATACTGATAAGTTAATAATAGCTGTATGTATTCAAAATGTTATATTTAGAACAATCATATCTCGATTATCATAACTATATACTATCATATAGACATAATAATAAAATATATATAATAACTAGCATGCGTTTCCCCCCGAAATATTTAGAAAGTGGGGCCGTGAAACTCACCCTAATAGCGTGATTTTATGTTATCTAAGCAAAACGGTCAGCGTGCGAGATTGTCGGGGCTCGAGATGCAAGATGGCCTCAGAAAATGAGAGAAAGAGAAGAAGTTTTGGTGTAAGAATGGCTGAAGTCGAACCTGCTATTTATAGTAGGGATTTTGGACCCCCACGTCGTGACTTAGGATCTTATCCTCGTAGACTTGCCATTTGCGTTCCTAGCTTCGGAAGGTGTCACAATTCCAGTTTCACGTCGTGAATTTGATGTCCACGTCGTGGGGATTGAACTTATCCCCTTCGTAGCCTCCTCATGCACCTTCTAGATCCAAAAATGTTTCTTGGACTACTTTCACGTCGTGACTTTAAGGTTCACATCATGAATCCAGACAGCTAGGGTTTCCTGCCACGTGTCATGCTCTCAGACAGCTGCATCTTCGAAAGGTCATAACTTTTGCATACATACTCCATTTTTGACGTTCTTTATATGCACACGTAGGTATTCATGAGTACTAACACTCTATTTTAGACTCCAATAGCTAATTCTAAGTCTATTTTAAATTCCTCTTATTATAGAGATTTATAGTGTTCGGTTTATCATAACTTCTTCATGCGAATTCAGATTCAAACGTTCTCTATATTTTTGGAATCGTATGGACGTATACTTTGAGTTGTATCATAAAGAAAGTTCATATTTGTATTAGAATTTATCATGAACTACATAACACTCTTACCACATTACTAGGTTAACATAATCACATTACATGAATGGCATAATCACATGTGATTGTCTATTGACCTATTTTGACTAGTGTTACACCGACCGACCCACTTAATCCAAGGATTTAACCAAAAGAGGTTGGGGTTCTGCGACCTGACTCGCCGAGTCCAAGAATAGACTCACCAAGTCCAAGGCAATCTTCAACAGACTCGCCGAGTTGTTCTTCCAACTCGCCGAGTCCCTGCACATGTTCATACAACTCGTTGAGTACACCCATGTGACTCGCCAAGTCTCTCCATTTCTCAATCCATTCAGAGGCTTTTCGAGCCATGCAGGGGCTCCAGTCCATAGATCCACCCTTCTACAATCTAACCCTCACATAAAGTTGCAAACTTTACGTGAAACCAAGGAGATATAGGCCCAAAACACACTAGGTCTTGGGTTTTAGACAAAGGAGCTTCACCAACTACTTAATGACTGAAACTTTATGACATTCTAGGCCATCATAAGTCTAGATCTAGAGTAGCAACCTCATATCAAAACTCCAACTCGAAATAGATCACAAACAAGCTAAGGAACTCCACATCAACCACCAAGGATGAACCAAGAAGGAAATTAGCTTGAGATTATGGCTTCTTACCTCTAAAATGTGCCCAAACAGATGTTGATCCTAGATCCACACAAGCCCCTTGATGCTAGCTTCTAATTTCTCAATTTCCTCTTCCAAGCTCCAATCTCCTCAACAATGAAGTCTCACACGAAATTAGGGTTTTTTGGAACTCTCTGGGGGAATAGGAGGCTGGGAGAAGGACATAAAGTCCTTTAAACAGGGTGCAAACCCTAAGATTAGGGTTTTCTCATTCCAGCACCAACCCGTCGAGTCCAACTTCCGAATCGGCGAGTTGGTCACTTAATTCGCGACCCAAACCCGCTCCGACTCGCTGAGTAAGCGTACCTACCCATCGAGTTCCTTCTTCGAAATTACACTTTAAACCCTTAAACCATACTTCTGAAATTCGGGATGTTACAATTTTGCAAATCACAGGATCATAAGATTCAAATCTAATTAAGAGAGATAGTCATACTAACTTAATCAAATTCAGCAATAAGTAGAGGAAAGCAGTTATCAAAAATACTTGAGGTTCTTTAATAAGCTAAATCAATAAATAACTAAATCACTAAATCCAAACCAATAAATCAACTAACAATATTCAACTCATCCTAAGCTAAATGAAAGTCATGAGTGTGTAGCTCATGATTTCAGCAAACAAAGTCACAAAAACGAAATTCATAGTAAAAGACATAACCAAACCTAATGAAAAATCGAAGTGTAAGTTCAATTTGCCTTAATGCTCCTTCTTCTAAGGTTGTGAATGAAATCCTTGCTTCCGAAGCCTTAATTCTAGTGTTTTGCCTTCAAAAGTATCGAATTCTCCACAGCCAAAAGTTCCCATTCGGAGGTTTATGTGAGATATTTATATTTTTCCCGAAAGCAGGGCACTACGTCATGGTGATTCTGTTTATCCTGTAATCTCCAAGTCATCGAATCTGATCAGGAATCTTCAAGACGCCACGTTGTGGTAGGATCACCACGACGTGTTGGGTGTATTTTTCTTCATTTTATTGCTTTGGTTCAATCTTCCATCTTATAGCTTCCTTAATCCAGCTTCCAACTTCCTTTTTGCTCTAAACAAGTCTTTTAGTCCCTAAAACACAATTCATAGCAAATTAAGTATCTTTTGTTCTATTATGGGCATAAAAGTAATTAAAACTGAATTTTAGCATACCAACATTACATCAAACGATCCTAGTCGAACCCAGCCATTATGCCAAGACTGCAACGCATGCATTTGTGTCTAAAATTTTTCCTAAGGACCCCCCCAATCCTAAATACTCACAATCCTTATAAACACTAGCCCACTTCTTTTGAACAATGCTCATTTTATGCAACCCTCCGAATCCATCCTCAGAAAACTTTCTTACCCTCAAGGTATTTTTGGTCAAGCAACCCAAGCATACATAATCTAGAAAATTACAAATTTTGATACCACATTGGAGCTCTTTAGGAATTCTTCAACTCTTTGAATATTTGATATTTGATTTCTTTGAATTCACCATCTTCTTTGATTTGATTTTTGGTATCTTCAACTTTTGAATTTCTTTAGAATTTTGATCATTGATCTTCATAATTTGACTTGAACGCTCCAATTCTTACAACTTTTCTTGTAATTCTCTCTATTTTTTTCATTTTTTTACATGCACCTCACTTTTTTTTTCTCTCTCAAGACCTACATGCTTAAGCAAGGGCGCTCCACTTCAACCTTTATTGGTTAAGATATTAGTCTAATATGCAATGACTACTTAACCTTTCCTGGATACATTTCTGGTTTAGGCTGCTAAACATATTGCATCCCTCAAACTAAGCGAGGTTGTGTTTTTGTCCCATGATTTAACTAGAATAGGGAGGCCACAAATGCACTAGAACGTGCATAGGCTTAACTAAACATTTGGGTCCTTATAGAATCATCAAATGCAATACTAGCATGAATCCTAATTACTTTTTACCATAATTTTCTAAATTAAATCCTTGCAATTTTATGCAAAAAAATTTAATTTTTTTTATAATATGCCTAAAATTAAGATACTAATTCAACTAATATAATCAACCCCTACCCCACACTTATTTCATGTAATGCCCTCATTGCATGGTATGCAAAACATAAAATTAAAAAAAGGGAGAGAAAAGTAAAAACTCCCCTGGGATAGAAAATGCACTCGACTCATGGAAAGAAACTTCAAACTTGTTGGATCATATGGACTCGGAATCGGACAAGAAAAAGGCAGCCTCCTAAATTGTTGAAAAACTCCCCCACGTCAAAGGAAAGTGTAAACAATGTCGTGGCAGCCGGGATAATTCTTCAATGAAGCGTGATAAGGAAATTCTAGGCATGGGAACAACTAATCCATACCATGATAATAAATATAACGCCACTTGAATCACGGAGACTACTGGAAGTACGAGATCAGGCTCGAAAAATGACTCGAAAAGCACCACGTCGTGGTAAACCAAACAGAACACTTTTTGGTTTTTAAAACTACGACACCACGTCGTGGTGGCCTTGAAAAGTGAGATTCGGAAGGCGAATAGAGTTGCAACTTGAGCTAAAATGACACCATCTCTTCCATACAGCTTTAGGACATGACCCTTCATTCTATGACTCAATTAGACCCCCGAAAATGCTCTCAAATCACGCTTCTCTCGACGTTCTCTTATACCTTCACTCTAACGAACTTTTTTGTGCTAAATATACCCTTACTTGACTCGATAATATAACTTGGAACTAAGACAAAGAAAAAGTTAATAAAATTAGGAAACACGTTGTAAACAACCAAACATCCACCAAATTGTTCAAAACCCACAAAACAAACCAAACTAAACACACAAAATAAAAAGAAAAAGAAAAAAAGAAAAGCAAACTCTAATGACGGGTTGCCTCCCGCAAGCGCTACTTTTTGTGTGAGTCTTGAGCTGGACTCCCAACTTAATAAACTTCCAATAAACTCAATGCCAATCCATCCATTGCATTAAATATTTTCTTTGAACCAATTTGTAAAATTTGGCTCTTTGCTTCAAAAATTGGCCAAACGAGCTTTAATTCATGTAACCCAAGAATCTTGATAAGGGTTGGAACCGGTTGGATACCAATCAGAAATGGATCGCGCTTCAGAACTTTCTCCAAAGTTGGAATCGTCACCCCATGCTTCGAAACACAAACTGGAAATACAGGGGGCCATGTCGTGGTAACGATCAAACCACAGGTTGGTTCTTTCAATTTAGCTTGTCCTTGTTCTTCATCTGACCCTTCTACCAACAATCTTTCTAGCTCCTCCAAATCTCTTTCTATATTAAATTCTTCATCTATTAAATCTAGATCTTGTAACTCATATTGCTTTTGTTTATTAGGCAAGATGTTATCTAACCATCTTCCAAATTTCTTCAAATCTTCATCTGAGTCATTCTCCACATCTTCTAGCTCTTTTGACTCAGATGTCCCTTGTGTGTTGGGCAAGATGTTATCTAACCATCTTCCAAATTTCTTCAAATCTTCATCTGAGTCATACTTCTCGTCTTCTTGCTCAATTTCCTGTACTACTTCCTCAAGAAAAGCATCAAGAGCATCGAGATTTGGAAAATACATACTAAATATTAAAACAAAAAAAACTCGTAACTTTATAAGAGATAAATCCCACACAAAGAAAAAAAACAAAAAATAAAATTCCTACAATAGCTATACAACAACGTCATGAACCTAAAATACGAAAATACTAAAATAAAAATTAAAAAATAAACTCTAACGGAAATTAGTCCTAAAAATAGCAATATAAAGTAATTAAAACTAAACCGTTCCCCGGCAACGGCGCCAAAAACTTGATGTGTATTTAATGTGCTTATATGTTTATCCAAGTTTTAATTTATAAAGTTATTCTCTTCACTAGACTATTAAACACACTAGGCAGTGTACCTAATCGTGCAGTAGTATAACAATGGTAAGAACGAGTGTCAAACACAAGGAACGGTGTTTAAATTACTTTAATTTACTATTTAACTAACTATTAATCAAATAAGAAAAGGTATATATTTTCCCAGCTTTGCAAGACTAGATACTTAATTACCAACTAACTCAAAATTCACTTAATTAAACTAACACTAAACTAAGCAAGTAGACAAGTATGAATGTACCAAGGTGAGAAAGAGACTTTCGTTTAGCTTCAGATTCTTTGTTCTTGTAGTTGATTTATGGAAGTGCAATGGACTTAGTTTCTTTAGTTACCGATTCCTAAGATGACCAAAGTAGTATTCACTAATTTAATCCTTTAGCAAACTAGCTTATTTATTCGGTGATCAGGCGGACAAACTTACCAGCTTACTAGTGTTCAGTTCGAATTGATTAGACTTATAATTAATTGACCAATTTAGTTTGTTGATTCAATTTCATATTTGATTTTTCGTCATATATTAGCTCCTATACTCTTTTACCCAATTTTCTACTTAACCCTAGGTTTTATTCAAAACTCTAGTCCTACAATTTTGTAAATCACAAGATCATAAGATTCAAATCTAATTAAGAGAGATAGTCATACTAACTTAATCAAATTCAGCAATAAGTAGAGGAAAGCAGTTATCAAAAGTACTTGAGGTTCTTTAATAAGCTAAATCAATAAATAACTAAATCACTTAATCCAAACCAATAAATCAACTAACAATATTCAACTCATCCTAAGCTAAACAAAAGTCATGAGTGTTTAGCTCATGATTTCAGCAAACAAAGTCACAAAAACGAAATTCATAGTAAAAGACATAGCTAAACCTAATGAAAAATCGAAGTGTAAGCTCAATTTGCCTTCATGTTCCTTCTTCCAAGGTTGTGAATGAAATCCTTGCTTCCCAAGCCTTAATTCTAGTGTTTTGCCTTCAAAAGTATCGAATTCTCCACAGCCAAAAGTTCCCATTCGGAGGTTTATGTGAGATATTTATATTTTTCCCGAAAGCAGGGCACTACGTCATGGTGATTCTGTTTATCCTGTAATCTCCAAGTCATCGAATCTGATCAGGAATCTTCAAGACGCCACGTCGTGGTAGGATCACCACGACGTGTTGGGTGTATTTTTCTTCATTTTATTGCTTTGGTTCAATCTTCCATCTTATAGCTTCCTTAATCCAGCTTCCAACTTCCTTTTTGCTCTAAACAAGTCTTTTAGTCCTGACAACACTATTCATAGCATATTAAGTATCTTTTGTTCTATTATCGGCATAAAAGTAATTAAAATATTAATGTATGTTATATAAATATGTGTATAAATATGCACATATTAGATATATTAGGGAACTCACTAAGCTTTATGCTTAAAGTTGTGGAGAAAATGTTTTGCAGGTTGTTCATGAGAAGAGCTAGGTGAGACTATACACACACATCAAAGATATTGATCCCGCTACTTTTGTAATTTAAATCTGATAACCCCATGGTTTCAAACAAATAAACGTTACTCAATGTGTTTGAAATTAAGGGTTTTAATTGTTTAATATGTTTCCAAATGAAAAATCTCTTTGTAATTTTTGGGACGTTACAAGAATCAAGTCGTTTAGAGTTAAAATGAAGAAGTTATGCCATTTTGAAAATGACATGTTACAAGTTTTTCATAATTTTGATAATCACATCATATGTTTTGTAACGCCCCATCTCTGGTATGTTGTTCCTGTGGCATTTATTTAAAAGTTTTATTGAGGGACTCGGCGAGTCTATGGCCTGACTCGTCGAGTAGGGTCGAGTTTCCGTGCACGTGTTAGTCGGCGACTCGGTGAGTCCATATTCGGGACTCGGTGAGTCTGCCTGCCTGGAAGAAACCCTAAATCCCCTGGTTGCTCACTATTTAAGCAATGCTATGTGCCCCAAACTCGCCTCCTTCACCCTCAGAGAGCTGTGAGAAAACCCTAATTCATCCCTTATTGTTTTAAGTGCTTTTGTGTGTGGTTTTTTGAAGGCTTGAAGAAGAAGAAGAAGAAGAAGAAAGGAGCAAAAAGAAGAGGTGTAAAGCAAAGATCCAAGGGCAAAATCAGAGTTCATTGAGGTATTTCTCGGATTCTTTCTGTTTTATGCTTTAGACCTCCATTAGAACTCTTCTAGGGCTAGTTTGATGCATTTCCAAGCCTTATGGTTGTATGGATGCCTTAATAGGTCGAGATATCCCTAGATCTGTTCATTTAGGAGTTGTAGAGCCCGGATCTATTGCCTTTTTTGAAGATGCTTTGCATAAGAACCCTAGATCTAGCCTTTATTATGCTTTTTGAGCCTTATTATCTTCTTGGTCGCTTATGGGCACGTAAAGATAGAATCTTTACGTGCTAATCGAGTTAAGGAAGCCCGGATCTATAAGTTTCAGACGCTGGATTCAAGCAGAATCGAGTTCTTAATAGCTGCATGGATGTGACTCGGCGAGTCTGAAGAACGACTCGGCGAGTCAAGTCGCGAGTCCCGTTTTTCCCCTTTTTGAGTGATGTCGAGTGGAAGCCTGTGAGTAGTAGAGTGGACTCAGTGAGTTGGAGGGCAGACTCAGTAATGGAGGGACTCGACGAGTTGTTCATACAACTCGGCGAGTCCAAGGCAATCTTCTTAGCTCAAGAACAACTTGTCGAGTTGTTCATATGACTCGGCGAGCCGGATGAAGATTGTCTGAGTTCTTGGATCGAGAGGGTACTCATCGAGTCGATGCCATACTCGACGAGTAGCCACGAGTAGGGTTGAGAAGTGAGACTAGAGACTCGGCGAGTTGGTGGCCCAACTTGGCGAGTCAGGTCAACTGTGGGTTGATTTTGACCGAGAGAGTTGACTTTGACCAAGGGTAAAAGAGTCATTTTACCCCAGTGCAGTGTTTAGCATTTGATTGAGTGTGTTTATGGATTCGTAGACGGGGAGATACCGGAGCAGCAGCGGTTAGCTTCCAGAGCCATTCATTCAGCAGCCAGTTCACGAGGTGAGTTTCCTTTAAGTAGGAACGGGTCTACGGCCACAATGCCGGCCCGTTTAGTTAGCAGTAGTCCCGGACTTTAGTCCGATGCAGTAGTTAGAGTGCTTGATGTCTTTGTGACTCAAGTATGTTTATGTTATGTGTTCCGGACTCTGTTCCGATGCAGTATGCAGTATATGTGTTTATATTAGTTGATATGTGTTATGCTATGCCATGATCAGCCAGTTCCAGACTTCGGTCCGATGCAGGGGACAAGGTCCCAGTCAGTTCCGGACTTCGGTCCGATGCAGCTAGTTCCGGACTTCGGTCCGATGCAATCAGTTCCGGACTTCGGTCCGATGCAGTTAGTTCCGGACTCCGGTCCGATGCAGGGGACAAGGTCCCAGTCAGTTCCGGACTTCGGTCCGATGCATCTAGTTCCAGACTTCGGTCTGATGCAGTGGGCAAGGCCCAGTATGTGCTTTATATGTATTGTATGGTATGTGGTAGTTTGGGGGAGCTCACTAAGCTTCGTGCTTACAGTTTCAGTTTTGGTTTCAGGTACTTCCGCAAGCAAAGGGAAGAGCTCGGGATGATGGCATTGCACACACCACAACTTCAGTTTTTGTCCTGGGAGTTGATTCCGTTAGTTGATATGTTCGGATACAGTTGTGATACAGTTTTCTTTCTCTCAGTATTTTATCATGGTTTTTGAAACACGCGACGTATGATGTTGTTATGAGACACTTGGTTTCATGTTTTTGTTATGATAAAAATTGAAAATTTTGGGTTGTTTCAAGTTGGTATCAGAGCCTTGGTTTGAGGGATTCGGATACACCTCCGGGTGCATCTGAACTCAAACTAAGGGAATGATAAAGAGATTTTCAAAAAGAAAAATGTTTTCGAATGAAATTTTGATAAGCACTTAGAAAGAAAAGAATTTTTTTAAACAAGATAAGGGTGTGGTGCATGCGATCAGCCGAGCTCAAGTAAGTACTCCCAAATTACCAATACAAGTTTTATTATTATGATTAATTGTTCCAGTTTCAATAGAACAGCATGCTATTATAGGACTAAGGATCTAGAAGGATGCCTTATGTGCCTGCTATATGTGTTACAGCTTTATGAGAATTGCATGCTAGTATTGAGTAGACAGCAGTAGGACAGCCTGTTTAGGTTATGCCTGGTAGTGCGAGCTTAGCATTGTATGCTAGTACAGTTTCTTGTTATGAGAATAGTTTTGCCTAAGTATATTTCCTTTATCCGAATGCTGCTTGCTTTGTGATTTGTGGGACTCTGAGTGGTGGGAGTTAGCCATTAGGTGAATACGTCACATCACATGTGAGCAGGGTTGAATAATCTCAGAGTACTGGATTTGACCCTATTGCGCAGCTCTTGTCTGAGTCCAACCGTTGTAGGGACGAGTCTTTTACTCGAAGGATTATCCGAGTCTCATTGCATGTGATGGTATTCAGGTGGTGACTAATTAGCATTACAAGGAGACATTCAGCAGCTGAGGACTGGTTTGAGTGGAGTCAGAGATTTCCCTAGGGCAAGCCTAGGATGAGAGTAGCAGAGATCAGTAGTAGTAGAAGTGACTTGGTGGAGTCAAGGCAGTTCTTGAGGAAAGTACGGATAGATGTGGAAGGTAGTATGGGCTCGTACTACTGAAAGCAGAGGATCCGTACTCGAATCAAGGAAGGCCGAGACAAGACCAGGAAGCTAGTAGTAGTATCAATGATCCCTTAAGATATTTCAGTTTTCTGATGTTGCTATGATGTGTTTCAGAATGGTGGTTTTGCGTCCGAGGACAGCAACCGGGAGTGGAGGTGCCGGGGAGGGATCAGGATCAGGCTCGGGAGACGAGCGCATGGATGAGCAGACCATAGAGTTTCTTTCTTCAGATATTACTCGTATCATTTTAGAGCAGACTCCTGTGATCTTCGGTTCGATCAAGGAGGGTATCCTAGAGCTGATGGATGAGAGATTGGGCACCTTCCGTGCCGAGATGGCGGCCATGATGGGGTCGCGTACACTTACTTTCAGGGAGTTCAGGGCATGTGGAGCTCCAGACTATCGTGGGGCGCGGGACCCCATAGCGAGTACTAGATGGTTGGCGGATGTGGCCAACGCGTTCCGCACTAGTAGGTGTCCCGAGGGGGACAAGGTTAGATTGGCGTCCTGTCTTCTGAAGGACAGGGCACGGGATTGGTGGGGGGAGGTCGGACATACCATTGGAGATGATGCAGCGTTGGATGCCATGACCTGGGCTGATTTCTCTACCAGGTTCAGGACGGAGTTTGCACCAGTTATTGAGGTGCAGCAGTTAGCCAGAGAGTTTCAGGACCTCACCCAGACTACAGAGACCGTGGTGGAGATCACCGCCAAGTTCAGGGAGAGGGCTCTTCTTGTTCCTCAGTATGCGGCCGATGAGGAGATGAAGAAGGCCCATTATCATGAGATTTTGCGGAGCGATATCCGTCAGTTTGTGAGCCGGTCCAGCTGTAAAATGCTGGATGACATGATTGCTAGGGCTCGGGAGAGGGAGATTGATCTCGAGATGGAGAAGAAGAGGAAACCGGAGGCGGTTTCGGGTACAGACAGTTCGGGCAAAAAGCCCAAGGTTTCTGATCACAGATCCAGGAGTCAGCAGAGCCACGGTCGATGTGGCAAGTGTGGGAGATTGCACGATGGGGTGTGCAAGGCAGGGAGTTCCGGTTGCTACAAGTGCGGTCGGACTGGGCATTTGAGCAGGGATTGTACGGCCCCTGCTACTGCCGTTGCAGCATCAGATCTGATTTGCTTTCAGTGCAATCAGAGGGGACATAAAAAGTCCCAGTGTCCGAGTTTAGCTGCAGTAAGGAAGGTGGCTGCACCTGCCCCTACTACTTTGAGGATTACATATGGCCGGCAGGGCCGAGCCGAGGCGCCAGTGGCGAAGAGTAGGGCGTTTCAGATGACAGCAGAGGAGGCGCGAGCGACTCCTAATGTGGTGACGGGTATGTATCTTCCCTTAATCTCTTTATTATTATTGATTGATTATTGCTTATGATTGTATGTTTTATATAGGGTCGTTCTCTGTGAACGGCATTTCTGCTATGGTATTATTCGACTCGGGGGCTACCCGATCATTCGTATCGCTTGCGCTTAGCAAGAGATTTAGCAGAGCTCCAGGGGAGCTGGATTGTCCACTAGAGGTTGAGATAGCAGATGACAGGACCGTAAGGGTCGCCAGAGTGCATAAAGGGTGTTCTCTTCAGTTGTTTGACGAGCAGTTTTCGGTGGACCTAGTTCCTATTCCTTTGCGAGGGAATAAGGTTATTGTGGGCATGGATTGGCTAAGCCCCAATGGGGTGGTGATTGATTGTGAGCTTCAGCTAGTGAGGGTTCGCACTCCCAGTGGGGGAGAGTTAGTGATTCAGGGCGAGAGGCCACAGCGTGGACCGACCTTTTGTTCCGCCGCAAGGGCAAGGTGCTATTTTCAGCAGGGTTGCGCTGGTTATGTAGCTTATGTCTTGGATGCCCGGGAGAAGGGCAAGACGACAGTGGATGATGTTCCGATAGTGCGAGACTTCCCGGATGTATTTCCCGAGGATTTACCGGGGATACCTCCTGAGAGGCAGGTTGAGTTTAGGATCGACCTGATTCCTGGTGCGGCTCCGATAGCCAAGGCACTGTATCGCCTAGCTCCCCCTGAGATGCAGGAGTTGTCTACGCAGCTGCAGGAGCTGCTAGACAAGGGTTTCATTCAGCCGAGCAGTTCGCCTTGGGGAGCGTCGATCCTGTTTGTGAGGAAGAAGGATGGGTCGCATCGTATGTGTATAGATTACCGGGAGTTGACTAAGGTAACGGTGAAGAACCGTTACCCACTTCCGAGGATAGATGATTTGTTTGACCAGCTTCAGGGAGCGTCTTGGTTCTCCAAGATCGATCTACGCTCCGGGTATCATCAGATGCGGGTTAGGGATGAGGATGTGCAGAAGACTGCTTTCAGGACCAGGTATGGTCATTATGAGTTTGTGGTGATGCCATTTGGACTCACCAATGCCCCAGTCGCGTTCATGGATCTCATGAATTGCGTGTGCAAGCCGATGCTGGATCGGTCAGTGATAGTATTCATAGATGATATCTTGGTATATTCCAAGACGCGGGAGCAGCACGAGGAGCACCTGAGGGAGGTGCTAGAAGTTTTGAGGAGGGAGAAACTTTTCGCAAAGTTCTCCAAGTGTGAGTTCTGGTTGCGCGAGGTGCAGTTCCTTGGTCACCTCGTCAACCAGAAGGGTATTTTGGTGGATCCGGCCAAGATAGAGGCCGTGATGCAGTGGGAGGTCCCGAAGTCTCCATCTGAGATTTGGAGCTCCCTAGGGTTGGCAGGGTATTACCGGAGATTCATTTAGGATTTCTCCAAGATAGCAGTGCCGCTCACCCGACTGACCAAGAAGTCGGTGGTATTTCGTTGGGGGCCCGAGCAGCAGGCAGCGTTCGAGACCCTCAGGCAGAGATTGTGCGAGGCTCCGATCCTTACCTTGCCAGAGGGAGTAGAGGACTTCGTAGTCTACTGTGATGCCTCAATCACAGGTATGGGAGCAGTGTTGATGCAGCGAGGCCATGTGATAGCTTACGCCTCGAGGCAGTTGAAGCCTCACGAGGCTAACTATCCTACCCATGATTTAGAGCTGGGGGCGGTTGTGTTTGCCCTCAAGATTTGGAAGCATTATTTTTATGGGGTCCGTTGTAGTATCTACACGGATCACAAGAGTTTGAGGTACCTTATGGATCAGCCGAGTCTGAACATTAGGCAGAGGAGGTGGTTGGATGTGCTGAGGGATTATGGTTGTGAGATCCTTTACCATCCAGGGAAGGCCAACGTGGTGGCCGACGCCCTAAGCCGCAAAGTGTCGGCAGCCCTATCAGAGATTTGTGTTTGAGGATGACAGTGATTACTCCGTTGTTGGAACGGATCAGGGAGGCTCAGGTTGAGGGCCTCAAGGAGGAGAGGCAAAAGTGTGAGAGGATAGTGGGCCGAGTATCTTCGTTTGATTATGACAGTCGGGGATTGCTGACACTTCATGGGAGAGTGTGGGTACCGTACTGGGGTGGGGTACGGCAGGTGTTGATGGATGAGGCTCATAAGTCTCGATTTTCTATCCACCCAGGGGCGACGAAGATGTATAGAGATCTTCGACTCGATTATTGGTGGCCTTGCATGAAGCGGGATGTCGCTTGGTATGTTGAGAGGTGCCTGACCTGCAGGAAGGTCAAGGTGGAGCACCAGAGGCCTCACGGCAAGATGCAGCCGTTAGACATTCCCGTGTGGAAATGGGAGGACATCACCATGGATTTTGTCACCAAGCTTCCCAGGACCGCACGAGGAGTAGATTCGATATGGGTAGTAGTGGATCGGTTGACGAAGAGTGCTCATTTTATCTCGATCCAGGAGAGTATATCAGCAGAAAAGTTAGCCGATATCTATGTGCGGGAGATCGTGGCACGTCATGGAGTGCCGGTATCGGTGGTGTCAGACCGAGATGTTCGTTTTACATCCAGATTCTGGAAGCGGTTTCACGATGAGATGGGTATTCGTCTTCATTTCAGCACCACTTTCCACCCTCAGACGGACGGGCAGAGCGATAGGACGATTCAGACTCTCGAGGACATGCTCAGGGCATGTGTTCTAGACTTCGGTGGCAGTTAGGATACGTATCTTCCGTTAGCGGAATTTTCGTATAACAACAGTTATCATGCGAGCATTGATCGACCTCCCTTTGAGATGCTTTATGGGAGGAAGTGTAGGACCCCGATTTGTTGGGGCGAGGTCGGTCAGCGAGTCGTTGGGAGCATAGAGGTGGTGCTCAAGACGACCGAGTTGATTCAGCAGGTCCGTAGTAGACTGCAGACTGCGCAGAGTCGGCAGAAGAGCTACGCCGACAGGAGGCGTTCAGACTTGGAGTTCCGGGTGGGCGATATGGTCCTCCTGAAGGTCTCACCCTAGAAGGGTGTCATCAGGTTTCGGAAGAGGGGAAAGTTGGGCCCCAGGTTCATTGGTCCTTTTAGGGTTTTGGCCTGAGTGGGTCGGGTTGCTTATCGGTTGGATCTTCCTGTAGAGCTTAGCCAGATCCACAACACTTTCCATGTGTCTCAGTTAAGGAAGTGTTTGGTGGATGAGTCAGCAGTTGTTCCCCTGGAGGATATTCAGGTTGATAGCAGCCTGAATTATATTGAGAGGCCGGTCGCGATTCTGGACCGGAAGACAAAGACCTTGAGGAACAAGGCAATTCAGTTAGTGAAGGTGCAGTGGCAGCACCGGAAGGGGTCTGAGTGGACGTGGGAGGCTGAGGAAGAAATGAAAGAGCACTACCTGGAGTTATTTGCAGATTCATCCGTAGCAAACTTCGAGGACGAAGTCTGAGACAAGTGGGGGGGGAATTGTAACGCCCCATCTCTGGTATGTTGTTCCTGTGGCATTTATTTAAAAGTTTTATTGAGGGACTCGGCGAGTCTATGGCCCGACTCGTCGAGTAGGGTCGAGTTTTTGTGCACGTGTTAGTCGGCGACTCGGCGAGTCCATATTCGGGACTCGGCGAGTCTGCCTGCCTGGAAGAAACCCTAAATCCCCGGGTTGCTCACTATTTAAGCAATGCTATGTGCCCCAAACTCGCCTCCTTCACCATCAGAGAGCTGTGAGAAAACCCTAATTCATCCCTTATTGTTTTAAGTGCTTTTGTGTGTGGTTTTTTGAAGGCTTGAAGAAGAAGAAGAAGAAGAAAGGAGCAAAGAGAAGAGGTGTAGAGCAAAGATCCAAGGGCAAAATCAGAGTTCATTGAGGTATTTCTCGGATTCTTTCTGTTTTATGCTTTAGACCTCCATTAGAACTCTTCTAGGGCTAGTTTGATGCATTTCCAAGCCTTATGGTTGTATGGATGCCTTAATAGGTTGAGATATCCCTAGATATGTTCATTTAGGAGTTGTAGAGCCCGAATCTATTTCCTTTTTGAAGATGCTTTGCATAAGAACCCTAGATCTAGCCTTTATTATGCTTTTTGAGCCTTATTATCTTCTTGGTCGCTTATGGGCACGTAAAGATAGAATCTTTATGTGCTAATCGAGTTAAGGAAGCCCAGATCTATAAGTTTCAGACGCTGGATTCAAGCAGAATCGAGTTCTGAGTAGCTGCATGGATGTGACTCGGCGAGTCGGAAGAACGACTCGGCGAGTCAAGTCGCGAGTCCCATTTTTCCCCTTTTTGAGTGATGTCGAGTGGAAGCCTGTGACTAGTAGAGTGGACTCAGTGAGTTGGAGGGCAGACTCAGTAATGGAGGGACTCGACGAGTTGTTCATACAACTCGGCGAGTCCAAGGCAATCTTCTTAGCTCAAGAACAACTCGTCTAGTTGTTCATATGACTCGGCGAGTCGGATGAAGATTGTCTGAGTTCTTGGATCGAGAGGGTACTCGTCGAGTCGATGCCATACTCGACGAGTAGCCACGAGTAGGGTTGAGAAGTGAGACTAGAGACTCGGCGAGTTGGCGGCCCAACTCGGCGAGTCAGGTCAACTGTGGGTTGATTTTGACCGAGAGAGTTGACTTTGACCAAGGGTAAAAGAGTCATTTTACCCCAGTGCAGTGTTTAGCATTTGATTGAGTGTGTTTATGGATTCGTAGCCGGGGAGATACCGGAGCAGCAGCAGTTAGCTTCCAGAGCCATTCATTCAGCAACCAGTTCACGAGGTGAGTTTCCTTTCAGTAGGAACGGGTCTATGGCCATAATGTCAGCCCGTTTAGTTAGCAGTAGTCCCGGACTTTAGTCCGATGCAGTAGTTAGAGTGTTTGATGTCTTTGTGATTCAAGTATGTTTGTGTTATGTGTTCCGGACTCTGTTCCGATGCAGTATGCAGTATATGTGTTTATATTAGTTGATATGTGTTATGCTATGCCATGATCAGCCAGTTCCGGACTTCGGTCCGATGCAGGGGACAAGGTCCCAGTCAGTTCCGGACTTCGGTCCGATGCAGCTAGTTCCGGACTTCGGTCCGATGTAGTCAGTTCCGGACTTCGGTCCGATGCAGTTAGTTCCGGACTCCGGTCCGATGCAGGGGACAAGGTCCCAGTCAGTTCCGGACTTCGGTCTGATGCAGCTAGTTCCAGACTTCGGTCTGATGCAGTAGGCAAGGCCCAGTATGTGCTTTATATGTATTGTATGGTATGTGGTAGTTTGGGGGAGCTCACTAAGCTTCGTGCTTACAGTTTCAGTTTTGGTTTCAGGTACTTCCGCAAGCAAAGGGAAGAGCTCGGGATGATGACATCGCACACACCACAGTTTCAGCTTTTGTCCTGGGAGTTGATTCCGTTAGTTGATATGTTCGGATACAGTTGTGATACAGTTTTCTTTCTCTCAGTATTTTATCATGGTTTTTGAAACACGCGACGTATGATGTTGTTATGAGACACTTGGTTTCATGTTTTTGTTATGATAAAAATTGAAATTTTTGGGTTGTTTCATGTTTGAGGCTAATATGGGCTTAAATGCACCAAATCAAGTGATTATTGATTTTAAAATGTATCCAAGATTACAAGGAACATATAGAAAAAAAATAAATATAATCTGATTTTGTATGAAATAATCATAAGTGTTTGAAATTGAGGAAAAACTATGTATGAGCTGATGAAAGTACATTGCGTAAATTGGGAGTCCTGGAGTAAAACACAACTTGTGATTTACTAGGCATGCAAAACATGACCCGCGTAACTTAACCAATAAAAAAATTGCGTTTAAAAGGCTAAGTGGGCCAATAATGTCCCATAAACATCCCAAACACTACCAAAACCCCCTCTAACATCCAAAGAAAATGGGAGAATGTCGCTTAAAGTTCTTGAACTCGTATTGAAGGTGAATCAAGTATTTCAAAGGCATTAATCAAGAAATTATCATCATCTACCTGGATTAAGTGTAATTCATCTTCCCCATAACTTCAAGTTTACTTTAATGGAAGAAATGAAAGGGGAAATGTGAACCCAAGGTTTTTTGTACAATCTCATATGAGTAGAAATCTTAGAAATGATGATGGACTAAATTTTAAAAAGATGTTTGTTAGGCTTATAACATCAAGATGAAACATGTGATTCATAGTATGATGAGTTGGGGGATTTTCATCCAGCAACCCCAGTTTGGATAAATTGATAAAAACTTGAAAGGAAGCTTGTATCTTGATAAATTGATGCCTATTAGAGTTCTAATCGATACAATTGAAGATAAGCTTATCATTTGAAACTCAGACCTTGTAAGGGGTTGAATTGTTGCAAAGGTGATTAGGGAGAGTTATGAAGCTAAATAAGTTTACTAAGAGTGATTATAGTATTGAATTTTGATGCTCAAACATACTATGTTGTTAACAGTTTCAGGGATAAATATTGGTAAAGATAATTGAGATTTGAGAATGGGTCTTCTTATGACCTCACATGGTGAGTAACCATGTTCCTTTCTTGACATTCGGTTGCTAAGTATGTTATTCTTTTTGGATTTTGTGAAAGATATAACTTGGATGGTAGTGGTGGATCGTGGTTAGCCTTAGTGGCTAAGAACCATGATTGGTATGAACCATTAATGCCATGGTAAGCCTTGGTGGCTAACAACCATGATCGGAAACCTTTTGGTGATTTTGGTAAGTTTTGTGGCTAAGAACCAATGAACCGTAATCGTACTTATTGTACAACTGTGGTAAGCCTTGGCGGTTAAAAGCCTTGTGGAATTCACGAAATTAAAAAAATTGTAAAATTTGACTCATTTTGGAAAATTGTTGGGTTCCAGATTTATCTCGAAAGTTTTTTGTGTTGAGGTATGTGCTTATGTTGACTATACATTCATGTTATTTAACATTTGATATAAACTGTATTTAAGTCACCCCGCATGTTGTGGCGGAAAACGCGTTTGTAGTTAATAAGAACGAAAACTATAAAACGAATTTGTGTGAGAGACCAAATATAACTTTAATGAGTGGTGTAACTCATTTGTAATTCGTATATACAATGTGATTTACAAATGTCAATAATTCACATATAGCACGACGAGATTATATCAAGTAGACCACAAAAGTATGAAAATAAAGTTTCGATCGAAACAATTATGTATGCAGGATAAAAGACAAAAATAAAGCTTGAAATTAATAAAAACGAAAACTATAAAAAAAATTATGTAATAGACGAAAACGAAAGTTTAATGTTTTTGGGTAACTTATTTGCAATTCGTATGTGTAGTGTGTTTTGATTACTCACTAGACTTAGGTGGTTTGTTTTTTCGAAGTGAAAATTCATGAAGTTTGCGGACCACCTCTGCAATCCTCTTTAGCAGAAGAGGTGGAACAAACGACTGCAGCCTATAATAAGAAGCACGTTTGTTTTTTAACATCTGCAGATTGCTGAAATTTAAATAAACTACTTTTATAAACTGAAAAATAGTTCTCAACACCGAAATTTTAATAATTCTAGTCTTAAAACATTGAAAGAATACTAAAAAAACATGTAAAAAAACAAAAAGATAAAACTTTTTTAAAAAAAACTTTAAAAAAATATAAAAGAAGCTAACAGTTTTTTTCTAGAAAAAAATTAATTTTAAAAAACATAAAAAAGGAAAATAATAAAAAAAAATTTAAGAAAGTATTGCAAATGATGTTTACAAAATTCGTAAAAAAATTACTCACATTAAAAAGATGCAACTGAAACTGAAAATATTATTAACAGAAACGGTAAAAAAATCAAAGTTTTTTTTATAATCAAGTTAAAAATTTTGTGGAAACTATAAAAAGAAATTGTATCAAATCCATAAATAAAAGTTTAAAAAAATCAAAGTTTTTTTTTTAAAAATCAAAGTTTTTTTTTAAAAAATAAAAATAAAAGTTTAAAAAAATAAGTTATACTAAAATTCCAAAAAATAACACTTGGAAAAAATGAAAGTCGAACAAGTTTGAAGAGACAAGTCAAATGTTGATAGTTTGAAGAGGTTTTTAAGAAAAACAAACAGCACCTTACTTGTTGTTATGTCTTTCAGGACTGATAAACCGATAAGAATAAAAAAGCAACGACAGATAAAAAAAACTATTGTTTGACGAATAGTTTTGTTTTCTTTAGTTTCTAAGATAGATATTAGCTCTTAAGTTAAATATTTGTATGGTTTTGTTATATGCCTAAACAAATGGAACAAACCGTCTAGAAAGAAAGATAAAGCTAGACTATTCGAGTTAATTTCGAAAACCGTATAATCGTAAG
This sequence comes from Lactuca serriola, assembly GCF_051521515.1. Taxonomy (NCBI): domain Eukaryota; kingdom Viridiplantae; phylum Streptophyta; class Magnoliopsida; order Asterales; family Asteraceae; genus Lactuca; species Lactuca serriola. The sequence goes on from NC_136408.1 coordinate 87,194,418, forward strand.
TAAAACTATTCACGTTAATTATGACAAATACTTAGTCTTAAGCTTTACGAGAACACAGAACACGCCTAAAAGCAACTCAGTATAGGTCACCCAAAAAAATTAAAAAAATAAATTAAAAAGAAAAGAAATGGTATAATCTGATTGCCCCACAACCTAGCTTTTATCATAGTTCACCATCTTTCTCTTTCATTTTTCTTTTTTATATTTTATTTATTTTATAAAAACATAGACTTGATATTACTTTTAAAAATAAATAAAATATAATATAAAACATAAAATAAAATTCTCTACAAAATGAGTATAATATTGATATATTTTTTGATAATTTTTTAAAAATAAAATAAAGAATTGGGTTAGATTGGATTGCTAACGTAGATAAAAATTCATGGTTAGTTAGGTTGTGAATGTAAAAGATAGAGAAAATAGTTTTTTTAATAAATATTTGGGTTGGGTTGGATTGTCAATAAAAATAGTCTAACTATTTTAACATTATTTTTGTGTTATAAAGACAAAAAATCATCATTTTTATATAAATTTCTTTTTAAGATCAAATATGAAAGTAAAATAAAAAAGCTTTTAAAAAACGCCATGTTAAAGGTTGTTTATAATTAAATATTTTGTTGTAAACGATCACTATTTTGATATTATATGGTTCGAGAGTTCTAAAGAAATGGATCGGACATTAGTAGGTAGCTGGTCTTGAATCAGGCTCCGATCTATAAATAATTTGCCACGTGTGAACCCCAAGCACACTCGTCCGCAAATTGCAAATACACGTGTGCCTAAATTTTATAATTCATACACTACGTCATCATTGCTCATTACCAAATTTGAAAGAAGTCTGTTATGATATTATCTTGGGGTTGCTTTATTTTCCCCCTTGACTTATAAATTTAGTAATTTTGCCCCTTATACATTTTGTAATCCAAATTATTTTGTTACACAACGAATAGGTTTAACACTCTAATTAATCTATCTATAAAAGAATACAACTGAAGTGAAATATATTAAATCTATTTTACTATTTTAGAGAGAGCGAACGCATAAATATACATATAGAACAAAACGGTAAAGGTTATTTGATCATTTATGTTTACTTTTTCATTTATAGGTTGATACATAAAGTCTATTAAGTTATTAAAGACATATTTGGAACGAAGTCGAACACAATATATAGATTTTTTGTTTGTTTTTTTAACAACTAAATGAATATATAAAAGTAAAAAACTTCTAATAAGGAAATACAGAAAAAGTTTAAAACATGACTTACTAAACTGAATTTGAATCAAACCAAATAACCCGTAAAGATGTAACCATAAACTCATAAACACCTCGACCGCTTTCTTTTTCCATTTCAAAAACGACAAAATTTTATAAAAATGAAGTGTTACCGATTAACGGGAACAGAAGATCGAGCCATTTGAAAATCTTGAAGCACATCTGTGCACCAACATCCAGTGGCGGAGCCGGATCAAAGTAAAGGGGTATCCCAATTTTTTTAGGGTAACCTAATTTTTTTCCCGGGTACTTGGGTTTCCTGAGTTCGGTTTCGGTTTTAAACCCAAATCTTAATCAAATCCTTAGCTAACCTCAAGTCTTGTTATATAAACATGAAGTTGAAGTATATTTTGATACTTTAATCGATATGAGACTCAAAGTAGATATCAAATAAAGCATGAGCATAACAGGTTTATATGATAGAAAAAAATGATTGAGTTTACATGTGATTAACGATGTGGGATAGAATAGCTGGGAAAATAAAACAAAAATAAACAAGGAATATGTAAGAAGCGAGAATAGAACTCGAGACATTTACTTGAATAAGCTAAAGCCTTAACCAGCAGACCAACTGTTTGTTTGTGTTTATAAGTGGAGGGATGCGTATATATACACTATACCGAATTTTTTTTTAGGGATACGTAAACAAAAATTACACTGCCGAAAAAAATTTGAGGGGTATCCCGGGCTACCCCAGGATCCCCTTGGATCCGCCCCTGCCAACATCACAACTAAAGAACAAGTGATTAACATTCTACTCAACATCTTCAATGCACATACAAAGTGTCGAAGAGACGTCAATATCTGTAACGTGAAAATTATATCTAGTTGGAATCATGTTTAAAGTCAAATCTCCAAATAAGAATACTAACTTTAATAGACACTAGTTTGTACCATCGCGTGCTAACAACACTAGCTTCAAGCCAAATATCATTAACATGATAATGAGTGCTACTGACCATGAACATACCCGAAGAATGCAGGGGTCACACCTAACGGTCTCTGTCATTCAAAGTAACAAGTTCACTACACGGTCTAGGTAAGTCATGAAGTTGTCTTAGCTCAGTTTCACCCTAACGGCCTAACCGACCTCATCTATGTCCATCTCTAGCTCTCATCTAAGAAATTATCACTAATAGTGTAATGTTTATCCACTTCTAATGCATACAACCTAGGAAACCAATGTATAAAGTTAACATCCCCATGTAACACTTGTGTTCCATGTATTTTTCATAAAGACTTAAATTATAAATTTATTTGCAAAATTTGTCCCTACGTAGGGCGTACTCGATGAGTACGTCGGGCGTAGGTCATTTAATGTGGATCATGGATTCCTTCGAGTATGCAGGGCATACACATGCAGGCCTCAAACCCAAATTTTTAGGGTTTGGAACCTATTTAAACACCTTAAGACCCTCAAGGCCTCTTCATTACCAGCCTCCACTCTCCATTTTCCTGTCATTTGAAACCCTAACCACCTTGTGAGGTTCTTGAGCTCTTAGAGTGATACTTTATGTGTTTTGGTGCATATTAAAGAAGAAGTAGTCCATTGGAGAGGTGTTGGGAAGCTTGGATCTTGTGGATCCAGACTTGTTTTTTCATTTAGCATCTTCTAGAGGTATAAAGCTCTAAACTTTATGGCTCCTTAGTTTAGATCTAGATTTGGGTTATGTTTTGGCATGCTTTGGTCCTATGGCATAAGATATTGTGAGTATGAGCTACTCCAAAACCCTTGAGCATCATTTATAGCCATTTTGAGATTATTAAGTCATAAAAATCAAATCTAGAAGGTTATAGTCCACCTATGTATGAATTATTGGTCCTTTAGTGAAGTTATGAACCTAGGGTCTGGTTTTGGGCTCTATTAAGCCACATAAAAGATTAAATTTGTCGACTTTATCAATTAAAACATCCTCAAGTGTAAGATCTATGTGTTAGACATATAGTCTTTCAGCATTAAGAGCTTAATAATGAGTTTTGGGCAACAGATTAGTACGTTGTGCGTACCCTCTTGGTATGCAGGGCATAACGGGTTCAGCCCTAGTCCCTCTTCTGTTAAAGCCCGATACATAGTGCGTAATAGGGAGGTACGCATGGCGTACTCCCATAAGTCCTTTTAGTCAATTTTTGGGCCTTGGGTCATTATGGGTTTTAGGCGATGATTAGTTGGGTCAAGTTTGGGAAGGGTAAAATGGTCTTTTACCCTTAGTAAGATAGACTATTATTTTGGACCATTGATTATGGGTCATTACCCTGATTATTAATTAGAGTTGATTTTGGATATGTTCAGTGTGAGGAGCCATGGTGGCAGTAGCTCAAATGTGTGATTTGTTATCATCAGATTGAGGTAAGTCTCTTCACTGTACTTGTGGGTCGAAGGCACCAATTTTGGCCTACTGGATTATGTTGTAGGATAATAATTGTCTTCGTGACACTTACTGATATGCTTGTATGTGTTTGTTGTCTTTGTGACTCTTGCTAGTATGACTGTATGCTTAGCTGTAGGGGTGAAATAGACCCATACCGGTTGAAAGATACTGAGGGAGTCAAAAGGGACTCAAAGAGTCGGAAGGGATTTAGAGAGTCAGAAGGGACTCATGGAGTCGGAAGGGACTCATACGTGATATAGACCCGATACAACTTTAGACTGATATGTATGTATGATATGTATATGTGATGTGCATATATGGTATGTGGTATTTTAGAGAACTCACTAAGCTTCATGCTTACGATTTATGTTGAAATATTTTTCTGGTACTTCCAGTTCAAAATGGAAGGGTCCTACATGATCACATCGCATCCACCAGTGTCTAGTATTTATGATTTTAGGATTGTACTCAGATAATTATTTTTCCACATTGTTATACTTTTGATGGTTTAGGATGACTTAAAAACAAAATTTTTATCTGGTATTTTTAGGATGTTACACCCCATCCACATCTCATCTTAAAATTGAATGGAAAAACCATCCCCTGTCGTCTTTTGTGAATAAGAATATAATGCATCGCCTTTCTCATCGAGACGATTATAAGATTACACCATATTAGCCCAAACAATTAAAACCTTTGGCTTGCCACCATCCAAGCAACAATTCTCCCCATGAATGACTTCGACCACCTTCACCTAAAAAAGAATTAGCATCAATGATAAAGATGAATTGTTACCAATTAATGGGAACAGAAAATGAGTTATCTAGTTACAAATGTCACAACTAGATAACTGATACATATTTACACAACCAACCTCCTGGCATTATCTTTATTTCACACCCTTATGAAAATCTCTCCATTTGCATAACAAAGATGAGACACATACAAAGCACCATCACCAATATCTGCTTCATGAAATAACAACTGTAAAAACATATTTTTTCATTATTACATGGAGGCCCTCCATAGAAATAATAAATACAAACGGAGCAAACGGGTTTCCTTATGTAAGGACATATTGAAACTAAAATGTCAAACTACCATTAATTGAGACTAATGAGTGGGCAGACATTAAACAAATAGTAATCTAAGATATCTACCACTGGGCGAACCCCATGAACTCCAAGATCTTAATCATATACCCCTAAACTAAACAGTTCATACGCCTTTTTCAAAATCCACTTTACAAATCAACCTTTTTTTCTTTTTATACCACTCTATGATCTCATTTAGCAATAGAGGGTCATCTAAAATTTATCTATCTTTAACGAATGATGACTACTAACAACTAACAACACCATTCACAACTTGAGCTAACAGATTCGTTAAAAGCTTAGCGATAATTTTGTATTGTACCCTATAAGACTTATTGGTCTATATTATTTTATAAATATATGATTGTCTTTTTTTAGAATGATAGTAACAAAAGAATAGTTTCACCCTTGAGGAATCGTACTAGAATGGAAAAATTCTTGAATAAAATCACAAACCTCATTCTTCACCATATCCTAATATTTTTTAATAAAATAAAACATTAAACCATCTAGTCTGGGAGCACGGTCACCACCACATGCCCACATGACAATATTGACTTCAGTGAAAGTGAATTTCACTAATCATGCAGTTGATTAAGCTAACATTCCTCTAACATCTTCGTATTTTGGATTTTTTTTGGCTAACTTTGGCACCGCTAAAATGTATGAACTTTACATAAGAAGTTTGTTGTGTACAGGATCCAATCCAAAAGTTTTTGATAATTAGAGACGATGAAAAATTGTCTCAAGGTTGTACATTTAGAGCCAAAATAAAAGTGTTGCCAATTTTGAAGTGTTATGTGTTTAAAGCATGTTTGTATAAGAAAAAAGAAGACAGAAACAACGAAAATTTTTTAGGTGAAGGTTTGTATATTTAGAGCTAAAAAAGTGTTGTGAATTTTGATGTTTTTGAAGTGTATTTAAACTAGAGTTATATTTTGATGAGTTCTCTTCATACATTTTTTTATCTTTTCTTTTCTATTCCTTTATCTATAGTGAATGAGAATGAAGAAATGAGTTGGTTGAACTTGAACATTAACTCATTGAAATTGAATAAGTAAACAATTAAATTGGATTCGGTTGGATGGTACTAACAAAATTGTGTGCTAACTCTCATTTCTTTTGAATTAACCGATCAACTTGACATCGGAGATTTATTTTGAATGCGATCCTGTTCGCAAAAAATTTCAAGATTTTTTACTAAAAGAAAATCATGTATTAGTCCAGGTAAATCCATTATATATAAAATTAGAGATAAATAAATCAAAATCTTTCATAACTTTATTGACCTGATCAGGAAAAAAAGAAGTAACTCTACTTTTTTATAATAGTTACCCAGCCAACCTTCATAATTAAATAACGTTACTGTATAGGTAGAGCTCGTTGTGGCTTGTTGGAAAACCCGTTGTCGGACTTGATTACTCGCTTTTTGTTGTTCAAAATTATAAATAGGTTTGTTTTATTTTTTTCATTTTTTCCCTTTCTTTTATCATTAACATCAAGAAAATAATATTCAATAATATAATGTTACTTCAAATAAACAAAACATTTTAATTATCATCGTACAACGAATGAGAAGACAAATGGGCAACAAGTTGCACCGCTAAGCCTTTTTGTATGGTAATGTCAATTCTTTTGAAGACTACATCCATAGATCTAGGGGATATAACATTGCTATGCATGATCCGTTGTACTCTACTAAGAAGCTTCACCGCATCCGGCACAAGGAAACCAAACGTATCAAATGCAAATGGTATGAACGCGTGTTGATTTTCCATGCATGCTTTCTCATGTTTGATGACCTTGCATGTAGCAACTTTTGATGCAGCCTGTGCCACTGTGAAAGCCCTGGCCCTCAAGCTTACGAGAAAGGATACCCCTGTAAGGTCCACACATGCGTGTTTCCCTCCAACTCATCCAAAAATCAAAACATCAGCAGGTCTAAGGGTTGATCTTCCTTTTTTCGGGTCAATCAGGAAATTCACAGATGCCTCTTTCTTGGCGGAGACCCCGACATGCTTACATATGTCGACCAAAACATCCTTAACCATATCGTGTCTGTATTTGAACTCCAGGAGTTCTTTGCAATGAACCGCATGCTCACTGAAAGAGTATAAATATGCCTTGTGGCACACCGGACAAATCCCATCGGTTGGGAATACTGAAATCATGAGTCAATATTTGAGGATGGTACGATACTCTACTGGAGACATATGTTGGCCAAGCCCATCTATGGGGATAGCTAGAAGAAAATCTTGAGCATGTAGTGCACATAAACACTGGAAAACTGCTTTCAGTCGAGCCGTCATATTAAGACTCACTTCCATATCTTGGACAATTTTACTAAAAAGGGCACTCGCCAGTGTATTCTGGAATTTAGGGGTGGGGGCGGTGTCCTTAGTAGTAAAACTGCTAAGTTCAATGTTTGGAAGCTTGTTACAAAGAGAATCTAAGGCACCAACATAATCAGAATCCATACCATAAATGTCGCTATCCTGCAAGATGTGGTCTTGCAATACCCAAGATTGGGCCCTTAAGGCAACAAACGTATATGAGGTAGCCTCTACTGCCGAGTATAAACCCAAACCACCAAACCAAATTGGCAGAGAAGCAAGTCGCCACTGTAATTCGCCAAAGAAGTGGCCACCACAAACCACAATGTCCTCAATCGCCCCACGTAACCGATTATCGAAGACAACGCCGCCTCCTCCATGTGAACGGGTTAGCATATCGTAATCCCAAAGAAAAGTTTAGCAATACCCATACAAGACCGAAGTAGAAGGATCTCACTCTGTGGGTCAGAAAATTATGGAAGAAAGCGCATCAAATTCACAGTGCTTTTAGCGCTCTTTATGGCTAAGTTGCTAATGAAACTAGCATCTCTACTAACAGCTCCCCTGAGAAGTTTCACCCCCAATGCGGCCTCCCGATTCCAACCGGGAATAGCCCCTCACATAGCTTCCTTCCATCATACGAGGGCCAAAAGAGCTCGGTTTTCTTGACATTCAATTGAAGGCCTAATTTTGGGCCAATAGCCTTAATTATGTCTAAGGCTTTGGCTACCTCCTCGAAATCTCCAATAAGTATGCCATCATCCAAGTACCATGCATGGAGAAGAAGCTTGCAATTGTCTCTAATATTATGCAAGAGCGGGTCCAACACAAGGTCAAAGAGAAGTGGTCCTAAGGGGTCTCTTTGTTGAACTCCAGTAGTAGACCGAATATGTGTGTCCCCTAAATATAACATTGTTGCTTGACCATATAGAAATTCTACCCACAAGGATATAGAAGGGCACCTCAATCTGACCTCATGAAGTAATGCAGATCTGTCGACAAGGTTAAATGAATTAGAGAAGCCCACAGTGAGCATGGAAAGAGACCCGTCGTTGTGGCATTCACTCAAAACCATGTTGGTGCTATGTACAAGATCCATCAGAAGTTTGTTGTGTACAAGATCCAATGCAAAAGTTTTTGGTATTTAAAGGTGATGAGAATTGCGTCAAGGTTGTACATTTAGAGCCAAAAAGAAAAGCGTTTTCAATTTTGATGTGTTATGTGTTGAAAGTGTGTTTGTGTAAGAAAAAAAATGATATAAACAACAAGATTTTTTTAGATAAAGATTTGCATATTTAGAGCTAAAATAAGTGTTTTGAATTTTGATGTTTTTGAAATGTGTTCAAACAAGAGTTAGGTTTTGATGAGTTTTTTTTTCATATTAATATGTTTGAAGTCTGTTGTTGAAATAAGAATGAGATCATGAATTGGATTTTGATGGATTATGTTCACATTGATGAAATTATAAATATCCTAATTCATTTCTTTATGGTTTTTTTTTGTGGATATTGAATAGAAATGTATAGGTTTCTATGGATATTATTGTTGTTTTTTTTGTCACCATCGTGACTTCTATTTTAATGACACAATTCTTTTAATTCTTATCTTTTTAAGAGTTGTGCTTTGAAAATTTGAATCTTTCAAACATTTTTTTTTTGTAATTTAATACATATAAATATGACTAATTTTATTAGGTAGTTATGGAATTGTTGTCTTAAATATATAACTTTGTATTATATATTTGATTAATATGTTTTTAGAGCAACAATAACATACACTCTCATGTAAATAAATACACACAAAATAATACATGCACATAATTTAGTCTTTTAATAATTGGTTTGAATGTTTTTGGTATAATATTTGGTCATAAGATGGTTATTTTATTATATCCTCCTTAATAAATAAAGAGTTTTTTTGTCATGACACTTGTCATTTTGTGGTATTTTTGAATAAATATTTTTTTCATTTGTCATTTCTTATTTTTTTTTTTTATCTTTCTTAATTAACACATCATATCTACACCTTAATTAATAATTGCCTTAATTGAAAATAACCAATAAATTACAACATTACAACTCATATAATATTTAATATGTTTCATTTTAAATTCAAATTTTAAATTTTAAATTTAAATAAATTTTTGTTTAAACCTTTATTTTTTTTTTATTTTATCCAACCCGTATAATATACAAATCTCACAACTAGTAATTTACTAAACACAATTTAAATATTTTAATCCTATTTAATTAAGGCTCGTAACAATCAATTAAGTACCATGAATTAAAAAGCCTCTTAGTGGTTTAATTCAAAATAACAGTTGGAAATTGAAAAGTTAGAACATTAAAATAAAACTTAAATGCACTTAATAAATATTCATCATATCAATATAGTTAAAGATATATATTATATTTTAAGTATTGAATAAAAAAGGTATGGAGTTTCTATGAATGTTATTTATTTATTTATTTTATTTTATTTTATTTTTTTTTGTCATTGTGGTGACTATTATTTTGATGAAGTAATTCTTTTCATTATTATATTTTTAAGAATTGTACTTTGAAATATTTAATATTGATTTCCAAATTTTTAATTACAAAACGGTTTTATGAAAAATCCATATTTCGATGATTGTGCAATATAATTTCTTGCAACTAAATATGATTAATTTTATTGATTGTATTACATGTTTGATATGTTTTATAAAATAATTTTTTGATTTTTGATTTTAAAATTATTTGATATGTCATTTTTATTTGCTTAAAAATGCTTTTTATATATTGTTTCTATATAATATTGAATTTTATTTTGTGTATATAGTATATTAGATTAAGTTATCAACGTTATTGAGTGTTTGATATAATAATAATAATTTATAAAAAAAAAAAAACTACCACTAAAGATTATCTAAGTTAGGAAAATGATTTTTTTATTTACTTAATATTTGTCAAAACATTCATGAGCCATTTATTATAAATGTTTTAAAATAAGTTTTTACATTAGTTAATTATAACAATAGTTATAAATTGTAACATCCAAAAATATGGTCCCAAAAATTTTATTTTCATAATAGATAAAGTTGTATTTTTATATATTAGTCATATATCTCAACAAAACCAATGTATCAAATGTTATCAAAATAAGAGTAAATATCAAATGCATAATCCCAATGGTGTGTGCGATGCAGTCAACCCGAGCTCTTCCCCTTGGAATCGAAAATACCTGGAACACAAACTAAAATCCATAAGCACAAAACTTAGTAAGTTCCCAAAATACTGCATAGCAGACATATCACATAACGGGCCCCGCCCAAAGAGATACGGGCCCCGTCCACACTCGTATAACGGGCCCCGCCCACACTCACAATATGGGTCCCGCCCAAAGAGATACATGCCCTGCCCAACAAGCATACATATACAAACACATACAATTATTACACAGACAACAAGTATATCACGTAATCAACAAGGGTCGGCCTTGGTGCCTTAGACCCGCTAAACCCGGTGAGGAAAACTCACCTCGAATGCTGAACGATAGCTGAATAGGTCTCGAATTCAAATATTAGCTCTACTCAACCCCTAAATAGAAACAAATCCTTAGCTACAACTCAAAATGCCCTCAATACCCCTTATAGGTCAAACTTGGTCAAAGACAAAAGTCAAAGGTCAACGACCCGAGTTGACCCAACACGTTGTGTCGTCCTTCAACACCACGATGTGTCGTCCTTCAACACGCCGTGTTTCTCCATCAACTGCAAAGTCAGGAAAAACCAAGCCAACACGTCATGTTTACCAAAAAACATGTCGTGTTCGCCATAAATCCAACAGTTTAATACATTAAGCTGTCTTTATCGAATCTAAGAGCTCTAAAGCTCAGAGCTCAACCAAAATGATATCTAGAAGGGTAAAGTTTCCAACTTTACCCCTAGGAACCACTAAAATGGGTCAAAACCCAAACCCTAGGCTCATTAGAGTGAGGGATTAACCCATTAAGCTCTTAATCTTCAAAGGCTTAGCTCCAAATGCGGTTCTGGCACCCCAAGAGTTGGAAAACCATGTAAAGTTGCCAACTTTACATTCATGCATGCCAAAAAAGAAACCCTAAAGCTCAAAAAGGGCTTAATAAAGGAGTTAATGCATGAATGAGACCTAGGACCTTATAAAGCTTGCAACTTTAAGTTAAAGGAGGCCATAAAATGACCAGATCTAACAGGACAACCCATGAAACACTTAACTCCTAAGTCAATCCATCCAGGAGCCCAAAAACCATAACAAAACCCCATAAAAGGAGATCTAAACAACAACAAAGCAAGATAGGAACTTGATACCTCGAAGAGACGGTAACAAGTGGTGAGATTCTAGATCTATGACATTCCCTCCACGCTAAGCACCTTCAAACTCCAAAGCTCCTTCAAATAAGCACACAAAATCTACTCAAAACTTCAAGATTACCATCAAGGAAAGCTTAAAACTCGATTTAGGGTTTTAAGTAATAATGGAGGCTGGTAAGAAGGCCGATCAAGGGGAATTAAAACATTTAAATAGGGTGTAACACCCTAAAACTTAGAGTTTCTTTTCCAGCTGCCAAGACACCGTATTGAGGCACCTCAACACGCCGTGTTGATTCATTAAACTCTACGGCCAAGGACATCTCGACATGCCATGTTGAGGCTCCAACACGCCATGTCCTAATATAAAACATAATACTTGGAAAATAAAATCATACAGGAAAATCAAGCGTTACAAAAATAATGTTCAATCAAATAAATCATTTTTAAATTAGTTAATCATAACAATAGTTAAAGCATCACTAAATCAAGAATTGTATTGCAAAATTTATTTACCATTTATGTTTATCTTATCGTTTGTTCAAAAGACTTATAATTTTATATATTAAGATAATGTAGAAATTATTATTTCGTAGTTAATGTAAATAACTATATAATATTAATTTGCTCGCCCATCCATTACCCCTCGTTGTATGGCTAGTTTTTCATTTTCTTTTAAGCATTTAAAATTTTCCTCACTTATTTAACACCTGATCCACCGTCATATTCTTTGTTACCATAAATGTATTAGATTCAAGCATAACCATACATTTTATATGGGATCTTGTTTATGGAACAAGGATAAGACCAATGATTTAAAAACCATATTTTTAGTTGAACCGTTATGATAACCGGTTCGATCTAATTTTCATAATGTTTATGTATTTTCTATATTCCTACATACCTATATATAAATCAAAAAATCTTCCTACATCTGCCATTGGTGTGCGTCGTCATTCGAGTCATGTACACCTTGGATATCCTGATCGATCTCGCTATTCAGTTTGCTTTAGAAATTGGTTGTTTATTTAATGGGCTAAGCGAAATCTAAATATCAAAGTCCAATAAACCGGTTCAAATGGTTTTTTATCGGTTCTATATCACATTGGTTCAACTATTTTTGAGAAAACCGTCTAGTTCAATATGGTCTACAAATTGATATAAAACCAATTTTTGTTGAACCGCTCTCGTTCTTGGTTCACAATCTGACTAGTTCGATTGATTAGTTCGAACCGATTTTTGAAACACCGGCTAAGATTGTATTATAGAATTTCTATATAGTTAACTCGATATTATATTTGATTTTGAGATAATATATCAAACAAATCTTCATACTCTCTATAGAAATAATTGAACATATCAAATGTATTTTTGTTTGGGGGATAATGTGATACAAAGCTAATTATACTGTATATTATAATATAATGAAGAATAATATATTTTTGTGGTTTATATTTTAGTTACAAATTTCTTTTATTTTACACTTTGACCACAAATAAAAGTTTTTTATTTCACACTTTGGCCGCAACAAGTTTAGAATATTGACACCTTTTATCTTTCTTTGTTTGGAATGTTTATTTTGGTCATAAAACTTTTTATCTTTGCAGATTTGGTCCTTGTATACACAATAAATGATAGAAACTGTCACTACAAATTAAAGAAAATGTCCATACGTAGAGTTTTATTTTACAAAAACTGTACATATGTTTAAGAATTTGGTATGTTGCTTTAGTGTCTGTGTAAATAAATTACAAAAATAATCCCTATACTTTACAGAAAAGGTCCCTATACATACGTTTTTTAACGGAAACAATTTATGTGTTTAAAAAATTACAAAAATGATTGTTACCTAATACAAAATTTACAAAACGGATGAAATATCATCCTAGTTATAAACAAAATTTTGAAAGAAATTTAACAAGCTTACATGTAAATAGTTACAAAAAATTATATTCAAACCATCTTCGATCCATATTTATTTTTTAACAATAAAATAAAATAAAAAATAAAGTTAATATTGTTTCATCTTCAACTATATTTCCGCACCATTTTTTACATCAAAGAAATATGATATATCCATTATATTTTTTTTCCTGTAATTTATATAAATCGTCAATATAACACTTAATTATTAGTTTTTAAGAAATATGTACTGTTTATTTTTAAGATAATAAGATTATAGATTAGATTATCATATATTTATAAGAATCATCTTACCATCTTATCGTGTATTAATTTGTCTAAAAAAGTATCATTGCTTTTTTTAGCTTCCATACATAATGCTTAAGCTTCATTTTATAAATTGATATCATTTAATACATAAGAAGATAATTACAAATATTAGTTATTACATTTAGTTTAAAATTGCTAAATTAAATTAGACTATAAATATATAAATTTAAAATAAGAGGGACTAAACTTGACAATCCAAGTTTCATTTTATTTTAGTACAAAGTACTACTTTATATTTAGAATAATAATATTCATTTACCCAAAATGAAGTTGAATGAAGATGTATGAAATAAAAAATAGAGTGAAAATGATATAGTGGTTGAATGAAGATGCTTTTAAACGTGCATAATTTATTTAAAACCAAATGTTATTTGCATACTATAATTTTTTTTAGGGCATCTATAGTGATTAACCTCTTTAATGCTTATTTGTTTTGTCAAATCAATAAAAAACTATCTTTAAATTCTTCTCCGGTATACGAGTTTTTCTTTTAATTTTTTCTCTGATATTTAAACATTTATTCCGACCTATTTGCAATGTTTTATAAAGTACTCTACAATTTTTCGTTTTTGAGCACACATAATCTTTTATGTTTGTTTTGTTATTTTTATTAAGTATATAGTTATTCTATGCTAGTATTGATTTTTTGTATGTTTAGTATATTAGATAAGTTAGTCGATAAATAAATATATAGATATAAAGTATAATTAAGAAGGATAAAAAGAAAATCCATATTAATAAATGAAAATCTTTTTGCTACATGTTACATTCTAATTTAATTTGTCAAATGTAATTTTGTGATTAATTCTTAAAAATTAAATTTCACTTGTCATTTTGTAGTAATTTTGAATTTCTTAATTAACTATCTAATTTTTAGGTTATAGAAAGTAATTAACGTGTCATTAATTTGTTTCCTTATATTTTCAAATTTAATATGTTTCCTTCAATATATATATATATATATATATATATATATATATATATATATATATATATATATATATATATATATATATATATATAATTCAAATTTTACATGTTTCTTTCAAAGTTCATTGTCATTTTAGGCAAAATGGTCCATATAGAAAAAATAATCAAATTTTGATTGCTTTTTGTTGACAAACTAAAAAAATGTTATATGGTCAAAATGTAATTATTTTTCAGTAATTTTTTTTATTAGTATAAATTTATTTATTTATTTATTAATCATTTTGTTTGTATATATTTTAAAATTTTATTTTAAAAAATACTTAATGTTTACACTTTGATATTTAATATTTTCTTTAAAAAAAATACTTAATGTTTATATCTTCATATATAATTTTTTAATCAACCCGTGTAATACACGGGTTTCACACCTAGTGTTATTAATATACAACAATGTAACAAAATCCCAGGAATCCCATTGGAATATGGTAGGGGAGGTAGATATCATAAGTTATGTCTCCGCTAGAGGTAGATCAACTGCTTCACATGTAAGACCTATGACAAATGTAAAACATGAACATGTAAATAAGTTAAACAGGGAGACGTTAAGTCTGTGTAGATAGAATCCATAAAAATAAGTAAATCACAATACAAGTAATTTAATTTGAGGACATGGATAAGAAGAAAACATGGGGAAGTAAGTCAATGTGATAAGTGAAATATAATGAATTCATATGAATATAAGTATCTTAGCTAAAATAAGGTATCTATAATAAAAATCTAGAAAACGTATATACAAATATGAAAGTATGTAACAAAAGAAAGCTATAAACAATACATACATATAAGTCCTATAAAGTACCTATGATACTCAACAACCCTGATGCTAAACCTCAATACCTTCCTATATGAGGTCATCTCCTAAGAAAGATCCAAATCTTGTGGACACGTCCATACCATCTTAACCAAAAATCCTCTTACTTGTGGATATGTCCATACCATCACAAGGATCGTGATGGCAGTAAGCACATGATGGAGCTGGGCATCATAATAAATCTACCTGCAAAATAGATTATCACAAAAACATAAGCCTCACGGCTTAGTGAGTAACAACTATTATAACGTAATCATATAATAAGATAAAGCATAAAACCATACAATTCATGCAAATTATATAAATTTCACATAATTGTCACATATCCAATATTATCATTTCATCAACGGATCTATCTCTCAGTAATAATCTATCACTAAAATATCTATCTTATAAATAATAAATACCTCCTTCATATTCAATATCTCAATCCATAACCAATCTATCAAATATGTTCTATCTTTCAATTATAGTATATTCATTAATCAAATATCAATCTAGTAACATAATCTAATCTCTCAATAATTATCGATTTCTCAATATCTCAATCAACAATTACATATTGTAAATAATAATCTACCATATGATAATTATCATAATTATCACAACAAATGGATGTTAGAGTAGTGTTACTCACCTGGTTAGTCGATAGACTTATTCCAGTCTTAACTTTGCTCTTCCACTATCTATCAGCTCGTCACATGGTAACACCTATTTATCAAATAACAAGTTCCTCAAAACCTGTCCAGACTCACTAATAATTATCCTCTGTGACCTCTTATAACAATAATATCCAAATATCATAATATTATCATAATAGGCTAAACCCGTAACCCCGTGGCTAAATCTCTCATATCGGTTTTTTCTCGGGTAATAGGGTTTATAACCCTTATCAACCAAACTCAATATCTAATCATGAGATTTTCTCACTAGTCTCACTAACAAATTCATAATAGCACAATGTCACAAATACCTATAACCCTTACACATGTCTAATATATCTAATAATAATCATATATCACAAATACTAATTAACGAGGTAAAAATATACCACAACAGATCTAGTATCTCGGCCCCATATCCCCCGTATGATGGTATAACATCTCCAGTATAGACTCCCGAGAACGGCTCCCAAGCTGCATATCTCCTCCCGCGAGCCAAAATCCTCCAAAATAACTAAAGGACTCGTTTGTATAGTATGGGCTTGCTCACGTCGTGAGACATGTTTAGACCGGTTTCTGCCATGTGTCGTGCTCTTTCGCCACATGTTTTTTTCGATTCATGATGCTCACGTCGTGAGGGTCAAAGGTTTGACCGTTGACTTGAGCTTCATTGACTTTCTCAATATAGCAACGTACTTTCATTAAATCTTCAAACGATCATAACTTCCTCATACGGATGTCGTTTTCAATGATCTTTATATCCACATAATCCTCTCAACAGGCTCTACAACATTATTTAATTATATTTTTATAAATATTATTTCTAGAAATAAAGCAACTCAAGGATTTATCTCATTTACTCAACTCATAATATCTATATTTCATGAATTAACACCTGTTACGAAAAATCGGGTGTTACAACTAGAGGTAGATCAACTGCTTCACATGTAAGACCTATGACAAGTGTAAAACATGAACATGTAAATAAGTCAAATAGGGAGACGTTAATTCTATGTAGATAGAATCCATAAAAATAAGCAAATCACAATACAAGTAATTTAATTTGAGGACATGAAAAAGAAGGAAACATGGGGAAGTAAGTCAATGTAATTAGTGAAATATAATGAGTACATCTTAATACAAGTATCTTAGCTAAATAAGGTATCTAAACTAAAAATATAGAAAACGTATATACATATATGAAAGCATGTAACAAAAGAAAACTACAAACAATACATACATATAAGTCCAATAAGGTACCTATGATACTCAACAACCCTGATGCTAAACCTAAATACCCTCCTATATGAGGTTATCTCCTAACAAAGATCCAAATCTTGTGGACATGTTTATACCATCTTAACCAAAAATCCCCTTACTTTTAGGTTTGTATATACATTTGCCAACACATTTCTAACAGCCTCATTCAAGCCTATCTATTAAAGTTTGACCACACTTCAACCTCAACATTTTTATTTCTACTACTTCCGTCATGATCCTTCTTTCTTGGCTAAGACTCCCGGGGTTGCCCTCTATTTTAACCAACCTTCCTTAATACGTTGGATGACATCTACTTCCATACCTTCTTCTTTATAGACCATCAATGCTAAATACTTGAATCTCTCCATAGGGAGAAAAGCTTGATTCATTTTGGTTACATGTACTGCTTCATCATTACTATCCTAATAATACACTAAATGTAATATGTTTTAATAGAGTTGATTCTAATCCCCTTAACTTCAAACGTTGGTCTCCTGGTATCCAACTGTGCATTTAGCTATGTCGTAGACTCTGGCACCACCACAATATCATTAGACAAAGACATATATCAAGGTACTACCTCCTAAATCTCATAAGACACCTCGTTAAATTTCAAGGGTGAATGTATATAAATTGAGGGAAAAAGCATGATGCATACAATTTTAATCGAAAATAATTTAAAGTCATGAACAGGGTACGAACACATGTCATAAACCGACAATACATATCTTGAATATCCAAGATATAACTCTCAAGGGCACCTCTAGCTTCCAAGGTTCTCAAAATCACCTCATGGGTACGTTATCGTATTCCTTCTCCAAGTCGATAAACATAATATAGAGATCCTTATTTCTCGTTATATATTTCTCCAGAAGTGTCTTAAGAGATGGATCACCTTGTTTGTCAACCTCCCTCGAATGAAACAAAATTGGTTTCTAAAACATTGTTGTTACGTTGAAACCTAGTCTCCAATACTCACTCCTAAAAGTAACTTAATACCGTTATTGTTCTTGCAACTTTAGGCTTCACATTTGTTTTTTATAATTTGGAATGACTGTACTAAATCTCCACTTGCTAGGAATTTTGACGATCTCTTAGATATTGTTAAATAGGTTAGTCATCCACTTAACTATTATATCCTTAAAATTCAAAACATATCTATACACTAATAGTAATTTAATTTATACCAAGTGCTTTATTCATTCATATCTTCCATAAAGCCTTATTTACATCATTCATGCTAATCCTTAGGCCAAGCCAAGTTCATTAGCTTAGAGACTCCTTATTATAACCTCAAAACACATCTCCTCCATTCTTATCCATACCAATGAAAGAACTTTTATTAAATAAAGAATGAAAATAACTACCCATTTCCACTTCGTGTCCTTATTCTACATCAGATGTTGACCATTATCGCCTTTAATATACATAATGATTCCTAAGTACATTTTCCTTGGTTCTATCCCCTTCCTTTGTAAACAATCTATTCTAAATCTCCTCGTATGTCACATCCTTAACTATAGTAACATCTTTCTTTACATCACGATTTGCCAGTGGCGTAGCCACATAGAAGCAAGGGTGGGCCTTGGCCCACCCATAAAATTTTAAGTTTATATATATATATATATATATATATATATATATATATATATATTATTTCTGTTAAATAAACTGAACTAAGGTTGTGATTTGACACACCCCATTCTAAATTTTAGATTTTATATATCGTTCATATTTTATAAATTATTTGGACCACCCTAAAATAAAATCCTGGCTACACCACTGCGATTTGCCACCATGTACCTTCTTTCGTGTTGCCTCTTTCCCCATCCTCATTGCACTCTAAAAACTCAAAAGAGAACATGTTTGGCCCCAACATTAGCTTGCACCTCTTCACTCTACCACCACATTTTACTATGACATCCCAAGGGTATTATGTGTGTTACTCTAATAATATATCCAATTATCAATGAATAGTAATAATGACGATGAGTTATCTACTTTAATGACATTAAATTGTTAATATAACAATAGTAAGACACTAAAAAAAATTACAAAAAAAAAAAATCATAGTAAATGTAATGAACTTTTTTTGCAAGAACAATTATGTATTAAATATGATAATTATCAATGTATATTGATAGTAAAAGGTCAAATTTAGCCATTTTGGTATACTACAGGGGTGGGAGAAATATCCGTTTCTGCAGCTTTTCTTCCCGATCTATCCTCGTAATTCACGCATCCTCAAGTTTTTTACCTGCAACTCCGCTGACTTCCTCCATTTCAATCGCCCATCTCGCACGAATTTTTAGGTCGATCTCTTCCTGTTTTTCCCAATTTCATCAATCATTTGATCATCGATCAATTTCATTGGTTGATCAGATTTAGTTTCATTGAAATCTGATCTGATTGGCGTGGATTGTTTATGATTGCAGGCATTTCTCTGAATCCCTCTTGTGATCGCATCGAAACTGATTTGCTTCGTTCTTAATTTCTGAGGATTTCCGAGAATTTTGAGATCATATTATTGTTGATTTCTATATCAATTTGCCCAATCCAGGTGAATCACTAATCTAGTTTCGGATTGGAACCTGTTTATCAGTCGGTGGTAAGGATTTGAGATTTATAGATCGAGATAGATCAGAACGATAAGGTTTCATCAAACAGGGATTCGCGACGAGATCGTGGAAGGAAGAATATGAGATTGCCGATGGTTGATTGTCGTAGCTTGATTGAATTTTGCCGAGCTTTCGAACAACACAAGAACATGACGCCGACAACCAATAACAACAATCACTCTCGGAACAATAAGAAGTACAACATCGGTTCCGATTCCGTTAACCCTTTATCACATCCGTTTTGCGACAGATCCCCATTCGCCGCCCTGGATATCCTTATGCTGATTCTGGTGCTCGGAGCACTTGGGTTTCTAATCATTCCATACATCAATATTATATATCGTGAAACCATCGAGATTCTCCCTTTAGTTTTCGACGTCATCCAAGAAGTAATTTCCGATGCGCCAATCGCATATGTCGTCGGAGTAGTAGCAGCGTTCAGTGGTGTAATAGCGACAATCGCCGCTTGGGAAATACTCGAAGTAAAATCAAGAAAATGTGGAAAACCTAATTGTAAAGGGCTTCGTAAAGCTGTTGAATTTGATATCCAGCTTGAATCAGAAGAGTGTGTTAAGTATCTGTCAACAGGAGGAACATCATCAGATAGCGATGTGAAGCCATTGGAATTAGGGCAAGATCATAAGGAGCTGGAAGCGGAGTTGAAGAAGATGGCGCCGGTGAATGGCCGGACTGTTCTCATTTTCCGAGCACCATGTGGTTGTCCGGCGGGGAGATTGGAGGTACGGGGGGCTAAAAGGATCCGGAGAATCAAGAAATGAGTAAAGTACATTTACCTTTTTAGATAGAATAAATATGAGCTGATGTTTTACTATTCAGAACTCCTGTTTCACTTACATACACAATAAGGAAAGGGTCCATATGTTTAGTATAATTACTTGTCAAGTTAGATTTATTACAGACTTTGACTACATTTACATGAATCTTTATAAATGTCCTATTTGCTTCATAGAACTTTATACAATATCCTATTTCATATACACTTCTGGGATCCTTACTTTTTTTGGGTGTTTATGCATGTTATATTAAACATTCATACATGTAGTATAACAAGTTTGATACAGGAGATAGTGTATGAGAAGTTAAATCTTAAAAGAGAAACTATTGGAGTGGTAGGGACAGGCTATAGAAATGATGAAATTATATATTTTATGATATGTAATTATGTTTTAGCTTTTACTAATTTATGAAATCAATTTGGTAAAATAATGTAGAAATTTGTAGAAATTAGAACATAACTGAATTACTTAATAAGAAATTTACTTAAATTAATAAAATATAGTAAATTCATTGCATAAAAAGTGTTTATTTTGGGAATTAAGACAAAAACAAACATTGCATATTGCAACATCTTCATTTTAGATATTTGATGGTTGTTGAACACATGTTGTTCGATGATTGCCTTTTATGTGTTTCCGGAGACACCGATGTGTCGGTCGTAATTGACGTCTTGCGGCTCCCTATTGTATGGAGGTTATGCAGACGTTGAATGCTTTGGGTGCACGGATAGGCGGTCATGCTTTTGTTCGTGTTCATTCGAATGTGGAGCTACGATTCTGTTTGACGCATTAAATGTCAGTATTAACTTTCTTACGATCACGGTTCAGATAAGGGCTCCCCTTGTGGCTTCGAATGGGGCCCACTAACTGTTGGTTCGTTATCACGTTCTCCTAGTCTAGAGTAAAAGATGATTGTTGTCGTGTTTTGTGCCTGTTTTTACTAGTTGTCGGTTAAAGTGAGTTGATTCCCATAGACTCTTTGAAACATTCGTAACGTCACGCAATTAAATGCATGTCTTATCCTTTTTTTAGATCATGCAATCATCTGTTCTTCACCTATAATGTTCATTTGTTTTCCGCCTATAACGCCTCTAAATTTACTCAAGTTTTTCTACGATTTTATCTTCTTGTTTGTGTATTTCGAGAGAAGAGGAATGTTTATTTGATTTGTAGCATGTATGTCATTGTCTTTTGTTTCATTTGTGGCTATGTCGAAAGATAAAAGAGTAATCGTGTGACATGGTTCTTAAAGACATCAGATATGTTGGGCGTGTTGGGCACACAACTTTTGGAAGCTTGTAACTTCTAGCTTTTAAGAAAAAGCTCGTAAAAAAAACTTCATTCGGCAGCAGGAGTTTTTAGCTTTTCGGCTAAACAAAAAGTTTTAAATCTAAAAGTTACTTCAATTAGCGTTTAACGAAAAATTCTTTTAGATTTTAGCAAATTGACTTAAATGCCCTTTAAAATAAATAAATTATATCCACACTTTTTGTAATTATGTTATATGATTAAATAAAAATATATTTTAACAATTATGATAGCTTATAAGCTAGTTTTTTAAAAAGCTACTTAGGTTGTGTTTGGTGCATCATAACTAGCTTATCTTTGAACTTTTTTAAATTATCATGTTTGGCAAGCCAAAAAATACCTTATAAGCTAACTTATAATATAGTTTTTTTAAAAACATACTTCGGTCGTGTTTAGCGCGCCACAACTAGCTTATTTTCAAGCTTTTTTAAGTTGTCATGTTTGACAAACCAAAAAGTATCGTAGAAGCTAACTTTTTCAAAAGC
This sequence comes from Lactuca serriola, assembly GCF_051521515.1. Taxonomy (NCBI): domain Eukaryota; kingdom Viridiplantae; phylum Streptophyta; class Magnoliopsida; order Asterales; family Asteraceae; genus Lactuca; species Lactuca serriola. The sequence goes on from NC_136408.1 coordinate 87,216,982, forward strand.
TACTTAAATTGTTTCTGGTGCGCCACAACTAACTTTATTTTTAAGCGTTTTTAAGTAGTCATGTTTAGGTTATGTTTGACAGACTAGCTGAAACGCTAGCTCATAAAAAATAATGTTTGGTAAAAAGTAGATGATAAGGTCGCTCAAAAATATAAAATGACATAAAAGGACATTAAAAGAACATGTTTTTTTTATAATTAATTAAGGATAAATTCGAAAAAAATTTAAAAAGCTCTTAAAAAGCTAGTTTGAGACTATGTTTGGGATACTAGTTGAAAATCTAGTTGTTAGCTGAAAAGCTAGTAGTTAATTGAAGAGCTAGCTGCTAACTTATAAGCTAGTGGATAAAAAATGATGTTTGGTAAAAACTAACTGATAAACTAGCTGAAAGATATAAAATGACATAAAAGGTCATTTAGAAAAATATGATGTTTATAATTTATTAAGGGTATATTTGAAAAAAAAAAATTAAAAGCTCTTGAAAAACTAGTCCAAGTAGCTTTTTAAAAAGCTAGCTTATAAGCTACTTTTTGGCTTGCTAAACATGACAACTTAAAAAAATTTGAATAATAAGCTAGCTTATCAGCTAATTGTTTAGCTATGGCGCGCTAAACATAACCTAAGTCGATTTTTAAAATGCTATCTTGTCAGCTACTTTTTGATTTGTCAAACACGACAATTTTAAAAAGCTTAAAAAAGAAGTTAGCTTATCACTTAACCGTAGTGCACCAAATACAGCCTTAGCAAGCCAAAAAGTAGCTTATAAGCTAGCTTTTTAAAAAGCTACTTAGGTTGTATTTAGTGCGCCACAACTAGCTAATAAACTAGCTTATTTTTCGAGTTTTTTTTTAAGTTGGCATGTTTGACATGCCAAAAAGTAGCTTATAAGTAACTTTTTAAAAAGTCGTTTGGCACGCCACAACTAGTTTTTAAGTTGTCGTATTTGGGTTGTATTTAGCACGCTATAGCTAGCTGATATGTTACCTTATTTTTCGAGTATTTTATGTTGTCGTGTTTAGCAATCCAAAAAGTGGCTTATAAGCTAGCTTTTTGAAAAGCTACTTAGACTAGATTTTTAGGAGGGTTTTTTTTTTTTTTTTTTTTTTTTTTTTTTTTTTTTTTAATTCCAAATATACATCTTAATTAATTATAGAAACAAATACTCTTAAATGTCCTTTAATGTAATTTTATATTTTTCATCTAGTTTTATCAAACGTTATTTTTTTATCGGTTAATTTTTCATCTATCAGCTAGCTTTTTATTTAACAAATAGTTTTTCAGCTATCAGCTAACAGCTAGCTTTTCAGCTAGTATCGCAAACATAGCCTTGGTATGTCAAAAAGTAGCTTATAACCTAGCTTTTTAAAATTTGGAAGGTTTTTAACTTTTGATAATTATAGTTTATAAAAATTAATTTATTATCATTGTATTCTAAATTTACTTTATATCCATATGCCATTTTTTGTAAGTTTACATATTTCAAAAGCTTTCAGCTACTTGTGTCGAACACTCTTATACAAATAAAAGCTACAACTTCCAGCTACACTTTTCGAACAAACTCGTTATTGATTTTAGTCTCATAAGGCCATCAGCATGCTTAGGATTAACTCGGGACAATTTTAGCTCATTTTATGCTAAATTTTGAGTTTGGAAGGTGCGAAGTGCAAGCTTGCATAATATATAATTGATATATCAATTTGCCATTTTTTACGCGAAAACCAATCGACACGTTTATTGCTAACATTTTCCTGCCAAAAGTAACTAATTACCTACCTTCTCTCCATATGTATAGTTTTACAGTACCTGTAACGTACCAAAAACCACGGTAAAATTTTTCCTTTTTGAAATAGAATAAATACATATATTTATTAATGTTACATTCAAGTCAAACCACTTGTTCATAAACCATAATTCAAAATCAGAGTTATAAGAAGACAATGCGGAATCTCGAATCATAAAATAGTTGATGTGTGTGTACAGTCTCGTCTTCACAATCTGATAAGAACCTACAAAATATTTAATCCACAAATGTAAGTATGAAGCTTAGTGAGTTCCCCAATATACCACATACAACATATATATAACAACATGTAGCTGTATAGGGTCCGTAACAACCCCGAGTCCATATCGACTTCAAGCTAGATCGGCTCCATCGTGTCCGTATCAACCCCGAGTCCGTAATGACTCCGAGTTTAGATCAGCTTCATGCATACAACATACAAGCACATCAACATGAGTCACAAAGACAACATGCATAATCGACACCTAGTTTCCTATAGTATAGTGAGAAGACTCACCTGCAGATAGTAGCTAAACACAACTACTATCACACAATGCAGACTGTTTCTATGTAACACCTAATCAACAATAAAGAAGTACCCACTCAGTCTACACCCTAAAGCCTCTAAATTGACTAAAAGTCCATCATGGTTAAAGTCAACGGTCAAAGTCAACATCAGTTAATCATCACGTCGTGACCACCTATTGGTCACATCGTGACAGTGTTAAGACAAAACAAACGCAAAGCTGCCCATCGCCACATCGTGACAAACAACCTGTCATGCTGTGGGAACACTTTGGACAACTTAATACGTTAAGCTCTTAATCCTTCAGGCCAAGTACTCAAACTTTCCAAAGGCTTTATCCATCCCAAAGCACCATAAAAATCATTTCTTTTTATACAAGCATGTCCAATGCATGTATTGAACACAAGCTAGGTCAAAATGACCAAATAAGATCTTAACTTCAAGCATGGTGTCCAAAAGATCATAAAATATCATATCTATAGACCAAAATACTCTTGTGACAAGATGGAATGATATAGTTGCAAGAATTATCACAACCAAAAACATAATCTTCATTTAAAGGACCAAAAACAAGCTTAGAATCTAGATCTATCAACTTATAAGCATAAATGTGGAAACTTGAATCATACCCAAGGTCCAAAAGATAGTTGGAAATTGAGATCTTTTTATGCAAGGCTCCAAAAATCCATCTTTAAAGAGCTTCTTTCCAAAACCCACCAAGAAATCTAAAAATGGATGAGAGATGAGAGGGGAGGCTCAAATTGGTTAAATGGAGGCTAGGGTTTCTACGAAGAGGACTTAGATGAGATGGAGGATGGAAAAATACCCCCAAAACACGGAACCACTCTTTAAATACATAGAAACCCCTAAAAATTTGTGGGCTTGGGCTGTCCAGTTTTCACCTCGTGACAACCTGTTTTCACCTCATGATGACTCTCTTGTCATGAAAGCATTTCTGTCACCTCGTGACGACTCTCACGTTGTGACGGCATTCCTGTCACCTTGTGACTAACAAGTTTTCACCCAATTCCACTCCAATTTCAAACAGACATAACTTCTTCGTTTCAACTCCATTTTTGGCGATCTTTATATGCACCGAAAGGTATTGACGAGCCCCATAACCCTATCTTTTTAATTTTGGTTTAATACGTGTCGAAATAAAACCATAATCCATGCAAGAAACTTGATATCTAACTTTTCCCATTTTACCCTTTTTCTTCGAAGCACAGTTTGAGGGATTTAATCACATAATCCAACATTATCAACATCTGATATGGTCTAAACTCTATTCCCTTCAAGCCTATTATCTTTACTCGATCTATTTTCTAGCCGCTATCCAAATACTAGAAACGTCTAAAAACTAGGTCTTACAGTATTGCAGAACATACTTTTTTTACATACGACTTTCGGCAATACTTATGTCCGAAAAAGATAACTCAACAAGTATTACATGTATTGTATCTTTATTCAAATCTGATTACATGTAACCTAGGGTGATATGGTGATATTTACAAATTTTGGAAAGTGTATTATAAACTATTCTTAAAATATGCAAGTTTATTTTGACATTTGTTACGCCATTTTTCTAACGCCAAATGTTGCTAAGATGAGTAAAATATATCGTATGAGTCCTAACGAGGTGCTTGTCTATATAATGGTCATCGGAATGGAACTGAAATGAACTCGGGGTTAGCATTATAGGGGGTGTTTACCATCACTTTATTATAACTATTTTGTCTATTTCCTACATAAGTTGCCAAAAGTTGATACACAAATGGACGAGAGGGTACAAAGGAAGTACAATGATTATAAATGTATGTTCATTATACATACTTCCATGTTTTCTTTCCTTTTGGTACTACAAGTATGATGACCATAAGGACTAGTATATGACTCCAAACGAAACGGTCGGCACGAAGTTTGTTTATTTAATAAATGAACGAACATTAATAAGATATCTCGTTCATTTAGTTAAGAATGAACATGAACAATACTCTCGTTCGTTTATTTATTATGTTCGTGAAAATCCGTTTATTTTCATTTATGTTCGTTCATTCATTTTATTATAAACAAATAATATATATACATATGTTTAATTGTGTTTGTTCATTTAAGTTTATTTATGTTCGTTTAAGTTCACATCTATATGTGTGTTTATGTTTATTTAAGTTCGTTTGTATTCGATCATTTATGTTCAATTTTGTTCGTTTAAATTCGTTTATATTTGTGTTTATTTAAGTTCGTTTATTGGTTAGACGAATGAACATAAACCAACACAAATACACTAAATTTCTTAACGAACGAACGCGGACATAACATTTTGTTCTTTTAATTGTTCGTGTTTGTTCGTTTATCGTTTAAAGTTAAACGAACGAACAAGCCTCCATTCTTGGTTGTTGGGTGTTTATAGCCCTATTTGTATATGATAAATATATTATTTAGCAATAAGATAAATAAATAAATGATTATTTATTATTTATTAAACCCGATTAATAAAAGTATTTATGTAATGATAATTTGGGTCTAACCCATGTAGTTAACATGGTGTCTAACTAGGTGTTTCTAACAATGAGGAATTGAGTTCAATCTTAGACATATAAAAACTCGTCGTTCAAAAAAAAGTATTTTTGTAATTGATTGGACATACTAACTTATTTGAAAACTTTTTAAAAAGTGTCGACTCAATACTATTTAATATTAATAAATGCAATTAGGGACACGAACACGATTTTTAAAACCAAATTGTGACATCCCCAATTTCACGACCAGAAAATACAAGTTTATGCTTATTTTAAAATCAGAGTTTTAATTTACAAATATAGAATTTGTCTCATAAAATATTCTCGAAGGAATGTTTTTCATTGATTTATTAAAAACTTGGGATGTCATCGTCGATACAAGAAACATAAGCATAAATTAAGACTTACAAAATCTCTTTATACTAATGGTTTACGTCTCCTTAAATTTCTTATCGGATACATATATTATCATATATGTAATTACTGTGATACAATCAACTGAGTGGGTCAGGTTGGAAAACCTAGTGAGATACATAGGGTTTTCAACCTACGATATTATAAATTTTAATTATATAACTATAAGCATTCAAATAACCCAATTACCCCATTTCCCATCACTCTCACTTACTAATCATGTTATGATGATCTCGAGGGATCTCTCATAGAGAATCAACATATAACTATAATTTCTAGGTGATTAGGAACGATGGTATGATAATACTCACGACAACACGATAGCACAATAGTACTTTTTTATATTCACGGCAGGCACATCAGTACAAAGTACTTGGGTTTAGCACGACAGTACAAAAGTACTAGGGTTTAGTATGGTAGTACAAAAGTACTTAGGTTTAGCACGGTATTACAAAAGTACTTGAGATAGACACGACACACATGAATTATTCTCTTACATGACTCTTTCTTTCTTTCTTTTTTTCTTTCTTTCTCTCTCTCTCTAACCAATCGCAGCCACTATTTCACACAACCTTATCACAACCTCTCATTTATTATTTTGCACAACCCCTCACTACAGGGTCATATTATTAAGTATGTTAAACATACCGATAAATCAAGTAGTAATCATATTTATACAACTACATTAAACACAGGAAATTCGGGCAGAGCTTGAAACTAACTATGCACTCACCTGTTAAAGTGATGACTCGAAATTTGGGCAAAACTTCACTTATAGCAACCAACCTTTCCTTTGACGTGACCTAGTATCATTATCACTAAGTCTTAGTCTAATATTCTACACAACTAGAGAGAATCTAGACCTATCAATCATTCTAATGAATACTGATAGTTCTTTCAAATAAGGATCAACCATGCAGGACAGATGGGAGGTAGGACCATTTCGACATATGATCTTTCTGAAATCCAACAACCAAGCCGACGTGACCATTCTAGATACCTCTCCCGTAAGTAGATCAATAGGTATATGACTTGGAATCACTGATAAATCTTAAATATAGGTTTATAACAATGAATATGACTGTGACATCCCCATTTTCACGGCCAAAAAAGACCGATTTGTTTATGCTTTGTTTTGAAAATCAGAGTATCTTGTAAAGAAATATGTTGCGGAAATTGTTCCCAGAAAACATGATAAATATGTTATCAAAGCATTTCCGAAGAAATGTATTTTTATTTATTTTAAAACATTGGGATGTCATCGTTAATACATAAACATAAGCATAAACAGACCTTACATTCATTTACACTAGTGATTTGCATCTTCTCTAATCTCGCAGTGTAATTTGACTTCGTATCGAAATCTATGATACAAATAAACTGAGTGGGTCAGGTTGGAAAACCTGGTGAGTACATAGGGTTTTCAACCCATAATATATATATATATATATATACACACATATATTATGTTTAATCATCAAACAATCAACCCAATTACCCATCCCCATTATCTTCTTTATTCTTAAGGATCTAACCAAAGAACCAGCTATCCTTCAATCATTCATTCCTAAGGTTTATCCTAGAGAATATGCGCGAAGTCCATTGTTGCTAATGTCATCTATTAGGCACAACTGCCAATATTATCCTTTAGGCGCAGCTGCCAGGATTATGTTGTTCTCAACTAGGCGCGGATGCCAATATCATCTATTAGGCGCAACTGCTAGGATTATGATGTTCTCTATTAGATGTAGCTGCCGATATTATCATATAGGCGCAGCTGCTAGGATGTTTAGAGTACACCACATTTCAAAATCATCTACCGGTTGTGGCGCAGCTGCCAATATTCATCTATATCATCTTTCACCCCTCATCACTTATCTACCCATGTTCTACCCAACATATTCGTAGATAAAAAAATATAGTTCAGATCTCAAATAAATTCTAAGGTGATGTTTGTTTTTTGAAGCCAAAATATCTGCAGTCTGCGGACCACATCTGCAAGCCTCTGCGGCAGAAGAGGTAGACAAAATGTCTGCAGTCTGCAATAAGAAAACTGTTTGTTTTTAACGTCTGCAACTGTTGAAATAGATTGATTTTTCAAACTTAATTTTATATCATAAACATTAAAAATGTATTTTCAGCAAAAAAAAAAAACTACACGGTGTCCCATGTTTTTTTTGTTTAGGTTAAAATGGGGTCTGAAGACCTTTGAAGACAGTGGTCCATGTCTGCGCCAGGAAGACCTCGCGCAGACGTTTTTTGATCTACGCACTTCTAAAAAACAAACACTTTGCGAGGGCATATGTCTGCGTGTTGTCTGCGCGGCGCAGACAAAAGTGGTTGCGCAGATTTTCACACAAAAAAAACAAACAGTCCCCAAATCTTTCATCCAAGATAGATCTGAAGATATAAAATACATATACAACTTAGATCTGAAAAACAAAGTTTAAATCTTTCATCCTGTGTAGAGATTAAGGTATAAAATACTTATACAGTTTAGATCTAAAGAAATGTTCAAATCTAAAAAGAAAGCAGTTTAGATCTTTCATCCAACATAGATCTCAAAGTATAAAATACATATACAGTCTAGATCTGAAGAAAAAGTTCAAATCTGAAAAGAAAGAAGTTTAGATCTTTCATCCAACATAGATCTAAAAGTATAAAATACATATACAACTTAGATCTGACAAAATAAAGTTTAAATCTTTCATCCAACGTAGATATCAAGGTATAAAAATACATATACAGTTTAGATCTGAAGAAAATAAAGTTTAAATATTTCATCTAGCCTAGATCACAAAATATAAAATACATATACAGTTTAGATCTGATATGAGAAAATGTAGATCTGAAGGAAAAAGTTTCAGATCTGAAAGAAAGGTTTAGATTTGAAAGATAAAGTTCAGATCTGAAAAGAAAGAAGTATAGATCTTTCCTCCAACATACATCTCAGGTAAACAGATAACATATATATATATATATATATATACACACACATAGCACGTAATTTATATAAAATACTTCATATGTATGTGTAAGATGAAAGTGACTATACACTCACTTGATTAGGTGGTGATTCCAACTTGGACAACGCTTCGCTTTGGCTAAACCGGGAGGTTTGCTTGAAAACCGGGCTCTGCGCGGGTAGAGTTCCGAACCAAAAAACTCTTTTTCTTGGAGCCTTCCGGCGCTCCGGAGCTTTCTTCAAGTGCTAGGGAAGTTTCCTAGGCTTTTGGGGGTGTTTTGGGAGGTTTAGAGAGTGAGTAGAGAAGAAGAAGAAGTGGTTTTTGGTATGAAAAGTGAATGAACTCTCGAGGGGTATTTATACGCTGAGAAAGTGATGAAATCGTTGAGTTTATGGCCCAGATCATCGAGTTTCTGGCCACCAACTTGTCGAGTTGCTGGTCCAACTCGTCGATCTGGTGCCACTTGTCGCAATTCTGGTGGATGCAAGTAATGGCCTATATTGTGTCACATCACCCCTTTTGCAACAACATCCTGCCGACTTCTAAACTCTGTAACTTTCACATACGAGCTCCGTTTTCAACGTTCTTAATACTCATGTGTATGTGGGAACATGCTCTACAACTTTCATTTAGACTCCATCGGCTAATTCTTGACCGATTTTAAATTTAACAGTATGAGAAGATTACACTACTAAACGATCGTGTAGAATTCATAACTTCTACATACGGAACTCCGTTTTCGACTGTCTTTTTATCGTTGAAATCCTATGAATGAGATCTTTAATTTTCATTTAGGTTGTCTCGGCTAAAAATCGTTCGATCTAAAATTCGAACTTCGGGCTACACACTGTTGTGCCGAAACTTGGAAAAATCATAACTTCCTCATACGGAGTCAGATTTGGACGTTCTTTTTATGCATGCTCTCAGTTTAATGTATGCTACGACGTTTGTTTAGATTTATAAGTCTAAAAAGCACTTTATTGTAAACTCGCTTTTTATGTCACACAACGTCGTGCCGGTTTTGTCGCGAAACTTCGACAGGTCATAACTTCTTCGTTATAACTCGGATTTCAGCGTCCTTTATATGTACAGAACCCTTGAGAAATATACTACAACTTAGTTACGATTATTTATTCTAAATAACCTTCTATCAAAAATTCGTCTTCGACACTTATTGTGTCTCAATTGACTAGCCCGGATCTACAGGCGTTACAATTATCTCCCCTTTAGGATGATTACGTCCCGGAATCATCAACGAGAAAGGGGTTGTATAATGACTCCATACGTTATCTCTTCATTCTATTTAATAATCATAACTTCTTTCTTCCTTCGAACGAGTACCTAACTCTTGGACTTCTCGACCGCAAGCGGTGCTTAATCCTACACATGCTCTACGTATTATGTCAAACTTTCAATTGTAACTTTTGAATTACAATCTCGATTCTCATTGCAAACTCCTTGTTCTTCTTATACAATTAAGATAAGTTATTTCCTTCGATTACCATAATAGACTGATGGGTCATGTTCTAATGACCTCTCATAGTATGATGCAATGCTCAAACTCAAGTTTATTTGAGTCAAATTTCGCAATGGAAGTTTCCTTCCTTCACATTCTAATGTGATATAATCACATTCTAGCATGTAGCACTTTTAGCTACTAGTTCTTACTTTAACAATGATCACATTACTTCTATTGTTTGCTTCGATTATCTTTCACTTCAATCGTCTGGATTTAGTTAGATGCTACATCGATCTTGGTCCTCTGAACCACGTAATATACTCGTCTTAGTTGGATTTGATTTGATATGACCATTAGCGTTAGATTAACAATCATCTCCTTAGTCATTACCGAAATGATGGTAACAACAGACTTGAAAAATACAGAATCAATTACGAGTGCCTTGGTAACCTTGTGACTTTCCCTGGTCTAAGTGTGAGTCTTGTGTTTCCGGTAGTATAGACCTCTACTACTATTCACACCTACTCATACTTGTCCCAAGTATTGTCTCGCAGTTTCCAAGTCACCATACAAGAAAATCACATAAAACTTAACACACCAGATAAATAACAAGTTTTATATTACTTCTTGAAACGATTACACAGATGTTCAAGTTCAACCTACGCTATGACCCTAATAGGCTACACTACAAGATACTTTCTGCATGGCTACTTCATATCTCGATATTTGGATATATGGATCCTCACTCCTGATCCCTTGCATCCTCTCCTGGTTCATTAAGGGTCATCTGGAATGCCCTTGCCTTTGGCTTTGGTGGTACGTTTGGTCTTGCAGATCCTTCCCTTTTTAGGCAGTCTTGCTTGTAGTGCCCTTCTTCATTACATTCATAACACACCCTCTTATTGAATGTACACTCATTATCGTAATGCCCAGACTTTCCACATTTGAAACATGTCACCTCCGCGCCATATTTTCCTACGTGTTTCTTTTTGCACTTATTGCACCATCTTGCCTGACTTCCTCCTCCTTCGGACCTTGAACCATACTTTCTCTTCTTGTTGGATTTTGAGGATCCATAGAACTTCCTTTTCTCACTAACCTTGGCTCTCTCCATACCCCTTTCCCTTAACTGGGTCTCAACATTTTTGGCTACTCTAACGACTTCCTTCAACGTGCTCGCCATTTTGACTGTTGGGCCAAATTCTGATGGCAATCCGTTAGCAAATTTCTCCATCTTGGTGAGTTCAGTCGGCACCAAGTAAGGAAATAGCTTCATCTTCTCGGTAAACGTAGTAGCATAGTCATCAATGCTCATTTTTCCCTTCTTCAAGTTCTAGAACTCATTGTTTAGATCGATCAGATCCATCTCCGAGTAGTACTGCATCTTCAACTCCTCCATGAACGCTTCCCAAGATATCTTCAAAGCTTCTCCTCGTGGCATCATATCCGCCAAAAATTTCCACCAGCTCAAGACTCCGGTCTTCAGTTGTCGAACTGCAAAGACAATTTTCTGCTTATCGCTATAGTTACAGCTTTCAAATACCATCTCCATTTTAGAAATATCGTCCATAATCTCCATAGGCTTTGGTTTTCAGAAAGACTCGGTGGTTTGGCACCCAAAAAGTTTTTATACATACGTCTATCTCTATCGATTTCCCTCTCCAGGTCATTCCTTCTCACCATTAGGGGTTCCACATGACTGACAGTGCGGCTATAATTCCCTTCCCACTGATTGTTTGTCATTTAGTTCTGGTTGTTCAACAGGCTTCGAAGGTTCATCCCTATTATTCAACAATAGTTGTCTCATTTCTTCCCTCTATTCAGCCATCATACCCCGAATCATGGCTCGAACTCCAGCCATTGTGACTGACTCAGGTGCAGCTTCTACTATTGGCACCTGCTCAATCACTTGGAGAACAAGCTGCTGATTCATGTTCTCATTTGCGTTTCCAGCTCCGCTTCAGATTCTTTCCATTTCGATCTATACACCAAATTAGGTGAATTTAGATATTTATTCACAATAGACGTTTAAATTCTCCTTATCATTCCGAAACATTACATGCTAGCTCTAATATCGCAATCAAACGCTTAGAATCCTAAATACATAAGGTTTCTAGATTCGGTCGGCAACAGACCATAGATTCGAACAAATAATAGCATACAAGGCAAACATAAAGCATTTAGCACATAAAAACATTTTAGGCATCTTTCCTAAAATAAACTAGTGCTCGTGTCTAAAGTATGGAAGACACTCATCTCACGATCATCGCTTAGCATTCTAAGTTTAAGTCTAGAAATCCTACAAATTTCTAGTTCGCTTAAACTAATGCTCTGATACCAACTATGACATCCCTATTTTCATGGCCAGAAAAGACCGATTTATTTATGCTTTATTTTGAAAATCAGAGTACCTTTTAAAGATATATGTTGCGGAAATTGTTTCCAGAAAACATGATAAATACTTTATCAAAGCATTTCCGAAGAAATGTATTTTTATTCATTTTAAAACATTCGTATTTCATTGTCAATACAAAAACTTAAGCATAAACAGACCTTACATTCATTTACACTAGTGATTTGCATCTTCTCTAATCTCTCAGTGTAATTTGACTTCATATCGAAACCTGTGATACAAATCAACTGAGTGGGTCAGGTTGGGAAACCTGGTGAGTACATAGGGTTTTCTACCCACAATAATATAATTTTTTTTATGTTTAATCATCAAACAATCAACCCAATTACCCATCCCCGTTATCTTCTTTATTTTTAAGGATCTACCCTAAGAATCAGCTATCCTTCAATCATTGATTCCTAAGGTTTATCCTAGGGAATACACGCGAAGTCCATTGCTGCTAATGTCATCTATTAGGCACAGCTGCCAATATTATCCTTTAGGCGCAGCTGCCAGGATTATGTTGTTCTCAACTACACGCAGCTACCAATATCATCTATTAGGCGCAGCTGCTAGGATTATGATATTATCTATTAGGTGCAACTGCTAGGATGTTTAGAGTACACCGCATTTCAAAATCATCTACAAGTTGTGGCGCAGTTGCCAATATTCATCTATATCATCTTTCATCCCTCATCACTTATCTACCCATGTTCTACCCAATATATTCGTAGATAAAAAAAGCTACAGTTCAGATCTGAAATAAAGTGTAAATCTTTCATCCAGGATAGATCTGAAGAGATAAAATACATATACAACTTAGATCTAAAAAACAAAGTTTAATCTTTCGTCCATCGTAGATATCAAGGTATAAAATACATATATATTTTAGATTTGAAGAAAAAGTTCAAATCTAAAAAGAAAGAAGTTTAGATCTTTCATCCAACATAGATCTCAAAGTATAAAATACATATACAGTCTAGATCTGAAGAAAAAGTTTAGATCTAAAATTCTATTAATGAGATCTTCAATTGTATGAAAAGATTACACTGCTAAACGACCGTGTAGAATTCATAACTTCTACATACAGACTCCATTTTCGATTGTCTTTTTATCGTTGAAATTCTATTAATGAGATCTTCAATTGTCATTTAGGTTGTGTCGGCTAAAAATCGCTCAATCTAAAATTCAAACTCTGGGCTTGGAAAAATCACAACTTCCTTATATGAAGTCAGCTTTGGACGTTCTTCTTATGCATGCTCTTGGTTTAACGTATGCTATGACTTTTGTTTAGATTGCTAAGGCTAAAAAGCACTTTATCATAAACTCACTCTTTATGTCACACAACGTCATGTCGGTTTTGTCGCGAAACTTTGACATGTCATAACTTCTTCGTTATAACTCGGATTTCGGTGTTCTTGATATGTACGGAACCCTTGAGGCATATACTACAAAGTAGTTAACATTATTTATTTTAAATAAACTTATATCAATAATTCGTTTTCGATGCTTATTGTGTCTCAATTGACTAGCCCAGATCTGCGGGCGTTACAATGACTTTAATTATAAATTACGTGAGGGCAGAGTAAGTGTAGCTCACTTACAAATTATGGATGAGAATGAGGGTCCAAGTGGGCAAAACTCTGACTAAGGGTCCCTTTTCTTTCGTTTCTAGCATGTGGTGAAGCCCTGCGACACCTGGAGGAGTGGGAAAGAAATGAGAACCCGCACTTCTATTTATAATACAAGTTCACGTCACGCCCGACCAAGTGTGCACTACGAACAAGCTTGGTCGGCAGTCCTCCCCTCAGAGCCTGATTTGTGTCTATCATTGGTTGGGGTGGTGTGGTCCTTCTAGAAGGTGTGCGCACTGCGCCTCTTGCGTGCACATGCAAATTCCAAATCTTTAAAAATCCGTATCTTATTCATATGAACTTCGTTTTCGATGTTCTTTATTTCCCTGGAAAGCTCTTGGCGAGATCTACAACTTTCCTTTAGACTCTGTCGGCTAATTCTGACTTTATTTTTAAAGTTATATTTTTAATGGGCTTAAAAGGTTAATGTCCGTTAAAAATTCATCACTATCTCATCTAATGACCGATCTCGACTGTCTTTATGTCAATAGAATCTTAAAAATGAGATCTTCAACTCTCATTTAGATCACTACGGCTAATAAGTAACCTATATCCAACTCACTATTTATGACATATAGTATAACTCGGTTAAGATTATTTATCCTAAACAATCTTTTGTTAAAGTCATTATTATGGCTTATCATAACTTTATTGCCTAACCCGAATTTACAGGTGTTACAATTATTTGCCTTTAGGATGATTACCTCCCCAAATCATCAACAAAACAAGGCTTGTATACTGACTCTGCACGTTACGTTTCCATCCTAGATGTTAATTGTAACTCCCATGTCCTCCGATTGCTAGACTCTTGTCTCTAAGAGTCCAACGCCTACTCCTGAAGGTAACTTCCTTCATGTTTTGCTATGGTACTACCACATCTTTGTAGGTAGCTTTCCTAGCTACGGACTACTTAGTTTAAATGATGTTTGCGATCTGTCTATCGATCACATCGATTTTTTTTGCTTCAATCTTCGACTAAAGTCGAACACACTATTTAGATCAGTCGGACTCGATTTGATATGATTGCTAGGTTCAGAATGTAAATCATTACCAAAACAAAGGTAAGTTGGAATTGAAAAAAACGAATCCAAATACAAGTACCTTAGTAACTTTGTGACTTTCCCTGATCCAAGTGCGAGTCTTTTGCTTTCGGTAGTATAGGCCTATACTACCTTTCACACCTACTCATAGTCGTCCCAAGTATTATCTCGCACTTCACTAAGTTATTGTAAAAGAAAACCACACATAAACTCAACATATAACATAAATTAGGAAATTATATTTCTACTTGAATAATTATTCATGCCTATTACATTGTGCTACTCGATCTTATACTATCTAAGATACAAATTTTTCCCTTGCCTTTCTCAAGCATCATCGGCTTCACCTTTTTTTTTTTTTGCCTCCAAGATCATACAATATGCCCTTGTCTTTGTCTCAAGCGGTACATTTGCAACTTCTTTATTCTTTAGGCAGTCCTTCATGAGATGCCCTTCTTCCTTACATTCGAAGCACACTCTTCCTTCATATTGACACTCATCAGAATAGTGACTAGGTCTTCCACACCTGTAACAGGTCACTTATCTCTTGAATTGCCCAACATGCTTCCTCTTGCATTTATTGCACCATTCGACTTCATCACTACCCCCAAAATTCTTATCGATGCGGGCAACCTTGGGATTTTATTTTTCTTTTCGGACTTTGAGAGTCCTTCTCCTTTCCTTTTCTCACAAACTTTAGTCTTGTCGGCGATTCTTTGCTTGATCATATCCTCCACAGACTTTTCCGCCCATATTGATGCTTCGAAGGTAGGTGTCTGCTTAACCGGCACAATGTATTCCCAAGGTAGCCCTTTGATACGTGTGAAACGAACTGGTTTTTAATCCTACTACTTTAAACAGATTTAAACACATGAAAGGCAGTGTACCTATCATTTAACAATGTAGTGCAAGCAAGCACAGTATCAAACACAGAAAACGGTAACAATTAACTAACTACTAGAATTATCTAATTAAAACTAACAATAAAAAGAGGGGTTTTCTCTAGTTTTGCAAGAATAGAAACTTAAACAAATGACTAACACTCAACCTAAGATAACTAACAACTAATGCAAATAAGAAGGAATTAATTTCAATAATAAAAGAGACTTCTGTTCAGGTTCGACTCACTTGTTTCTATAGCTGATTTTATTGCAAGTGCAATGGATTATTTTGTCATTGGCTACCAATTAATGTGATTAGATTCGTGTTCACTATTACTAATCCTTAGAAAACGAATTAATTTAAATAGTGGCCAATTGGTTAAGCTAATTAATTTCCTAGAATTTTGATTCGGGTTAAGTAAGACTTGTAGTTGCAGCTAACTAAATTACTAATTCAATTAACATCTTGTATGGTTGTTCATCACACAAGCTCACACATTAACTTACCTATTTTCTTATTAATCTTGGGTTCATATTTGTTAGTCTATATTATTAGCCCGCTTGTTTATGGGCCCTTTTTGTCTTTAGCCCATTACGGTTTATGTCTAGCTAGTATTTATATCTGCTTTATTCCTTATAGTCTTTATGCTTTTCTCTGAGAACCCTTGTAATTTCTCTTTGATATAATCATATGAAAATGTTATCATGGTATCAGAGCTGAGGTTTGATACGTTGTTAGAAGTCTTTGTAGCAGTCAGTTGTGGCGTGGAATTTTCTAAGGTTACTGTAGCATGCCGTTTTCGTTCATTATCACTAGTATTCGTCTTTTTTGAAATGTTGATTCGTTGCTACTGTTGATTTGTTGTTGTTGTTGATTCGTTGTTGCTGTTGGTTCGTTACTACTGTCCGTTCATTGCTACTGTTGGTTCGTTGCTGTTGTTGGTTCATAATTGCTTCGATTGCTTCCGCTGGTTTGTTACTCCTTTCATTCTCAGATTATTATATTGTCATTGTGGTTATTCGGTCAATATCAACATGAATGGAAAGGATGATTCCCTTCAGTCAATCAGTACTCGTTTGGATGGGAAGAATTATACGTATTGGAGTTACGTTATGAAGAACTTCCTTTGTGGGAAGAATATATGGGGCTATGTCACTGGGACTAAAGCCAAACCCTCAGTGCCTCAAACTGAGAATTTTGATATGTTGCTTGATGCTTGGGAGACTGATAACTCCAAGGTTATTACTTGGATCAATAACTCTGTTACTCAGTCCATTGGTATGCAGTTGGCTAAGTATGATACAACAAAGGAAGTTTGGAATCACTTGGAGAGACTGTATACTCAGTCCAATTTTGCTAAACAATACCAATTAGAATATGATATTCATGGCCTTCAACAGAATGACCAGAGCATTCAAGATTTCTATGCTGCTATGTCTGATCTCTGGGATCAATTAGCTCTTACTAAATCTAAAGAGTTAAAAAGATTTTGAGCCTTACATTTCTAGGAGGGAAGAACAACGCTTGGTTCAGTTCTTGATGGCCTTGCGTTTTGATTTTGAAGGTCTTCGTGGAACAATTCTTCATCGCTCTCCTCTTCATTTCATTTGATTCAGTTGTCCAGGAGTTAATTGCAGAAGAGACTCGTATCAAGTCCCATGCAGATAAAGGGTTTAAAGCAACCTTTACTCCTACTCCCGCTCCTGCTGTGCTTGCTGTGTCCTCCAGTCAATCTCGACAACCTTCAAGAGTTGCTTATGATGAGTGTGCATTCTGCAAACAGAAGAATCATTGGAAAGCTCAGTGTCTATTGTTAGTCAACAAGGGTAAATCTGGTCAATCTCAGTCAGGGCAAAAAAATAGGTCTGGTCAACAGAAGCATCAGTCTCGTTCCTCTGGTACTCCTCCATGGACCCCTCGTCCTCCACACTTTGTTGCTGCTGCTGTTCCACCAGTTGACACAAAATCTGTTGGACATATGCCACCATCTGCATTGGATCCCAAGGTGTTTGAGAGCTTTAGACAGTATTTGGCTTCTAATCCCACTGCCATGTCTGCATCTATGTCTCACTCTGGTCCTTCTTCAGCTGACACTTCAGGTATTCCCTCATCTTTGTGGATTTTAGATTCTGGTGCAACCCATCATGTGACTCCTCATTTGTCATCATTTACTTCTTTGTCGCAAGTGTCATCCATTTCTGTTAAGTCTGATAGTGATACATCTATGCTAGTTAAGGGTGTTGGGTCTGTCTCCATTTCTCATATAACTCTTCATGATGTTTATTACATTCCCAAACTTACTTTGAACCTTGCCTCAGTCAGTCAGTTATGCAAGTCTGGTAACTGGGTGTTCTTTTCTGATTCTGTCTGTGTTATACAGGATCAACACACCCGGAAGGTGATTGGGATCGGCCGTAGGGTGGGGGAACTATATGTCTTGGAGGTCTTCAAAGTATCTGTTGTTGCTGCTTCCAGCATTGATTTATCTTCTTTTCGTT
The DNA here is from genome assembly GCF_051521515.1 of Lactuca serriola. Lineage (NCBI taxonomy): Eukaryota > Viridiplantae > Streptophyta > Magnoliopsida > Asterales > Asteraceae > Lactuca > Lactuca serriola. Next base: position 87,235,092 of record NC_136408.1, read on the forward strand.
TGAGTCCTTTGTCGTCTGAGTTTTATCTTTGGCATTCTCGTTTGGGACATGTGTCTGTATCACGGTTGAATTTCTTAGCATCTAGTGGTGTTTTGGGTCATTTAAACTCTTGTGATATTTCTGATTGTAGTGGTTGCAAACTAGCAAAATTTTCTGCTTTACCCTTCAATAAAAGTATGTCTTGTTCTACTGCTCCTTTTGATATTATTCATTCTGATGTGTGGGGTCCTGCACCAGTATCCACAAAGGGTGGGTCAACCTATTATGTATCTTTTATAGATGATTATACTCGATATACATGGGTTTATCTTATGAAACGCAAATATGATTTCTTTGGTATTTACAACAATTTTGGAGCTCTTGTTAAAACTGTGACATCCCCAAAATCTCGGCCAGAAAAGACCGATTTCATTTATGCTTTTAAAATAATTTCAGAGTAAATCCTTTTGATTTGAAAGAGTTGCGGAATTTGTTCCCAAAAACAAAACATGATAAAACAATGTTTACCAAAGCATTTCATAAAAGAAATGTATTTTTCATTATATAATCAAAACTCGGGGTGTCATGTTCAGATACAGACCAATAAGCATAAACGATAACATTACAAGTCATTCAACAAATATATACATATACAGACTTGTAAACAAAACAACTGATGGTTCATCCATCTCATGCCCTCGCGCCACTTCCTGTAATACAAATAAAACTGAGTGGGTCAGGCTTGGGAGCCTGGTGAGCATATAGGGTTTTCAACCCACAATAAATAATCATATTTAATTTTCACCAACCAACAATAACCCAATTACCCATTCCCGTTATTCTCGCTTTATGTCCCTAAAACAACTAACACAAGGGACCTAGTCTAAGAATATTTCATCGAGGCGACAACAGATGCTTTGGGGGTACCTCAGCAATATAAGTCAAATAAGGCAACCATGAGGGGGATGGAGTACAGCGAATGAACACCCAAGTTCATTAACACCTACAGGTGGCGAACCTGCTAATGTTTCCACAAGACTGTCTAGAATAGCCCGTGGTCGTCATCTAAACTCCGCTAGATGACTAAATCAAACAACAACGAGGCCTCTCATCTGTTTATTACACACCAACTATCTACCCATGTTCTACCCAACATATTAGTAGATAAAATATACATTTTTATATATAGTTTTGAAAACCTATATAGCATGCTTTAATCAACACATAATCCACATAACAGATGAGGCACACTCACACATAACATATATCTCATAGAGAATAAATCATATCTATGAGATAGAAGAGAGTGAATACACGTTCACACATATAATCAACAATATACTATACACATAGCACGTATTTTATAGAAAATACTTAATATTTATGTGTTAGAAGAAGGTAACTACACACTCACCCTTATAAACAACAATATACTTAATACACTCGAACCAAACTTGTATTATTATCGTATTTATTAAAGGTAGTATACACTCACTTGATCAGAAGATGATCGGACAACACTACGACTTGCAGAAGTAGTAATCCTCAGCAGATCTGGAAGATCTCTTCAAAAATCGAACTTCTCGCGGGCAGAGATTCGGCTCGGGAACCGCACTTCTCAGGATCTTCGGGATCTCGGGACTTGCCTCGGGGCTCGGGAACAATACCGGGGCTTCGGGATAGTTCTGGCACGCAAAACGATGCAAAAAGAGAGAGAGAATAGAGGAAATTGGCAAAAGACTCGGCTGCCTTCGCATCCTATTTATAGGAGGCTGGAGTCTCGGAGTACGCGGGGCGTACTGCAGTACGCAACGTGTACTGCTTCCGAAATCGTCACTGCATGCGTCATCCGAAATGTCGACACTCTTCGGAGTACGCGGGGCGTACTCGCGTAGGCGGGGCGTACCTCGGATCAGACCGGTGACTCGCCTTCGGATAATGCCGGAATTAAAGATTAAAAATAAATACAAAATGATTAATAAACTTCAGAAATTCATATCTTCTTCATACGAACTCTGTTTTCGGCGTTCTTTATATCCACGCGAAGGTGAGACTACGCTCTACAACTTTAGTTTAGACTCCGTCGGCTAATTTTGACTTTATTTTTATTATTTATTTTTAATAGGCCGCGACAGAAAAACTTCGTTATAAATTCATAACTTCTTCGTTTGACGTCCGTTCTCGCCTAACTTTTTATCGCTTCGATACCAACAATGAGATCTTCGATTCTCATTTAGATTGCTTCGGACAAAAACCCCTCGATCTCAAATCTAGTAAAACAGGCTGCACACTGCTAAGCCGAAACTTCGATAAATCATAACTTCCTCATACGAAGTCAGATTTGGGCGTTCTATATATTTTCGGAAACCTCGTTTCAACTACTACAACATTATTCAAAGATATTAAGTTTATTTTACACTTAAAGTTTGACGCTTATTTTTATTCTTAATTAATCAAACCACATAATTAAGCAATTAAGCACAAAACACACAATACTTAAATAATACAATCTTTATTATTTCAAAACGGTTTACAGAGGTTAACCTAGACTATTACATTGCTAAAAATGGCAAGCCCGGAAACACAGGCTTTACAAAAACTCAACATTCGGCTGTGATTAAGTGCTTCAGGTGTGACTTAGGGGGAGAATATACCTCTAATGATTTCACTCAGTTACTTGCTTCTGATGGTACCATACACCAGTCTTCGTGTACTGACACACCTCAGCAAAACGGTGTGGCAGAACGAAAACATCGTCATATTGTTGAGATTCCCCGCTCTTTGCTCGTGTCTGTGCAGGTCCCTAGTGCCTTTTGGGGAGAAGCAGTCCTAACTGTTGTGTATGTGATTAATCGTATCCCCTACTTCATTGAATTCAGGAATATCTCCTCTTGAGAAGTTATATGGTCATCCACCAAACTACTCTTCCTTACGAGTTTTTGGATGTACTTGTTTTGTTCTTCGTCCTCATGTTGAAAGGAACAAGCTGGGGCCGAAATCTGCTATTTGTGTATTTTTGGGGTATGGGATTGGTCAGAAAGGATACAGTTGCTATGATCCTGTGAGTCAGAAGTTATATGTTTCTCGGCACGTTACTTTTTTGTTGCATATTCCTTTCTACTCGATTCCTGCTACAGCCCACAATGTAACAAAGTCTGATCTTCTGCATATTGATCCTTTTAATAAAGATATAGAGGCTCAAGACTCATCTTAACCCATTTGATCCCTCGACACATGACACACCCACTTCTTCAGAGGGTGCCTCGACTCTACTTGTTCCTGAGCCTGATCCTCTGATTATTGAAGTTGAGGATCCTCCTCCACCACCACCCCTCAGGAGATACTCTCGTCATGTCAAGTCCACCAAGCTACCAGATTTTTCTTACTCTACATATTCAGGACCGTTTGCTTCAGTTATAGCAAGCATCCATCATCTGTCTGAACCTGAATCATATAGAGAAGTTGTTTCAGATCCTCTTTGGCAGAATGCTATGGCTGAAGAACTCACTGCTCTTCATCAGACTAATACATGGGATTTGGTTTCTCTTCCTCCTGGGAAACATACGATAGGTTGTCGTTGGGTGTACAAGATAAAAACAAAAGCTGATGGCTCCGTTGAACGATATAAGGCTAGACTTGTAGCAAAAGGGTATTCCCAACAGTATGGTTTTGACTACGAGGAGACATTTGCCCCAGTTGCAAAGATGAAGACAGTTCGTACTATGATTGCAGTTGCATCCGTTCGACAGTGGAAGATCTTTCAAATGGATGTCAAGAATGCCTTTTTGAATGGTGACCTTCATGAAGAGGTTTATATGACCCCTCCTCCAGGAATTCAGCATCGACCAGGCGAGGTTTGTCGGCTTCGCAAAGCTTTGTATGGGCTCAAGCAAGCCCCTCGTGCTTGGTTTGAGAAATTCTCCACAGTGATTACCTCTCTTGGATTTGTCCAGAGTAATCACGATTCTGCTCTGTTTGTTAGATGCTCGAGTGCAGGACGGATTCTTTTGTCCTTATATGTGATGACATGATTATTACAGGTGATGACCATGGTGGTATTGAGTCTTTGAAGCATGATCTAGCTCGTCGATTTACTATGAAGGATTTGGGCTTGCTGCGTTATTTCTTGGGTATTTAGGTCGCTCTGTCTAAGAAAGGGTACCTTCTTTCCCAGACTAAATATATATATCTGACTTGTTTACACGGGCGGGACTTTCTGACAATCGGACTGTTGATACCCCTCTTGAAACCAATGCTCGATACTCTCCTACTTATGGTGTTCCTTTGTCTGATCTGAATCTTTATCGTACTGTGGTGGGAAGTTTGGTTTATCTCACAGTCACTCGTCCAGATATTGCTCATGCTGTTCATATTGTAAGTCAGTTTGTTACTACACCTACTTCTGTTCATTGGGGAGCTGTTCTTCATATTCTGAGATATCTTCGTAGCACTCAGTTTCAGACTCTCTTGTTTTCCTCGACATCTTCTCTTGAGTTACGTGCCTATAGTGATACTGATTGGGATGGTGATCGTTATGATCGTAAGTCTACCACTGGATTTTGTGTATTTCTTGGAGAGTCTCTTATTTCATGGAAGAGCAATAAACATGATGTTGTCTCTAGATCTTCCACGGAGGTTGAATATCGTGCTATGGCTGTAACTATATGCAAGATTATCTGGTTACGATGGCTGCTTGCGGATATGGGAGTTTACATTTCTTCACCTACTCCCTTGAATTGTGATAATAAAAGTGCGATACAAATTGCGAAGAATTCTGTTTTTCATGAGCGGACGAAGCACATTGAGATTGATTGTCATTTTACTCGTCATCATCTGCAGCTTGGGACCATTTCGATTCCATTTGTTTCGTCAACTTTGCAGCTTGCGGGTATTTTTATGAAGGCTTTATCGGCTTCTCGGTTTCGGTTCTTATGTGACAAACTCTCAATGCTTATTGCTGCGACATTGTGAGTTTGAGGGGGGATGTTAGTCTATATTATTAGCCCGCTTGTTTATGGGCCCTTTTGTCTTAAGCCCATTAGGGTTTTTGTCTAGCTAGTATTTATATCCGCTTTATTCCTTGTAGTCTTTATGCTTTTCCCTGAGAACCCTTGTAATTTCTCTTTGATATAATCATATGACAATGTTATCAATATTCACTTATACTAGGCATATAACATTGTTTTCACATAAATCATATGAAGCAAGCAATTAAGAGGATGTTCATGCAACTTAATAGACTTGATAATTAACAGAAAATAGTTATTGTCAACACATAAGGATCGTTTACAAGCTTAACAAAATAATTTTCACCAAATCAAATAATCCATGCCACAAATTCAATCCATATTAACAAGATAGTCTACCCTAAACAGAAGTAATGAGGTTTAGCTCATATCCATATCAAGTAATATCTCAAAAATGAAATCCATAAGTAAAAACATAGTTTTGTGCAATAGATTAAGAAAAAGAGAATATATGTTGCCTTTGATCTCTTCCAAATCAATCTCTAGGGTTGATCTTCAAATTCCAGAGCTTCAATAACCTTCCAATCGCAGATAATTCGCCAAAAGATCCTGAGTAAAGTTATTGTCTCAGGAATAAGTACCCTTTATATAGTTTTCTGAAAACAGGCGCGACTCGTTGAGCTCATAGACTGATTCGCCGAGTCCATCACTTAAATCTCGTGTACGATAAGGCACCTGATGGTTCGCGAATATTCCTATCTACTTGATGAGTAGAGGACCAACTCGCCGAATCCTTCAGCTTTTTGGCTTGATTTCTTCTTTCTTCAATTCCCGAGCTTCCGATTGCTAATCCCGCTTCCTTTTTAACTTGAGCATGTCTTTTAGGCTGAAAAGACAATTTAAACATAAGTAAGTACCTTTTGTCCAATAATCGAGAAAAAATAGCCAAAAATTATTAAGATAATAACCAAAATATATGACTAAATATGCACATATCACCCTTTGGCATACCTATCAATCTTGGCGAGTTTGTATGAAACAATTAGTAGAGCAAACTCCTTCTTATCAATGAAGGCATTGGTGTATTCCTCCACAGTCAGATTCCCCTTCTTCAAGTTTAGGAATTGATTCTCCAGTTCCAGTATGTTCTAATCAGAACAATACTTCCGCTTGAAATGCACCAGGAACTCTGTCTATGTCAGTTACAATGGCTTATTTGGGCTTATTATCTTTCCCAATGTATTCCACCAGCGAACAACTGAGCCCTTAAACTGTCTCACCGCGTAGGTGGTTTGCAACCTTCATGTGCAACCACAGGTGATGAAAGTCTGTTCCATTTCTAAAATCCAAGCCATAACTCCCACCAGGTCTTCTTTTCCGATGAAGTATGAGGGATTGCAAGTCATGAACTCCTTATACTTGCATGTGTTCCTAGCTGCTCCTTCATCCATGTTATTCTTCCTAAATACTTGAGGTTCTGCTTGACTCATGGTCCTACTATAGTTTCCTTCCTCTGACTGACCTTCATTTAGTTTGGGCTGCTCAACAGGCACCATGGGTTCTCTTCCATTTTCCCAGATCAGCTGCCTCATCTCCTCTTTTTGCTCGGCTAACAGAGCTCTAAGAATTATTATTGTGACAGGTTCAGCTACCGGCACTGCTTCTGGCGCAGGTTCAATTGCTCGGGGCTCAGGCTGATGACTCTCATTATCGTTTCCTAGTCCACTAGGTGTCCTCACCATGACGTTCTATATACCAAAGCAGGCGTTCAGTGTAAAGTGAAGAGAATATAGATAGGGAAGGTAGACGTATAAATCTCCTTATCACTCCAAAAAGTTATATGCCAATTCTAATACAGTAATTAAACATTTAGAAAACTTGAACACATAAAATTTTCAGATCCAGTCGGCAATAGACCATAAATCCGAACATCATAAGGCAGATTATAGCTATAGCAAGTGAAAATCATTTAACACATAGAAGCAAATTAGGCATCTATCCTCAAGTAAGCTAATGCTCGTATCTATTCACGTGTACTACCTAAAATATACTAGACACTCATCTCACGATCGTCGCTTAGCATTCTAAGCTTAGGTCTAGAAATAAATCATTACTCCTATTTCGCTTAAACTAATGCTCTGATACCAATTGTGACATCCCCAATTTCACATCGAGAAAAGACCAGTTTATGCTTATTTTAAAATCAGAGTTTTAATTTACAAATGCGGAATTCGTCCCATAAAATATTCCCGAATGAATGTTTTTCACCGATTTATTAAAAACTCAGGATGCCATCGTCGATACAATAAACATAAGCATAAACGAAGACTTACAAAATCACTTTATACTAATGGTCTACATCTCCTTAAATCTCTTACCCGATACATATATCATCATATATGTAATTACTGTGATACAATCAACTGAGTGGGTCAGGTTGGGAAACCTGGTGAGATACATAGAGTTTTTAACCCACAATATTATAATTTTTAATTATATAACTATAAGCATTCAAATAATCCAATTACCCCATTTCCCATCACTCTCACTTACTAATCCTATTATGATGATCTTGAGGGATCTCTCCTAGAGGATCAGCAAGCAACTATAATTCCTAGGTGATTAGGAACGATGGTATGATAATACTCGTGACAACACGACAACACATTAGTACTTTTTGTATCGTCATGGCAGGCACAAAAGTTCAATGTACAAAGTACTTGGGTTTAACACGACAGTACAAAAGTACTTGGGTTTAGCAAGGCAATACAAAAGTACTTGGGTTTAGCATGACAATACAAAAGTACTTGAGATAGACACGGAAGACACGAATAATTATCTCACATGGTTCTCTCTAACCTATCGAAGCCACTCTTTCACACAACCCTATCACAACCTCTCATTTATTATTTTGCATAGCCTCTCGCTACCCGTTCATATTAATAAGTATGTTAAACATACCAATAAATCAAGCAGTAATCATATTTATACAACAATATTAAACACAGACTAGATAGCGCACATAGTAGTTAGATATTTAGAATATTTATATTTATACGTAAGCTTGAAAGTAACTTTGCACTCACCTGTTAAAGTGATCACTCGAAACTCTGGTAGAGCTTCGCTTCTAGCAACTGACCTTAGCTTTGATGTGACCTATTATCATTATCACAAAGTCTTAGTCTAATATTATATACGACTAAAGAGAATCAAGATCTATCAATCATTCTAATGAATATTGATAGTTCTATCAAATAAGGATCAGCCAGGCAGAACAGTCAGGTGGCAGGACCATTTCAACATATAGTCTTTCTAAAATCCAACAACCAAGCCGGCGTGACCATTCTTGACAGCTCTCACGTAAGTAGATCAATGAATATATGACTTGGAGTCACTGATAAATCTTAATTATAGGTTCATAACAACAAATATGACTATAATTACAAATTATGTGAGGGCAGAGTAAGTGTAGCTCACTTACAGATTATGGATGAGAAAGAGGGTCCAAGTGGGGAGAACTTTGACTCAGGGTCTCCTACTCGAAGGGTACTACTCAAACCATACTTTGGGGTGTCGTAGGGCTTCAATGCATGATAGAAACGAAAGATAGGTTTTATAGGAGGGATAGTCGCGGGATATTTTTGTAGGAGTGGGAAAGAAATGAGCACCCGAACTTCTATTTACAGTACAAGTGTGCGTCGCGCCCGACCAACTGTGCACTGTGCACAGGCTTGGTCGGTACTCCTCCCCTCAGAGCGTGACACATTTCGATCATTGGTTGGGGTGGTGTGGTCCCTCTAGAAGGTGTGCGCTCTGCGGCTCTTGTGTGCACATGAAAATTTCCAAATCTTTAAAAATTCGTATCTTCTTCATACGAACTCCGTTTTTGACGTTCTTTATATCCTTGAAAAGCTCTCGACAAGATCTACAACTTTCCTTTTGACTTTTTCGGCTAATTCTGAGTTTACTTTTACAGTTATATTTTTAACAGACTTAGAAGTTTAATGTCCGTTAAACTTTCATAACTATCTCATCTGATGACCGTTCTTGACTATTTTTATATCAATGCAATCCTAGCAACGAGATCTTCAACTCTCATTTAGATTTCCAACTCACTATTTATGACATATACTATAACTCGGTTAAGATTAGTTATCCTAAGCAATCTCTTGTTTAAAATTTATTATTATGGCTTATGACAACTTTATTGTCGGGTGTTATACTAATTTTACACCTCATCCCCTCTTTTGATGATCGTTAATCATCTCAAGAAAAAGGAAAAAAGATGACTAGCTTTCTTTGTTTATTGGAGTCCAGCAGTTGTTCGCATCGCTTGTGTGGATACAACCATGGAGGCAGATCCAAAGGTAAGAACTACTGTGGTTATGAAGAAAGAAACGATCGCAGATCCGATGATCAGGTGGTTGCGGTCCGTTCAAAGATCAACAACATCGATATTGTACGCCTAAAAGGTTAGGACTGAAGGTCTAGAAAAGGACGAAGAGCGGGTGAAAGTTCAAGTACCAATAGTAGCTAAGAAGACCAAGAGTTCGATAGTCATCATAGGAGTTGCAGTTGATGTTGAAAGGATGAAAAGACACATAAGAGTGTTTTTTGTGCGTTGGTTTACAAGTAATTTAGATGTAGCCGAGATGATCAATTGGAGAGTGTCAAGTTTATCGTCACATGAAAGATGAAAAGAAAATATTACTCGTTGTGAGCACACGCAGTGATGCTATGTTGGGGATGTTAAAGTCATTGATATGAAAATCAGAAGTTTTTTCCAAAGAGAAAAAAAACTAGCAGTCACATAGACAGAGCTAATGTAAGCTTTGATTGTTCATATGTAGCAGCAAGTGAGAGTTCGAACCTAAATGGGGAAGAACCAACTAGTAAGGCAAGAGTACGAAAGGCAACTCGACTTCAAATTTGACATAAAGATCCATGATATTTGCAATACCGAAAGCTAGGAGAGAGTTAATAAGCTTTGATTGTTGCTATGAAGATGGTAGAATGGATGCTTTGATTGGAAATCGGTAAAAACGATATAATTATCTTGAGGGAACTTGAAACCTTTACCTACGCCTATAGGTAAATGGGATGATCTTATCTTGGATTTTATCATCAAGTGTCCTAGGATGATATAAAAACCACGATGTGTCAAGGGTTATAGTTGACAAAGTGATGAAAAGTATGTCTTTCTAGGAATTACGTGCATGGAGAATGGGTCTATAAGGAACGTTTTCATGAGATTCATTATCATGATTAAGTAGAGGTTTTGATTATTTTCTGATTTCTTGAGAATATTTGTGTAAATGATGATGTGAAATCATTGAAGTCGACAAAGTCAAAAACCCGAGGAGAACACGAAACAGTTAAGTTCGTGAACCCTGTCATCCTTAGTGATAAGGGGAATAGTTGTTTAGCCAACTTCGATGAAAAAGAGTTGTTTAATTTTAGTTGATGATTCAAGGATGATACTAGTTCGACAAGATGATAAGCTGTCATAAAGGAACCTAGAATACTGCGTTTTTACGTAATTCGATTTAGTATTGTGGGTAGGTGCATAATACATAAACAATCTAGACTTAGGGAGTCATTATCCAGAACTGTTTTGATACTGTATGATTCGGGACGTAATCATCCTCAGGGGAGGTAATTTTTATGTCGTAAGTTAGGTCTTGGTGTTTTAGTCATAATTATTCATTTTATTAAATTATTAAAAAAACCCCTAAACAGGATAATTGTTAGTCATGTGCGTTACATACTATAAAAACCTTTTATCACTAAGCGATAGAAATAATATTTTTGAAAAAAAATTATTTAGGATAAATAATTTTTATGAGAGTTGTAGTAGTCGTGACGACGATTATGTTGGTATATAGAACGCTCAAATTTGACTTCCCATGAAGAAGTTGTGATTATTTGAAGTTTCGCGTTAAACCCTATACGTCAAAGTGTTTCGTAAAAAGTGAATCGGATATATGTTTCTTATTAGCCTAAGTAACCTAAATAAAAATCATAGTAATCGTAAAAGCGAAATCGTGCATATAAAGAATGCCTAAATTTGACTTCATACGAGGAAGTTATCATTTTTTGAAGTTTCGGTGCAGCAGTGCGTGACAAAGAAATCGAAATTAAAATCGGTTGAGTGTTAGTCAAAACAATGCAAACAATAGTTGAAGATCTCGTAAATACGAATCCGTCGATATAAAGACAACCGAGAACAGAGTTTGTATGAAGGAGTTATGATTTTCGCACGGATTTTAACAATGTAAGCTCTATAAAATATGAATTTAAAATAGAGTGAGACTTCGCAGTTGAGACCTAAAGGAAAGTTGTAGTTCTCGTTGAGAGAGTTATGGGGATATAAATAACATCAAAAACGGAGCTCGTATGTGAAAGTTATGGTCGTTCGAAGATCAGCGAAAAATACATGCCGAGATGACGTGGCATCCCGAGAGCGCCCCACGTGGCAAGGTGGCGACCAAACACTTTAACCGATACGATGACATGGCATAATGTGCGCATGACATGTGGAAACGTTCTAGAAAGTGGGATGTGGACGAATGAGGAATGGACACATGGCACCACACAAGACTGGAGACGTAGACAATGGACGCCGCACGCCCAGGTATAAGGCGCGACATGCCTCCTGTATTCCCCTACAAATAGAAACATAAATCAGCCTCATTCCTCAGACCTTTCTCACATTTCTCTCTGTGATCTCTTTGGTCCTTAAGGTCCGACTTTTTCTGAATTTCTAAGCACTTTACCAAGGCTCTGAGATATCTAGAGCCTGAAGAATAGAAGCTTTCAGGTCGGAGTTCTGCTTGCGAATTTTCCTGACTTTTTCGCTAAAAGCTCTGTAAGTTAAGCTACAATTGTTATGCATTGAGTGTAAATTATGTTTAAGTTCAATATCTTTATTATGAACCTATAAACAAGACTTACCAGTGATTCCAAATCATAATATTTATTGATCTACTTTCAGGAGTGATGTCTCGGCTATATCTAGTAAGGTGTTTATTATGAATTTTCTAAACAGTAAATATTATATATATATATATATATATATATATATATATATATATACCAAAGGGATCCTAGCTCCGATATGATCTTACCTAGTTGTCCCATATTTGATAGATCTTGATTTAGTCATTGGGATTGTTAAGGAATCCAAGAAATAGTATAAATACGAACGAATAATAAAGCATGGTAATATTCATATTTAGGATGTTGAAAGGGATAAGTTGAAGTGATAGCAAATGAGCTACCTTTCTCAAGAATCTTCCACCTTGATCAGGTGAGTGCATAGTTACTTTCATGAACATGATTTAATACAAGTATTAATAAAAGTATTAAATATATATAAAAAGCTTATATGTGAATTATATGCTAATTGACCGAAGTATGTGCTAGATGTATATTTGATAATATACATTGTGCGAACCAGTAATGGTTCTATATATGTTAAGATATATATATATATATATATATATATATATATATATATATATATATATATAGAGAGAGAGAGAGAGAGAGAGTTAGGTTCAAATGTTTTCACTATCTATTGTGTGCCTGTATGATTGATTCTGGGACCAATCATTTTAGTTATTTTAAGAAAGTAATTAATGCTTATTAAATGTTGAAGATGTAATTAATACCTATTATATCTTCAACATGTAATATGCATTAATTACTTTCTTAAAATAACTAAAATGATTGGTCCAGAATCAGCATACATGCACACAATAGATAGTGAAAACAAAATAACCTAACCCTATATATATATATATATATATATATATATATATATATATATATATATATATATATATAGGGCTAGGTTATTTTGTTTTACTAAGTATTGTGTGCTAGAATGCACAGATCTGAACCAACAGATGAAATTAATCAATGGACATGATTTGAGAGTGTATGATATTACAATGGGGTAACATGTACCATATAATCACACAATTTTTAGCAAAAGGGTATTTTGGACAATTTACTACATTTATAAAAGGAAATTTTTGGATTTTTAGGGATGATTAATTCTCCTAATTTAAAAAAAAATCTAAATTTTTTAATTAATTCAATTTCAATTTTTACCGATCTTATTCTGTCAGAAAATTTTTTGTCAGAATGATATTCTTACAGAATTTTATTCTAATAGAATATTATTGAAGAAAAACAAAATTCTTGAATCAGATGTTGAAAAATTACAAACATTCTAATATATTATTATACATCCGAACTTAAATACAAATTCATACATATTCTTACAGACTAAACTCCTTATACATTTTAATATAATTATACATATTCTAAAAGAATTTCAACAAAAATGATTAAAAATCTTAAAAAATAACAACATTCTTAAATTGTGAGTATTATCAAACTTTATTCATTCTTCAAGTTATTCCTATTAGGTATTCAACGCCTTCTTCCAGCCATTCCTATCACAAATACAACAAAATCCAATAATTGCTAAAAACATGTTACTTGCAATTAACTATCACTTAATATATTTTGGTTGAATACATAGCATATGACAGAATACATATAATACATTCTGGCAGAATACATCGATTTTATTCTGGTAGAATACATTCTGATAGAATACCTTCAAAAGTATTGTATTTACTGCTAATATAATTTTAGATTTCAAAAATACAATAACAAGAGACAATAGAAATTGGAAGTCAAAATCACAAATTGAACCAAAATAATACTTAAACAGATTAATTATCTTTTTAAACAATTACATAAAATATGTGTTGCTAGTAATTATGACAGAATGCATACCACAAGGTTAAATTTTTTAAATTCTCTTTCAGGCATTTCAACAAACACTTGTTAGACATTATCATCAAACAAGCCAAAAACCATATTTGATTTACTTGCAATAGTTTACCTATAAACATAATTTCCAGCAACATATTTGATTTAGAATGCATACCACAAGGTTCAAAGCCAAACACCCATACTAGCTGCTGATCTGCCTTACTTCTCTCTTCCAATTGATTTCGCCGACAACGAGATGGGAACCCACGATGAATGGCCGAGGATTGACAGTCCACGATGAAATTTTAACTTATATTCTTATAGAATTTATAACATATTTTTTTCATAATAAAAACACCTAAATAACGTAACTACACATATTAACGCCAATTCTAAAAGAATATTTCAATTTTGTTTCTTGCTTAAACTTCAATTCCATAAGAATTCTAACATAATTATAATAACTCGTTAATCTCAATAATCAACAAATTTTATAAATCACAACGAAGAGTTTTTTAAAACAAAATCAAATGGGATATATTAGATGTTTTAATGAAAATAAAGTCAACCAAAATGCCACTACTTTTACGTATGAACATTGATCATCCATTTATCCAAACAATATAAAATTTCGACTAACAATACAAAAGTTTTAAATACTTATACAGTAAATAGCAAAACATTACCTATACCTACTTTATTAGCTTTACTATGCCGTAGAAATCAATAAACTACAAAATCATTTACTTCAATTAATGGAAAAGGGAATAGTGGTGTAATGTCCCACCATGCGAAATCAGAAAAACTAAACCACATATTGTGATTCCTTATGGTTTATATAAACCTAGGTTTAGAAAATCATCGTGATTACTCTTGATTCAACAAGATCATTTTTAATTTCATTTTAAGATATCAAGAGTTTTTAAAGCTTACTATGTGCGAAAATTATGGGGATAAGAGTTGAAGAATACAAATTGAAAAGGAGACGATTACCTGTAGTTATGTCTCTTTCGATGTTTCTTTTTCTTTCAATCTGTTGCCTGCAATGGTGGATTCTGGTAGGAAAAAGCTTGGTAGCATTAACATTCTCAAAAGAATTTTGATTGTAAAATCAGAAATTAGGTTTAAATATTAGGAATTGAGTTCAAGAACATACCAGGACTAGGATGTTGGTGTACGAAGGAAGCTATAAACCTATTTCAGTGATGGAATACGAAGCCGAAGATGGAGAGGGAGGAAGAAGGTAATGGTCGGCTGGCAGAGGAGTGGCAGTGAAGTTGCCTGTTGAGGTGAGGCTACACATTTTTGAAACCGATCGTTTGAAGATAAAGAAGGGAGAAGAATAGGTTTTAGGAAATTAATGAATTACCATAATTAAATATGCATACATTACTATAATACCCTTAATTTATTTATTTAATGATTTATTATTTCCTCAATTCTCATTGGTGCATACATGCACACAATAGTTGCTAGAAACATTTGAACCTAGCTCTCCCTCCCTCTCTCTCTCTCTATATATATATATATATATATATATATATATATATATATATATCATCACATGATAATAATAATAAAAGTATTATTACTAAAAAGAAAAAGTACCTAATACTCTATGTTAAATAGATACAAAAATTAGGAAAGTGTTACACAAATAGAGTTAGTATTGAAGCTTGGGATGATTATGGGTATTACAACCTTGCTTAGTTATACCATAAGGGCTAAAAAGGATGATTAGTTAAATTAAGTTTGGATATTGGGTAGCATCGTATTAAGGGTACGTGTGAGATGAGAATGGAGAGTAGAACTCTATTCGATGATATTGATGATCGGTGGGGTATGTTTTATGTATAGCAGTACTAAATTTGTATTCCCCCTCCTAAATTTATGATCATTTACTTTGGTGGCTAGTGGGGTATATTTCACGCACATGAGTGCTATATTAGTATCCACCCTTTCTTTTGGTAAGCTTTATGAGTCGCTTCTTTTTACGAAGTGATCGAACGAGCCTCGTGTGTTAGTGTATCCATTCACGAAGTAACTAAGGGAACTTCATAGACTATCAAATAAAGTGTGCCTGTAATAGACCACTATGAGGTGTATATGATGTTATCACTCCTGATAGGGTGGTTCTGAAAATGGAACTCTGTTAAATAACACTTATGATCAGACGATTGGTAGGCATAGTCATCTAGATGACCACCCCTAACTTAACTGTCTTGTGGTATCGGTGTAACACATTGATTTTTATATCGAAAAATCTCATTTTTAAATAGTGAAAACATCCAATATTATAAAACCGAGTCATAAAAATCCCAAGTGAATCAAATATAATAATCCCATATCAGAGTATCAAAATGCAGAAAATCATAAAAATGACAAACCGTAGTGTACAGTCAATCCTTCGCCTTCTCGGAATCATCTGAAGTGCCTAAAACACATTTAATCCACAACTATAAGCATAAAGCTTAGTGTGTTCGCAAAATATCACATACAACTTAGCAAAAAAAAACTATGAGTTATCAGCAACCCTGTGGATTAACATCACATTTCAGGAGTTATTAACAACCATAGGGACTATCAGTAATGTTGTAGACTCATAGTTGTCCAAGAAATATCAGCAACACAGTTACAAAAAACACATCAACAAGTAAAACCCAGTTGGTCAACAAGCCTACACTACTACACAAGTAATATAGTGAGAATACTCACCTCACAGATAGTAGCTAAATCAAGATAACTCTCACATAGTGGAGACTGGTACTAAGAAACACCTAACAACAATAAAAATTACCCACTCAGTTTACACCCTAAATCCTCTAAGTCGACCAAAAGTCAACGTTCAAAGTCAACTTGACAATCCTCCATGTTGTTGTTGGAATAGTGTCTAAGGCTGCAACTATATTAGGCAAGTATTTGACCCGATTATGCATGGTCCTTTTGGGTTGCCTTCACCATAGCAACTTGGTGGGATGATTTATTATGAGAGAATAAATATTATTAATATATTATGAGAATAATATAAGGAATAATAATATTGGTATTTGATTAATATAAGTCATAAATTAATTAGTATTAATTTGGTGACTTAAAGAGATTAATTAAATAAGAGGGTATAAACTGTCAATTGTTTGATAGTTACACTTTAGACTGTAAGTCCTTAAGAGATAGGGATTGGACGGATTCTAGAGCTTTGGATAGCTCAAAATCGTCCAAAGGCTTATCTATGGTAAGGATTTGGATTGCTTTAAAGGAAAGGATTATCCAACTAGGGTTTAAGGTGAAACCCTTAAGGAGTCTACAAGTATAAATAGACCCCATGGCATAGGGAAATCGGCACCTCTTAAGAAGAAAGAAACCCTGGCCGAATTTCTTCCCTCTCCTCTCTCTCAAATCATCTTCTTTGCTTATTGGTGTTTGTAAGCCATTAGAGGAGTGACAATTGTGACTCTAGAAGCTCCAAGCCAACAAGATCAAACAAGAGATTCAAAGGTAAACTTCTAGATCTGATTTTGTATTGTTTTATACCTAATTAGTCATTAGAAGTCTTGGATTCAAAGCATGTTTAATTAGAAAACCTAGATCCAAGCATTAGGGTTTTGCATGCGCACATAGGAAAGTTCTTAAGGCTAAAACCCATCAGTGGTATCAGAGCTTAGATTGGTTTCTATTAAATTGTTGCTTGTTTGTTTGAAACTTGTGTGTAAAATTCGAATTTTGTGTTTCTGAGTCGTAAACTCGACGAGTCCCATGGTGGACTCGACGAGTTCAAGCGTCAGGAAAGGCCAGATTCGGGATTTTTCCATACTTATCTTATGGAAACTTACCTTTATCATATTAGATCAATCTTAATCTGATTTTCTGATATGTATGACTATAATCTTGATCTAATTAAAGATATTTACAAACTAATTAAATATTTAATTTCCTTATGTGATAATTAATTAATTATTTTGATTAAATTGGTAATTATCTTGCAAGAAATAATTAAATAAATCAAATATGGATAATTATGGAATTAATTGTTAATTGATATTATTTGTTATTTGATCCTCCATGTTTTAAATGTTTAAAACTTGTCCTCAAGTTTTGAAATTTATGTTTTGTGATTAAAAGTTTTAATTTAGACAATTTAAATTTAAAACCCTAGATTTTTAAAAGTTTAAAATACAACCCTATACTAATATAATATTACAAGATTAATATATATATATATATATATATATATGTATGTATGTATGTATGTATGTATGTATGTATGTATGTATGTATGTATAACTAAATGCTAGTCTTACCGTTAGTAGGCCTCATTCACGAAGCAGATCTATAAGGTGGGTATAAGGTTGCGGCCTATAAAATGGCGCTTAATGGGTGTACACTCACACCCACCGCTTGCTTGATCGGTGGAGGGTCGTTAGCCGAACGGGTAGGATAGGGCAACCTCATCCTCTCATTAAAAGTATAATATGAAATACAAAGTAACTACACATTTTTTTTAAAAAAATTTCCCAATCTTAGTTACTTTAGGAAAAGTGAATTGATGCAATCCCATGAAATTACACTTCGCACCCTTGCTAAGAAGTTAGTGGAACGTTTGTGGTTTACCGGCACACTAATAGGTTCTAAGCAAAGGTGGAAAAGGGTGATTCATTGTTTGTCATATTTCGATGGAGCGTGTGTGGTTTACCAGCACATCGAATAGGTGATCGTGACAATGAAGGCACCATGTGAATTTGCATGGTAATTCACACCCGCTTTGTGATCCTCGGTATCCTAGTCACAAACAAGAGGGGCATATCAAGATTTAAACATGCCATTGAATAGTTTCAATGAATCTCATCCGAACCTAGGAATTCTCAATACATTTAGGACTTAAAGTTATGTTTTATGGTGGAGAATTAGTGAATCGTCATTCACTTACCTTCATATTATTTGCATGTTGGATTACGGCATCCCTTTTCTAATATGTAAATATTGTTATTGGATCCTAGCCCTAATTTTTCTTATTGGATGATAATTAGGGATTAATATTCTAATCTATCTTTGTCCTTTCTATTTGTAGATGTCGAACGCAAACAACGCTGCTGCTAGTTCTTTCATATTGATGAGCCTTGGTCAAAAGGTCACTTTCGATGGGACGAAATTTAGCGAATGGATAAGATACATTCGCACCATTGCTCGCTATGAGGATAAGGAGTATGTCCTTGACGAGAAGCTCGAGAAAATCAACCCTGAAATCGCTACTCCGGCTGAAATGACCGCTTTTGAAACTCATGAGCGAGATGCAACGAAGGTACATTGCATCATGGTAGCCACCATGAACTCCGAATTCCAAAAGTCCTATGAGGACATGTACCCGTACGAGATGCATCAAGACTTATTGGAGAGATACCACCAAAACGCGAGACAAGAGAGTTATGAGATTTTCACTAACATGATTTCCGCTAAGATGGGTCATGGAGAGTCTCTTACCGTGCACCTGCAAAAGATGCAAAGGTATGTCGACCGCCTTCGCAAGTTAAATGTTGACTTTGGGGAAGACTTGGCGATCGACATGGTGCTTCACTCTTTGCCTCCGAGCTACAATCAATTTAGGATGACTTACCACATGAACAAAGAGGAGGTCACCCTAAGCAAACTCCAAGGTCTTTTGATGGTCACTAAGAGCAACTTCAAGGACAAGTCTGTTGCACCAACTCCCAATCTACCTGCTGCTCCTGTCTTGGCTATTGGACAAGGAAAGGGAAAGAAGAGGAAGGCTTCGTCTAAGAACTATCGTATGGTTAAAGCCCGAGATGGTGCCTCTTCTAGTGAGACCAAAGTTGATCCTGCTAAGCCCTGCCCTAACCCAAAGGAGGCAGAGTGCCACCACTGCCACAAGATAGGACATTGGAAGAGAAGCTGCCCAAAGTACCTGCAAGCCATCAAGGAAGGAAAGATCAAGCCATCTTTTGCAGGTATATACACAATTAAATCTAACGAATCTAATCATGTTATTTCTTGGGTTCTTGATACCGGTTGTGGTTACCACATTTGCTCTAATGTGCAGGGACTAAGAAGAAGTAGGGATGTGGAGCAAGGAAGGATCAATCTAATCATGGGGAACAAAAGATCGTCGCCTGTGACCAAGATTGGAGTGTATTCTTTAGTGCTTAGGAATAGTTTATGTTTAGATTTGAACAATTGTTGCTATTCGCCAGAAATGGCTAGAAACATCATTTCATTTCATGGTTTGTTTAGACAAGGTTTTAGATTTTCTTTTAATAATGAGAATGGTTCTATTTTAGCTTATCTAAATGGTGTCTTCTATTTTGAAGCTATACCATGTAATGGAATATATGAAACTGTTATGATTGTTGATAACTTAGGAAATGATGTTTTGAACATAGATTCTTCCAATAGTATGGATAGAGCATCCTTGTGGCATTGTCGTCTTGGTCATGTCAACAAGAAACGCATAGCCAAACTCCAAAAGAATGGAGTGATGGAATCATTCGACCTTAGGAAAGATGACACATGCGAGTCTTGTTTACTTGGAAAGATGACTAAGTCACCCTTCACAAGTACGTGTGAAAGGGGTGAGGGTCTATTGGACCTAATACATACCGATGTACGTGGACCGTTTAGATCAACCACGAAGGATGGGAACCGCTTCTACGTGACTTTTACCGATGACTATAGTAGATATGGGTATATCTATTTGATCAAGCAAAAGTCAGAAACTTTTGAAAAGTTCAAAGAGTTCAAGAATGAAGTGGAGAATCAATTGGGCAGGAAAATCTAGATGCTTCGATCCGATCGAGGAGGAGAGTACCTAAGTCTTCAATTCCACGATTATCTCAAGGAGTGTGGAATAGTTTCACAATTGACGCCAATTAGGTCACCACAATTGAATGGTGTGGCAGAAAGGCGTAATCGAACCTTATTGGATATGGTTCGCTCTATGATGAGTCATGCTTCACTATCAATCTCTTTTTAGGGGTATGCCTTAGAGACTGCCACCCATATCCTTAACCGAATCCCTACTAAGAAGGTTGCCAAAACACCTCACGAGATGTGGACAGGGAAAGCTCCCTCGTTGGCACATATCAAGGTTTGGGGTTGCGAGGCTTTCGTAAGACAAGATACTCACGACAAGCTTGAACCTCGAAGTGAGAGATGTATTTTCATCGGCTACCCGCAGAAATCCTTTGGATATCTCTTCTCTAGACCGAAGGACAATGTTGTCTTCGTTGAGAGGAGAGGAGTTTTCCGAGAGCGAGAACTCATAGGCCAAGGAGACAGTGGGAGGCAAATCGAGCTTGAAGAGATTCAAGACTCGATAGATGAAGGAACCTTTAACGCTGGCACTCAACCTGAGGAGGAAACTCCAGTTGAACCGATTGACGAGTCCTTACCTCTTAGACATTCCGATAGAGTTAGAGTTCAACCCCAGTTTTATGGTTTTCATATTACTACCGAAGGGGATACGTATATTAGTAAGGGTACACTAATAAATCTTGATGAACCTAATAGCTATAAGGAAGCCATGGCAGGTGTCACACCCCGCTAAAGCGGAAACGCATGGTATGACAGCGATAACGGTTTCAATGCAAAAGATAAAGATACATCACCATAGCAATATTTAAAAGTTACAACCCATAGCTTCAAACGAAACAGAATACAAGTTTTTCAAAATAACATTGTTCAAAATATAACTTCATAATAGCTTCAACACGATGCAGCATGCTCTATGATGATGAATCTTTACATCCACTTACTAATTATTTCCTGAAAAAGCATGTAAAACGAGCGTCAACTATGAAAATAGTTGGTGAGTATCACAAGTTTATAAATCGAGGGTACAATAATGCTTTTCGTAAGTACAAGTACATTGCTTTAATGATAAAACAAAGTTGATTGCTATTAAGGAATACAAGTTTATTGCTATAACGAGAAACGCGTTTGTATGTGTATGAGCAAACAATGAGTCTCAACCAAACCTATGACTGAAGCCCTATCGAGATCTATGCTTATCGTTCCATAGATGAATATGGTATCATGCACTCCAGCGATTCGGGCGAGTGAGGAGTTGTCAATTCCTAATAGCGCTATCCATAATGACCATTGGCTCAAAGAGTTAATGGTTAGAGATAAGGGAAGGGCCTTAGTACGATAAGTTCTCATGTTCCGTGTTGCATAGACATACATAAAGAAACATAGCAATACAATAGCAATCGTGTTTGATACAAATCAATTTAAATACAACATACAAATAATAGTTTTTCTGGACATGCTTTTCCACCCCAAAACATAAAACTGAAAATAGGGGAGTGCGTGAATACTCACAATATGAAAAATATAGCAACCAAGTTTATACGAGTCAAATAAATACAAAGAACATAAAAAGTTTAGGACATGTTTTTCCACCCCAAAACATTGAAAAACCGAAAATAGGGGATTGGTGAATACTCACGATGTTTTGTGTAGACACAAGCGGTACTTCGGGATGCACCAACGTCTTACTACCGGGATCCTACGACATCAAACACACGCACTAGTGAGTTTCCATGTCGATATCTAATGCTAATATACTAAATTCTACATATAGGGAAATGCCAATTTATGTTTTAGTATTGGATTTTATATCAATTAGTTACACTTTTTCTGAAGTAATGAAATTCTATATATCGGGCGATTAATTACAACCTTGGAATATAAACTTTCCAAATTTTTAAGTCCTTATTACAACATAAATTCACGAAAATAGCATTCGAGGGATAAAAATTCTCAAACTTTTTATTTAACTGTTATTACACAATACTAAGCTGGGAAAAATATAAAAATGGATTTCCAAGCTGTTTAATTATATTTTATGATTTTTGAGCATTTATTTCAATAAAAATTGAAATAAATAGAAAAAAAGTTTCCAAAATTACCCAAACTTTTTAATTAACTGTTATTGTACATAAATAGGCTGGGAAAAATATAAAAGATATTTTTCAGTGGTTATTTGTATTTTTCCTTGTTTTATTCCTTTAAATAGTCATTAATTAAAGAAATAATATTAAACAGTTAAAATAAATCACCATAAATTTTTGTAACATCATTTACAGTATAAATATCCTGGGAAAAATATCAAAAGTGGTTTTCATAATGTATAAACTGGTTTTGGGTATTTATGTATATTTAAGTGTATTTTAGTGCAATTAACTTTAGAAAATAAGAGAAAAATAGTTTACAGTAGAGAAAAATATAACCTCCTACTGTATAATATTATATCCTGGTAAATTTTCATGAATTTTGGATAATCAGAACTATTTTTCCCATTTTTAGACCATTATAATTACCAAGAATTGGTAAAGATAGTAAGACATGATGAAAAATCTTGAAATTATTTTCTGAAGTCACCCATAACAGTTAAGGTATGCGAAAATTGTTAGATACAATTTTCATATCCTCTAAGGTGGTTTTGTAATTTATCATGTCCTAAATAAAAGAAAATTAGAAATCGTATTAAACAGTAACAAAAATTTCTGAAATTTGGTGAGGGGTCATTATTCCCCATAAGTATCATCCATGAATTTATTTAGGATTTATTGACCTCTGGAAGTATTTTATATGATTTATGCCCTTGGTTTTAGCAATAACTCTAATAAATCAAAGAAATAACAAAAGCTCTTGAAATTTTCCAGATTATCTCATGCATGCAAGGGATTTCAAAAGGAAAAATGTAAAAAAATGTATTCAGAAGAGAAATGAGGGTAATGATTCCAAACAATTTAAGAAAAGTTGCATGCAATAATGCATGAAGTGTAGATGTGGCTGAAGTTCATGAATTTGTGTAGCCCATTCAGTGAGGTTTTAAGCCACGAAATTTCAACCATCATTCACTAGATATGTTAAGTTTCTAAGGTATTTTTCCTCAGATTTATGGTTGGGTTTAAGGCCATTGTTTAAGCAAGATAAAAATAGTGATCACAGAAAAAGAGCTGTATGCGCAACCTTTTTGTAAAATCTGCCAAAAATCGGATATTTAATATTTTACAGTAAGACCAGTTGGGTTTGAAAGTTAATTCGTGGAACTAACCAATACAAAAAGAATATCATGATTTGGTTCAGAAATGACTGAGTTATGACTGTTCAAAGTCGAACAAAGTAATCTGGCAGATTGCATGTTTGCTTGTGTGCATTATTAGGGTATTTCAACAAGAACATCATGCATGTCTTTGGTAAGGCCCGATTTCTAACACATGCATGGAATGAATGAGCATCCAAGATGTACTAGAAATGGTTTAAATGCTTTTGTTCATGCATGAACACAAAATAAATGGAGAAGAACATGAAATATTAGGTTTTGATGTCACATGATCATATGTGCATCTTTTCCACTCCTTGCATGGGTTTGATCCCGGATTTTCACCATCTCTAACACATGCATTGTGTTATGGTGAGAATCTACAAACCACAAGGGAAAATTAAAGAATTCTAGCCATGGAATGGCATAGAATCCGAAAAGAAGAGAAGACTAAGAAGAAAAAGAGGTTTAACCATGAAACTTATGGAAGAAGATGTTGTTGTTTACCTTGGTTTTGACCTTGAGAGAAGTAAGAACACTTCAAGGGCTTCAAAGTCTTGAAATTTGGCAGAGAAATGAGAGAAATTTCGTGAGTTTAGAGAGAGGGAAGAAGAGAGTGAAGTGTGTGAAGAGAGTGAAGTGATAGAGTGAAGAGGGAAGAGGTGGAGTGGGGGTTTAAGCTTAATGATTGTGTTTTAGGGAAGAGAGAGGGCATGGGGAGAGGTGATGGCCGGTTTTTGCATGCATTTTGGCCTCCTCTCTCCTAAATTTTTAAACTTTATAAAATTCCCTCCTAAATCTTTATAAAAACCCTAATTTTATAAAAGTGTTTATTAAGCAAATTTGGATTTATTTAAAATCTTGTTTTCAACAAATAAATTATGATTAATACTTGGTAATTTAATTTCTATTTCATTGACTATAATTCATAATTTGATTAATAAAAATTTGATATTAGGAAGTTTATAGCCAAAATTTATAAAGTTTTTAAGCTTTATAATTTATAACTTTGGATTTTTGGCTCTTTAGGGTTTTTGGAATATTGTTTGATATTCAACAACATGTTGAAGTATAATTAGAATGTTTTAATTTATTTTTAGAGTTTTATACCCTATTTCAATTATAACAAAGCTTGAAGCTTTATTCTAATTATAGTATTGG
Source organism: Lactuca serriola (assembly GCF_051521515.1). Classification (NCBI taxonomy): domain Eukaryota; kingdom Viridiplantae; phylum Streptophyta; class Magnoliopsida; order Asterales; family Asteraceae; genus Lactuca; species Lactuca serriola. The sequence goes on from NC_136408.1 coordinate 87,260,052, forward strand.
CATTTCCTATTGTAGCTAAGCAACTTACTAGAATTGTAAGTATCAAGTATATTAGTCCTAGACCTTAGTTGGATCCTAGTTTATGCAAGATTTTTGACCTAATCTATACTACTAGGTCATGGCATGTTGTGCATGAATGGTTTTTATAAAGATGCATGAGTCCGAGAATGACCTGAATTGGCAGTTGTCACAGCAGGCCCAGAGTCTGCAAAATGGAAAGAGGCAATGGATAGCGAGATCCAATCCATGTATGATAACCAAGTTTGGAATTTGGTTGATAATGTGCCCGGACGTAAGACTGTTGGGTGCAAATGGATCTTCAAGAAGAAGACCGACGTAGATGGAAACGTACACACATATAAAGCGCGATTGGTCGCGAAGGGCTTTACTCAAACTCCCGGAGTTGACTATGATGAGACCTTCTCACTAGTTGCGAACATAAAATCTATTAGAGTGATGCTAGCTATTGCCGCATTTCATGATTATGAGATTTGACAAATGGATGTCAAGACCGCTTTCCTTAACGGAAAGTTGGCTGAGGATGTTTACATGGCTCAGCCAGAGGGGTTTGTGAATCTGAAGCATCCGAGTAGAGTGTGCAAGCTTGAGAAGTCCATTTATGGATTTAAGCAAGCGTCTCGCAGATGGAATCTTTGCTTCGATGAGAAAGTCAAAGAGTTTGGATTTGTACGAAGCGAAGATGAATCGTGTGTATATGTCAAAGCCAGTGGGAGTATAGTAAGCTTCCTCGTTCTATATGTCGATGACATATTGCTCATAGGAAACGACATCCCGACTCTGCAGGAGGTTAAGTCCTGGCTCGGGAAGTGCTTCGCTATGAAGGACCTCGGAGAGGCTTCTTACATTTTGGGAATAAGGATAGTAAGAGAAAGGAGTAAGAGACTAATAGGACTTAGTCAGAACACTTACTTAGAGAAGGTACTAAAACGTTTTAGTATGGAAAACTCGAAGAAGGGATAATTACCGATACAAAGTAATGCCAAGTTGAGTAAGACTCAAAGTCCGAGTACCGAAGCTGAAATAGCAGAAATGAGCCGAGTACCATACGCTTCTACAGTGGGCTCAATCATGTACGCTATGACTTGTACTCGCCTTGATGTAGCCTTTGCTTTGAGCATGGTTAGTAGATATCAAGGGAATCCTGGCAGAGCCCATTGGATTGCGGTGAAGAATATCCTTAAGTACCTTCGGAGGACGAAGGAATGGTTTTTAGTCCTCGGAGGGAGTGATGACTTAAAGGTGCGAGGGTATAGTGACGCCAGCTTTCAGACCGACAGGGACAACTACCGTTCGCAGTCGGGCTAGGTTTTTACCCTGAATGGAGGAGCAGTGACATGGAAAAGTTCCAAACAGGAAACCGTAGCTGATTCAACTTGCGAATCAGAGTACATTGCAGCGAGCGAAGCGTCGAAGGAGGCAATATGGCTAAAGAACTTCATCGGTGATCTTGGAGTTGTACCCGCCATAAAGGAGCTCATGGAGATTTTCGGTGATAATGAAGGAGCGGTTGCCTTGACCAAGGAACCGAGGGATCATGGTAGATCTAGACATATCGACAGAAAATATCACTTTATTAGACATCGTGTAGAAGAAGGACAACTCGTAGTGAAGAGGATATCATCAGAAGATAACCCAGCAGATCTGCTTACGAAGGGACTGAGTAGGGTTAAGCACTTGCAGCATGCTAGGAGTATTGGGCTGAAGGATGATATTAGCATACATTAGATAGATAGTAGTAGAAACGTGTAATATATAAATGTAATTAACATTTGATGATTAAATAAAGGAGTTTTATTTATGAGTAATGTTACTGTCTTATGTTAATTGTTTAACTATTGTTTCATTTTTGCATGTTTTGACTTCCAGAATAATTGAGTTTATTAAGCATAACCAAATTATTCAAATTGTCCACAATCGTTCATATGTTGGAAGTAGATATGAATGAAGATTGTCGTGAATTGGTGCATAGATTGTCTAAATGGTATTAGACATAGCAAGAGATTGCTGAGACGTTCATGAGTGCTTATGAACTAGTTTTGAGCATTGGAACAAACCCGTGCTTGCTGAAATCACCTTATTGAATATGATATAAAAAGGGTGATCGCAAGACGATAATATCATATAGTCTTAAAACCTAGATATATGGTTTGTTATTTGTTAATTGGTTGTACATTGATAATGCGAAAACGCATCAGTAACTCAGTGTTATAAAACGTATTGTTGTGTATAGTTGATTAATGAATAAGTAAATGCATATAAGTCGAATTTTATCTGTAACTTTTATCCTAAGTAGGTAAAAGCGATATCTCGGCCGCTCGATGATTTGATTTGACTTATGTGTCGGGCCTGGTCAGAACTGAATTGATGTGTTCGATTAAGTTCTATGTCAAATAAATCAGAGATCGAGAAACCTAAATGCTTGACTAATCATTCCATAGAATTGTCAGCATGATATCTAACAGAGGACTGTACGATCCCTTATCTAAAGGACAAGATTGATTAGATCAGAGTTAGACAGCGTCTTTGAGAGCTATGATTGCAAATCGAATTGTACTTGTGCATATAGTTATTAGACTTATCCAAGTGGGAGACTGTTGGAATAGTGTCTAAGGCTGCAACTATATTAGGCAAGTATTTGACCCGATTGTGCATGGTCCTTTTGGGTTGCCTTCACCATAGCAACTTGGTAGGATGATTTATTATGAGAGAATAAATATTATTAATATATTATGAGAATAATATAAGGAATAATAATATTGGTATTTGATTAATATAAATCATAAATTAATTAGTATTAATTTGGTGACTTAAAGAGATTAATTAAATAAGAGGGTATAAACTGTCAATTGTTTGATAGTTACACTTTAGATTGTAAATCCTTAAGAGATAGGGATTGGACGGATTCTAGAGCTCTGGATAGCTCAAAATCGTCCAAAGGCTTATCTATGGTAAGGATTTGGATTGCTTTAAAGGAAAGGATTATCCAACTAGGGTTTAAGGTGAAACCCTTAAGGAGTCTACAAGTATAAATAGACCCCATGGCATAGGGAAATCGGCACCTCTTAAGAAGAAAGAAACCCTGGCCGAATTTCTTCCCTCTCCTCTCTCTCAAATCATCTTCTTTGCTTATTGGTGTTTGTAAGCCATTAGAGGAGTGACAATTGTGACTCTAGAAGCTCCAAGACAACAAGATCAAACAAGAGATTCAAAGGTAAACTTCTAGATCTGATTTTGTATTGTTTTATACCTAATTAGTCATTAGAAGTCTTGGATTCAAAGCATGTTTAATTAGAAAACCTAGATCCAAGCATTAGGGTTTTGCATGCGCACATAGGAAAGTTCTTATGGATAAAACCCATCAGTTGTGGCCTCTTATGCCCATGTTGTGGCTACTCCAAGACAAAACAGTCGACAACTGATCAACTCCAGCATTTTGACCATTATGGGTCACGTCGTGGCAATTGTCCAACGAGATGACCGCGAAGACACCAATCATTATACCATGGCACCAGGTAGCCACGTCATGGGCACTGGTCGGCAAAGACTTAATGGATTAAGATGCTTTACTCCAATCCCAACAGCTCAAACTTCTAGATCTAGTCCTCCTCATGGTCTTGATGGATAAAGTTTCCATGTTTATCCATTAAGCTTTCTTATTATGATAATATCTCAACCTTTAAATTCCTAATGACAACACCAAGCCATGATTATACTAAAAGAACCATGCAAACCAACTTTCCAACAAACCCCAAGGTCAAGAAGTTAACCTCTGGAGTTCACTCCAACTCCATCAACAAGAGGATTTGGGACAAAAGTCATGAAATTGACCTAGAACTAGATCTAGGGAAACAATGATCAAGGTAAGGACTTTATACCTCCAAAGATGTAGAAATGAAATGTAGATGACGGATCTAAGTTGGAACCACACTCACAAGCAACACCAAAAGCTCCTTCTTCCTTCAAACTTCACAAAAATGGAGTTCAAGCTCACAAAGCACAAACGAGGGCTAGGCTTTGGATGAGGGTTCGTTCTCAGAGGGTAGAGGCTGCCAAATGAGGTAACCCTAGAAGTTAGTGTCCTTAAATAAGGAACCATCCCCGAGATTAGGATTTTTGGCCCAAAACGGATGCCACGTCGTGGCCATACAATGCCACGCTATGGCCAAGAACGGATGCACTTTCTTCATTGATTGAGTGCCACGCTATGGCCAGGCCAAACCAAAACAAAAATAACAATTAAATTAATACCTGGAACATAGATGTTACAATTGGTGAACAGTCGTTCATCTGACTTGCTCCATTCCCCTCATTTGTTGTCTTTATTGATCCTAGTTTACTTCCAAGGAATCCCCAAAGCAGCATAGTCAACTTGTTGCTTACATTGATCCTTCTGGTTATATTTCATAAGGTCGTTATATAGGATCAGTATGTGAGGATCGAGGGGATGGGGGTAGATTGTCTTACAGATATGATATATATATATATATATATATATATATATATATGTTGATGATAACAGTTGGTTTTGCAGGTTTGAGATATATGTATAATTATCATTAAAACATTGTAGGATTGAAAATCTATGTATCTCACAAGTTTCCCAACCTGACCCACTCATTTTCTATGTATCACAGGTAGCGGTGTTTAGATTGCTAAAGACTTGAGTAGGATTTTAAGTGATTGAAGAGAAGACCTGCAATAGTATTTAGGGTCGTTAGGTATTTATGTTGTAACATATATTTTTTTTTTTTTATCAATTATGACATCCTTTGGATTTTATTATTTGAGACAACCATTTGTACTCAAAAGATTTTAATATACCGGGACTTTCCAAAAACAAAGATATTATGCTTTTTAAAGCGTAAAGAAAATAATTCGGTTATGAAAAATAGGGGATGTCACACTATATACGGTAAATGCTATCACTATGGCATCAATGACGTGGTGCAAGATCTACTCATCATATCTTATAAACTTTCCATATTAGAATGGACTTTCTTTTCTTCATGGAAACTTGCTCTCAAGAAATGTCAATCTACTCTTGTACTCACTAGTAAACCATTCGAATTCTTGACTCTTTGACCTGAGGATCTTTACATAATAGACTTTTTCTATCTTTTTTTTCTTTCTCTAGGCATACCAGCCCTCTTACTCTTTATATCACCTTTTTCTGCCACTCTTTCACCACATTCCCATCTCTTTCTATTTTTGTCCCTTTATCTGTCCCACTCTTTAATCTTCATTATCTTTTCTTTTTAAGGACATATACTTTATTTATTGTCTATCTACAAGGACACGTCATCTCTAACACATCTTTCTATCATGATACCACAATATCATTCTTTCTACATACAGTTGGCATCCCTTTAACTAGAAATCCCATTCTTATGTCATTTCACAAAATGATTTTTCTTTGTTTCTTCTTAACATAATAGACCCAAACCCTCTTGGTTGGTCATTCTACTAAACTCGTGTTCTCGAGTTGTTTATCTGCATATATCTACAGTCATGTAGTTAAATCTCATAGCATATTTTATCACAAGTCACCTCATAATCTCTGCTTCTATTTCATATCCCACATTTAAGTATACGTATGGATATACCAAACCTAATTCACTTAAACTATGGCTCTAATACCAATTGTAACGACCTAGATTTTCTACTCATACATCTACATGGATATATCAAAGTCTTCTAACAATTTGTAGAATTCTATAAAATCAGAACACTTTACAGCTCATGCTCAATCACGAGTTTACACTAAAATCTATCTATTAAATAAGCAATAATAAAAATTATTCTTTTATTCTAACACCTTGTGCTCCTATCTTCTCGCGTACCATGGTTGCCACCTGAACTTACAAAACATGAAAATATCTACTACATCAAACCACAGGTCTGGTGAGTTATATTATTATTTGTTTTCATGTTTATCTACTCTTCTTCAAATCTTTTTCTATCTTTCACATATTATATCTTTATGTTCTCTATCTTCATCCATCATTATATTCTCTTTATTTTTATCTTTCTATCTCTTCTTCTATTTTTCTCATTTATTCTCATCTCTACTCTTCTTTTCTTTCTTATATCATCTATCTGTTTTCATTTAGCCTTTCTCGTTCCTGAGCATTCTATTCTTTCACTCTCATACTCTATCTTCTACTCGTCTTCTCTAATAGCATACATTGTTATTCTTCTCGTTCATCGATCTCTTTTATCTATCTTAGTCTCTTCTCAGGCTCATTTCATACTCTACACATACTCTATCTTCTCTTTCTTTATCTCTCTCATTCTCTTGTTTCTACATCTCTTTTCTTTCTCACACAGTGTCTGTTATGCTCATACTTTATGCATGCTATTCTCATATTCTTATTCTACTCTTGACACATCTCTTACTCTTAGCATGCTTGTCTCATACTCTTCTTACTCTTCATCTTTATATTCTCAACTTTAATGCCTTAACATTCAATTCTCATCTTGAACCAACAGTCTCATCTCATACCATACTCTCATCTATATTCTAAGGGAAACGACATACCACTATCATTAACAGGTATACTCATCCGATCCTACTCCTCTCTCTTATGATCCTTCATGGATACTTAATCATTATTCTTCTCTAGAATCCCTCACAAATTCCTTACTATTAATCCATCATGGATTTTATCTAAGTTCATAAAAGAATTATCTTGACGTGTTCCACTCATGGAACCTTTTCTCTATCTTCTATAACCATACATAATTTTTATTCTCACTAGAAACATCTATCTATATCCCAAAGGGATCATCATCTTTTTGCCTACATGGACTTAATCTCATTCATGAAGGAATCATACTCTTATTCCCGTAGGAATCATACTCTACATGCCCGAAGGAATCATATTTTTTACTCCCAAAGTAATCTCTCTCTCATTTACAAAGGAATCATCTTTCTACACTTCTCTGACTCTTTTATGGGACTCGTCACAAAACTCCTATCCTATAAAAAATCTATCTCTATATCTCATCAAGAGATCTTCTACTACACATATGCTACTTAACTCATTAAGTACTTAATGTTTATCATTATCTACTAACATATAGGTATTCTACACAATACCTTTAATGTACAGTTATACATACATATACTTATGATTATACTACATATAATCATACTATGTCTCTATCTACAATCTCTTAGGTATCAACATATACATTTCTCATCGTCTACTCATACATAGGATTATAATACATATAATCTCATTCTTTCTTTATCTACTCTTATGAGTATTACTCAAAATACCCTTATCCTTTCCTTATACATCTGCACATACATTGGTTATACATATATGCTCAGATACATGATCTTAAATGTATAACCACAATCACATAATCTAACATGGTATTATATTACATATAATCCCATTCTCTCTTCCCTTATGTAACGGTCAGATACTTTACTATTAAATACCAACATACATACATGCATATAAATAAACATATAACATAATATAAAATAGAGAGAGAGAGAGAGAGAGTGTGTGTGTGTGTGTGAGAGAGAGAGAGAGAGAGAGAGTATATAACACTCAGTTTCGAATCGTTTCGTTGTTCGGGTCCATGGCCGGGTCATCAGTCATCATAACGCTTTATGCCTTGGGGAAGAAAGGATTTGGCCCTTTTTGGATGTGGGTATTATAGTCTAAGTGATCCGGGTGTTCGTTTGTGTTTTAGAGCCCAAGGGTATAATCATAATTTGATATCTCGGTCCTTTAAGAATTTTGGATTTTTGTTCGGAAAGTTCTTAGGCGAAGGTTAATTGATAGAAGTGTAGGGATTCTCATCACCTTTTCGTGGATATAAAGTTTGTTGGAAACAAACTTATAATGAAGAAGTTTTGGCCTTAGGAAGTTTTGTGATTTTAGGGCTTACTCGGGTACGCGAGCGTACTAGTGAAAAGGGTAGTCCGTTGGGCGTACTGATCAGGATGGTCGCGGGTGCTCTATGGAGTACGTTGGGCATACTCTAGTCAGACCCAAACCCTATTTTAGGGTCTTGGACCATATTTAAGCTCCTTATCTCTTAACCTAACCCTAATATCTTCATCCTCCATCCCTTTAAACCCTAGAAATCGACCCTTAGCCCCCATTTGAGTGATTCTTGAGCTTTAAGGTGATTTATGTGTGTTTTGGTGCTTGAGGAGGAAGAAGGAACTTCTTGAAGAGTCATTTCTTGAATTTGAGCTTTTGGTTCTAGGCTTTTTCACCTAGATGTAACTTCTGGAGGTATAAAGTCTCAACCTTGACAACTCTTTCTTTTAGATCTAGCTAGGTGGCACTTTGTTATGATTTTGGCCCCTTTGTGGTGGTTCTTGTGAGTAGAAGTTACTTCAAAACCTTTGAGTTTCATATTTGGACCTTGTTAGGGTTTTGGAGTCATAAATTTTGGATCTTGATGAGTATAAACCTTCCATGCACGATTTGGTAGCCTTTTGGTGAAGTTTGGGACTAAGGGTTTTGATTTGGGTCCCATTAAGTCATGCTAAGTCATAAAGTCGGGAACTTTATGACTTAAGAAGTCCCTTTGAATTAGATATTGTGACATCCCCAAAATGACGGCCAGAAAAGACCGATTTCATTTATGCTTTTTAAAATAATTTCAGAGTAAATCCTTTTGATTTAAAAGTGTTGCGGAATTTATTCCCAAAACAAAACATGATAAAATAATATTTATCAAAGCATTTCACCAAGAGATGCATTTTCATTATATAATCAAAACACGGGATGTCATGTTCCGATACAGACCATAAAGCATAATCGATAACATTACAAGTCATTCAACAAATATTAACATATACAGACTTGTAAACAAAACAACTCGATGATTAATCCATCTTACGCCCTTGCGCCACTTCCTATAATACAAATACAAGAGGATTTGGGACAAAACTCATGAAATTGACCTAGAACTAGATCTAGGGAAACATTGATCAAGGTAAGGACTTTATACCTCCAAAGATGTAGAAATGAAATGTAGATGACGGATCTAAGTTGGAACCACACTCACAAGCAACACCAAAAGCTCCTTCTTCCTTCAAACTTCACAAAAATGGAGTTCAAGCTCACAAAGCACAAACGAGGGCTAGGCTTTGGATGAGGGTTCGTTCTCAGAGGGTAGAGGCTGCCAAATGAGGTAACCCTAGAAGTTAGTGTCCTTAAATAAGGAACCATCCCCGTGATTAGGATTTTAGGCCCAAAACGGATGCCACGTCGTGGCCATACAATGCCACGCTATGGCCAAGAACGGATGCACTTTCTTCATTAATTGAGTGTCACGCTATGGCCAGGCCAAACCAAAACAAAAATAACAATTAAATTAATACCTGGAACATAGATGTTACAATTGGTGAACAGTCGTTCATCTGACTTGCTCCATTCCCCTCATTTGTTGTCTTTATTGATCCTAGTTTACTTCCAAGGAATCCCCAAAGCAGCATAGTCAACTTGTTGCTTACATTGATCCTTCTGGTTATATTTCGTAAGGTCGTTATTTAGGATCAGTATGTGAGGATCGAGGGGATGGGGGTAGATTGTCTTACAGATATGATATATATATATATATATATATATATATATATATGTTGATGATAACAGTTGGTTTTGCAGGTTTGAGATATATGTATAATTATCATTAAAACATTGTAGGATTGAAAATCTATGTATCTCACAAGTTTCCCAACCTGACCCACTCATTTTCTATGTATCACAGGTAGCGGTGTTTAGATTGCTAAAGACTTGAGTAGGATTTTAAGTGATTGAAGAGAAGACCTGCAATAGTATTTAGGGTCGTTAGGTATTTATGTTGTAACATATATTTTTCTTTTATCAATTATGACATCCTTTGGATTTTATTATTTGAGACAACCATTTGTACTCAAAAGATTTTAATATACCGGGACTTTCCAAAAACAAAGATATTATGCTTTTTAAAGCGTAAAGAAAATAATTCGGTTCTGAAAAATAGGGGATGTCACACAATATACGGTCAATGCTATCACTATAGCATCAATGACGTGGTGCAAGATCTACTCATCATATCTTATAAACTTTCCATATCAGAATGGACTTTCTTTTCTTCATGGAAACTTGCTCTCAAGAAATGTCAATCTACACTTGTACTCACTAGTAAACCATTCGAATTCTTGACTCTTTGACCTGAGGATCTTTCATAATAGACTTTTTCTATCTTTTTTTCTTTCTCTGGGCATACCAGCCCTCTTACTCTTTATATCACCTTTTTCTGCCACTCTTTCACCACATTCCCATCTCTTTCTATTTTTGTCCCTTTATCTGTCCCACTCTTTAATCTTCATTATCTTTTCTTTTTAAGGACATATACTTTATTTATTGTCTATCTACAAGGACACGTCATCTCTAACACATCTTTCTATCATGATACCGCAATATCATTCTTTCTACATACAGTTGGCATCTCTTTAACTAGAAATCCCATTCTTATGTCATTTCACAAAATGATTTTTCTTTGTTTCTTCTTAACGTACTAGACCCAAACCCTCTTGGTTGGTCATTCTACTAAACTCGTGTTCTCGAGTTGTTTATCTGCATATATCTACAGTCGTGTAGTTAAATCTCATAGCATATTTTATCACAAGTCACCTCATAATCTCTGCTTCTATTTCATATCCCACAGTTTAAGTATACGTATGGATATACCAAACCTAATTCACTTAAACTATGGCTCTAATACCAATTGTCACGACCTGGATTTTCTACTCATACATCTACATGGATATATCAAAGTCTTCTAACAATTTGTAGAATTCTATAAAATCATAACACTTTACAGCTCATGCTCAATCACGAGTTTACACTAAAATCTATCTATTAAATAAGCAATAATAAAAATTATTCTTTTATTTTAACACCTTGTGCTCCTATCTTCTCGCGTACCATGGTTGCCACCTGAACTTACAAAACATGAAAATATCTACTACATCAAACCACAGGTCTGGTGAGTTATATTATTATTTGTTTTCATGTTTATCTACTCTTCTTCAAATCTTTTTCTCTCTTTCACATATTATATCTTTATGTTCTCTGTCTTCATCCATCATTATATTCTCTTTATTTTTATCTTTCTATCTCTTCTTCTATTTTTCTCATTTATTCTCATCTCTACTCTTCTTTTCTTTCTTATATCATCTATCTGTTTTCATTTAGCCTTTCTCGTTCCTGAGCATTCTATTCTTTCACTCTCATACTCTATCTTCTACTCGTCTTCTCTAATAGCATACATTGTTATTCTTCTCGTTCATCGATCTCTTTTATCTATCTTAGTCTCTTCTCAGGCTCATTTCATACTCTACACATACTCTATCTTCTCTTTCTTTATCTCTCTCATTCTCTTGTTTCTACATCTCTTTTCTTTCTCACACAGTGTCTGTTATGCTCATACTTTATGCATGCTATTCTCATATTCTTATTCTACTCTTGACACATCTCTTACTCTTAGCATGCTTGTCTCATACTCTTCTTACTCTTCATCTTTATATTCTCAACTTTAATGCCTTAACATTCAATTCTCATCTTGAACCAACAGTCTCATCTCATACCATACTCTCATCTATATTCTAAGGGAAACGACATACCACTATCATTAACAGGTATACTCATCCGATCCTACTCCTCTCTCTTATGATCCTTCATGGATACTTAATCATTATTCTTCTCTAGAATCCCTCACAAATTCCTTACTATTAATCCATCATGGATTTTATCTAAGTTCATAAAAGAATTATCTTGACGTGTTCCACTCATGGAACCTTTTCTCTATCTTCTATAACCATACATAATTTTTATTCTCACTAGAAACATCTATCTATATCCCAAAGGGATCATCATCTTTTTGCCTACATGGACTTAATCTCATTCATGAAGGAATCATACTCTTATTCCCGTAGGAATCATACTCTACATGCCCGAAGGAATCATATTTTTTACTCCCAAAGTAATCTCTCTCTCATTTACAAAGGAATCATCTTTCTACACTTCTCTGACTCTTTTATGGGACTCGTCACAAAACTCCTATCCTATAAAAAATCTATCTCTATATCTCATCAAGAGATCTTCTACTACACATATGCTACTTAACTCATTAAGTACTTAATGTTTATCATTATCTACTAACATATAGGTATTCTACACAATACCTTTAATGTACAGTTATACATACATATACTTATGATTATACTACATATAATCATACTATGTCTCTATCTACAATCTCTTAGGTATCAACATATACATTTCTCATCGTCTACTCATACATAGGATTATAATACATATAATCTCATTCTTTCTTTATCTACTCTTATGAGTATTACTCAAAATACCCTTATCCTTTCCTTATACATCTGCACATACATTGGTTATACATATATGCTCAGATACATGATCTTAAATGTATAACCACAATCACATAATCTAACATGGTATTATATTACATATAATCCCATTCTCTCTTCCCTTATGTAACGGTCAGATACTTTACTATTAAATACCAACATACATACATGCATATAAATAAACATATAACATAATATAAAATAGAGAGAGAGAGAGAGAGAGTGTGTGTGTGTGTGAGAGAGAGAGAGAGAGTATATAACACTCAGTTTCGAATCGTTTCGTTGTTCGGGTCCATGGCCGGGTCATCAGTCATCATAACGCTTTATGCCTTGGGGAAGAAAGGATTTGGCCCTTTTTGGATGTGGGTATTATAGTCTAAGTGATCCGGGTGTTCGTTTGTGTTTTAGAGCCCAAGGGTATAATCATAATTTGATATCTCGGTCCTTTAAGAATTTTGGATTTTTGTTCGGAAAGTTCTTAGGCGAAGGTTAATTGATAGAAGTGTAGGGATTCTCATCACCTTTTCGTGGATATAAAGTTTGTTGGAAACAAACTTATAATGAAGAAGTTTTGGCCTTAGGAAGTTTTGTGATTTTAGGGCTTACTCGGGTACGCGAGCGTACTAGTGAAAAGGGTAGTCCGTTGGGCGTACTGATCAGGATGGTCGCGGGTGCTCTATGGAGTACGTTGGGCATACTCTAGTCAGACCCAAACCCTATTTTAGGGTCTTGGACCATATTTAAGCTCCTTATCTCTTAACCTAACCCTAATATCTTCATCCTCCATCCCTTTAAACCCTAGAAATCGACCCTTAGCCCCCATTTGAGTGATTCTTGAGCTTTAAGGCGATTTATGTGTGTTTTGGTGCTTGAGGAGGAAGAAGGAACTTCTTGAAGAGTCATTTCTTGAATTTGAGCTTTTGGTTCTAGGCTTTTTCACCTAGATGTAACTTCTGGAGGTATAAAGTCTCAACCTTGACAACTCTTTCTTTTAGATCTAGCTAGGTGGCACTTTGTTATGATTTTGGCCCCTTTGTGGTGGTTCTTGTGAGTAGAAGTTACTTCAAAACCTTTGAGTTTCATATTTGGACCTTGTTAGGGTTTTGGAGTCATAAATTTTGGATCTTGATGAGTATAAACCTTCCATGCACGATTTGGTAGCCTTTTGGTGAAGTTTGGGACTAAGGGTTTTGATTTGGGTCCCATTAAGTCATGCTAAGTCATAAAGTCGGGAACTTTATGACTTAAGAAGTCCCTTTGAATTAGATATTGTGACATCCCCAAAATGACGGCCAGAAAAGACCGATTTCATTTATGCTTTTTAAAATAATTTCAGAGTAAATCCTTTTGATTTAAAAGTGTTGCGGAATTTATTCCCAAAACAAAACATGATAAAATAATATTTATCAAAGCATTTCACCAAGAGATGCATTTTCATTATATAATCAAAACACGGGATGTCATGTTCCGATACAGACCATAAAGCATAATCGATAACATTACAAGTCATTCAACAAATATTAACATATACAGACTTGTAAACAAAACAACTCGATGATTAATCCATCTTACGCCCTTGCGCCACTTCCTATAATACAAATACAAGAGGATTTGGGACAAAACTCATGAAATTGACCTAGAACTAGATCTAGGGAAACATTGATCAAGGTAAGGACTTTATACCTCCAAAGATGTAGAAATGAAATGTAGATGACGGATCTAAGTTGGAACCACACTCACAAGCAACACCAAAAGCTCCTTCTTCCTTCAAACTTCACAAAAATGGAGTTCAAGCTCACAAAGCACAAACGAGGGCTAGGCTTTGGATGAGGGTTCGTTCTCAGAGGGTAGAGGCTGCCAAATGAGGTAACCCTAGAAGTTAGTGTCCTTAAATAAGGAACCATCCCCGTGATTAGGATTTTAGGCCCAAAACGGATGCCACGTCGTGGCCATACAATGCCACGCTATGGCCAAGAACGGATGCACTTTCTTCATTAATTGAGTGTCACGCTATGGCCAGGCCAAACCAAAACAAAAATAACAATTAAATTAATACCTGGAACATAGATGTTACAATTGGTGAACAGTCGTTCATCTGACTTGCTCCATTCCCCTCATTTGTTGTCTTTATTGATCCTAGTTTACTTCCAAGGAATCCCCAAAGCAGCATAGTCAACTTGTTGCTTACATTGATCCTTCTGGTTATATTTCGTAAGGTCGTTATTTAGGATCAGTATGTGAGGATCGAGGGGATGGGGGTAGATTGTCTTACAGATATGATATATATATATATATATATATATGTTGATGATAACAGTTGGTTTTGCAGGTTTGAGATATATGTATAATTATCATTAAAACATTGTAGGATTGAAAATCTATGTATCTCACAAGTTTCCCAACCTGACCCACTCATTTTCTATGTATCACAGGTAGCGGTGTTTAGATTGCTAAAGACTTGAGTAGGATTTTAAGTGATTGAAGAGAAGACCTGCAATAGTATTTAGGGTCGTTAGGTATTTATGTTGTAACATATATTTTTCTTTTATCAATTATGACATCCTTTGGATTTTATTATTTGAGACAACCATTTGTACTCAAAAGATTTTAATATACCGGGACTTTCCAAAAACAAAGATATTATGCTTTTTAAAGCGTAAAGAAAATAATTCGGTTCTGAAAAATAGGGGATGTCACACAATATACGGTCAATGCTATCACTATAGCATCAATGACGTGGTGCAAGATCTACTCATCATATCTTATAAACTTTCCATATCAGAATGGACTTTCTTTTCTTCATGGAAACTTGCTCTCAAGAAATGTCAATCTACACTTGTACTCACTAGTAAACCATTCGAATTCTTGACTCTTTGACCTGAGGATCTTTCATAATAGACTTTTTCTATCTTTTTTTCTTTCTCTGGGCATACCAGCCCTCTTACTCTTTATATCACCTTTTTCTGCCACTCTTTCACCACATTCCCATCTCTTTCTATTTTTGTCCCTTTATCTGTCCCACTCTTTAATCTTCATTATCTTTTCTTTTTAAGGACATATACTTTATTTATTGTCTATCTACAAGGACACGTCATCTCTAACACATCTTTCTATCATGATACCGCAATATCATTCTTTCTACATACAGTTGGCATCTCTTTAACTAGAAATCCCATTCTTATGTCATTTCACAAAATGATTTTTCTTTGTTTCTTCTTAACGTACTAGACCCAAACCCTCTTGGTTGGTCATTCTACTAAACTCGTGTTCTCGAGTTGTTTATCTGCATATATCTACAGTCGTGTAGTTAAATCTCATAGCATATTTTATCACAAGTCACCTCATAATCTCTGCTTCTATTTCATATCCCACAGTTTAAGTATACGTATGGATATACCAAACCTAATTCACTTAAACTATGGCTCTAATACCAATTGTCACGACCTGGATTTTCTACTCATACATCTACATGGATATATCAAAGTCTTCTAACAATTTGTAGAATTCTATAAAATCATAACACTTTACAGCTCATGCTCAATCACGAGTTTACACTAAAATCTATCTATTAAATAAGCAATAATAAAAATTATTCTTTTATTTTAACACCTTGTGCTCCTATCTTCTCGCGTACCATGGTTGCCACCTGAACTTACAAAACATGAAAATATCTACTACATCAAACCACAGGTCTGGTGAGTTATATTATTATTTGTTTTCATGTTTATCTACTCTTCTTCAAATCTTTTTCTCTCTTTCACATATTATATCTTTATGTTCTCTGTCTTCATCCATCATTATATTCTCTTTATTTTTATCTTTCTATCTCTTCTTCTATTTTTCTCATTTATTCTCATCTCTACTCTTCTTTTCTTTCTTATATCATCTATCTGTTTTCATTTAGCCTTTCTCGTTCCTGAGCATTCTATTCTTTCACTCTCATACTCTATCTTCTACTCGTCTTCTCTAATAGCATACATTGTTATTCTTCTCGTTCATCGATCTCTTTTATCTATCTTAGTCTCTTCTCAGGCTCATTTCATACTCTACACATACTCTATCTTCTCTTTCTTTATCTCTCTCATTCTCTTGTTTCTACATCTCTTTTCTTTCTCACACAGTGTCTGTTATGCTCATACTTTATGCATGCTATTCTCATATTCTTATTCTACTCTTGACACATCTCTTACTCTTAGCATGCTTGTCTCATACTCTTCTTACTCTTCATCTTTATATTCTCAACTTTAATGCCTTAACATTCAATTCTCATCTTGAACCAACAGTCTCATCTCATACCATACTCTCATCTATATTCTAAGGGAAACGACATACCACTATCATTAACAGGTATACTCATCCGATCCTACTCCTCTCTCTTATGATCCTTCATGGATACTTAATCATTATTCTTCTCTAGAATCCCTCACAAATTCCTTACTATTAATCCATCATGGATTTTATCTAAGTTCATAAAAGAATTATCTTGACGTGTTCCACTCATGGAACCTTTTCTCTATCTTCTATAACCATACATAATTTTTATTCTCACTAGAAACATCTATCTATATCCCAAAGGGATCATCATCTTTTTGCCTACATGGACTTAATCTCATTCATGAAGGAATCATACTCTTATTCCCGTAGGAATCATACTCTACATGCCCGAAGGAATCATATTTTTTACTCCCAAAGTAATCTCTCTCTCATTTACAAAGGAATCATCTTTCTACACTTCTCTGACTCTTTTATGGGACTCGTCACAAAACTCCTATCCTATAAAAAATCTATCTCTATATCTCATCAAGAGATCTTCTACTACACATATGCTACTTAACTCATTAAGTACTTAATGTTTATCATTATCTACTAACATATAGGTATTCTACACAATACCTTTAATGTACAGTTATACATACATATACTTATGATTATACTACATATAATCATACTATGTCTCTATCTACAATCTCTTAGGTATCAACATATACATTTCTCATCGTCTACTCATACATAGGATTATAATACATATAATCTCATTCTTTCTTTATCTACTCTTATGAGTATTACTCAAAATACCCTTATCCTTTCCTTATACATCTGCACATACATTGGTTATACATATATGCTCAGATACATGATCTTAAATGTATAACCACAATCACATAATCTAACATGGTATTATATTACATATAATCCCATTCTCTCTTCCCTTATGTAACGGTCAGATACTTTACTATTAAATACCAACATACATACATGCATATAAATAAACATATAACATAATATAAAATAGAGAGAGAGAGAGAGAGAGAGTGTGTGTGTGTGTGTGAGAGAGAGAGAGAGAGTATATAACACTCAGTTTCGAATCGTTTCGTTGTTCGGGTCCATGGCCGGGTCATCAGTCATCATAACGCTTTATGCCTTGGGGAAGAAAGGATTTGGCCCTTTTTGGATGTGGGTATTATAGTCTAAGTGATCCGGGTGTTCGTTTGTGTTTTAGAGCCCAAGGGTATAATCATAATTTGATATCTCGGTCCTTTAAGAATTTTGGATTTTTGTTCGGAAAGTTCTTAGGCGAAGGTTAATTGATAGAAGTGTAGGGATTCTCATCACCTTTTCGTGGATATAAAGTTTGTTGGAAACAAACTTATAATGAAGAAGTTTTGGCCTTAGGAAGTTTTGTGATTTTAGGGCTTACTCGGGTACGCGAGCGTACTAGTGAAAAGGGTAGTCCGTTGGGCGTACTGATCAGGATGGTCGCGGGTGCTCTATGGAGTACGTTGGGCATACTCTAGTCAGACCCAAACCCTATTTTAGGGTCTTGGACCATATTTAAGCTCCTTATCTCTTAACCTAACCCTAATATCTTCATCCTCCATCCCTTTAAACCCTAGAAATCGACCCTTAGCCCCCATTTGAGTGATTCTTGAGCTTTAAGGTGATTTATGTGTGTTTTGGTGCTTGAGGAGGAAGAAGTAACTTCTTGAAGAGTCATTTCTTGAATTTGAGCTTTTGGTTCTAGGCTTTTTCACCTAGATGTAACTTCTAGAGGTATAAAGTCTCAACCTTGACAACTCTTTCTTTTAGATCTAGCTAGGTGGCACTTTGTTATGATTTTGGCCCCTTTGTGGTGGTTCTTGTGAGTAGAAGTTACTTCAAAACCTTTGAGTTTCATATTTGGACCTTGTTAGGGTTTTGGAGTCATAAATTTTGGATCTTGATGAGTATAAACCTTCCATACACGATTTTGTAGCCTTTTGGTGAAGTTTGGGACTTAGGGTTTTGATTTGGGTCCCATTAAGTCATGCTAAGTCATAAAGTCGGGAACTTTATGACTTAAGAATTCCCTTTGAATTAGATATTGTGACATCCCCAAAATGACGGCCAGAAAAGACCGATTTCATTTACGCTTTTTAAAATAATTTCAGAGTAAATTCTTTTGATTTACAAGTGTTGCGGAATTTGTTCCCAAAACAAAACATGATAAAATAATATTTATCAAAGCATTTCATCAAGAGATGCATTTTCATTATATAGTAAAAACTCGGGATGTTATGTTCCGATACAGACCATAAAGCATAATCGATAACATTACAAGTCATTCAACAAATATTAACATATACAGACTTGTAAACAAAACAACTCGATGATTCATCCATCTTACGCCCCTGCACCACTTCCTGTAATACAAATAAAACTGAGTGGGTCAGGCTTGGGAGCTTGGTGAGCATATAGGTTTTTCAACCCACAATAAATAAATTATATTTAATTTCACCAACCAATCACTATCCCGATTACCCATTCCCGTTATCCTCACTTTACGTCCCTAAAATAACATCTATCTCAAGGGACCTAATCTAGGATTTTCATCGGGACGGACATTACTGCTAAGAGGTTTCCTCAACAATAGATATCCTAAAGGCAACCATGAGGGGGATAGAGTACACCGGTGAACACATCGTTCACAACACCTACAGGTTATGAACCTGCTAGCGTTCCATAGGACTGTCTAGAAAGAGTCCGTGGTCGTTATCCATACTCTGCTGAATAACTAGATCAAAAACAACAACAACATCGAGGCCTCTCATCTGTTTATTACACACCAACTATCTACCCATGTTCTACCCAACATATTAGTAGATAAAAATATATATTTTCATACATAGTTTAAAACCTGTATATCATTTTCATTCAATACATATTCCACATAGCAGATGAGGCACACCCACATAACACGTATTTCATAGAAAGTAAATCAGATCGATGAGATAGAAGAGAATGAATATACATTCACACTTATAACAACAAAATTATACACATAAACAACAATATACTTAATACACTCAAACCATACTTGTATTATTATCGTGTTTATGTAAGGTAGTATACACTCACTTGATCAGAAGACGATCAAACAGCACTACGGCTTGCAGAAGTAGCAATCCTCAGCAGATCTGGAAGATCTCACAAAAATCGAACTTCTCGCGGACAGAGCTTTGGCTCAGGAACCGCACTTCTCGGGATCTTCGGGATCTCGGGACTTGCCTCGGGGCTTGAGAATAATACTGGGGCTTCGGGGTATTTCTGGCACGCAAATCGATGCAAAACGGGAGAGAGAAGAGAGAAAATAGCAAAAGAACTCGGCTGCCCTTGCATCCTATTTATAGGAGGCTGGAGCCTCGGAGTACGCGGGGCGTACTGCAGTACTCTTATGATCAGTAAAATGTTTGCACTTCGTGCCATAAAGGTAATGCCTCCATATTTTCAGAGCGAAAATTACCGCTGCCAACTCCAAATCATGAGTCGGGTAATTCTTTTCATGCTCTTTCAGCTGTCGAGACGCATATGCTATCACCTTTTCTCTTTGGGTCAAAACACAACCCAATCCAACCCCAGACGCATCACTATAAACAGCGAAGTCTTCAACTCCATCGGGTAGAGAAAGTATCGGTGCCTCGCATAGCTTCTTCTTTAGCTTCTCGAATGCTTCTTTATGCTTATCATTCCAAGCATAAGTAGCTCCTTTGTGGGTCAAAGCTGTCAATGGAGTAGCGATCGAAGAAAAGCCTTGGATAAACCTTCGGTAATATTCGGATAATCTCAAAAAGCTTCGGATCTCCGTGGGACTTTTTGGTTGTTCCCATTTCATCACAGCTTCGATCTTCGCTGGATCAACCATTATCCCTTCTTGGTTGACCACGTGACCCAAGAATTGGACTTCACGAATCCAAAAATCACATTTGGAGAACTTTGCATACAACTTCTCCTTCTTCAAGACTTCTAACACTTCTCACAAGTGTCTGCCATGCTCCTCTTGGCTTTTCGAATAAATCAGAATGTCATCTATGAACACTATCACAGATTTATCTAGGAACGGATTACAAACCCTATTCATCAAATCCATGAACGCTGCCGGAACATTGGTTAGTCCAAACGACATAACCAAAAATTCGTAGTGTCCATATCGTGTTCTGAATGCAGTCTTCTCTATATCCTGCTCTCTTATTTTCAGCTGATGATATCCTGACCTTAGGTCGATCTTCGAGAAATAGCTCGAACCTTGCAATTGATCAAACAGGTCATCAATCCTTGGCAACAGATATCTATTCTTTATTGTTGCCTTGTTCAGCTCTCTGTAATCGATGCACATTCTCATACTTCCATCTTTCTTCTTCACAAATAACACCGGAGCTCCCCAGGGTGATGAACTAGGTCTAATGAAACCTTTGTCCAATAACTCCTGAAGTTGCATCATTAACTCCTTCATCTCCGTCGGTGCTAATCGATAAGGTGCTTTTTCTATTGGTGTTATCCCTGGCAACAAGTCTATTCTAAACTCCACTTGTCTATCAGGCGGTAATCTAGGAAGATCTTCGGGAAACACTTCCGGATAATCACATACGACAGGAATATTCTGCATCACCTTCTTTTCCTTCTTAGCATCGATCACGAATGCTAAGTATGATGTACACCCCTTGGTCAAACATTTTCTGGCTTTCATTAGGGAAATGATTCCAGAATTCACTCTGCGTTTGTCCCCATACACCAGAAACGAATCTTTCCCAGGCAGGTTTACTTTAACTATCTTCTTCTTGCATAAAATTTCGGCATCATTGGAGCTAAGCCAATCCATTCCTAGAACGATGTCGAAACTGTTAAGTTCTATAGGCAATAATTCCTCATGGAACTTATTCCCATTCAGATCAATTAAGATGTTTTTCATACGATGGCTAACAGGTACAAACTTGCCACTAGCAACTTCGACTAATAAGGCATTATCTAGTCTAACAACAAGCAAAGCTAGTTTTCTACCAAACTCATGCGATATAAAGGAGTAGTTGGCTCCAGAATCAAATAAAATTTGGGCAGGCAATTCGTTAACGAGAAAGGTACCTGAAGCGACATCAGCTTCATCTTTAGCAGCTTCCAGTGTCATCTGGAATGCTCTCGCCTTTGGCTTTGGCGGAATGTTGGGTCTAGCTGCCTCCTTCTTCTTCGGGCAGTCCCTCGACATGTGTCCCTCCTCACCACAACCATAGCAAACCTTCTTAGAGAGGGTACACTCATTGGCATAGTGCCCTGGCTTTCCACACTTGTAGCACGTGGCCACTACCTCACATTTTCCATGATGCTTCTTCTTACATTTGTTGCACCATTTCGCTTCGCCTCCACTTCCCCTCGAACCAGACTTCGAGAACTTGTTTTTCTTGTTGGACCCTGAAATTCCATCAAACTTCCTCTTCTCACCAACATCTATCCTTTCCAGATCCTTTTCCTTCTGCTGGGCCTCCACATTCTTAGCTGCACGAACAACCGTTTTCAGAGTAGTTGCCATCTTGACTGTCGGACCAAAGTCGGCAGGCAGTCCATTAGCAAACCTCTCAATCTTAGAGAGTTCCGTTGGCACTAGGTACGGAAATAACTTCATTTTCTCAGTGAATGCAGTAGCATATTCGTCTATGCTCATTTTCCCCTTCTTCAAGTTTTGGAACTCATTGTTCAGATCAATCAGATCTATCTCTGAACAATACTGCACCATTAGTTGTTCCAAGAACTCCTCCCATGACATCTTCAGGGCTTCTCCTCGTGGCATAGTATCTGCCAACAACTTCCACCAGCTCAAGACTCCAGTCTTCAGTTGTCTGACTGCAAAGACAGTCTTCTGTTTGTTGCTAAAGTCGCAACTTTCAAATACCATCTCCATTTTGGAGATCCAATCCATTATTTCAACAGGCTTTGGGCTCCCAGAAAGACTTGGCAGGTTGGCGCCCAAGAAGTTCTTGTACATTCGCCCATCCTTGTTGTTTCTCCTTTCCAGATCGTTCCTTCGTTCTCCTTGAGTCCCAACTTGACTCAAAATGCGACTATTGTTCCCTTCCTCCAATTGCTCGGGAATTAATTCGGGTTCCTCAATAGGTATGATAGGTTCGTCCCTATTATCATGCAATATCTGTCGCATCTCATCCCTTTGTTCGGCTAACATAGCCCGAATCATGGCTTGCACCCCAGCCATTGTTATTGGTTCTGGTGCTGCTGCTACAACAGGTATTTGCTCAATCACTGGCGGTTGATTCCTGTTCTCATCTGCGTTTCCAACGCCACTTCTTGTTCTCACCATTTTTGATCTACACACCGAATAAGGTGCAATTTAGATCCTCATTCATGATAGAAGACAATCAAATAGCACTACGGCTTGCAGAAGTAGCAATCTTCAGCAGATCTGGAAGATCTTCACAAAAATCGAACTTCTCGCGGACAGAGCTTCGGCTCGGGAACCACACTTCTCGGGATCTTCGGGATCTCGGGACTTGCCTCGGGGCTTGAGAATAATACCGGGGCTTCGGGGTATTTCTGGCACGCAAATCGATGCAAAACGAGAGAGAGAAGAGAGAAAATAGCAAAAGAACTCGGCTGCCCTCGCATCCTATTTATAGGAGGCTGGAGCCTCGGAGTACGCAGGGCGTACTGCAGTACGCGGGGCGTACTGCTCCGAAACGTCATGGCGTTCGTCATCCGAAGCGTCATGGCGTACTGCTCCGAAACGTCATGCTTCACTGTACGGGGGGCGTACACGAGTACGCGGGGCGTACTTCGAATCAGATCGGTGACTCCTTCGGATATACATCCGAATTAAAGATTTAATTTAATTACAAAATATTTAATAAACTTCGGAAATTCATAACTTCTTCATACGAATTCCGTTTTCGACGTTCTTTATATCCACGCGAAGGTGAGACTACGCTCTACAACTTTCGTTTAGACTTTGTTGGCTAATTTTGACTTTATTTTTATTATTTATTTTTAATAGGCCGGGACAGAAAAACTTCGTTATAAATTCATAACTTCTTCGTTTGACGTCCGTTCTCGCCTAACTTTTCATCGCTTCGATACCAACAACGAGACCTTCGATCCTTGTTTAAATTGCTTCGGCTAAAAACCGCTCAATCTCAAATCGAGTATTTCGGGCTGCACACCGCTAAGCCGAAACTTCGATAAATCATAACTTCCTCATACGAAGTCAGATTTGGGCGTTCTATATATATTCGGAAACCTCGTTTCAACTACTACAACATTAACCAAAGATATCAAGTTTATTTTACACTTAAATTTGACGCTTATTTTTATTCTTAATTAATCAAACCACATAATTAAGCAATTAAGCACAAAACACATAATACTCAAATAATACACTTCTATTATTTCAAAACGGGTTACAAAGGTTAACCTAGACTATTATATCAACATTAATGACAGGCCCAGAAACACAGGCGTTACAGATATGGAAGTTTAGAGTAAGGTCTTAAGGTATTATGAAGTTTTTAAGACATTTTGGAGTGATTTTGACCATTAGAGTTCATCTTTGGTGTGGGGCTTCATTCAGCCATGCAAAGATTTAAAGCCTTCGGCTTTATGGATCAAGTCACCTATATTTAGGTATTCTGATGTTTTGGACATCTTGGCTTAAGGGATTAAGACGTTTCTAGTTTGGATGTGGGCAGGGTCAGTATGTGGGGCATACCTCCTCATACGCCGGGCGTACTGGGTTTCTTGGTCGTACGCTTAGCGTACCCACTGAGTACACGGGGCATAATCAGTCAAATGAGATTTTCCATATTGGGCCATATTTGGGCCTTGGTTGATTATTTGGCCTTTGAGTCTTGCAAATTGTGAGTTTGGGCCTTAGTCTTGGACCTAGCTAGGTTAGGGGTAAAATGGTCTTTTTACCCCATGTATGGATTTATGGTTATGGATTGGAACCCAATTGTTAATTGGGTGTTGTTTTGATATTGATAGTTTGGGGTTCGGTCATGCAGCAGCCAGAGATTTATCCACGGGATTCAACAGTGTGAGGTGAGTCTTCTCACTATATCCATGGGTTGAAGGCACCAATGCCGACCCATTACATTTTATGTGGAATGCTAGTTGTCTCTATGATACTTGCATGAAATACCATGGGGGTAGCCCATGGCACTCGGATATCAGACCATGGGGGAGCCCATGGCATTCCAGGCAAAGACCATGGGGGAGCTCATGACACTTAGATATTAGACCATGGGGGGAGCCCATTATATTCCAAGTAAAGACCATGGAGGGAGCCCATGGCAACTATATGTATGTTGCATGATATTCCATGGTAGTATGTTATGTGGTATTTTGGGGAACTCACTAAGCTTTGTGCTTATGGTTTTCAGTTTATGTTTCAGGTACTCCAGTTTTCAAATGGAAGGGATCCAGATGATTGGAGAGCACACACCACATGTTTATGTATTTGGTGAATAGCTCTGATTTGATGATGTTTTGCAAAACTTGGTTACCTTGGTTTTATGGTAAAGATATGTATTAACGATTTATTAATCTAAAAACAAAAATTTTTATTTCATGATTTTTGGGACGTTACAAGTTGGTATCAGAGCCTTGGTTTAAGGGATTCGTACATACTCTTGGGTGTGTCTGAACTCAAACTGAGGATTTGGTAAAGTTTTCAAAAGGAAAATATTTTTCAGAAAAGAATTTTTCTAAGATAAGAAAAGGGTGTGGTGCATGCAATCTGCTGAGCTCAAGTAAGTTTTCCCAAAATACCCATACATGTTATCTGATATGAATTGATTTATGATTTTGTGAATCGCATGCTAGTTAGGACGAATGATCTGCTTAGTTTTTGCATGATAGAATGTTATGAGAGATGCCTTTGTATGTCTATTATATGAGTTGTTAGACTTGCATGCTAGTGATGATTAGTAAGTGATAGATTAGCCAGACATGTGTGATGCTTTGTAGTCTTGGGAGTATTGGATGTTATGCTGTAATGGAAATATATATTTGTATCAGTAACTGCTAAGTGTATGCCCTAATAATTGTATACGTTTAGGATCTTATTGCCCTAGAATAATTGATTTGGCCATATTTCCTGTTCCTTGTCTGGTTGTGGTCCTAGGGTAGAGTCTTTTATTCGACAGTCTATTTGATCCTGTAATATGTATAATTTTCATGCATAAGGCAACCGATAGTAAGGCTGGAAATTTCTAGCATGAGTTGTGGTATGTGGATTGAATGTCCATTGATCGTTTTATGGATTGGGGTGTTACTTCACGAATGCTGGTTGATTTGTGCTTTGTGGAACTCTTACGTAATGGGAGTTAGATACTAAGTGGATATGATTGTATTTAAGAGGTGGGTGACAGGCATTATGGGGAGTTCTTTAGCAGCTGATCGCAGGGTGAGGTCGAGAACCTAAGAGAGCCTAGGAAGTGCTTCAGCGGGTTTGTTTGCGTTGCTTAGTGAGTTTTGGGTGCATCGGTTTGAGAAGGTGACTTAGAGGATTCAGGATGATTCTTGAGGAAAGTATGGATAGGTGTGTAAGGTAGTATTAGGCCTGTACTACTGAAAGCACATGATCCATACTCGAATCGGGGAGAGTCTTGAAGAATCTAAGGAGCTTGTGGGAAGAGGATTCTTGAGTATGTTCTGATCATTTGCATGTTGTATTTTAGTTTGGTGATGAGCACCTAGGAAGGAGGTTCTGGTTCTGGTTCTGGTTCCAGCTTAGGTGCAGGTACTGAGTCGATTAGCGAGCAAATGTGGGAATTTATCTCGTAGAAGATTACCCACGGTATTCTAGAGAAGACTATGTGATCTTTGGTTTAGTTAAGGAGGGAATTCTGGGAATCTTGGATGAACGCTTGGGCACGATCTGTGTTGAGGTTATGGCTATCGTTGAAGCTCACACTCTATAATTCTGTAAACGGGAGATCTATTTGAAGCACCTGGGGAAGAGGGGGCCAAATCATGTGTAGGCAAGGAAGGGTCCCAGCAAAAGACCCAAGACTTCGGATCAACAATTGGGAGGCCAGCAAGGCCGAGGTCAGTGTGGCACGCGCAGGAAACTGCACGATGGAGCTTTTTGTTCCAGAGGTATGGGTTGCTAAAAGTGTAGTAGGATTGATCATGTTAGTCGGGATTTCCCTCAGGGGGCAAGCCCGGTATGTTTTCTCTGCGACCAAGATCACATATCATAAAAATCCCATGCGTGTGTACAGATCAAGCCGGCACCTTCCCACGGTCATCACTAGTACCTGAAACAAGCAACACTAACACTGTAAGCACAAAGCTTAGTGAGTTCCCCAAAATACCACACATAACACATATTAGCCACTCGAGGCTATAACTCTGTGGGTCCATAGACCCTGCTCTGTGAACCCACTGGTTCTAACTCTGGGAACCTTCCGGTTCCAACTCTATAAACATGCACAACATAAATCACATAGAAATAATGCAGTACAACACATAACAGACATATAGCATACAAATACTCTATCACATAACTCTGATTACCTACTCAAGGTAAAGTATAGTGAGAAGACTCACCTCGTATATCTCGATAACTCGCGAATCCTGGAAATCGCTCGTGCTCGATCCTCCGAGCTATAATACTCCTATAACATCATATATCTCTAATTAACACTTTTACCACTAAGGTTGACTACCCCTATCAAGTCAACATTGGTCAACTCTGGTCAACAGTCAACGGTCAACTTTGACCGGACTCGGCGAGTGCACTAGGGCGACTCGGCAAGTCTATACGTGTTCACTGACTCCCTAGGATCCTCTCCTGACACGTCGAGTACACCCCCAACTCGACGAGTCCCACCTGGCATGAATCGCGGGGCCACCACGACTCAACTCGCTGAGTCTCAAGAACAACTCGGTGAGTTCCAGCTCGACTTAGTCCACCTTTCAACCCTCTCTAACTCTCCCTGACTCGCTGATTCAACCCTTAACTCGGCAAGACCACTCGCTGAGTGGTTAAGGACAATCTTCATGCTACTCGCCGAGTCTGTTCTTCGGACTCGGCGAGTCCATGCCATGCATCAACTCAATCTCGCTTCTGAGGTCAGATCCGCTCCAACAACTCATAGATCTGGCCCTCCCAAGCACATTCATCACGTAAAGTCACAGTCTTGGCTACCATGCAACGCCTACAAGGCTTCTTTTGAAGAAATGGCCTCTAAAATGGCAACCTAAGTCTCCAACTAAAAAGGAAAGACATAAAACATGGCATTTGGGACTCTCTGGACCTACTAAGGTCCAGATCTAGGTACCATATCCCCATGGGACCTTTCACACTCCAAATACAAGGCAAACAAGGCATGAAGAAACCCTAGATTTGACCATATCAATAAAAACACGAGAATAAGCTCTGAATGATACCTCAAGTAGATTCCTATGTCGAAATGGAAGTAGATCCAAGCTCCCCAACTCTCCTAGCTTGACTTTCCCCTTCCTTTCTTGCAAACACACACAAAATTGGTGAATAATGGCGTCTTATCTCACTCACAAGAACTCTCAGCTGTTTTGGTGCTCTCAAGGTCTAGGTAGCCACAATGAAGGGCCATAAGGTCCTTTAAATAGGGCTTAGGACCGGGAAATTAGGGTTTCATTAAACAGCACGGACTCGCCAAGTCCATTCCTTGGACTCGAAGAGTCCAGGTGTGAACCCGCGTCCAGAACCACGATCCTACTCGGCGAGTTTCAGCTCCAACTCGCCGAGTCCCCTCACAAAACACCAAAAAATATATGAATAAAAGATACCTGGAAATCCGGGCTGTTACAGAAAGTGTGAGGAAATTATGAAGAGTTCGTCTCTTATTTATAGGAATTGTATAGTAAAGTAGTCTCCAAGCTTCGTCCGTAACTTTTGCATACGAGCTCTATTTTTGTTTGTCTTTTTACCGTTGAGTTCCTATTAATGAGATCTACAACTCTCATTTAGACCTCGTTGGCTAATTCTCATTCTATCTCGGATTTACAAAACTGTATCGAATTCGCCGACCTCGAAAAGTAGGGACTAAGCTTCGTCCATATCTTTCGCATACGAGCTCCGTTTTCGACTTTCTTTTTATCGTTTAACTCCTATTAACGATATCTTCATTGATCGTTTAGATTATTTTGGCTAAAAATTGACCGATCTAAAATTCAGATTTCGGGTTGTGCACTACTATGCTAAATCTTAGAAAAAATCATAACTTCCTCATACGAAGTCAGATTTGGATATTCTTTTTATGCACACCATCGGTTTAACATATACTACGACTTTCATTTAGATCGCTAAGGCTAAATCTCGCTCTATCGTAAATTCACTATTTACGCCTCCCGGTATCGTGTCGGTTCCGTCGCGAAACTTCGACGGGTCATAACTTCATTGTTATAACTCGGATTTCGACGCTCTTTATATGTACGGAAACCCTGTAACATATACTAAGACTTGGTTGAGATTATTTATTCTTAATAATCTTTTGTCGAAAAGTCGTTTTCGACCCCTATTGCCTCTAAATTGACTAGCCCGGATCTACGGGCGTTACATTGAGGGGTTGTATCCCGTGTAGCGGGTCCCAGTGTGTTCGGTTGCTAGTATGGTTTTTGGTCGAAACCGGTTCAGGGGTATTGTGTGGAAGGTCTTTGGTGAGGATTCAACAGTTTAGTTCTCTAATAATCGTTAGGGTTCAGTGGTTTTATTAATTGTTCCGGTAGGAGCGGTAGTTGCCTATGGAAGAACTGTTGGGTTCAAACACTACCGTTTCTAGGAGAGAAGCAGTAGCAGGAAGATGGTGGTGTTGGTTGCATGAGTTATTTAGTTATTGGATGTGTCAAGGGAGTTGTATATTTTCATGGATTGTAGATTACTAGAGTTGAATGGTACTTTGAGAATGGAAATTGGGGTGAAGATTCGTCAGTTCAAGGCAAGGGTTATGGTCTTTTGTCGCCAACATAAGAACTCGGCGAATTAGTATGGTATTGTAGGAGGTGATTTGGATTATCAGATTTGCTAAGATTTCAAGAGCATTCTTCAGGGTTTCAGGAGTTGGGCGATCTTTGAGTTTGGCTAGTAATGGAACACCAGTATTGATTAGCACAGGTTATAGGCAGTTCATGCTATATGTGGTAGACGGGTCAGAGATCCATCAGAATTAAGAGGTGAGGGAGAGCTTCGTCAAATCTAGGTGGGGGAGGATCGATCTGTATTTCCGGAAGTTAGGAAGGGTGTGGAACTAGGGCAAGGGATGGAGAGACGAACCAAGTGGTTGTTCAAATTAAGGTTGTGTCAGGTGGCATTTCAGAAATTTCTAACCGTTGTTCGACGTCCTCTTTCTTGTGTATAGCATGCTTGTGGTTGAGTCTCTGTTGAGGGCTTCGAAATTCGAAGTATGTCCCGAACATCTTTCGGGATCCAGTTGGATGCAGGATTTGACTCAAGATGCATGGAGTTGTGATGAATAAGGTGTGGTAAGGCCATGGGTGGTAACCATGGTTGGTTGATGTGCTGTAAGATTGCAATGGGATCGTAGCATTCACCAGTTCGAGGTATACTATTGTTAGTAATGGTCACGAGCATGGAGGGGGAATTAGTTTGTGCCTTGGGCACGCCGGTCAGGATTTTCGAGGATTAATTCTCTGTTTTGGTTGAGGACCATTGGGGTTTAAGGCAGATTCGGGCCTATGTAGCTCTAGATGGGTGGGACCTGTGGGCGAGGCTGCTCCATGGTATATTTGGATGGGACCCGTGGGTGAGGCCCGTGTGATTATGGCAATACAGGTGGGATTTGGTGGAGACCTTTGGGTTAAGGTTATGGATATTGAGATGCAAGATCAAGTGGGTGGTCAGTGTGTGATGCAGAGGGGTTTATAGGTTGGGTAGCCTTGTTATTTGTACTCTTGGGAACCTGGTGGTTGGACCAGGTGTGAGACTGGTAGTCTCAACGATGGTTGGGATGTTAAAAGTTGGTATATCGGTCTAGTGAGGGTTGTCGTGAATCAGAAGGTTTAGGTGAAATGCAAGTGCGGATCCGTGGATATAAGGTTATGAATTGAGTATCGGGTAATTTTTGGGTGAGATCTCGAGTTAGGAATCGCGAGTGTTTATGTGTAGGATTTACCTTTCAGTGGGATAAGAACTTGGGGTATCTATATGTCAAGGAATCTATCGAAGCGTTCAAGGTTAAGGAATGGATTCAGTTTTGATGATAGATCAAGCCTTGCTGATTGTGTCCTGTATTGGTTCCTTTTGTGAAGGTCATCAAGATAAGTCAAGGTGGTATTGTTGATTTGGATCTCATGGGTGGAGTCGCTTGTTATTCGGAGAATATGTCAGTTGGGGGATAAGTGGAATGGATTTAGCAATGGTTCAGTATGGGCGGTATGTCGGGGAGTTAGACCGATTCGAGATTTCAGATTTCAGGAAAAGTAGGGTTGGTTTCTTCATGGGAATTTGGATTCGTCTTCTTCGGGTGGGAAAGTTCTGCTTGGGGTTGGGCTCGGTTGCCTTGGGAAGGCCGATGTATGCTCAAGGTTTTGATTGTGTCCCTTGGGCTGTCGGGCATGCTGGGAATGGTAACGAATGATTTTGAGGACGAAATCGAATTGAAGTGGGGGAGAGTTGTAACACTCGGTTTCGAATTGTTTCATTGTTCGGGACCGTGGCCCAATCATCAGTCATCATAAGGCTTTAAGCCTTCGGGAAGAAAGGATTTGACCCTTTTTGGATGTGGGTATTATAGTCTAAGTGATCTGGGTGCTCGTTTGCGCTTCGGATCCCAATGGTATAATCGTAATTTGATATCTTGGTCCTTTATGAATTTTGGGTTTTTGTTCGGAAAGTTCTTAGGCGGAAGTGAGTTGATAGAAGTGTAGGGTTTCTCGTCACCTTTATGTGGATATAAAGTTTGTTGTAAACAAACTTATAATGAAGAAGTTATGGCCTTCAGATGTTTGGTGATTTTAAGGCTTAGTCGGGCATGCGGGGCGTACACAGGTGTACACGTAGCTTACTATTGAAATGGATAGTACGCGGGGCGTACCTTGACATATGTTGGGTGTACTGATCAGGATGGTCCCGGGTGCTCTACGAAGTATGCTGGCCGTATCATATGTACGTTGGGTGTACTCCAGTCAAACCCAAACCCTATTTTAGGGTCTTGGACTCTATTTAAGCTCCATATCTCATAACCTAACCCTAATATCTTCATCCTCCATCCCTCTAAACCCTAGAAATCGACCCTTTTCCCCCATTTGACTGATTCTTGAGCTTCAAGGTGATTTTTGTGTGTTTTGGTGCTTGGGGAGGAAGAAGGAACTTCTTGAAGAGTCATTGCTTGACCTAGAGCTTTTGGATGCAAGCTTTGTTCACCTAGATCTAACTTTTGGAGGTATAAAGTCTCAACCTTTACAACTCTTTCTTGTAGATCTAGCTAGGTGGCACTTTGTTATGATTTTGGTCCCTTTGTGGTGGTTCTTGTGAGTAGAAGTTACTCCAGAACCTTTAAGCTTCATATTTGGCCCTTGTTGGGGTTATGGAGTCATAAAGTTTGGATCTTGATGAGTATAAACCTTCTATGCATAATTTGGTAGTCTTTTGGTGAAGTTTGGGACTTAGGGTTTTGATTTGGGTTCCATTAAGTCATGCTAAATCATAAAGTCATGAAGTTTATGACATAAGAAGTCCCTTTGAATAAGATCTGGAAGTTTGGACTAAGGTCTTAAGGTATTAAGAAGTTTTTAAGACATTTTGGAGTGATTTTGACCGTTGGAGTTCATATTTGGTGTTGGGATTCATTAAGCTATGCAAAGGTTTAAAGCCTTCGAGTTTATGGATCAAGTCACTTTTATTTAGCTATTTTGAGGTTTTGGACGTCTTGGCTTAAGGGATTAAGACGTTTCTAGGTTGGATGTGGGCAGGGTCAGTACGTGGGGCGTACTGGGTTTCTTTGGCATACACTTAGCATACCCACTGTGTACGTGGGGGCGTACTCACTCAAATGAGATTTTGTATATTTGGGCCTTGGATGATTATTTGGCATTTGGGTCTTGCAGATTGTGAGTTTAGGCCTTAGTCTTTGACCAAGCTAGGTTAGGTAGAAATGGTCTTTTTAACCTAAGTATGGATTTATAGTTATGGATTGGAACCCAATTGTTAATTGGGTGTTGTTTTGATATTGATAGTTCGGGGTTCAGTCAGCCAGCAGCCAGAGAATTATCTGCGGGATTCAGTAGTGCGAGGTGAGTCTTCTCACTATATCCATGGGTAGAAGGCACCAATACTGGCCCATTACGTGTTATGTGGAATGCTAGTTGTCTATGTGATACTTTCATGAAAGACCATAGGGGTAGCCCATAACACTTGGATATCAAACCATGGTGGAGCCCATGGCATTCCAGGCAAAGTCCCTGGGGGGAGCCCATGGCACTTGGATATTAGACCATGGGGGAGCCCATGGCATTCCAGGTAAAGACCATGGGGGAGCCCATGGCAACTATATGTATGTTGCAACATATTCTGTGGTTGTATGTTATGTGGTATTTTGGGGGAACTCACTAAGCTTTGTGCTTACGGTTTTAAATTTATGTTTCAGGTATTCCGGTTTCTCGGGATGATTGTTGAGTACACACCACATGTTTCCGCATTCGGTGAATTACTCTGATTTGATGATGTTTTGCTAAAACTTGGTTACCTTGGTTTTATGGGAAAGATATGTATTAACGATTTATTAATCTAAACACAAAAAACTTTTTGTCATGATTTTTTGGACGTTACAGAGTAATAACCTACCATGTTAGTTAGTGAAGACTAATTGTCCCCTTTTCTTTAATTCTCCCATTGATGCACCTTGATCAATCCTCTTTGCTCTTAGGCCTATTCATACACATATACAAGTTCCTTAATACTTATCTAAGCCTATTAAGAGCTTAATGACTCTTAAGGTCAAAATGAACATTTAATGGATCATAATTATATCTTCTTAATGTATATCTCTTAATCTATTCCAACCAATGAATTAAGCATTTCATACTACTTAATTCATTATAAACTAATGTAATGCATCAATACTCATAACCACTAGTTAGAGTTTCAAACCCTAGCTCTCACTGGATTAATTCCACCATGGAAATCACTTTCTAAGCTTAGTTAAACTGTCTAGACACTATCAATAACATCATGCTTAATCTATAGGCTAATCAAACCAAGAAATCTAACTAATTCAATCATTTCACAAAAATAGAGAAATCATGCCTCAATGTGGAGAGGATGAAAATCCTAACAACCCATCATCTCTAGCTTCTTTTGGCATGAATTTGGTAGTAAAATTGTGTTACACCCCCGAACCAGGACGGCGGAAACGTCCGGGAGCGGATGACTTCAATGTATTGTATCATCGCAATTGAATATAATTGAAAACATATCAACCAACATCATACATTAAAGATACCAATATACATTGTTTTCAGATTGTATTTGCTCACAAATTTACACAAAAGTGACAATAAATATGATGTTCCAAAATGTATTAAATATCCAAAATCCATGGCTCATATACCTGCTCACTGAGTCCCTAGGAATACAAGTCGTTTTGGAAAGCATCAACTAAAAATTTGGTGAGTTCATTAGCATATTTGTATAAAAGCTTTGTAACATCTTTGATTTGTAACAATTTGTAAAACTCCAGAAAATCCGATATTTTCTGTGAAAATGGTTTGCAAGTCTTGTTCCAAAATTGTGAATAATTGCATGTGTGTCTTTTGATTTCTTTTGTTTGTAAGTAAAAAGAGTGTGTATTCCCAGAAAATCTAACATTTTATGTTTTATGAAAATTTGTAGTCTTAAAACCCTAAGACTGGAGTGGTGGTAGTAAAGTACAAAAGTGACGCATAGTTTTATATTTTATAAAACCAGATAAGTGTATAATTTCGTAAATTCAAAATAACATTGTGAATCCCTATGTGAGTCGTTACAACCATGCTTGATATGACTAAAATGTATGTCATGACGTTCTTCAGGCATCAATTTCGGTAAGATATTTGTCACCCTAGATTGGTCTCGTCTAGCTGTAGTGAACAACTCAGGTGTGGGGGTGTCAACCTCGTATAAATCTATACACAATTACCTTGCTCTCCCTCCAAGAGACTCTGGTTATAACTATAGGACTTATGGTGTACGCTAGGTAGGTACAGCGAAGGAAAGTCTCACAAGTGCCTTAACAGATTTACGCGAAATTTTTTGTCGTAATAATTCTGGTTTGTATACCATTTTAGTTTAATTATTTATAACGTTTTTTATAAATAATCACTAATGGACTTATCTACTTGTAAAATATGTTGTATAAATAGCATAATCCTTTAAGTATTCAAACTATTAAAATGGTGACAACATATTACAAATATTTTACTAGTAAAAATTGTTTTTAGTAAAACAACCAAGTTTTGTAGTTTGTTAAACATAACAAAATTTAGTTTAAGAGTTTTGTAACACAAAATAGACTATCTTGGTGTGACTCTAGCATGTCACGATTTTTACAAAATAATTATAGAAATCATGAAATTTATTATATTCCATTATTTGTGTAAGTATAAATGTTAAAATTTCATATGACCAAAAGCTAACCATTTTGGAATGTAACCCATATTTTCACCATTTTGAGTGAACAAACATGTCCACAAAACTTTATAGCAGAAAATGTCATTAACATATACTATATGATTTTGCACATATATGAAGAACCTTTTAAGTAGTGAACTTGTATCATCTTCAACACATAACCATTATACATGAAACTTTCCAAAGGATAGATTTACTCTAGCCTCATGAGGCTTGTAAATCTCGAGTTTATGGGGTGTTAGCATGAAGCATTTCAACATTTAAAACACAAATAGTTACATAAACACACAAGTGCATGCAAATATCCAAAGATTTAAACAAAACTTAACTTATATTCCCCCCAAAATGATGAAAAACATGAAAATAGTAGGGTATGAAGCTTACCTTGAGGATTTTCGAGATGTAGAAGAATAAGAATAAGAATAAGAAGAAGAAGAAGAAGAAGAAGAAGAAGGAAATTTCGAGCCTAGCTTTTGTTCTTGGTGAGATTCTCAAAATGGTGGTGTTTCTAAGAGTTTAACACACAACAAAAGTGTGTAAATGGAAGGTTTTAGCATAAACATGAAACAAAACACTTTGAGTTTGACATGGACTTACCAAGTTCTTGAGATTGCTTGAAGGAACTTCACAAATGGTATGCATCAAAATTTTTTGAGAGAATGATGGGGATGTTCTAGAGAGATGAGTGAAGAAAATGATATTTGTGGAGTGTTTGTGTGTGTATGTGTGTTCGGCCGCATAAGAGAGGGAGAGGGGGCGGGGAGTAGGGGTTGGCTTCTTCTAAAGGTGATGGGAGGTGCGTGGATGTTTGGTGGTCAAATGACTTATTACATGCTAGATAAACATGAGGTGGCATGCTTATTATCCTATCCTTTTTCCTTTTTTTGCTAAGCTAACCGACCCAAAGAGGGTTCTCGGCCCAAAAGGGTGGCCCAAAAATAGTGGGTTTCGATTTTGGCTTGACCTAATAAAGATTTTTGGCCCAAATGGAGGGTTCAATAGAGGTTTTCGGCCTAACAAAGCCCATTGAAGTGTTTTTGGCCCAATGGAAGGCCCAATAGTGGTTTTCAGCCCACTAATCCTCAATAAAAGGTTTTCGGCCCAATATAGAGCCCAATAGAAGTTTTCGGCCCATTAGGGCCCAAAGAAGGGTTTTCGGCCCGACAAGAGAAAATGGAGAAGTTATCGGCCCTACTGGGTCCACTGAAGAAGTATTGGTCCAATAGGGTTTTGGGCGAGAATTCTTAGGCTAAGGCCCAAAATTGATTGGACTTGGCTTATTGGATGGAGTTTTGGACTTGCATGAGGTTTTTTCAGCTTGAATCATAATGTATGAATGTAGGAACTTAAATAGCATTGCAGTTTGAATTTCACTAAAAGTAATGTTGCAAGGTTACATAGAGGAAATTGTCTTGTACAAGGATCACCATCTTAACCCTAATTTTCTAGTTGTGACAAATTGCTACCTTTGACCTCCCAATCGATCTCCAACGAATATGGATCGAAATGAGCTCTTAACAGGTTAAAACCTATGTTCTTGCCTTGAAACCGCGTCATGGTGGGGTCTCCACCACGCTGTGGTGACCATTTGACTTCGGTCAATGGCTACCAACTTATGCCACAACGTCCTGGCGATCTGCTTACCGCGTTGTGGTACCTGGAGATCAGTAAAGTGCATTGTTGATTCCATTCCAGCTTTGGGGACAACTTTTCCCCCCAACTTATAACGTGCATAACATATTCGTTCTATACTTGTTTTCTATGATATATATATATATATATATATATATATATATATATATATATATATATCTACGCAAAAGCGGGAACATAATCTACAACTCTGTTAAGTCTTTTCTCATTGAATTAATACATGTCTTAATATATTAAGTCACAAACTTGGCCTAAAAACCATAAAAATACTCATTTTTACCCATTTCGCTAAAATGCATCTTCTCATGCATTCTTTTTCTTGAACTTACTCATCTTACCTCTCATAAGTGACTTAAACTCGTCTTGGCCATTTTCATGAAATCACAACTTTATAAACTTGCTAAATTCTCATTAATGACCATTTTGTCCTTTTGGTCAATATTTGACAAAAACCAAATCTCTTATTTTCATGTTCTTATAGTTTCACTCACGGTCGATATGACTCATTATTGTTCATTTATTAATAAGGATCTCATACAACTATTTTTACTTTTATATTTTGATGATATTATACTGAGCACTTCATCTTCTGATCATTTGAGAATTATCTCAACTATGCTGGGCACTCAGTTTTCCATGATAGCACTTATGGAGCTTAACTACTTCTTTGGTACCACTTACATTCGAGATCATCACAAAATGTTTTTATCGCAAAGAAAGTATGCCTTGGAAAGTTTGAAGAGATCCAACATGCTTAACTTCAATCCTGATCGTACCATCATACCTATTGATACATGCACAAAACTCCATAGTTTTGGCCTACATATTGATGTTTTGTCTTTATGTCGCAACCTTGTAGGTGTTCTTTAATATCAAACTTTTACTCAATCGAATATTGCCTATGCAGTTCATCAAGCTTGCCTTTACATGTACAAACCTCGTGAGGCACATTTAAGATTACTATGATGCTGACTAGGTAGGTTTTCCGACCAATTGTCGATCCACGCCCATTTATTGTGTTTTTATTGGTTAAAGTTTATTGTCCATGTCACCAAATGCAAGGCATCATCTCTCGATCTAGTGCTAAAATTGAGAACCGAGACGTTGTCAACATCGTTGTTGAAACGTGTTGGATTCGTAACCCACTTATGCTATAATTGTGTGTTGTTATAATGTTAGTGTTGCTTATCTCTCCAAAAACCTGTTTCAACATCAACATAAAGAACACATTGAGATTGACTTACACTTTGTTCGAGTTAAAGTTGCATTAGGACAAATTTGAGTGCTTTATGAACCATCATAGTCCCAATATGTTGATATTTACTAAAGGGTTACCTTCACCTCTATTTCTTGACTTTTAGTGTAGTTCAAACATTCGGCAGGAGCCTTCCCTTCCAACTGGAGGGATGTTAGTATACGGATATTAGCATACTGTTAGTATATTTCGGGCATCTGTGTTTGTTGTTATCATTGAGAAGTTGTTGGGTTTGGAAGTTTTGTTGTTGTGAAAATTGTATTTGTAAGTATTGCGGTATGTGTAGTATAGGAAAAAAGAAAGGTATGAAAAAAATTATAGTAAAATGGTAATATTTATAGAAAGAAAAATGGTTTTACTTAATTTTTTTTTCTAATTTTTAGCCATTGTCCTTGGAAACTCACCCATATTTTCTACTTGACCGTTGCATTCCATGGTATATAGTATATACCACAACGGACCACAAACGTTGCACAATGACACCCTTCGGGTGGTCTGCAAGACCATAGCTTGGACCTGGCCATGAGACCTCTTTGTGCCCCATATACCCCCCATGACCTAATTTCATTGCCATACATGAGTGTTCTATCAAATAATTAAAACATAAAATGCTACAAATATTAGGTTGTAGTAGCTAATGATTGACACTTTACGAATTAGGGCAAAAGCTCTTCTTAATTACAAAGACAAGAAAGGAACCAAAAAGGTAAAAGATTTCGGTTGGGTCGATCACATCGTGGCATGAATCATCAAGCATGTGCCATTATTCATGAATAAACTAACTCTAGATACCCACCATCGACCCCATGGCTTTCATTCACTTTCACATCACTTTCATTTCGTCAGTCTCCACAAAACTTCCTTTATCTCCCATCCAAAAATCAGAGCTTTTTCATCTCAAATTTCCATTTGAGAACAGATCAGTCAACTTGATTTAATCTGATACCGATTAGATCGTAGCAAACATGGACCAGATGAAGACCGATCAGAGTCTGCAAGAAATTGGCGTGAGGAGGCCGAGAACTAAGATCGTTTGCACTTTGGGACCCGCTTCTAGATCTGTTACTATGGTCGAGAAACTGTTGAAAGCTGGAATGAACGTAGCTCGATTCAACTTCTCACATGGATCTTATGAGTATCATCAGGAAACGCTTGATAATCTCCAAACTGCCATGGATAACACCGGTATTCTCTGTGCAGTTATGCTCGATACCAAAGTACGTAATCTCTATTCTCTACTAGATCTCCACTAATCGATCGATTGTTTGCAATCTGTTTTTTGCATCATCTACACAGCAATGTCTAATTCTTCTAAGTGTTTATACATCTGATACAGATTTAATTTTGACTTCGGTGGTAAAATTGACTACTTCTGAATTCTGATATTGATTCGATCACCATTTTGTGTTCATATTAAGTCTAATCTAGTCCCCAATTTTGTTGGGATGTTGACTTTTTCATTATCATTTGATGCTATGTTTCGTTAATTAGATCTAATTAGAGCTATAAGCTCGTCCTTGGTCATGGCTACGCGATTTGTTTTCCATTCAGCCATGGCATCGATTGATGTCTGAATCTAGCAAACTCTCTGTTTATTAAGAGAATTTGTGAGTTTGTGTTTCTTCTAATGGAAAGTATACACAATAATTGAAACAAATAATGGAAAGTATAGACAATAATTGAAATAAATAACTAATCTTTTAGATATTCATTTTTTTATTGCATAATTTAGTAAATTTAGAAAGATTTGTATATTTGGTACTTGAACTATGATAATTTTATATCAATCATTACACACTAGATCTAGTTGAGATGCAATCTGATAGATCTGAAAAGGAAATAATTCACATGTATGAATCTAATTATCATTAATTGATCTATAAATCATGTATCGACATATAACTAAAATAGGTTATTTACAAACGGGAAGAGAGTTTTTGCTTGGTTTTATGTCATTGAACTTGTTAAAATATAATATAAATCAATAATAATAATTTTAAATTTCAATTAAAAATTAACTAACAAATAGTTTAAAATCTTAATAATTAATTGAAGCCAATAGGAATCATTTAACTTATGTTATTTTAAAGTACTGTACAATTAAAATTATTATGTATTTTATCTATATAACTTTTAATTTAATTTTCAATCAATATAACAATTGATAAATGGTGTACTGTATATAATGATTAAAAATATGTTGCTTATTAAACTAAAGTTATATAAAATGTGAAATGTTAATATGATAAAACCCATAAACTTTGTATAGTTGACTGAATTGGAATGACTTTACAAAAGTCGATTGTTCAATCATTAACAAAAGGAAAAAAAATATACATAGACAATAAACATAAAAAAAGAAAACATGCATACTTTTGAAAATCCTCGTATGATCTAAAGGAGATTTTTTAAACATTTAACTTTTCAAAGATCCATCCACATGAACTTTTTGCAGAATGAACTTGTGCTATTAAAGTTCGAACATTGAGATGTTATGATCTATGAACACCCTTTTATGGACCACATACCTTACTTGAACAACTTTAAACTTTTTTCTAAATTCCATATGCTCATATTTTTATAATATTCTCAGGGTCCAGAGATTAGAACCGGGTTTTTAAAAGATGGAAAACCAATCCAACTAAAACAAGGCGAAGAAATCACAATCTCTACCGATTACGACATTAAAGGGGACAACACCATGATTTGCATGAGCTACAAAAAGTTAGCTTACGATGTAAAACCAGGAATGGTGATACTATGCGCAGATGGCACAATCTCATTCTCTGTTCTTTCATGTGACACTGAAAAGGGTTTGGTTCGATGTCGATGTGAGAATACTGCGGTTCTTGGCGAACGAAAAAATGTTAATCTTCCTGGAGTCATAGTTGACCTTCCAACTTTGACCGAGAAAGATAAAGAAGATATATTGACATGGGGTGTTCCTAACAAGATCGATATGATTGCTTTGTCTTTTGTTCGTAAAGGTTCTGATCTTGTTGAGGTTCGAAAATTGTTGGGCGAGCATGCAAAGAACATCCTTCTTATGTCAAAGGTATAACAGACAAAACAGTCTGATTATTTCTATATTTGACGTGCATTAAGCTGATATAAATATATTATAAATTCATTTTGAACAATAAAAGAATATTCAAAGTATATTCTTTCAAACTTAGCATATATTTTTAATAATATCTTATGCAATTTATTACAATGTTTTTATTAATTATATTTATTTTGAAAGTAATTTTATTTATTTATTTATTTATTTAAACTCGGGGCAGGTGGAAAATCAAGAAGGGGTAGCAAACTTTGATGAAATACTAGCCAACTCCGACGCGTTTATGGTGGCGCGTGGAGATTTAGGAATGGAAATCCCAATCGAGAAAATATTCCTAGCACAAAAAGTCATGATTTACAAATGCAACCTCCAAGGAAAACCGGTAGTCACCGCCACTCAAATGCTCGAATCGATGATCAAATCCCCACGACCAACGCGAGCAGAAGCCACAGACGTCGCCAACGCCGTCCTCGACGGAACCGACTGTGTCATGCTCAGCGGCGAAACCGCCGCCGGATCATACCCTGAAGTCGCCGTGAAAACCATGGCGAGAATCTGCATTGAAGCAGAAAACACAATCAATTACGCCGACGTCTTCAAACGAATCGCCGCAAACGCCCCAGTCCCGATGAGCCCACTCGAAAGCCTAGCGTCCGCCGCCGTTCGAACCGCTAACTCATCAAGAGCAACCCTAATTTTAGTTCTGACAAGAGGCGGAAGCACCGCGAAGCTGGTGGCGAAGTACCGGCCCGGGATGCCGATTTTGTCAGTGGTGGTGCCGGAAATTAAGACCGATACGTTTGACTGGTCGTGTAGCGATGAAACGCCGGCGAGGCATAGTCTGATTTTTAGAGGTTTGGTTCCGGTATTATCCGCCGGATCGGCGAAAGCTTCTCATGCTGAATCGACGGAAGAAGCTTTGGATTTTGCTCTGCAACATGCGAAGGAGAAAGGGCTTTGTAAGGCGGGGGATGCGGTGGTGGCGTTACATCGCGTCGGAACGGCGTCTATTATCAAGATTGTGAACGTTAAGTGAAAAAGGTGAAATCGATTATGATTTATTTTCTGTATTTTTTTTTTTGTATGATGTATATTTCAGTAAACTATTGTCGATGGTTGTGACATCGATAAAACTGCATTGTTTGTGTTTATGGGGATTTTTATGTAATTTGGCGCATAAAACTCAGTTGGCGAAATTTGGCCGACTGTTGTTGCCGAGTTGACTCGGTATGTAATGGAAATGACCAACAATCTATGAAGTTGTTAGAGAAATAATTGTGAGGATGTGGAAAGAAGATGCCAAGAGTTTTATATTCTGGCTTATCAGGAAAGGTGATAAACTTGTATCAATTCAAACTAAAAGTTGTGAAAGTAGTCAATTATCTACTACTCTGGAAACAAGAAGAAAAAGGAGAGTCAACAAAAAACCTGTTGAAATTGTAGAGGATCATATATGGAGAGGGCTTTTCCTCATGGATGCAAATCAATGGATAACGTACTTTCTCATGGTAAGTTTGAATAGTTGAAAAGCATCAAAGAATCTTGTATTTGTTGTATTTCAAACTTGACAAATCGATAATATGAAGATTAATATCGTGAAGTAATATATAATCGTTAATAATATCAAAGCAAAGAAACCGATAAAATATATAATCGTTAATAATATCAAAGCAAAGAAACCGATAAATAATATTAAGAATTAAAGACGAGATAGAAAAGTAAAATGTAGAAGGAGAGTATCTCGTTGTCAGATGAATTAAAGACAAGATAGAAAATGTAGATCCAACCTCAAGATAACATATTATTGTTAGTTGAAAGTTGCACATAATGACTCTTGTCCTTAAATGTCTTACATCGTTCAAAGGTTGTAAACATCAACATAAAACATAATGATTTAATGTCGATTATTGTTTTTTTCAAATAGTTGTGGAAGAACTAATAAACTCAAAGGAAATACTTGAAAATCCAGAAGAATGCAGAATTGTAGAGGGAGAGAATAGAACAGAGAGAAATCTCGGT
This sequence comes from Lactuca serriola, assembly GCF_051521515.1. Taxonomy (NCBI): domain Eukaryota; kingdom Viridiplantae; phylum Streptophyta; class Magnoliopsida; order Asterales; family Asteraceae; genus Lactuca; species Lactuca serriola. The sequence continues at coordinate 87,303,385 of NC_136408.1, forward strand.
TTTGGTGTGTGGAATACGGCTCCAGGAGAGATGTATTAATAGTCTTAAAAACCCACAAAGACACCACGAAACACATAATTATCGCGGCGGTGGCCTAATTGCACCCTATATAATCTCCTCAAGCCCCATGGGCTAGTCTCCTTACCAGCCTCAATTGCCACTTAAACCCTAATTCGTCCCTTAAACCTTCTTGGTGGTGTTCTTGAGCCTTGAGTGGATTCTTGTGATTATTTTGCTCATTTCCAAAGGAAGATTTGAAGATTGAAGGTGCTTAGCTTAGAAGGAAGATCATAAATCCATAATCTCTCCAGTTCTTGCAGTCTCTTTGAGGTATCAAGTTTGCATCTTGGCATGTGTATGATAAGATCTCTTCATGGCTAGTGTATTATGGTTTTGGTCTCCTTTTTGGGTCTTTGGATGAGTTGAGTTTTTTTAGGGCTTGTTCTTTCGGATATGGGTTTGTTTTGGTATCCTTGAGCATTAAGGTGCAAGCTTTATGTGAGGAATGGTGTCATGCATGCTTCAAGTCCCCTATTAAGTTCCTTTTTAGCTTAAGATCTTTATTTAGTCATATATGGACGTAAAGTTGGCAACTTTACATGATAATCCAACTCAAGGAGGTCAGATCTATGTTTTAGGGACCTGTCTTTAAGGATTAAGTGCTTATTGGTTAAGTTGTTGAATCTCAAGCAAAAACGGCGTGTTTGCAAGCTAACACGGTGTGTTAGCTAGGGATTTCTCGATTATCTAGATGTTGGAAAAACACGGCATGTTAGGTCAACATGGACTGTTGACCTTGACCTTGACTTTTATAGTTGACCAGGGTTGACCATTGGGTATTTTGGGTTTGGGTTATCTTTTGGGCTTGATTGTTTGGGGCATTGTTGGGTCATCTGAGAACAAGGGATTAGGGAAAAGTTAATGGACTTTAGGTTAAGGCCCATGTTAGGGTTTGGGCCCAATTTGGAAAATTATGCCATAAGTAGATCTTGGTTGATTATTTGGTTTGTGGGCTTTTGATTGTGAGTTTGGGCCTTAGTCTTCGACCAAACTAGGTGAGGGGTAAATGGTCTTTTTACCCCATATATGTGGATTATTGGTTTTGTTTTCGAACCCAATTGTTAATTGGGTGTTATTTGTTTAATAGCTCGAGGTTTCTAGCGGATCAGCAGTCAGAGATTTATTTATGGGTTCAGCTGTCGAGGTGAGTCTCCTCACTGTTCTATGGTCAAAGGCACCAATGTCAGCCCATTTGGTTTATGTATTATAGGAAGACCTGGGGTGACCCTTGGCATTTTGCATGAAAGACCAGAAGGTGGTTCCTGGCAAACTTTATGCAAGACTAGAGTATGAACTATGGCAGTTAATTAGTTAAGTAGTGTTGATTGTATGCTAGTTGTCTTTGTGATGCTTGAATGGAAGACCACGAGGTGGCTCCTGACACTTGTTTGTAAGACCCAAGGTTTTGGCCCCCGATGTGGTAAGGAAGACCATGATACGGCTTGTAGCATAATGGAAAGACTGTGGTTGGCACATAGCACTTTTTATTGATTACTGGATATATATATATATATATATATATATATATATATATATATATATATAAGAGTATAATGTCGTTCATGAAAGAATCTTCATTCTCATTCTTGTTTCATGTTGTTATATTCCATCCACCATTGGTCAAATCAGCTGGAGCAACATTCACAAAATTGACCAATGGTCAAATCAGCTGGAACTAGATATCTAAAATAAAAACATTAACATATTACCATTTTGTGGGTCCCATCACATTCATATCTTTTTATATAAATGAGACCATAAAAAGAAAATGTAAAAACTACAGTGATGTAATCAAATCGATGAAAGTAGTTTATTATTTCTTTCATATAATCCTATATAAACAAACATAGATACAACAAATGGGATAGGTTAACATTCACATACTTCTTTTTGTCTATGTTAGGAATGTCAGATTTTTCAGCTTTCTCAACAATCACCTGAAACTAAAATTTTACTCAAGAGCTAAGAGACAGATAGAATAGCATAATGTTTGATTGATAAAGAAACAAAATGTCTTACTGAAACTCTATCTGGATACTTCTCTCTGATGCGAGAGAATTTTGATTTCCTCTTCTCTACATAAACAAAAAGGAGAAATTCAGGTTTAGCAATTGATCTTATTATCTAATTGCACATCTTGATGCAATAATCATTTAGAAAACACACATCGAAACACCCAATTAAACAAATATTCTTATCTAATGATCAAGAATGAAACAGGAAAACCGCAAAAAGAAAAGGAAATTGTGATTGAAGGCACAATACCCAATGGGTGTTCAAGCTTGAACAAGCATTTAGCCATATCTGCAATCTGATTGCTTTCTACAGATTTCAAACAATTGAAAAACATTACAACAAAACCCACAACAATTGAATTGAACACTTAAAACACCATTAAAGAAGAAAACAAGGTTATCACAGAAAAAAAATACATGAAACGTGACATAGTTGCTTCTTTAAACCCAATGAAGAATGCAACGACAAGAAATTAAACTTGATGGGTTTACCTGTCAAAATTAAGAAAAGAACAGAGAGAATGATTGGTATAATCCAACTTTGTAAGGCTTCTTTAAATGAGAAATTGAGTACATGGAAAGGGTCGGGATTCTTGATTCCAACACGGAAGGAGATGAAACGAATTTTGGGTTTTCCCAACTCTACACAGAATTTGTGCGTTACTGATGAACATATGAAGGGGTAGAAAGGGTTGATGACTAAAGATTCGACGACGGACACTGTAGTAAGGATCGACGACGGACTCAAGGGCTTACGGCGTCCATCGACGGCGTGAAGGTCGTCTGATGGGGTGGAAGGTCAATGAAAACGAGAGGGATACGATTGTGTGGGTGTCGATTGAAGAGGCAATAGGGTTTTAAATAAAATAATTTGCCTAAATCAAAGGGTAGATGATTTAATTAATTATTTGTTAAAATTAAATAATACTTGACTCGTATTAATCCCTATATGCACATAATATTTTTTTCATCCACATTTGAACCTACTTATTATATATATATATATATATATATATATATATATATATATATATATATATATATATATATATATATATATTCTTTTTGATCATTTCTTTTAAAAAAAGTACCTTTTCTTACTATTGGAATTCAAAAAAAAAACGTTTCATTTGTTGGCCAATAGGAAGAAGAAAGGATACGATAAATTGTACCCGCACCACAAAATCTTTCACCCTAAACCGCAACCAAAATGTTATGTTCATGGATGCATTTCACCTAACTGTTGGGTGTGATTCATCTCATACCATCGACTTATGTTAAGGTGATGTCATCTGAGGTATTAATTTAAGAGAAAAAAAATTAATTATTATAACTTTTTGTTTTTTTAAGTTTAGACAAAAACTAAAGGTTTCTAAAAACATCATTAATTTTCAAAGATCGCGTACAAATTAGCAAATTGATGCAAAACTGTCCAAAATGGTCCACCGTGTATAAACATCATTTTTGGTCCATGTGTTTTTCCCCATATTTGAAGTTTAGTTCCTAAATATAAAAAATTTCACAAATGTTTCCTTTACACATGCAAAACTATGGAACTGCCAACTGATGTTGTTTTGTTCATGGATGTTCTTTTTTTTTAAGCAGTAAGGTGGTTGTAGGATTTGGATGGTAATGGGATGGGGGGGTTTTTTGGTTTCTTTTGTAAGCATCTAACTAGTGCAGGGTTTTTGGATTGTGATGTAATGGGGATTTTGGTTTCATTTTGTTGTATGAAGGTTTATGTAACACATTAAGTCGGTGGAACTTTAATGGAACGTAGTTTTGATGTGCATTTCATATATACATTGTTATAAGTGCATCTTTTGGATGGTTTGCAAATGTATTTCAAATGTACATTGTTATAAATGAATCTTTTTTATGGTTTGGAAATGTCATTCATAAGCAAATTGTGGATAAAACCATTACATACCATCTTAACCCCCCTTGGACCTTCTTATGACCAACCTCCATTTCTTTAAACCCTAAAATCGAAACCCTAGCCCTTGAAAGTGAGGTTTGAATCTTTCGAGTTTTCTTGATAGTGAAGGAAGATCATTCAACAAGTGGTGTTGCATTCAAGCTTTTGGATCCAGAATCTACATCTCATTGTTCATCTATTGAAGGTATAAACTTCATACATTGGATATTTCTTTGCTAGATCTTGTTTAAGATTAGATTTATGTTCAATTTGTCACAAAACCTTGATATATGTGAGTATGGAATACTCCAGAGCATTTGATCTATCCTTTCAGACATTTTAGGGTGCATAGTGTTATAAAAATGCAAGCCTGATCCTTTCCTTTCATCCATACATGAGTTATGGAGTTTTTTTTGGTGATGTTAGAAGTTAGGGTTTTCATACTAAGCTCTCTTTAGCCATGCAAAGGGATAAAGTCAAAGAATTTATGGATTAGGATATCTTTTAGAGTTAGATTTGAGGCTGGGGTAAAGTGTCTTAATGATTAAGACCTTACAAGTTGGATTTTGAGTTGATACCATGTACGTCGAGCGCAATTTTGGCTACGCCGAGCGTAGCTAGTTACGAACCCGTTTCCCTTCCAACTCTATGCTCTACACCCAGCATAGAGTTGAGTATACCGTGTGTAACATCAAAGTGTTGACCTTTGACTTTCTTTGACTTTTGACCAATTGTGCCTATAGATGAATTTGTGCGGGTTTTGTTCTTGGGAGGGGCAATTGGTCTTTTTCCCTAATTGTGTATTAGACTTGACTTGGGAATAGTGGAGCATGGAAACTACCTTAATTATTAAATACGATTAATTGGTGTAATTAATAGGCAGAGTCTAATTTTGGAAGTTCGAGTGTGAGTTTTATCTGTCATTTGTGCAAGGTGAGTCTCCTCACTATTCTTACGTGTGTGGTAGAATATATGTTTTGACCAGCTAGGTCTATGTGCTATTATCATGTTATGTGATATTGTGTGTGCTAAGACTTCAGGTAGTCTCCAACATTGCTGATAACCCATAGGGTGTGCTATTTGCCACTGAGACTTCAGGTAGTCTCCAGGGTTGCTAATAACCCATAATTATTATTATGTTTTATGTTGTATGTGGTATTTTAGGGAACTCACTAAGTTTTGTGCTTATAGTTGTTGATTACATGTGTTTCAGGTACTTTTGATGATCGCGGGAAGGCGAATGCTTAATTGCATATATTCACCTGCAATTTATGATTCTCAATATTTTGGGACACTCTGATATTTCAATGATGATTTTTATATGACACTTGTGATTTTAATGGGATGGTTTTTATAAAAAAAAAATGTTTTTATGTGAATTTAAAATGAAAAATTTTGGTTGAAATTTTGGATGTTAGAAATTGGTATCAGAATCCTAGTTTGAGGGATTTGGATGAACACTTGTGGGATTCCAAACTCAAACTAAGGACCTGAGAGTTTTTATAAAAACTTTTCAAAAAGAAACAAAGAATTTCAAAGGAGAAAAACCGGATGAATCAGTGTGTACAATCAGCCAGAGCTCGAGCGGTGATTTTCCGAAAATATCTCTATTTATTTTATGTGTTGTGTCGAGTTGTTATCTGATGAGTTAACAGAACTACATGCTAGTTGATAGGCTAAGGATGCCTCAGGAAGTGTGTGTTAGGGTTGCATGATTTGTGATGCCTTTAGCCTAGGAGGTTTCTTTTACAAGATTGAACCTATCTTTGCTACTTGCTTGGTGTATGTTGCATAATTGTACATGATGGGTTTTAGCCATATGAACATTCCTATGTGCACATGCAAACCCTAATGCTTGGATCTAGGTTTCTCTAATTGAACATACATTGAATCCAAGACTTCTAATGGCTAATAGAGTATAATAACAATAAGAAATCAGAATTAGAAGATTACCTTGAATCACTTGCTTGATCTTCTTGTCCTTGGAGCTTTAGAGTCACAATTGTCACTCCTCTAATGGCTTACAAACACCAACTAGCAAGAGAATGGTTTGAGAGAGAGGAGAGAGGATCAAGAATCGGCCAGGGTTTCTTCTAGAGCATAGGTGCCGATTTCCTTAACCCTTAGGGTCTATTTATACTTGTAAGGCTCCTAGGGTTTCACCTTTAAAACCCTAATTGGATAACTTAGGCCCTAAGCAACCCAATACCCTAATCGATAAGCCTTGGACGATTTCAAGGCCTATCCATAGCCCCCAAAACCGTCCCCCTTTATCATTAAGGGATTATAGCCCAAAGTACAACTATCATACAATTGACAGTTTATGCCCCTTTATTCAATTAATCTCTTTAAGTCACCAAATTAATTCCTAATTAATTTATGACTTATATTAATCAAATAATATTATTATTATTCCTTATATTATTCTCATAATATATTAATAGTATTTCTTCTCTCATAATAAATCATCCTGTCAAGTTGCTATGGTGAAAGCAACCCAAAAGGACCATGCACAACCGGGTCAAATAATTGCCTAATATAGTTGCAGCCTTAGACACTATTCCAACAGTCTCCCACTTGGATAAGTCTAGTAACTATATATACAAGTATAATCCGATTAGCAATCGTAACCCTCAAAGACGCTGTCAAACTCTGATCTAATCAATCTTGTCTTTCAAATAAGGGATCGTACAGTCCTCTGTTTAGATATCATGCTGACAATTCCATGGAACCAATTTCTCTAGCATTTGGTTTCTCGATTTCAGATTTATTTGACATAGAACTTAATCGAACACATAAATTCAGTTCTGACCAGGCCCGGCACATAAGTCAAATCAAATCATCGAGCGGCCGAGATATCGCTTTTACCCTCTTAGGATAAAAGTAACAGATAAACTTCGACTTATATGCATTTACTTATTCATTAATCAACTATACACAACAATGCATTTTATAACATCAAGTTACTGATGCGGTTTCGCATTATGAATGAACAATCAATTAACAAATAACAAACCATATATCTAGGTTTTAAGACCATATGATATTATCGTCTTGTGATCATCCTTTTATCACATTCCATAAGGTGATTCTAGCAAGCGCGGGTTTGTTCCAATGCTCAAAACTAGTTCATAAGCACTCATGAACGTTGCAACAAACTTTTGCTATGTCTAATACCATTTAGACAATCTAAACACCAATTCATGACAATCTTCATTCATACCTACTTCCAACATATGAACGATTGTGGACAATTTGAATAATTCGATTATTCTTAATAAACTCAATTATTCTGGAAGTCAAAACATGCAAAGTGAAACAATAGTTAAACAATTAACATAAGACAGTAACATTACTCATAAATAATACTCTTTTATTTAATCATCAAATGTTAATTACATTTATCTATTACACGTTTCTAATACTATCTAATCTATACTAATATCATCCTTCAGCCCAATACTCCTAGCATGCTGCAAGTGCTTAACCCTACTCAGTCCCTTCATAAGCGGATCTGCTGGGTTATCTTCTGATGATATCCTCTTCACCACGAGTTGTCCTTCTTCTACACGATGTCTAATGAAGTGATATTTTCTGTCGATATGTCAAGATCTACCATGATCCCTCGGTTCCTTGGTCAAGGCAACCGCTCCTTCATTATCACAGAAAATCTCCATGGGCTCCTTTATGGCAGGTACAACTCCAAGATCACCGATGAAGTTCTTCAACCATATTGCCTCCTTCGACGCTTCGCTCGCTGCAATGTACTCTGATTCACACGTTGAATCAGCTACGGTTTCTTGCTTGGAACTTTTCCAAGTTACTGCTCCTCCATTCAGGGTAAAGACCCAGTTCGACTGCGAACGGTAGTTGTCCCTGTCGGTCTGAAAGCTGGCGTCACTATACCCTCTCACCTTCAAGTCATCACTCCCTCCGAGGACTAAGAACCATTCCTTCGTCCTCTAAAGGTACTTAAGGATATTCTTGACCGCAATCCAATGGGCTCTGCCAGGGTTCCCTTGATATCTACTAACCATCCTCAAAGCAAAGGCTACATCAGGGCGAGTACAAGTCATAGCATACATGATTGAGCCAACTGCGGAAACGTATGGAACTCGGCTCATTTATGCTATTTCAGCTTCAGTACTCGGACTTTGAGTCTTACTCAACTTGGCATTACTTTGTATCGGTAATGCTCCCTTTTTCGAGTTTTCCATACTAAAACGTTTCAGTACTTTATCTAAGTAAGTGTTCTGACTAAGTCCTATTAGTCTCTTACTTCGTTCTCTCAGTATCCTTATTCCCAGAATATAGGAAGCCTCTCCGAGGTCCTTCATAGCGAAGCACTTCCTGAGCCAGGACTTAACCTCCTGTAGAGTCGGGACGTCGTTTCCCATGAGTAGTATGTCATCGACATACAGAACGAGGAAGCTTACTATACTCCCACTGGCTTTGACATATACACATGATTCGTATTCGCTTCGTACAAATCCAAACTCTTTGGCTTTCTCATCGAAGCAAAGATTCCATCTGGGAGACGCTTGCTTAAGTCCATAAATGGACTTCTCAAGCTTACACACTCTATTTGGATGCTTCGGATCGACAAAACCCTCTGGCTGAGCCATGTAAACATCCTCAGCTAACTTCCCATTAAGAAAGGCGGTTTTGACATCCATTTTCCAAATCTCATAATCATGAAATGCGGCAATTGCTAGCATCACTCTAATAGAATTTTATCCTTGCAACTGGTGAGAAGGTCTCATCATAGTCAACTGCGGGAGTTTAAGTAAAGCCCTTCGCAACCAAACGCGCCTTATATGTGTGTACATTTCCATCCACGTCGATCTTTTTCTTGAAGATCCAGTTGCACCCAACGGTCTTACGTCCGGGCACATTATCAACCAAATTCCAAACTTGGTTGTCATACATGGACTGGATCTCACTGTCCATTGTCTCTTTCCATTTCGCAGACTCCGGGCCTTCCATGGCTTCCTTATAGTTGCTAGGTTCATCTAGATTTATTAGTGTACCATCACTAATATACGTGTCACCTTCGGTAGTAATATGAAAACCATAAAACTGGGGTTGAACTCTAGCTCTTTCGGAACGTCTAAGAGGTAAGGACTCGTCAATCGGTTCAACCGGAGTTTCCTCCTCGGGTTGAGTGCCAGCGGTAGAGGTTCCTTCATCTGTCGACTCTTGAATCTCTTCAAGCTCGATTTGCCTCCCACTGTCTCCTTGGCTTATGAGTTCTCGCTCTCGGAAAACTCCTCTCCTCGCAACAAAGACAACATTGTCCTTCGGTCTATAAAAGAGATATCCAAAGGATTTATGCGGGTAGCCGATGAAAATACATCGCTCGCTACGAGGTTCGAGCTTGTCGTGAGTATCTTGTCTTACGAAAGCCTCGCAACCCCAAACCTTGATATGTGCTAACGAGGGAGCCTTCCCTGTCCACATTTCGTGAGGTGTTTTGGCAACCTTCTTAGTAGGGACTCGGTTAAGGATATGGGCGGCAGTCTCTAAGGCATACCCCCAGAATGAGATAGGTAGTGAAGCACGACTCATCATAGAGCGGACCATGTCTAACAAGGTTCGATTATACCTTTCTGCCACACCATTCAACTGCGGTGTCCTAGGTGGCATCAATTGTGAAACTATTCCACACTCCTTGAGATAGTCGTGGAATTCAAGACTTAGGTACTCTCCTCCTCGATCGGATCGAAGCATCTTGATTTTCCTGCCCAATTGATTCTCTACTTCATTCTTGAACTCTTTGAACTTTTCAAACGTTTCTGACTTTTGCTTGATTAAGTAGATATACCCATATCTACTATAGTCATCGGTAAAAGTCACATAGAAGCGGTTCCCATCCTTTGTGGTTGATCTAAACGGTCCACATACATCAGTATGTATGAGGCCCAATAGACCCTCACCCCTTTCACATGTACTAGTGAAGGGTGACTTAGTCATCTTTCCAAGCAAACAAGACTCGCATGTGTTATCTTCCCTAAGGTCGAATGACTCCAACACTCCATCCTTTTGGAGTTGGGCTATGCACTTCTTGTTGACATGTCCAAGACGACAATGCCACAAAGATGCTCTATCCATACCATTGGAAGAATCCATGCATAAAACATCTTTTCCTAAGTTATCTACAATCATAACAGTTTCATAAATTCCATTACATGGTATTGCTTCAAAATATAAGACACCATTTAGATAAGCACAAATAGAACCATTCTCATTATTAAAAGAAAATCTAAATCCTTGTCTAAACAAACCATGAAATGAAATGATGTTTCTTGCCATTTCTGGCGAATAGCAACAATTGTTCAAATCTAAACATAAACCATTCCTAAGCACTAGAGAATACACTCCAATCTTGGTCACAGGCAACGATCTTTTGTTCCCCATGATTAGATTTATTCTTCCATGCTCCACATCCCTATTTCTTCTTAGTCCCTGCAATTCAGAACAAATGTGGTAACCACACCCGGTATCAAGGACCCAAGAAATAGCATGAGATGAATCATTAGATTTAATTGTGTATATACCTGCAAAAGACAGCTTGATCTTTCCTTCCCTGATGGCTTGCAGGTAGTCTGGGCAGCTTCTCTTCTAATGCCCTATTTTGTGGCAGTGGTGGCACTCTGCCTCCTTTGGGTTAGGGTTAGGCTTAGCGGGATCAACTTTGGTCCCACTAGAAGAGGAACCATCTCGTGACTTTCTCTTGCAGTGGCTCTTAGACGGAGCCTTCCTCTTCTTGCCTCTTCCTTGCCCAATGGCCAAAACAGGAGCAGCGGGTGGATTGGGAGTGGGTGCAACAGACTTGTCCTTGAGGTTGCTTTTTGCAACCCTAAGGAGACCTTGGAGCTTACTTAGGGTGACCTCTTCTTTGTTCATGTAGTAGGTCATCCTAAATTGATTGTAACACGGAGGCAAAGAGTGAAGCACCATGTCGATCGCCAAGTCTTCCCCAAAGTCAACATTCAACTTGCGAAGACGATCGACATACCTTTGCATCTTTTGCAGGTGCACGGTTAGAGATTCTCCATGACCCATTTTGGCGGAGATCATGTTAGTGAAAATCTCGTAACACTCCTGCCTCGCGTTTTGGTGGTATCTCTCCAACAAGTCTTGGTGCATTTCATACGGATACATGTCCTCATAGGAATTTTGGAATTTGGCGTTCATTGTGGCTATCATGATGCAATGAACCTTCGTTGCATCACGTTCATGAGTCTCAAAAGCAGTCATTTCAGCCGGAGTAGCGATTTCTGGGTTGATTTTCTCGAGCTTCTCATCGAGGACATACTCCTGGTCCTCATAGCAAGCAATTGTGTGAATGTATCTTATCCACTCACTAAAGTTCGTTCCATCGAAAGTCACCTTTTAGCAAAGGCTCATCAATGTGAACGAGCTGTAGCAGCGTTTTTCGCGTTCGACATCTACAAATAGAAAGGACAAAGATAGATTAGAATTTGAATCCCTAATTATCACCCAATAAGAAAAACTAGGGTAGGATCCAACAACAATATTTACATATTAGAAAAGGGATGCCGTAATTTAACATGCAAACAATTTGAAGGTAAGTGAATGACGATTCACTAATTCTCCACCATGAAAACATAACTTTAAGTTCTAAATGTATAGAGAATTCCTAGATTTGGATGAGATTCATTGAAACTTTTCAATGGCATGTTTAAATCTCGATATGCCCCTCTCGTTTGTGACTGGGATACCGAGGATCACAAAGTGGGTGTGAATTACCATGCAAATTCACATGGTGCCTTCATTGTAACAATCACCTATTCGATGTGTCGGTAAACCATACACGCTCCAACGAACTACGATAAACAATGAATCACCCTTTTCCACCTTTGCTTAGAACCAATTAGTATGTCGGTAAACCACACACGCTCCACTAACTTCTTAGCAAGGGTGCAAATTGTAATTTCATGGGATTGCATCAATTCACTTTTCCTAAAGTAACTAGGATTGGGAAGTTTTGAAAAACATGTAGTTACTTTGTATTTCATATTATACTTTTAATGAGGAGATGAGGTTGCCCTATCCTACCCGTTCGGCTAACGACCCTCCACCGATCAAGCAAGCGGTGGGTGTGAGTGTACACCCATTAAGCGTCATTTTTATAGGCAACAACCTTATACCCACCTTATAGACCGGCTTCGTGAATGAGGCCTACTAACGGTAAGACTAGCATTTTAATTATACATACATACATATATATATATATATATATATATATATATATATATATTAGTCTTGTAATAATATATTAGTATAGGGCTGATGAATTTTAAACTTGTAAAATTCTAGGGTTTGAAATTTAAATTGTCTAAATTAAACTTTTAATCACAAAACATAAATTTCAAAACTTGAGGGCAAGTTTTAAACTTTTCAAAACATAGGGGATCAAATAACAAATAATCTAAATTAACATTTAATCACATAATTATCCATATTTGATTTATTTAATTATTTCTTGCAAAACAATTTACCAATTTAATTAAAATAATTAATCAATTATCACATAAGGAAAGAAATATTTTATTAATTGATAAATATCTTCAATTAGGTCAAGAATATACTCATATATATCATAAAATCGGATTTATATTGACCTAACATGATTAAGGTAATTATCCAAAAGATAAACAACAAGAAATCCCGAAATTAGCTCTTTCTGACACTCGGACTCGCCGAGTACCACAATGGACTCGTCGAGTCCACTATGGGACTCGCCGAGTTCATCAGACAGAAACACAAAATTCAAATTTTGCAAGCATCAAACAAGCAACCAATGCATCAATTCAATAGAAACCAAGCTAGGCTCTGATACCACTATTGGGTTTTAGCCATATGAACATTCATATGTGCACATGCAAACCCTAATGCTTGGATCTAGGTTTCTCTAATTGAACATACATTGAATCCAAGACTTCTAATGGCTAATAGAGTATAATAACAATAAGAAATCAAAATTAGATGATTACCTTGAATCACTTGCTTGATCTTCTTGTCCTTGGAGCTTTAGAGTCACAATTGTCACTCCTCTAATGGCTTACAAACACCAACTATCAAGAGGATGATTTGAGAGAGAGGAGAGAGGATCAAGAATCGGCCAGGGTTTCTTCTAGAGCATAGGTGCCGATTTCCTTAACCGTTAGGGTCTATTTATACTTGTAAGGCTCCTAGGGTTTCACCCTTAAAACCCTAATTGGATAACTTAGGCCCTAAGCAATCCAATACCCTAATCGATAAGCCTTGGACGATTTCAAGGCCTATCCATAGCCCCCAAAACCGTCCCCCTTTATCATTAAGGGATTATAGCCCAAAGTACAACTATCATACAATTGACAGTTTATGCCCCTTTATTCAATTAATCTCTTTAAGTCATCAAATTAATTCCTAATTAATTTATGACTTATATTAATCAAATAATAATATTATTATTCCTTATATTATTCTCATAATATATTAATAATATTTCTTCTCTCATAATAAATCATCCTGTCAAGTTGCTATGGTGAAGGCAACCCAAAAGGACCATGCATAACCGGGTCAAATACTTGCCTAATATAGTTGCAGCCTTAGACACTATATCCAACAGTACATGGATAGGATTTTATAGCCTTATTCCTTTTTTGGTTTTGTACTTGAGGTAGAACCATTTATTCGACTGCCTATCAAGTCCTTTTTTGTGTACGATTGGCATAGGTGAAGTAAGTGGCGAGGATATCAGAGGTCTTTATGAGGCGGAGCGGTGTTGGGGAGTAGTCTAGGATAATGCCTAGATGCTTAGTAATGGTTCTGAGGAACCTGTAGGGTGATTGTATAGATACCCTTTAGGAATAGAGTTCTTATGACTTAGGGTATTGAGAGGATGACTTGAGGCAAATACGGATTGGTGGGGAAGGTAGTATTGGGGCCGTACTACTAAATGCATCGGATCCGTACGCGACTCAAGAAGGAATCTTAGGGTACTAAGAAACTTGCGTTAATGTTTTTGTATGTGCTTTAGCTTGGTTCTGATCATTTTCTTATGTGTTTCAGTATGGTGTTTACCCGAGGTTAAGGCTTTAGCGACCCTTAGAGGTCGAGTGTCAGTGATGATGAGATATGTAGGATCATTGCCGCTGAGGTGGCCACAACGATCAGATAGGCCATAACAGAGATGTACGGCTATATTAAGACCATGTTGATTGAGACTTTCGACGAGCGATATGATGTCGTCGTCGAGGGTACTACTATCGTGGCCACCACAGTCGTTGCTTCTACGAGAACGTAGAAGGGTGATTCATTGTGGTACCATGAGTTCAACGACACGAAGCCACCGGAGTTTGACGGGACCAAGAACCCGATTGTTGTGATGAGATGTATTTCTGATATTGAGGGTTGCTTCTATACTTGCTCCTGTCCTGAGAATCTGAAGGTTTGCTTTGCGTTGAACCTACTTCGCTTGGGAGCGAAGGACTGGTGGAAGTTTGTGATGGTTGACTATTCTCCTGCGGAGCATTCTGTAGTGACTTGGGAGAGGTTTACTGAGATGTTTAGAGATGAGTTTGTGCCATTGATTGAGAGAGAGAAGTTGGCCCAGGAGTTTCTGTCTCTCAAGCAGAAGACGGATATGATGACTGAGATCACCAGGATGTTCCAAGGCTCTTAGAAGGAAGGCATGGACGAAATTATGAAGGGCTATGATCTTTATATAGCTAAGGTAACTTGGTGCCAAAGCTAGGGTTTAAGGAAGAAACCCTAAATCCCTTCGCTTGGTGACCAAGCAGCCCATTCCCCTTATCCAAGGGGCTTGGACGAAAACTCTTGGGCTTGCCCAAGTGATTTTCGTCCACCTCATACAATGAGGTCCTTGGGCTTCTTTCCTCAACTTTTAATAAATAACGAAAAAGTCTCTGCACTTTTAATTAATCCAATTAATTTCTGATTAATTATTAATTAAATAATATGATTTCTAATTAATATATTATTTTCATAATACATTAATAAACCATTTATTTAATTTATTATTCACATAATAAATTAATCTCTCTCTCTCTCTAAAAATCGTCCTGTCCAATTGCTTGGTTTGAGGGCAACCCAAAAGGACCGTGCTACTATTAATTCAAGTTTATACCAATTATAGTTATAGGGTTAGACACATAATCCAATAGTCTCCCACTTGGATAAGTCTAATAAATACAACTGCTAGTATAACTTCTGAATCAACCAACAAATTATAGCTTCTAAAAGTCGATGTCAAACTCTGACCCATTTAGTTACGTGTCCTAAGATAAGTGATCAAATATTCCTCTATTTTACAAGATATTGTACAAACATGAGACGTGGATTATAATCAATCTCATTGTCCAATATTTTGTTTCGCGATTTCTGATTTGTGATGATGACATAAGATTTTCTAATCGAACACATCAATTTAGTCTTGGCTAGGCCTAGAACTTATAAGTCAACACTAAATCACCGATGGGCCCAAAGATATCACTTTTCCCGTTAGGGCAAGAGGAATAGATAAACTTTGACTTATATGCTTGCACTATTTACTCATCAAATCATGTACAACAATACGTTCTATAACATCAAGTTACTGATGCGTTTACTTATTATCAATGCACAAATGACTCATAAACAACAACTTATATATCTCTATTTCAAGAATATAATATATTATCGTCTTAGGATTACTCGTGATAAAGTCCATGAAGTAATTCTATGAGCGTGGGTTTATCCAATACTCAAAATCCCCATTTTCTAAGTACTCATGAACATTGTAGCAACCATTGCAATGTCTATTCTCCATAGACAATTTACAATTCAAGTTATGACAATTTTAATTCACTACTTACTTCCAAAAGTATGAGCAACTATGGAATTTCGAATAATCAAATTATTTAGGAAGTAAAACACGCAAAGTGAAGCACAATAATAACCTAATTCACTGTTGTCTCAAAACCTTTGAATATAAATAAAACTCTTATTATTTAGTCAACACAATAATTAAGAGTTTATTCATTGTATAATGTTTCAAGTAATAAATTAAACCCTTGAATTAAACATCAGTCATGCCATGTTATGAACATGCATACTATGTTTCTCTATGGTCCTTCCTGTGTGAACAGATCGACTGGAAACTATTCCAATGTTGCTCATTTCACTATTTCAAATTATTTTCACTACTTAAAATGTATTAGAATTCCAACATTACATGCATTGTCCTTCTATGATGTTGAGGCTTCAAAGTCACAGAGACTTAGCCAACGATATTATAGAATGTTCCATTGGAACTTTGTTACTAAAAACAATTCCATGGAAATGAAATCTCAAATTCAAGGTACAGTCCTTGAATACTTTTCTTGCATTAAAGTTTCCATCTCACATGTAGCTTTTAACAATTAACTACCACTATGGAAACATTTCCATATTCCTATGTGACCATTAATTCTAATCAAGAATCATCCCAATTTAAAACATGTCACCATGGTCTGTCCAAATTAAATACCATACTTCCAACTATCCACAAGCAACCAATCTTCAGTAAATCTCAGAGTGTTCTTGATAGTTGTTTAAAAAATCAAGTGACATAAAAATTTTAGTCCTTTTTCCAGTTGGATAAATCAAGTGACATAAAAATTTTAGTCATTTTTCCTGTTGGATTAGGTGTCTAAGTCCAGAACTATAATTGGTATGTACTTGACCCGATAGTAGCATGGTCTTTTTGGGTTGCATTCACCATAGCCATTTGATAGGATGAATTATGGAGAAAGGGGTTAATGCATGATTTATTAATATATTATAAGAATAATATATTAATTGAGAAATCATATTATTTAATTAGTATTGATCAAAAATTAATTTAGTGATCAAAAGAGACTTATTAAAAGAACGGAGACTGATTATGTAAATCAGTAATAGTTGTAGTTTGGGCTAATGGGCTCTATTGATATGGGGTGGACGAAAATCTATGGGAAGCCCATAGAGTTTTCTTCCAAGGCCTATCATATGGGGGTCTGTGGATTGCTTAAGGCTTAAGCAAGGGAATTAGGGTTCCATTTGAAAACCCTAGCAGCCTCAACTATAATAGGAACCCCAAGGCTCCTGTAATCGGCCACTTGATTCCCTAGAGGAAACCCTAGCCGAATTATATAGCCTCCACCTCTCTCTCTTGTTCATCCATTGCTAAGTGGTGTTTGTGACTCCATTAGAGGTGTAACAATTGAGGCACTAAGCTCTTGAAGAACAAGATCAAGCAATCAACAAGAAACGTATTCTTCTAAACCTAATATGATTAGATTTCGATTTTTATATCTTAGAATTAGGGTTCTTGCTTTGGAAAATTAGTCCTTGTAAGTGTTACCAGAGTCGCGAATTAAGTCTACTATCTATGCAATAAATAATGGATATTGACACACCATGCAGTCGCATAATCTCTTTGATGTACGTTCTAGTCAATTTCTCCATCTTGTCGGTTTCTTTGATTGGCAGGAAGTGCGCGGATGTGGTCGACCTGTCAACAATTCCCCATATGGTATCGAGACTTCCTTTTGACTTGGGTAACTTGGTGGTGAAGTTCATGGTTTTCTGTTTCCACTTCCTTTCGGGTATCATTGGCCGTTGTAGGAGACTCGAAGGCTTCTGTTGTTCTACCTTAACCTTGGCACAAGTCCGAATGTAACACTCTGTTTATTAAATAAATAAATAGATAAAGTTGATGAGTGGATACTAGCCCTAAAATCAATAATTATATAATAAGAGTTGGTCTCGAGGAGTTACTTGGCATAATTTAGAAGTTGAGGGTTAAAAGTGTAAGTTTCGGACTCAGTTTATAATTAATTATGAAGTCAGGGCTCCGTGATAATTATTTGGATTTAATTTAATAAGATTTTGGAAAAACAAGGTGCAAATGGTAAATTTTGGACTTAAGTTGAAAGGAATTTGGATAGCAGGGGTTAAAAAGGTAAATATGGATCTATTTTGAGATAAATGGTAGCTGGAGGGACCATTTGTGACATTATGGAATAAGTTTGATAAGGGTGGTCGGATATATAAGCTACCGGTAACCCCAAACCCTAACCCTATGTGTGTATCGGCCACCACTCATGTCTTCAGCCGCCAACATCCCGTTCTCCCCTCTCGTACTCCGATCAAGTGAAGCTCTGAAGATCGCCGCAACTGAAGCCTTAGACTCTGAGAGCCGGCGTTCCATCTTACTGCCGATGACGATGCCATTGCCACTGTTTCATCGCCATAACCCGCTACCGGTGAAGTCATAAACAATCGTCGAAGACCGACAGGAGTGTTGTCGCCGCTGCACTGCCTTTGTGAAGAAGATGAAGCCACCGCCGGACGCTGCATCCACAGCGGCGTCGGTGGCCATTGTGATGTCCGCTTCTAATGTGGGCATTGCGTCGTTCCAAGGTGGTCTCCGCTCATCCTCCTCGTCCCTTCTTCTCTCTAGTTCGTTGCTGCAATGCCGTTGTGCCGCCGATGAGCCACTTGAGTTGCTGCTGCCTTTACCAAGCGCCACCAGGTGGGTGGCTGGGTGCGTTTTGCAATCGGAGTCGTGAGGGTGTGTTGCTTCTTGTTCAGATTAGCTTGCAAAGTTGTTGTTGATTATGTTTGTTGGGTGGGTGTGACAGTTTAGCCGGAGATCGAGAGAAAACCCACCATGGCCGCCGACCATGGTGGTTGTTTCCCTGAAACCACTTTCTGCCACCACAAGCCACCGTGAGGTGGTGGCTGTGCGAGTAGATCCTTGTATGAGTGTTTTTAGAAGTTGTTTGCAAAGTACACAGCCGGATAGATCAAGAAAGCCACCGCCACCACCGTGAGGTGGTGGCTGCCGCCAAGCGCCACCGCCGGCCACCATGGTGTGGTTGGGTGTGTGTGTATTAGTTAGTGTGTGTGTGTTAGTGAGTGTGTGTATTTGGATTAAAGCCCTGTAATTGTAATTAGCATATTGAATAATAAAAATAATAATAACCACCACCGTAAGGTTGTGGGCGCCACCGTGAGCCGCCATCGACCACCACTACCCGAGGTGGTAGTGGGTGGTGCCCCGCTAGCAAACCCTAATGGGCTTAGAGATTGGTTTTGGGCCTTTTGGGCCATGTTTGGGTGGAAAACCCTAATTATGAGTTTTGGGCCTTAGACTGATTGGGCCACTTGTGGGCCATTGGGATTGGATTGTGAATTAAGCCTAAACTATTCCATGTCGTTTATCTAGTAGATTAAAGGACTTAATGGATTAAGTCCTTAATGGGCTAATTGAGAAAATACTAATATTTGAGAGATTATCAGCACACGCGAGAATTATTTAATAAGTGAATATTAAATAATAATCATTGGCAGAAATTAATCTAAGCAATAATGGACTTAATGGATTAAGTCCTTAATGGATTAAGTCCCTAGTGTGTTAAGTCCTTAGTGGGTTAAGTAAGAAACACTTAACCCTAGTTATCATTTGATGTGAAACCCTAATTTCACTTGGGCCTTGTTTTGGTCCATCCGAGAATAATCAAATGGACTAGAGTAATTAGTTGGGCTTTAGGGTAAGGCCCATATGAAGGATTGGGCCCAATTTGGAAAATTGGGCCATAGATGGGCCATAGTTGGGGCCTAGATGGCTGTATGATAGTGGGCCCTAGAATGATACATGTTGGATTGGACTGATCAACTGGGCCTTAAGGGAAGTCCATGTAGAGGTTTGGGCCCAATTTGGAAAATTGGGCCATATGTTGGGCTTTGATCCCTAGTTGACTTTGGGCCTATGGATTGGGCCTTGGGCTTGGGTAAGCCAAGCTAGGGGTAATGTAGTAATTATCCAAAGCATGTATTTTTTTAGTTATGTGTTAGAACCCAATTATTAATTGGGTGTTATTTGGTGTTGACAGTTCGGGAATCTGTCAGCCAACAGCTGGGGTGGAGTCTGCTGGACTTCAGCAGTGTGGGATTGTGTCTACGGGACTTCAGCAGTGTGAGGTGAGTTTCCTTCCAGTAGGAACGGGTCTACGGCCACAATGTCGGCCCGTTTAGCTAGCAGTAGTTCCGGACTTCAGTCCGATGCAGTAGTTAGAGTGCTTGATGTCTTTGTGATTCAAGCATGTTTGTGTTATGTGTTCCGGACTTCAGTCCGATGCAGTATATGTGTTATGTTAGCAAATACGTGTTTATGTTATGCTATGTTCAGACAGTTCCAGACTTCGGTCCGATGCAGTTAGTTCCGGACTCCGGTCCGATGCAGGGGACAAGGTCCCAGTCAGTTTCAGACTTCGGTCCGATGCAGTTAGTTCCGGACTCCGGTCCGATGCAGGGGACAAGGTCCCAGTCAGTTCCGGACTTCGGTCCGATGCAGTTAGTTCCGGACTCCGGTCTGATGCAGTCAGTTCCGGACTTCGGTCCAATGCAGTTAGTTCCGGACTTCGGTCCGATGCAGTCAGTTCCGGACTTCGGTCCGATGCAGTGGGCAAGGCCCAGTATGTGCTTTATTTGTTATTGTATGGTATGTGGTAGTTTGGGGGAGCTCACTAAGCTTCGTGCTTACGGTTTCAGTTTTGGTTTCAGGTACTCAGTTTTCAAAAGATGAGCTCGGGAAGATTGCAGTGCACACACCATTTGTTCAGCCTGGGATGTTTATACTCTGATATATTTGACAGTTTTTATGATATTTTGAGATATATTGTTTATGATTCTTATACGACGTCGATGAATATGGTTTTATTACTGATTTAGAACGAAATTGTTAGACTGTATTTTTGGGATGTTACACCGATACTTGCCCACATATGTAGCGATGTCAGCTTTCCTATTCGGCCACCGATGTTACTCTTTGAGGTCCAGATACCTCTTGTCTGAGCCTGGATGTATGGAGTAGCAAGTTTTCATGTGCTTCGTTCATGACGTCATTTCTGATTTCATCAACTTCGGTGTCCAGATCCGGTTCATGGGATAACATGCCCTGCCGCTCTTGCCTTCTAGGTTTTGTGATCGGTGAAGATCGTACATTTCGTGTTGTGCAGATAGTGCCTCAAGGTATCTATGGCGAATACTATTGTTCCTAGTTCGAGGTCATGCGTGACCTAGCCGACTCTGTACGTCTTTAGCTATCTTAAGTCATAAGAAGTAATTTCTGCTCAGATCGCTGTATAGGGCTTGCTGTAGTGTTTCTCGTTTGTCAATTAGATCGGTAAGGATCATATGGGTTCAATTTATGCGACTTGATTAATTCGAATGGTAGAACATCCACTTGCTCTCCTGGGTAGCCTTGTCCCGAAGTTCATGATAGGACTCATACATGGTCCATCTTGTTGGATTAGTGTCTAAGTCCATAACTATTTTGGTATGTACTTGACCCGATGGTGCATGGTCCTTTTGGGTTGCCTTCACCAAAGCAACTTTATAGGATGAATTATGGAGAGAGAGGATTAAATATGATTTATTAATATATTATGAGAATAATATATTAAAGGAGAAATCATATTGTTTAATTAATATTAGTCAAGAATTAATAAGAATTAAGTTTGTGGCTAAAAGACATTAATTAAACTTAAGGGACTAGAACTGTCAATTGTGTGATAGTTGAATATTGGGCTAATAGACTCCATATCAAAGGGGCGGACGAATTCTATGGGGAAACCCATTAGAAATCGTCCAAAGGCCTTTAAGAAAGGGGTTCATGGGTTGCTTAGGGCCTAAGCATCCAAATTAGGGTTTCCTTGTTAGATAACCCTAATAGCCTCACTATTTAAGGAACCCTTATGCCCCAAAAACGTGGTGAACTTGTTCTTTAGGGTTTCCACACGTTTTGGGCAGCCTCCTTCTCTTCTCCTCTTCATCCTCTTGCTCTTGGTGTTTGTGAGCCATTAAAGGAGTGACATTTGTGACTCTAAGCTTTCTAAAGTCATTACAAGGAGGATTTGGGATTGTTATTGCTACATAACAATCAAGGTAATATCTTAAACCCATTATTATGTTAATATTGATTATCATATGCTAGAATTAGGGTTTATAGTCTTGGATGAATTGCATATACAATAGAGAAACCTAGATCGAAGCATTAGGGTTTATATGAGCACATAGGATGTTCTTATGGCTAAAACCCATCAGTGGTATCAGAGCCTTGATTGGTTTCTATTGTATTGATGCCTTGTATGTTTGTTCAAGTTGCAAAATCGATTTTTTGCCTCCTGCCTGATGAACTCGGCGAGTCCCATTGTGGACTCGGCGAGTAGGCCCCTACTCGGCGAGTCCATAGGGGTACTCAGCGAGTTCGAGCGTCAGAAGGAGGAAGTTTCGGGATTTTTTACCTATTTGGACTTAGAATAATTGCCATAATTGTTTAAAATTAATAAAATTCGAATTTTATTGATTCCTTATGATTATCCTTGTCAAAATAAAAGATTTTGGTCATCTAATTTGATAATTGTTACCTTATTTGATAAATGTTAAATTATGGAAATTATTTGATCATTATCTTGCAAGAATTTGAACTAGATCTAATTAGATAACCACCAATTAATAGTTAATTGCCTTATTTGAATTATGTGATCTAGAATATTCTTGACAAAGTTTGGAAAAGTTTCAAATTAATCCCTTTAGGTTTTATAGTTTAAATTAGAACTTGAAAGTTTTGGTTTTGAAATTTAAATAAGTTAAACCCTAATGTTTTGAAATGTTTCAAAACTTGCCCTCAAGTTTTGGAATTTAAAAGTTGATTAAAAGTTTAATTTGGAAATGTTAAATTCTAAAACCCTAGTATAGTTTTGAAAAGTTCAAATCACACCCTTATGGTTTTATTAATTAATTAAAGTGTATAATTAAAAGAGATTTAATAAATCCATAAAGTTTTGGTTTACAATTTAATTAAATTAAAAGTATAATTATTAAATTTGACCACCTAGTATTTTAAAAGTGTAAAATACACCCTATACTATATATAACATTAAAAGTCTAACATTATATATATGTATGAGTAAAAGTCAGTCTTACCGTTAGTAGGCCTCATTCACAAAGCTGGTCTATAAGGGGTGTTTAAGGAAATTGCCTATAAAATGGCGATTGAATGGCTATCCACTCTTACCCACCGCACTCTTGACTAGTGGAGGGTCGTTAGCCGAACGGGTAGGATAGGAC
Source organism: Lactuca serriola (assembly GCF_051521515.1). Lineage (NCBI taxonomy): Eukaryota > Viridiplantae > Streptophyta > Magnoliopsida > Asterales > Asteraceae > Lactuca > Lactuca serriola. The sequence continues at coordinate 87,326,545 of NC_136408.1, forward strand.
AGAAACCTTCCATTATAAGTATAATGAAATACAAAAGTAATTAAATGCTTTTACAAATTCCCAATCTTAGTTACTTTAGACAAAAGTGAATTGATGCAATTCCATGAAATTACACTTTGTACCCTTGCGAAGACGTTAGTGGAGCGTGTGTTGTTAACCGGCACACTAAATAGTTCTAAGCAAAGGTAGCAAAGGGTGACTCAATGTTTGTCATAGTTCGATGGAGCGTGTGTGGTTTACCGGCATATCGAATAGGTGACCGTAACATGTGAGGGCACCATGTAAGTTTGCATGGTTATTCACACCCGCTTTGTGATCCTCGGCATCCCAGTCACAAACTAGATGGGCATATCGAGATTTAAACATGCCATTGAAATGTTCAATGAATCTCATAGGATCTAGGAGTTTTCAATACATTTAAAACTTAATCTGTTTTTCGTTTTTAATGGTGGAGAATTAGTGAATCGCCATTCACTTACCTTCAAATGTTCTGTAGTTAGCGTTACGGCATCCCTCTCCCGAGTTGTGGAATATTGTGTTGGGTCCTAGCCTTGATATCTCATTTGGGTGATTTATTAAGGACTCAATCATTCAACTAACTTGAATTCGTTTCTCCCGTTTTGTAGATGTCAAAGTACGACAACTATGGTCTTCCCAAATCCCGTGGAACAAGCTTTTCACATGAAGATGATATTCCACGATTCGATCGAGGAACAAGAAATCATGCTTCACTTCCTCCTCCTCCTCCCGTAGTTCTCCCTAACCCACAAGATCGAAGAATTGAAAGGTTTAATGTTGTAACATCCCGGAATAGCAAGAGTATAGTTGAAGGGATAAAAGAGTAAAATTGGAAGGGGAACTCGGCGAGTCCATGGGTAGACTCGGCAAGTAGAGTCGCGACTTGGTCGCGTGTTAAGTGGCCGACTCGGCGAGTCAGTAAGATGGACTCGGCGAGTAGGCGCTGAATGGAGAAAACCCTTTGATGGAGTTCAGGACCCGATTGTCGCTATGAGATGGTTATTAGACGTGGAGGGGTGTTTCTTCATGTGTTCATGCCCTGCTGATCAGAGGGTGAGGTGTGCTCTGAACCTGTTGAGGCTCGGGGCGAAGGATTGGTGGAGATTGACCACGGGGTCATATTCAGAAGCGCAGAGGGCTGCGGTTTCATGGGATCAGTTCAGAGAGATGTTCAGCACTCGTTATGTTCCGCAAGTGGAGAGGGAGAGATTGGCTCAGGAGTTCCTTGAGTTGAAGCAGGATTCGGAGTCAGTGACTGAGATCACTAGGATGTTCACTGAGAGGACGATGTTCTACCCAGAGTTCGCTTCGGAGCAGGCTCAGATGTCTCGATATCTAAGCATGCTCAAGAGGGACATCAGACAGTTTGTGTCTACGCAGAGGTGCGAGACCCTGTTGGAGTTGCAGGAGGCCGCCAGGTGGCGTGAGTTAGAGATTGAGTTGCAGTGGCGTGAGCTGAGGCAGGCTCCGGTGCAGTCGCAGCCGGCGCCGAAACGGTCCAAGACCGTTAATGCTAGAGTGGGAGATCTGAGCAGCCACACGTGTGGGAAGTGTGGGAGGGGTCACACCGGAGTTTGTAGGTCCGGTGGTACATGCCGCAAGTGCGGAAAGGAGGGGCACTATGCGAGGCATTGTCGTCAGTCAGCGCCGGTTCGGGATTTGAGGATTTGTTATCATTGTCATCAAGTTGGACATTTGAGGGTCAACTGTCCACAACTTGCTGCAGGACCGGTGCAGGCTCCAGCACCGGCCACTTTAAGGATTACGGGTGGAGGTCAGGGTGGAGCAGAGCCCCCAAGGGCTCAGGGTCGTGCTTTTCAGCTTTCAGCAGAGGAGGTCAGAGCAATGCCGGATGCAGCTACGGGTATGTTTCTTTCTTGATGTCTTGTTATCTTGCGATTATTGTGGTGTATTGTTTATGTGCCGGTATCTTTGTGTGGTTTTCGATGCGGTAATCGTCGTTTTGAGGATTGTGGTTTGGTTATGGGTTATTGTATTGGGAATTTCGTTGGTTATTATTTATGAGGGTTATTAGTGGAATCAGGCGCTGGTCGGAATTCCTGGTAGCATCTGCTTCTGAGGAGTGGTTAGATGCAAATTGAGTTTCTTTCGAGCGGGTTAATCAGTGATGATGTGGGATCTTGTTAAGGTTGTTTATGCTTGTGTGAATCAATCCGCGTGTAAGTGTTGGTTTTATGTAGAGTTGTTCTGGGAGGTCGGTGATGGCGACCGGTGGTTGTTAGTCAGTACCCTAAGTGGGGGAGAATTGGAAAATTCTCCGAAAGATCGATGAGCATGTGAGGTTGCTTAGCTGATTGGGATTCAGCAGTGTTCTGTCAGCCCAGAGTGTAGGCTGGTAGGAGCAAGTGTCGGGCATGCGGGGCGGGATACAGACCTAGGGCAATTGATTATGGAAGGCCTGGGGATCGGGCCGGGATCGAGTATGTATGATGGAGATAGAGTTCGGAACCCCAAGAGGGCTAGAACGGTATGCACGGGAGGATTTCCCGAAGAGATAGCTCAGAATGATGAATGCTAGTTGAGCGGCCCGGATAGACTGAAGGCCGGTAGGTGTACCAGTCAGGCCGAAGGCTCGGAGAACGGTCCAGCCAAACTGAAGGCACTAAGAGCGGTCCAGATTGGCTGAAGGTTCTGAGAGTGGTCCAGATTGGCTGAAGGCCCGGTGAGGCGGTCCAGTCATGCTGAAGACTCTGCAGGTATTGTTGGATCGGTTCGAGGATATGGATTGTGTATGTTGCAGTGTGATTGCATTAGAAGGTCTGGCCCCGGGTAGTAATCTTGATTAGTTGAGATAGTGCACGGGCTTGAGAGTCCCTACGATTAGAGTCAGAGTATGTGTATTGGATGGATAGCAGATACGTTATAAAAGGGTGGTGTAGCATTGGGCGAGCACCGTGGCACTTGTCGGAGTGACAATGCGGCCAAGTGGATTCCTTGGTAAAGGAAAAGAGAGAGGTGTGTAACTCCGAGAGGGAGTGCAAGTTCATGGAAGTGAAAGCGGCAGAGTAGAGTTATGATTAGAGTAATCCGAGTATGGTTATTGAGCAGCGTGTTTGCGGCAGTGGAATGGAAGCACATCCAGTTTGGGATGTCTGCTGAGGTCGCGGAGGGAATTCCGCAGGTGTAGAGCCAAGAGGCTCGGAAGGTATGCAGGGAGGGAGTCTTGGGCTCTCAGTGTGATTTTGATCAGGGAATTGTGTATGTATTAGTGGTTCATCCTGGGGGATGTTTGAAGATATCATCAGTGTATCGGGTTTTCCCAACCTGAGGGTGCTAGAGCTAGTTCAACATGTGTATGTGATTGCAAGAGGAGAACTCATGGGAGTTGCTCTGAAGAATGTGTCTTTCTGTCAGCGGAATGATTAGAGTGGGCTTTGGATCGGTAATCCGGTGGTTCATGGTTATCTTCTAGCTCATATGGGTCGAGTGATGGTTGTGATTTGGAGTAGTGTTGCATCGTGAGTAGTACTCAGTAGTTAAGTGGTGTTATCAGAGGGTAAAGTCGGTGGCCGACTTGAGTCAGTGGTTAGGACACCGTAAGAAAGGAGAAAGTGTGCTTCTGGTTTCTATGGTTGTGTTTTGAGGAACCTGGTTGGGTTAATGCCAGGTGGTGCGTGGCGGGGGTATTTCTGGAATTGAGTTGCCGCAGGCTTCGAGGACGAAGCCTAATGTAAGTGAGGGAGAATTGTAACATCCTGGAATAGCAAGAGTATAGTTGAAGGGCTAAAAGAGTAAAATTAGAAGGGGAACTCGGCGAGTCCATGGGTAGACTCGGCGAGTAGAGTCGCGACTTGGTCGCGTGTTAAGTGGCCGACTCGGCGAGTTAGTAAGATGGACTCGGCGAGTACGCGCTGAATGGAGAAAACCCTAAATCCGGAAGCTGAGCCCTATATAAAGAACATTATGTTTCCTCCCCAGCCTCCTTATCATCCCTTGAGTTCCAGAAACCCTAATTTCGTGGAGAAACCCCATTGTTGAGTGAATTGGAGCTTGGAGAGGTGGTTGTTGAAGAGATCTTGAAGAAGAAGAGGCTTGGATCAAAGGGCTTTGCAAGGATTCGGGTTTATCTTTCCTGGGAGCTTCCTTTTGAGGTATCATTTCATTGTTTGAGCTGCTATTGTCTAGATTCTTCATTTTGGGGGTGTTAGAGATCATAGCTTTTGGTGTTTTGGGGTTTAGAGGTTAGATCTGAGGTTGCTACCTCAGATCTGGAATGGAGAAGGGTTGGAATGCATGAAAGTCTCTGTTTGTGAGTGATTGATGGAGCCATTATGTCCCAAACCCTAGCCCTAGGGTGTAAAAGGCCTAGATCTCTTTGGATTCACGTAAAGTTTGCCACTTTACGTGATGGATGGGTTTTAGGAGGCTAGATCTATGTTTTGGATCAATTGCATGGCCTGGATTGCTTCTGTATGGATTCAGACCGGTGGTACTCGGCGAGTCACATGGGTGGACTCGACGAGTTGCTTGAAGATGAGCTGGAACTCGACGAGTTGGAAGAACAACTCGGCGAGTTGGATGTAGATGGCCTGGAACTCGACGAGTTGGAAGAACAACTCGGCGAGCAGGTTGAAGATAGCCTTAGGCTCGACGAGTCTGTTCTTGGACTCGGCGAGTCTTGTCGAAGAGTCCCAATCCTTTCTGGTTGAACCGTGAATCGGTGAGTCAAGGGGATGACTCGGTGAGTTGTATGTGAGTGGACTCAGAGTTGTTGAAATCGGCGAGTCTCGGGGTGACTCGGCGAGTTGAGTCGCTGATTGGGGAAGTTCTGAGCTTGGGGACTCGGCGAGTCACCGGGTTGACTCGGCGAGTAGAGTCAGTCAGGGGTTGACTTTGACTTTGTCCAAGGGTTGACCAGTTGTCTTTCAGGGGTATTTTGGTAATCATGAGTATTTACTGAGTTCAGTGCTTTGGTGTTGTTCAGTGGAGGAGTTCATGTCGGGGTTTGGAGCAGCGGGATCTTATCCTTTCAGCCGTCAATTTCGAGGTGAGTTATCCTCACTATATCAACATGGTCTAAGGCACCAAGGCCAGCCCTTTATCGGATTGAGATCCGGGTATTTGATTTGATTGCTTGATATGTTGCATCCTGGTAGCTAGGATGGTATGTGTTAGAGGCCTGATTGAGATTGGTATTCTGAGATGTAGGGTGATGCTATGTTAGTGACCTATTAGGTCGATATCCTGGTTAGGATGATGATATGCCATGTGATCTGTTTGATTGGTTTGTTGACTGTGAATTGTTATGTGATTATATGATTATGTGCACATGGTTGTTTGGACTGGAGTTGGGTTGAGACGGGTCCTGCTTTGTGCTGTAGGCCAAGATACCTAGGGCGGACCGGTTGTCCTGAAGGCCCAGCGAGCGGTCCGGATAGGCTGTAGGCCCCAAGAGGGCGGACCAGACGTGCCGAGGCTCGGAGAGTGGACCAGTCATACTGTAGACTCAGAGAGTGGACCAGGTGGAATGAAGGCCCGGTGAGGGCGGACCAATCACACTGCAGACTCGATGTATGTGGTTAGATTCAGAGAGTGGACCAGGTGGATTGAAGGACCGGTGCGGGCAGACCAATCCCACTGCAGACTCGAGGTTTATGGCTAGACTCAGAGGGTGGACCAAGTGGACTGTTGGCCGGTGCGGCGGACCAGTCACACAGTAGACCCAAAGTGCATGGTTGTTCTGTGATCGGATATGTTATGGCATGTTATACGTGTATGGTATATGTAGTTGGTATTTTGGGGATATCTCACTAAGCTTTCGGGCTTACAGTTGTGGTTCTATATTTTTCAGGTTCTTCAGGAGACCGTGGCAAGGCGAAGGCGTGATCGTACCGCTCCTCGTGTTTATGTTGTGATGAGATTCTGGGAATACTTAAAATAAACTGTAATGAAAACCTTTTTGTAATAACTTTAATGGAATCGAGTTGTTTTCGAAAATTTTAAATTGGTTGAAATTTTTGGTCGTTACAAATGTCACTAAAGCCCTATTGGAAATGAAACATGAAGATGGTAAACCCGTGTGTGCCCACGTTCTAGGAATGAAATCACACATCGATAGGTTGATAATGTTGGGTGCGTCATTCCCTGATGAGTTGGCTATAGGCTGGGTTCTACAGTCACTCCCTGAATCATATAATGAGTTCAAAAGAAAGTATTATATGATGGATCATGACGCAAACCTCATTGACCTACCTTACATGCTCATTGCTGCTGAATCAGAAATGATTTGGCAAAGCAATGGAGCATATTTGTTGGAAAAATCAACCAACCATGCTTCCGAGGGCGTTCTAGGAGAACCAACCTGCGTTTGCTGCCAAGAGAAAAGGGCGTTGGATACAAGTCTGCCCTAAGAGCCTGAAGAGTCCAGAAGATGGGAGAGTCAAAGAGTATGGTTGTGCTTCAGGTAAAATCCACTATCTAGCTCCATTAAGTTCCTATTCATTGATTCTTAATACATAATGTGATAAGATTGCATTTGAATGTTTTGCAGGATCAGTGAAAAGAGAGGAAGCTTGATGAAAGAGCAAGATGAGTCTAAACACGAAGAAATGGATCTCGATCGCATGAATTCGAAGATTAGATTTTGAGCTTAGAAAGTTATGATAGAATTGTTGGAATATTTGATTATATAGCTTTTCAGTTGATTTTGCATTGTAAGGACAAATGTTTTCCGCTACTGTTATGAATAAAAATAAATTTTGGTTTGACTCATTTATTTATTTATTTATTTCCTTTCAATAAAATCGTTATGAAAAATTGATGTTTGCATATTTCTACAACGAATGGATGTGATTCTTATTATGATTGTGAAAAAGTCGAGAATTTGCCAAATAGGGAGAGTTTCTCATCGCCCAAGTTTCAATTGGACAGAAATTTGGAATCACGCAACTTGGTTGCATGATGAATGACAAATTTCATATTTGTAAATTAGACTAATTCGTTGACAAGTGTCAAGTGAAGGACTAGGAGATCGAGTACACAAAGTTGTGTGTTGATCAAGTCCACCACAAGAGTAACAAGACATTCGTCATGGTTTACTAGAGGTTTAGTAAATATGATTATACTTACAAGATTAAGTGTAATTCTAAATTGATTGAAAAAAGTTTAAATCAATAGCAGAACGAATAAGAAGAATCAAGTAAGTAGAAAGATAAAAGTTTTTGTATTCTAAGAAGAAGGGAGAGTACCTTTTATGCTTTATGATAGGTCTTAATGATTAAGAACCATATCTCAATTGATCCTCTAAATGAATCTTTGTGCAATTGTATGTCTAAGAAAGAGGAATCGGGAATTGAAGAAATGGTTAAATCAAGAAGTCAATCATACTTCGTTCCAAAACAAGTCTTAGAGTTAAGATTGTGACATTGAGTGACAAGTCTTAAAAAGGTTTATAACATTCATCAAATGTAGAACTTGGAAAAGGTTTTCCTATTTGAAATTGGTAAGTTGTGATGTCTTGGATAAGACAAAGACCAACTAGGACCAATTTTATGAAGTGTTTTGTCTTGATAAAAGCTACACTAACTCTTGAATATTTTTTTGTCAAGAAATGTTTATTGACAAGAGAATCTTATATGTCAAGGAGTCAGTGGGAGTCTTAATGGTCTTGAAAAGTTTCAAGAACTAACCAAGAATAAACCTTATCGATAATCACTAGCACACAAGTTGAGGTTTTGACATTATCTTGTTTCTGTGCCGTTCCAATTGAGTTAATTATGCATGTGAGCCCTATGAGTTCTCATTTGAGTGCATAAAAGGCAAGGACCTTAATCAGTGAAAAGTACATTGATTGGAAAGGGTGAGCTGCTTAACTACTTGGAAGACATGGTGGGCAGCCGTGTTACCATAAGGCAAGAGATCAAGATTAAGAAAGCTCGGTCCATATGAGTTTGAATTTGTCATAAACTTTGGTTTTAACAAATTTACATGGATAGGAACATATACACCATTAAAATCGAAGTGTCATAAGATTTCCTCCTTCATTAAAATGACTGTGAGAAAATGCTTTCAATAAGAAAGATTTTAAGAAGATAGTGATTGTGAAATTGTATTCTCAAATTTGATTATGGTTACGGTATCCCTTTTCGTGATTCGAATTGTGAGATTTGGCAATTAGTCTTAATTGTTTAAGACACACACATGAACTATCTAAGGCAAAGGTGTATAAGTTTATAAAGCCTTGATAAAAGATTATCAAATCATTGAGTATTAGAAATATGAACATAAAGAAATTCAATAAGCATTGTTTTTCTGAAAGTTAAGTTGTTTCTGAATACATGTCAAAGCTAGTGGGAGCATAAGTGTTATGTTTATAATAATCATCGTGATAGTGGGAGCATAAATGTTATGCTTGTATGATTATTAAGGCAAGTATTTCAAGTTAGAAATATTAATTATAGAAAACAAGAGTTATACTTTACAAAGTCGTAAGGATTGAATAGTTGTTTTGCTATAATTAAGGGAGAGAATATTATACTTCATTTCAAAACTAAAGGCTTAGGTTATGGAATGTTAATAAACTTAGTCAAAGATACATAGTGAGTTCTTAAAATTTCGATTATGATTACGGCATTCCTCTTCATAATTCGAATCACAAGAACGTAACACATAAAATATTATGGCAGAAGATTGATAAAGTATCAAACCTTTATGTAAGACAATATGCATCATGTCCCATACGCTTCACGTATAGGATAGATTGCAAATGCTATAATATTTGACCATTCTAAAATTTTCCAGATGTTTAGCGCATTTAGAGGGAAAAAGGACTAGAATCGGTTTTGACTAAGATAATTAAACAACTATCAAAGGACGATCCAAAGCTTGCTAAGGATTGGTCGCTTGTGAGTAGTTGGAAGTATGATGTTGGATGGAGCATATCGACATAATTATGAATAGATAAGATTCTATTAAGAATGAGTTGTCATATGGTAAGTATGGAAAGGTTTCCATATTGGGAGTTGGATATTGAGAATCTATGTTTAGATTAGAAACTTTTATGCAAAAGGATGTTCAAAGGAATGTACCTTGAGTGAGAGACATCACATCTATGGAATTGTCCTGTAACAATCTCCGATAGAGGACTTTGTAATTTCATTGGCAATAGTCATTGTGACCTTAGTGCAGTGACATTACAAAAGGATCATTGCGTAAAATGTTAGAATCTAACATATTCTATAAACGGCAAGAATTTGATATTCTTTCACTTGTGGAAAGGATTGGGAGTTGTGAAATGAGGATGATTGGAAATGTGTTCATTTGATCTATTTCACAAAGTAAGAACCATAGGTAAACATTGTGTGCATGCTAAGAGCATGGGACAAGTGTGGTAATAATTCAAGTAAGAAGTTAATTACCCGAAACAGCAAATAATGAGTAATCGATATGGTGATAAATAAAAGGTGTTTTATTTATACTCAAAGGTTTGAGGCTATATGGGATTAGTATTATTCTTGTGTTTCACTTTGCATGTTTTGACTTCCTGAATAATTTAATTGGTTCAGAACAGTCAAATTATTTGAACAGGCCACAATCGTTCATATGTTGGAAGTAGATATGAATAAAGACTGTCGTGAATTGGTGTGTGGATTGTCTTGTATTAGACATAAGCAATTGTTTGCTGCAATGTTCATGAGTGCTTATGAATATGATTTGAGCATTGGATTAAACCCACGCTCACTTGGATCACTTCATGGATTAGTATCACGAGTGATTGGTGAGACGATAACATCTTATATTCTTGAAACCGAGATGTGTGAGTTGTATCTTGCGAGTCGATTGCACATTGATAATATGTAAACGCACTAGTAACTTGGTGTTATAAAACATATTGTTGTGTGTGATTCGGTGAGTGAGTGCAAGCGAGCATTGAGTCAAATTTTATCCGTTCCTTTTATCCAAAGTAGGATACAAGCGATATCTGTGGGCCCCTCGATGATTTAGTGATGGCACCTAAGCGCTTGGCCAAGTCGGGACTAAATTGATGTGTTCAATTGTAGTTTGTTGTCAGTCGTCATAAATCTGAATTCAGGAAACAACACATAGACAGAGAGAATGATTTAGATCCATGTCTTAGTGTATACGATATCTAGAATGGAGGAATATATGATCCCTTATCTAAAGGACACGCGTATCTGATAAGATCAGAGTTGACAGCGGCTTTGGAAAGCTACGATTGCAGATCAGGATCTGAAGTCATATGCGGAATAGTTATTAGACTTATCCAAGTGGGAGACTGTTGGATTAGTGTCTAAGTCCATAACTATTTTGGTATGTACTTGACCCGATGGTGCATGGTCCTTTTGGGTTGCCTTCACCAAAGCAACTTTATAGGATGAATTATGGAGAGAGAGGATTAAATATGATTTATTAATATATTATGAGAATAATATATTAAAGGAGAAATCATATTGCTTAATTAATATTAGTCAAGAATTAATAAGAATTAAGTTTGTGGCTAAAAGACATTAATTAAACTTAAGGGACTAGAACTGTCAATTGTGTGATAGTTGAATATTGGGCTAATGGACTCCATATTAAAGGGGTGGACGAATTCTATGGGGAAACCCATTAGAAATCGTCCAAAGGCCTTTAAGAAAGGGGTTCATGGGTTGCTTAGGGCCTAAGCATCCAAATTAGGGTTTCCTTGTTAGATAGCCCTAATAGCCTCACTATTTAAGGAACCCTTATGCCCCAAAAACGTGGTGAACTTGTTCTTTAGGGTTTCCACACGTTTTGGGCAGCCTCCTTCTCTTCTCCTCTTCATCCTCTTGCTCTTGGTGTTTGTGAGCCATTAGAGGAGTGACATTTGTGACTCTAAGCTTTCTAAAGTCATTACAAGGAGGATTTGGGATTGTTATTGCTACATAACAATCAAGGCAATATCTTAAACCCATTATTATGTTAATATTGATTATCATATGCTAGAATTAGGGTTTATAGTCTTGGATGAATTGCATATACAATAGAGAAACCTAGATCGAAGCATTAGGGTTAGTATGAGCACATAGGATGTTCTTATGGCTAAAACCCATCACATCTATCATTAACTTGTGCGTATAGGTCGAATGTAATTGAGTTGGCAAAACAGCCGAATGGCGTGACACTCCTCTCTTGAGTACTTCGAGGTTTCGTAACGAGAGATGACCCGGAGGTCCATGCCGGATTTGCGTTTATGAGAGACAAGGGTTTCAATATTCAGGAGGTTAGGTGAGGGGTCTTTCCATAGCATATCCAAATGGGGAAGGTGAGGACTAAACCAATCCAAATCAAACGATGTCATCGAACCTTCCTAGTAAAACATGTGTTAAGTTGTATCCGAACGAAATGTTTGTTAGGGAGGTAGAGCATCATGTGCTTCTTGTTAGTACGTTCAGTGTTGGTCGGTTTTATTATTACAGCAGATGATTCGCGTTGCAGTAGCTAGTACTGATAGTATATGTGTTCTGATAGTTAGCGATGATACTTCATATTTTGATCCCTAAAAGGTCTCTTGATGATCGCTCGATGCACATAAGTGTTTTGATTTAATTGAACGAGAGAGTATTTTAACTACTTTTAAAAGACGATAATCTTAGCACCATACCACGTACATAACATACATATGGTACTTAAATATTCTTGTTTTGAAATGTTCCAAAAGTCCTAATAAGGTTCCTTGTTGCTTCTGCTGGTTCAGTTGTCACACTCCTCCTGCTCCTCCGTCATTCTTCTCGGTTGGGCAGTCTCTCTTGAAGTGTATCGTTTCACCACATAGGTAACATACTGGACTTACACCAGTATTGGTGGTTGAAACGATGTGCTGGGTCGGGGTCCTGCAAAAGTGGACGGTATGTCCTTTCCTGTTGCAGTTGATACAATGTAGAATCCGGCAAGCTCCTGTGTAATGGTAGTTACACTTGTTACACTTTGGAAGTGTTCCCATATATTGCCTGTCTGGTGCTTGAGTGACAGATGTTGTGGCTGATGTCGAGGCATGTGTTGTGATTGTTGTCGTAATTGTAGGGGCAGCCACAGATTGCTGTCTCTTAGCGAATTTTTGAGATGAGTTGCACTTCTTTCTATCCCAAAACTTCCGTTTCTTGCTCTTAGGTTTGTGGTCTGAGGTATTTTCGTTGGTAGACGACCGCTGGTGTTCTTGATTGTTATTGCAGTTAGTATTTCCGGCACCATCTTCGCGCCCGCTGGCGTGGTTAGCATTGAGCTGCGCCATGACGGCTGTCACGGCTGCCATGACTGCAGCTTGAAAAGTAGCAGAGTCTATCTACAAGGTTGGTGCCTTGCTAGTTGGTTGGTTACCTATTGGTGAAGACATAATTCTGTTTCATAATAAAAAACGACTTCGTGAGTGGGGATGATTACCTCAAGTGCATTCTTACAATTTATATTCACATATATAAATTTCGCACATTGTTGTACTATTCTTAGTATTTCTGCTAAACACTCCTAAGATGGAGTTACGGAAATGAGTAGAAGTAGGTTTTGTACGAATGTTAAATTTATCCATCCTAGTTACTATCTTTGCCCAAACACTCTTAGCTGAGGAGTTCTGATGGGATCCGGTGCATTAGTGTTGGTATGATCGCACACTATAGGTCTACGAAGAAGGCACCTTTCAACCAAAATGTTTAAAGGTGAGACAATAATGAGTCATTAGAAAGGGCTATGCATCGTGAGTTATCTAACTAAGTTTATCTTAGTTCTAAGTGTATTGTATTTCGATTTTTATGGTGTTCTGAAAGCAATTCCTAATGAAAGTCTATATGTAATAAACCCATGTATTTTAGTAGTTCTGTATCGAAGTGAAACCTTTAATTTGATGCAAGCTAGGTCCTTCTTACGACCACTTGATGTATGCTTAGTTGCATGAGTAAGACTTAATAGACCTTCGAGTCTAATGGGTCTGCCGTAAGCCCATTTTGTTAATATGATTATAGTAATTTTGGTTTCAGAGAAAATTTTGACCTCGATGCAGGTCTACACCAGATCATTGTAAGGAAAAGTTTTGACAGCAAATAAATCCCCCGATTAGTATAACCACTTAAATCACAGGGTTGAGCTTACACATGGAATAGAGTAGCACCAACGCATACTCATGAACCTAATCTACAAGGTCTTGTGACAAGTATGAACTCTACTCACGACAATCCGTCCCTTGTGATGCCTGAGACAAAGTCGATGCACCTTGCAGCTCTACCAATCGACGCTTGGCTACAACCATTCTCTCTTCGAGTGACGTGCGTCTACCCTGTTACTCTTTTGCTTCTGCCCGAGCGGCGATAAAGTTCTTAAGAAGTTGGTCTCTGGAATAGCAGTCTCTTTCCAAGTCTCGGGTACGTAGGATGGTAGTGTCTGTAGTAGTGAGCAGTTTCCAAACTCGATTTGCAGTCTCCCTGTTTTGATCCCCGATGTTCGCGATTTGTCGGGTCTTCGCCGAGAGGGCTCCGTCAGTCGGTCCCTCGTGGTTGAGGTCATAGCAACCTCGTTGGTCTCCAAATGGTAATCATTGTCGTTGCTTTTGACTCCAACCCTTGATCACGGTTGCCCAACGGGGAACATGTCTGTTGTATTCGAAACGGTTCGCGGGAACCTTGGCTATGTACGGAGGGTTGATCACCTCTAGTTCCTCTTCTGATTCTGCCTCGTCTTCATCTTCACCCATCATTACTTCGATTTCTTCCTATTCAAATCCCTCTTCCTCGTCTTCCTCGGGTTCTTCATTGAGGTCTTCTTCGGGTTCTTCCTCGAACACCTCTTCGAGATCCTCTTTGGGTTCTTCTCCTAACCGTCCACCATTTCCCTGGTTGGGAAAGTAGGGGTCTCCTGGTAAGTAGAATCTTACCATGCTATACATGCGAGAATAGGAGGGGTAGGAATCATATATTAATCGTATTCCTAGAAATACTTATAGGGGTTTGATCCTTATTAGTTACTTCTATAATGACATAGTGCGTACTAATTACATATAACAAAGATATGATAGACCTTCGAATAAGTGATCCTACCCTAGGTCCATATCCAAACAAGGAAAAGGAAGTAAGGCAATGACTACAGATTCTAAGTCACACATCAGATAAATATAGTTGATCAGGCTATATTCATCCTAATTCTGATTACATATCCCAAGGTCTACTCGTAGTGTCCAAATCCTCGTTTTACTTTTGTGTTTCCCTTAGACGTGACACTATACTGGTATGCATGTATGTACTTATACTTATAACAAAAAACTATTTATTTCTAAAAAGTATAGTTATTTGAAACCATTTAAATCAGAGAAATTTAGTCCTAATGCATTTATAGTTTGTATATCTTATGTGGTTCGATATACTTAGTTCACTATAAACAATGCTCTGATACCAATCTGTCACACCCCCAAACCAAGGATGACAGAAACGTCCGGGGGTGGCGGACTTCATGTGTAGTATCATGACAACAAGTATAATAGTGCTCAAAGTAAATACAACCATCATAAATATCATCGAAAAAGTTACAATGTAGCATGTGTTCACATATTTCAAAATCAATTACATTATGATGACAAAATGAAATGTTTGATGTCTAAGCATCCCATCCTCAAAAGCTGTTGTTTATCTAGTTCACTGATTTCCTTAGAATACAAGTAGTTTTGAAAAAGTGTCAACAATTAAGTTGGTGAGTTCATAAGCTTTTTAGATGAAGAGTTTAGAAACCGATCTTTGTAATGAGTTGTGTGTTACCAAGAAAAATCCAATATTTTCCTTACAAAAGTGATGTGTAGTTTTTAATTACAAGACCGAAAGTGTACAGTAATATCCATACTTATTGATATAAAAAGTGATTTTAAATCGACATAAAACCCTTTTTGATTTGTGAAAATCCCTGTAAACTTTATGTGTTGTTAACTCCCTATGTGAGTCGCTATAACCATACTATGACTAACTGAACATGCCACGATGTTTCTCAGGAATCGAAATAGATAATGACACTTGTCACCCCAGACCTGCCGGTCTAGCTGTTGCATGCAGCTCAGATGTGGTTTGTCAAACCCAATATAGATCTATACACAACTATCACGTTCTCCCTACAGGAGACTCTGGTTATTGATGGGTTTTAGCCATAAGAACTTTCCTATGTGCGCATGCAAAACCCTAATGCTTGGATCTAGGCTTTCTAATAAACATGCTTTGAATCCAAGACTTCTAGTTACTAATTAGGTTAAATAACAACATTAAAACAGATCTAGAATCATACCTTTGAGTTCCTTGTTGATCTTGAGGTCTTGGAGCTTCTAGAGTCACAAATGTCACTCCTCTAATGGCTTACAAACACCAAAGCAAGGAGGATGATTTGGGAGAGAGGAGAGGGGAGGAATTTCGACCAGAGTTCTCTTACTTAATCAGAGGTTTTGAATTCCCTATGCCATGGGGTCTATTTATACTGGTAGACTCCTTAAGGGTTACAACCTAAACCCTAATTGGATAATCTTCTCTTAAGGCTATCCAAATCCATTCCTAGATAAGAATATGGACGAGTTTAGCTTTCCTAAAGCTCTTAGAATCCGTCCAAACCATATCCTAATGGATTTACAGTCTAAAGCTTAACTATCAAACAATTGACAGTTTATACCCCTTTATTTAATTAATCTCTTTAAGTCACCAAATTAATTTTAATTAATTCTATGACTTATATTAATCAAATAACAAATATATATTATTCATTATATTATTCCCATAATATATTAATAATATTTATTCTCTCTTAATAAATCATCCTATCAAGTTGCTATGGTGAAGGCAACCCAAAAGGACCATGCACAACCGGATATAGTTACAGCCTTAGACACTATTCCAACAGTCTCCCACTTGGATAAGTCTAGTAACTATACAAGTACAATTCGGTTTGCAATCATAGCTCTCAAAGACGCTGTCAACTCTGATCTAATCAATCTTGTCCTTTAGATAAGGGAACGTACAGTCCTCTGTTAGATATCATGCTGACAATCCTATGGAATGGTTAGTCAAGCATTTAGGTTTCTCGATCTCTGATTTATTTGACATAGAACTTAATCGAACACATCAATTCAGTTCTGACCGGGCCCGGCACATAAGTCAAATCAAATCATCGAGCGGCCGAGATATCGCTTTTACCTTCTTAGATAAAAGTTACAGATAAACTTCGACTTATATGCATTTACTTATTCATTTACCAACTATACACAACAATACGTTTTATAACATCAAGTTACTGATGCGTTTTCGTATTATCAATGTACAATCAATTAACAAATAATAAACCATATATCTAGGTTTTAAGACTATATGATATTATCGTCTTGCGATCACCTTTTATATCTTATTCCATAAGGTGATTCCAGCAAGCGCGGGTTTATTCCAATGCTCAAAACTAGTTCATAAGCACTCATGAACGTTGCAGCAATCCTTTGCTATGTCTAACACCATTTAGACATTCTACACACCAATTCATGACAATCTTCTTTCATATCTACTTCCAATATATAAATGATTGTGGACCATTTGAACAATTCTATTATTCCTAATAATTTCAATTATTCTGGAAGTCAAAACATGCAAAGTGAAACAATAGCTAAACAATTAACATAAGATAGTAACATTACTCATAAATAAAACTCCTTTATTTAATCATCAAATGTCAATTACATTTATCTATTACACGTTTCTAATACTATCTAATCTATGCTAATATCATCCTTCAGCCCAATACTCCTAGCATGCTGCAAGTGCTTAACCCTACTCAGTCCCTTCGTAAGCGGATCTGCTGGGTTATCTTCTGATGATATCCTCTTAACTACGAGTTGTCCTTCTTCTACACGATGTCTAATAAAGTGATACTTTCTGTCGATATGTCTTGATCTACCATGATCCCTCGGTTCCTTGGTTAAGGCAACCGCACCTTCGTTATCACAGAAAATCTCCATTGGCTCCTTTATGGCAGGTACGACTCCAAGATCACCGATGAAGTTCTTTAGCCATATTGCCTCCTTCGATGCTTCGCTCGCTGCAATGTACTCTGATTCGCACGTTGAATCAGCTACGGTTTCCTGCTTGGAACTTTTCCATGTCACTGCTCCTCCATTTAGGGTAAAGACCCAACCCGACTGTGAACGGTAGTTGTCCCTGTCGGTTTGAAAACTGGCGTCACTATACCCTCGCACCTTCAAGTCATCACTTCCTCCGAGGACTAAGAACCATTCCTTCGTCCTCCGAAGGTACTTAAGGATATTCTTCACCGCAATCCAATGCGCTTTGCCAGGATTCCCTTGATATCTGCTAACCATGCTCAAAGCGAAGGCTACATCAGGTCGAGTACAAGTCATAGCGTACATGATTGAGCCAACTGCGGAAGCGTATGGTACTCGGCTCATTTCTGCTATCTCAGCTTCGGTACTCGGACTTTGAGTCTTACTCAATTTGGCATTACTTTGTATCGGTAGTTCTCCCTTCTTTGAGTTTTCCATACTAAAACGTTTTAGTACCTTCTCTAAGTAAGTATTCTGACTAAGTCCAATTAGTCTCTTACTTCTTTCTCTTACTATCCTTATTCCCAAAATGTAAGAAGCCTCTCCGAGGTCCTTCATAGCGAAACACTTCCCGAGCCAGGACTTTACCTCCTGCAGAGTCGGGATGTCGTTTCCTATGAGTAATATGTCATCGACATATAGAACGAGGAAGCTTACTATACTCCCACTGGCTTTGACATATACACAAGATTCGTCTTCGCTTCGTACAAATCCAAACTCTTTGACTTTCTCATCGAAACAAAGATTCCATCTGCGAGATGCTTGCTTAAGTCCATAAATGGACTTCTCAAGCTTACACACTCTATCCGGATGCTTCGGATCCACAAACCCCTCTGGCTGAGCCATGTAAACATCCTCAGCCAACTTTCCGTTAAGGAAAGCGGTCTTGACATCCATTTGCCAAATCTCATAATCATGAAATGCGGCAATTGCTAACATCACTCTAATAGATTTAATCTTCGCAACTGGTGAGAAGGTCTCATCATAATCTACTCCGGGAGTTTGAGTAAAGCCCTTCGCGACCAATCGCGCTTTATATGTGTGTACGTTCCCATCCACGTCGGTCTTCTTCTTGAAGATCCATTTGCACCCAACGGTCTTACGTCCGGGCACGTAATCAACCAAATTCCAAACTTGGTTATCATACATGGATTGGATCTCGCTATCCATTGCCTCTTTCCACTTTAAAGACTCCGGGCCTGCCATGGCTTCCTTGTAGCTATTAGGTTCATCAAGATTTACTAGTGTACCATCACTAATATACGTGTCCCCTTCGGTAGTAATATGAAAGCCATAAAACTGGGGATGAACTCTAACTCTATCGGAACGTCTAAGAGGTAAGGATTCGTCAATTGGTTCAACCGGAGTTTCCTCCTCGGGTTGAGTGCCAGCGGTAGAGGTTCCTTCATCCATCGACTCTTGAATCTCTTCAAGTTCGATTTGCCTCCCACTGTCTCCTTGGCTTATGAGTTCTCGCTCTCGGAAAACTCCTCTCCTCGCAACGAAGACAACATTGTCCTTCGGTCTATAGAAGAGATATCCAAAGGATGTCTGCGGGTAGCCGATGAAAATACATCGCTCACTTCGAGGTTCAATCTTGTCGTGAGTATCTCGTCTTACGAAAGCCTCGCAACCCCAAACCTTGATATGTGCCAACGAGGGAGCTTTCCCTGTCCACATCTCGTGAGGTGTTTTGGCAACCTTCTTAGTAGGGACTCGGTTAAGGATATGGGCGGCAGTCTCTAAGGCATACCCCCAAAAAGAGATTGGTAGTGAAGCACGACTCATCATAGAGCGAACCATATCCAATAAGGTTTGATTACGCCTTTCTGCCACACCATTCAACTGCGGTGTCCTAGGAGGCGTCAATTGCGAAACTATTCCACACTCCTTGAGATAATCGTGGAATTCAAGACTTAGGTACTCTCCTCCTCGATCGGATCGAAGCATCTTGATTTTCCTGCCCAATTGATTCTCCACTTCATTCTTGAACTCTTTGAACTTTTCAAAGGTGTCTGACTTTTGCTTGATTAAGTAGATATACCCATATCTACTATAGTCATCGGTAAAAGTCACATAGAAGCGGTTCCCATCCTTCGTGGTTGATCTAAACGGTCCACATACATCGGTATGTATTAAGTCCAATAGACCATCGCCCCTTTCACAAGTACTCGTGAAGGGCGACTTAGTCATCTTTCCAAGCAAACAAGACTCGCATGTGTCATCTTCCCTAAGGTCGAATGACTCCAACACTCCATCCTTTTGGAGTTGGGCTATGCGTTTCTTGTTGACATGTCCAAGACGACAATGCCACAAGGATGCTTTATCCATACTAGTGGAAGAATCAATATTCAAAACATCATTTCCAAAGTCATCAACAATCATAACAGTTTCATATATTCCATTACATGGTATAGCTTCAAAGTAAAAGACACCATTTAGATAAGCCAAAATAGAACCATTCTCATTATTAAAAGAAAATCTAAAACCTTGTCTATATAAACCATGAAATGAAATGATGTTTCTTGCCATTTCTGGCGAATAGCAACAATTGTTCAAATCTAAAACTAAACTATTCCTAAGCACTAAGGAATACACTCCAATCTTGGTCACAGGCGACGATCTTCTGTTCCCCATGATTAGATTGATCCTTCCTTGCTCCACATCCCTACTTCTTCTTAGTCCCTGCACATTAGAACAAATGTGATAACCACAACCGGTATCAAGAACCCAAGAAATAGCATGATTAGAATCGTTAGATTTGATTGTATATATACCTGCGAAAGATGGCTTGATCTTTCCTTCTTTGATTGCTTGCAGGTAATCCGGGCAGCTTCTCTTCCAATGTCCTATCTTGTGGCAGTGGTGGCACTCTGCCTCCTTCGGGTTAGAGCAGGGCTTGGCAGGATCAACTTTGGTCCCACTAGAAGAGGCACCATCTCGGGCTTTCACCTTGCGATAGTTCTTCGATGAAGCTTTCCTCTTCTTTCCCTTCCCTTGTCCAATAGCCAAGACAGGAGCAGCGGGCGGATTGGGAGTAGGTGCAACAGACTTGTCTTTGAAGTTGCTCTCAGCAACCCTCAAGAGACCTTGGAGCTTGCTTAGGGTGACCTCTTCTTTGTTCATGTGGTAGGTCATCCTAAATTGGTTGTACATCGGAGGTAAAGAGTGAAGCACCATGTCGATCGCCAAATCCTCACCGAAGTCAACATTTAACTTGCGAAGGCGGTCGACATACCTTTGCATCTTTTGCAAGTGCACGGTAAGAGATTCTCCATGACCCATCTTCGCGGAAATCATGTTAGTGAAAATCTCGTACCTCTCTTGTCTCGCGTTTTGGTGGTACCTCTCCAATAGGTCTTGGTGCATCTCGTACGGGTACATGTCCTCGTAGGACTTTTGGAATTCGGAGTTCATGGTGGCGATCATGATGCAATGTACCTTCGTTGCATCTCGCTCATGAGTTTCAAAGGCGGTGATTTCGGCTGGAGTAGCGATTTCGGTATTGATTTTCTCGAGCTTCTCATCAAGGACATACTCTTTGTCCTCATAGCGAGCAATGGTGCGAATGTATCTTATCCATTCGCTAAAGTTCGTTCCATCGAAGGTGACCTTTTGGCAAAGGCTCATCAACGTGAAAGAACTAGCAGCAGCGTTGTTTGCGTTTGACATCTACAATTAGAAAAGGACAAAGATAGATTAGAATAAGAATCCCTAATTATCACCCAATAAGAAAATTAGGGCTAGGATCCAACAATAACATTTACATACTAGAAAAGGGATGCCGTAATCTAACATGCAAATAAATTGAAGGTAAGTGAATGACGATTCACTAATTCTCCATCACAAAACTTAAACTATTAGTCCTAAGTGTTTTTGAGAATTTCTAGGTTCGGATGAGATTCATTGAAACTATTCAATGGCATGTTTAAATCTCGATATGTCCCTCTTGTTTGTGACTGGGATACCGAGGATCACAAAGCGGGTGTGAATTACCATGCAAATTCACATGGCGCCTTCATTGTAACAATCACCTATTCGATGTGCCGGTAAACCACACACGCTCCATCGAACTATGATAAACAACGAATCACCCTTTGCCACCTTCGCTTAGAACCAATTAGTGTGCCGGTAAACCACACACGCTCCACCAACATCTTAGCAAGGTGCAAAGTGTAATTTCATGGGATTGCATCAATTCACTTTTCCTAAAGTAACTAGGATTGGGAAATTTTAAAATATGTGTAGTTACTTTGTATTTCTTATTATACTTTTAATGAGAGGATGAGGTTGCCCTATCCTACCCGTTCGGCTAACGACCCTCCACCAATCAAGCAAGCGGTGGGTGTGAGTGTACACCCATTAAGCGCCATTTTATAGGCCGCAACCTTATACCCACCTTATAGATCGGCTTCGTGAATGAGGCCTACTAACGGTAAGACTAGCATTTAGTTATACATATATATATTATTCTAGTAATATCATATTAGTATAGGGTTGTATTTTAAAACTTTTAAAATCTAGGGCTTGAAATTTAAGTTGTCTAAATTAAAGCTTTTAATCACAAAAGTAAATTTCAAAACATGAGGGTAGGTTTTAAACATTTAAAACATGGAGGATCAAATAACAAATAATTCCAATTAACAATTAATATCCTAATTATCTATATTTGATTTATTCAAGATTTCTTTTTAAGATAATTACCAAAATAATCAAAATAATCAATTAATTATCATATAAGGAAATTAAATATTTAATTAGTTGATAATTACCTTTAACTAGATCAAGATAATAGTTATATTTATCAGAAATACGAATTAATATTGATCTAATTAGTTTATGGTAAGTTAAGATAAGATAAACACAAAGAAATCCCGAATCTGGCCATTCCTGACGCCTGGACTCGCCGAGTGCACAAAGGGACTCGCCGAGTCAGGCCTACTCGCCGAGTCCACTTTGAGACTCGCCGAGTCCATGACTCAGAAACCAAAAAATCGAATTTTGCAGGTTTGTTTCAGTTAATCAAGCAACAATTTACAGAAACCCAAGCTAGGCTCTGATACCACTGATGGGTTTTAGCCATAAGAACTTTCCTATGTGCGCATGCAAAACCCTAATGCTTGGATCTAGGCTTTCTAATAAACATGCTTTGAATCCAAGACTTCTAATTACTAATTAGGTTAAATAACAACATTAAAACAGATCTAGAATCATACCTTTGAGTTCCTTGTTGATCTTGAGGTCTTGGAGCTTCTAGAGTCACAAATGTCACTCCTCTAATGGCTTACAAACACCAAAGCAAGGAGGATGATTTGGGAGAGAGGAGAGGGGAGGAATTTCGACCAGAGTTCTCTTACTTAATCAGAGGTTTTGAATTCCCTATGCCATGGGGTCTATTTATACTGGTAGACTCCTTAAGGGTTACAACCTAAACCCTAATTGGATAATCTTCTCTTAAGGCTATCCAAATCCATTCCTAGATAAGCATATGGACGAGTTTAGCTTTCCTAAAGCTCTTAGAATCCGTCCAAACCATATCGTAATGGATTTACAGTCTAAAGCTTAACTATCAAACAATTGACAGTTTATACCCCTTTATTTAATTAATCTCTTTAAGTCACCAAATTAATTTTAATTAATTCTATGACTTATATTAATCAAATAACAAATATATATTATTCATTATATTATTCCCATAATATATTAATAATATTTATTCTCTCTTAATAAATCATCCTATCAAGTTGCTATGGTGAAGGCAACCCAAAAGGACCATGCACAACCGGATATAGTTACAGCCTTAGACACTATTCCAACAGTTATAACTACCTGGAATTTTAACCCGTACTCTAGGGGTACTAAGAATAATGTCTCACAATTTACATTAACAATTTTACGTGTAGTGTGCATGAGTGTAAAACATTTTTCTGTGGGAATAAAACTTTTCGAAATGTGTTTGTTGTGTTAATGAAAACATAAACTATACCTATTATAACTTATCAAAAACGTTTTGTAATGGTAGAAATCCTCTTTGTATATGATCTAAAGCTTTATAATAAGGTAAAAGACATGTAATATAACCAACATGTATTTATATATGATCATACACACCTTGCTCAGCAAATTACAATGTGTAAATGAGTTATTAACAATTTGCAAGTTTTATCTTTTCTGTTCATGTTCTTGGAATAATTATAGAAAAATCATACGGAGTTGAAAACTGATTCCGTAAATTCTGGGAGTTTAGAAATTGTGTCTAGTTCGTTCATAATTTTTATCATGATTTTTAGAAGTTTATAACTGGTGTGGAAGCGTTCATATTCACTGACTGGTCCGAATTTGTAGCTACAGTGATAGGCAGTTTTGTAAAAATCACCAAAAATTATAGAAAAATCGTGTGAATATGTGCAAGTAGTCATTTTAAAGGTATAAACCTAAACTATTTGAATCTAATACATTTTTGAAAACTAAAAAAATTAATATGTTCAAAACAGTCCATGAATGAACATTAACTTTTCTGTTGAAAGTTGATGTTAGAGTTTAGTTGTGTTCTTGGTGTTTTAACTTGTATTACCCCCATTAAAACTTAAGAAAAACATGAAAATATAGGGGTATGAACTCACCTTGAGTGATCTCTTAGGATGGATGATGGATAAAAGGAGTTTCAAGTCAAGAACACTTGGGAGATGCTTGAAGATTTGAAGATTCTATGAACAAATATGGTGATATTCGTGTAAGAAATCCTTGATTTGAGTGAATAAGTAAAGAGTATTCAAATGTAGGGTGAAGATACTTACCAAAACTAGAGGGAATTCTCAAGAACAACCTTGAAATCTTGAGTTTAGAGAGGGAAAGTGAGAGAGAGAGAGAAATGGGTTTGCTCTTTAGTGAAGAGTGAGTAAGGTGGGAGGAATGATAAGGTTTTTACCAGATTTTTGAGCAAGATAACTTGCTGGAAAAGGGTGTGAGGGGACAAGGAAGAGACTAGGGATGATGGTATTGGTGACATAAAGCATGAATAGTGACATGGAGTGGGTATGGGAGGTTGCTTGTGTCATAGATTTATGGAAAAGCCAACACTCCACCTCAAAATCTTATCCAATAGCTTTTATTCTTAGACTAAGATTTTCCCTTAAAAGTGATTAAAATATGAATATATAGGGTCTCATATGCCAAAATACGAGTTTGGGTGAAAATCCCGCGTCAAAATCATGAAAAACGGTCTTAAAACGCGAAAGTGGTCGAAAATCAGAAACTGATGCGAAATCTGCGAAATACGGATTCGGAGCCGAGGGTTCGGTCTTTGGGGTTGAGAACCGAGGGTAGGTTCAGTCTAGGAAGGATGAGGACCGAAAGGAGGTTCGGCCCGAGAACTTTCGTAGGCGAGAAGGGAAGGAGCGAAGGCGAGAGTGGGGAGAGAAGCGAAAGCGAAGCTAGGTCGTATGGGACCTTCGGGTTCGGTCCTCCTGAGTTTCGGTTATGGGTTCTCCATATTGGTTTCGGCTCTTACTGTTTCGGTTTCAGCTCTTGTTGTTTTGGTCCCTTCTGGTTTCGGTCCTTATGAGTTCGGTTCCTAAACTAGTCTCGGTTCTAAAGGGAGGCTTCGGTCCAGGAGGCTTCTTAGGGTTTCGCTTCTTAGGGTTTCACCTCCAAGAGGGTTTCGCTTCTATAGAGCTGTTTTTCGCATAACCTCCCCGTTTTGAGCGGTTTTTGACTAAGTTAAGGATCGGGATGCCCCAAATTATTATAAAATGTTGAGGGAAGTTTTGAGAGAGATTTAGGAGAGAGAGAGAGAGATTGATAAAGGGAGATTGAGACAGACTTCGTTTGTGACCTTTTTGGGATGTTTGGCTTCGCAACGCAAGGTTCGTACACCCTATTTTGCCATGTTATGAGCGTTATACGCCCCCGAAGGGTATGTATTAATGTTTTATCGAGTAGTTCCATCACTTACCCTAATTTGGGTGTAGATTTTCTGAACACATGAAACTTATAAGCGATGCTTTGTATTAAGATGGTGTGTTGTACAATAGTAAACATAAGGTAAACCCTAATATACAAGGGTTAATTGAGTTGACCGGTTTGGATTGTTGACTTTATTTGACTTTGACTTGACCAGAAATTGACGATTGTCACACCTTAACTCACCTCCAACCCTCATTTCCTTCAGCCTCCATCCTATCTAACCCTAAGAATGAAACCCTAAGCCTCTTGCATGCATTTTGAGCTTACCTTGAGGATTTTGGTGTTATTTAGGTGATTTGAAGAAGAAGGTGTTTAGAGAAGAAGCAAGAGATTAAAGAGAGCTTGTAGATCCAGAGGTTTTACATCATTTCCAGCCTATTGAAGGTATAAAGTTCTCATCTTGGTGCTCCTACATCATAGATCTAGGTTCTCTTGGATATTGTCCCTTTTTGGTTTCAAGAATGGATTTTTATGGTTCAAATCCGTTTATGGTCTTAGGGTTGCCACCCATGAAGCTATTTGAGTCCCTTAGGCAGGAAAGTTGCCATCTTTAAGGTCCTAATGGGTTCATGCAAGAGTTGTGGCCATATTTATGGAAGTTGATTGCTATTTCTTGAGATTGGGACTTTCGGGTGCATGCAAAGTCATCAAGTTCGTGACTTTATGATTTTAGAGGTCTTAAATAGCTTTGATCTATGTTTGGATAACATGGCTTAAACATTAAGTGCTTAATGGCCAGTTGTTGGAATCTAGACACAAACACGCTGCTTAGGGATTGGGAACGTGCTGTGTCCCTTCTGTGACTCGCGACCAGGATTGTGAAGGAACGCCCAACGTTCCACAAGGGAACGCCCTGCATTCGTAAGTCAGTGGGCCTTTTTAGGTTATTTCCTTGGATTAGTTGATTATAGGCCTTAACGGACTATTCTGTTGGGCTATTAATGGACTATATTATATGTTGGGCTTGAGGGAAGGCCCATTTGAGAAGTTGGGCCTAATTTAGAAAATTAGGCTATAAGTAGGCTGTTAGTGGGCTTAGAAAGACTATATGGAATTGGGCCTTTCATGTGATGGATTTGGGCCTAGGTCATAGACCAAATTAGACCAGGGGTAAAATTGTCATTTTGCCCTAAGGAGGATTAATGGTTTTTGAACTAAGTGTTATCTTGGTACAAATAGTTCGGGGAGCCGAAGGGCAACAGTTCGGGGATCCGCCAGCTAGCAGCGAGAGGTTTATTCGTAGAGGGTTCTACAGTCAGCTTGTGAGGTGAGTCTCCTCACTGTTTGTATGGGTCTAAGGCACTAATGCCGAGCCATTTAGTTTATGTATGATAGGAAGACCCAGGGGTTAGCCCTAGGCATTATGCATGAAAGACCAGGGGGCGGCTCCTTGCACATAGTATGTTATTATGTATTATAGGAAGACCCGGGGTTAGCCATAGACAATATGTATGAAAGACCAGGAGGTGGCTCCTGGCACACTATATGTTATTATGTATGAAAGACCAGGAAGTTGATCCTAGCACACTGTATGCTGATTAGCTAAGTAGAGTAGTATGTATGCTAGTTTTCTTTGTGATGCTTGTGTGGAAGATCAGCAGGTGGCTCTCGGCACTTGTCTGTAAGACCGAGGGGGTGACCCAAGGCTTAGCATGAAAGACCACGTGTGACCTGGGACATAATGGCAAGATTATGTTTGGCACATAGCACCTTACTTGATTATGATATGTTTTATATGTATGGCTCACAATATGTATAGCATGTATGCCCCAGATGATATGTGATATTTGGGGAACTCACTAAGCTTTGTGTTTACAGTTTATAGTTTTTGGTTTCAGGTATCTTTAGTTTTCAAGAAAAATGAGCTCGGGACGATCGCATCGCATTCACCCATGTTATTCCGCATTATGTGATCTTTGCGATTAGACTTTGATGTTGGTTTTAATTGAAATATTTCCAATGTCTGGAACAAAGTTATTAAAGGTTTTCTTATATTAAAAATGAAATTTTTGACCTTAAATTTTGGGATGTTATATGTGAAAAATATTTTGGAAGATCATGTTTATGAAAAAACAGTGAGATTATGACTGGACAATTTTAAAGGATCTTCTAGCATTGTAATGACTTTACAAACGTCTTCCAAGAATAATACACTAAAACTATTGGCTAACCACCAAAATGCATTTTGTATTATCAACATGTCTGGACCTTACACATAATCGATTTTTGATCACGTCAAAGACTTAGTTATACGGAAATTCATGTGTAAACGTAGGGGAATACATGCATTGCTAAATTTATTAAGTTTCAGAGTTGAGCGCAATTAAGTGAATTGAAAAATATTATGTAGTGGGGTTATAAGTTAATATTAATTGTCTCCATTTTTTAAATTTAATGAATAAAATGTGTTAACATTTTGATTGATACATAGTCTAATATACTTATATATTTTGAAGAATCTACCCAATTAATACATTTTTTTACTAGAACAATAAAATTTACCGCGTTATATAAATGGAAAGCCTTTGGATTTGGATAATTTTAGAGGAAAACTATTAATATTAAAGAGAGTGTCAAACTTTTCATATTTTTGCCACAAAACACAAGCTTTGTTTGTAAAAGGGTTATTGTTAACATGATTTTTTTCCCCGTTTGGCAAATGTGACCTCACATCTTTTGTTATATTACAAACATGAATATTATGGGAAACGAGTTACAATAAACATTTTTACGATATTAGAGATTAACTAATTGAAGATAATATTAGTAAGCGTCAACATTGATTTTGAAAAATGAATTATTCAAATTGTCTTTAAGTTGCTAAAACTTAATTTATTATGTAAAAATATAAAAAACAAACAAATTATATATATTTTTTATAAGCTATCATAAGTTACAAGTTATCTGTATATTTATATTTATGTTTCAAATTCGGTCATTATTTTACAAATCTTTCCTAAAATTATTTTCTTTTACAAAATTTGAATTTTTTAGACTTTTTACACAAACTTTTTTGTAAATTAATAATTTTTCTATTTATATTGGATTAATCATTACGATTTCAAATGATAAATAGTTTTTTTGTTTTTTTTTTAATTGTAGTTTCTATGGGTTTAAGTTTTACAGAATAATAAAAACCAATAATTTATTAGATCAATGCATATTATTACATGAATGAATGAAACACAAAAAAACCCAAAAGTATATCATGTTTTTTTCACCGCATAAAAGAATTAAGAATGTTACATTGACATTGCATTTCGTGTGAGGCAAACTAGGAACATCCTGCGAGGTCAATATGGTAATTTCGGATTGTCTAATCTAAATGGTTCCGCCCATACTATTAAACCATCTCTCCTTCCTGTAGCGATTTAGGGCTTGTACCCTCGCCGCCATGTATACGAGCTTCAAAAATTTTGTGGTCATTCTTCCGTGTAAATACTCTTGTCTGCTTGCAAGCAACTGAATCAGCTTCTGCATTGCATTTCTTTTCACCTTTTTTAAAAAAATCTCCATTCTCTACAAATCATATAATGGAAGTCGCCGATTATTGAAGATGGAGGTTGGAATCGATGATTTTGCGGTTGATTTCAATATGTATGTATTGTTTTCGATGGATTTAGTTCGTGAAATATCGGCGATGGTTCTTCCGACTCGGTCTGAAGTCTTTCAGCCGCGATTTCCCTGTTTAAAAGGTATGACTTTTTATGTATTTTATTTTTGTTTTTTTCTCATCTGTGACTTTGAAGTTAGGGTTTATAGTTTATATTAAGATTTGAGATTTATCTTCCTTCGCTAATTACTTGCGGTAAATAGTATAGTGAAAAATGTTAAAGTCATATTCTATTGTTTATATAGTTATTATGTTAGGTTTAGAATTTGTTTTTTTAGAGAAAATGACAAAAATAAGAGAAAATGACAAAAATAGCCATTTACACTAATTGCATTATAAAAATAGCCAAAAAAAAAATCGAAATTACAAAATTAATCAGCCATTTCGCAGATGGAGATGCCCCATCTGCGAAATCAGCATCTCATCTGCGAAATTGATGTCTATCTGCGAAATCCCCTTCTCTTTCATTATATAAACGTTTTTTTTTCTCCATTTTTCACCATTCTCTACACAAAAACTCTCTCTATTTTTGGGCTTCTCTCGGAATTTTGACTAGTTTTTTAAGAAAATAGAGGATTATGTCAACAATCCCGCAAATATGGTTAGATTTAACTCTTTTAATGTTTAAATTTTTTTTTATTTTATCATTTATTGTAATATTTAGTGTTAAAAAATAGTAATTTTGTTGTGTTTGATAGTTTTAATATTTCTTTAGTATACTTGAAGTTTAAATGCTATTTTGTTAGTGTTTGTTTAAATGTACAAGTAGAGACTGTGTAGATAATGTTTATAATTTGTTATTTTTATTGTTTGTTTAGTTGTTGTATAACCTGAAAACTTGTATATTTTTATCGTATAATTGTTTATATAAAGTGAAAAATAGTTAAATTATAGTATGTGCAAAATAGTCGTTTGTATATATATTTGTCGTATAAGTATAACATTTGTATAAGTTGAAAATTTGTCGTATATATATTGTTAGAAATTGTTTGTGTTTGTCATATAAGTTGAAAATTTGTATAAAGTTGTCGTATAACTTGTAAAATTGTTAATTTGGTTGTCGTTTTATTTGAAAAATTGTTTGTTTATATGGTTATAAAATGTTAGTTTTAATTAGAAAGATAAAAATTGTTTATATATTTGTTGTTTAAGTTGAAAATTTGTCATTGATATATTTGTCGTTTAAGTTGAAAATTTGTTTAATAAAATGTTTATATAATTATGTATGATATTGTTTTTTTATCGTAAATATATTTGTTGTATAACTTGGAAAATTGTTTATATATGTGTATGTTATTGTTTTTTATCGGAAATATATAAATTATTAATTAAGAAATTGTATTTGCATTACTAATTGTTTATGTACTTATTGCAGTTCGTAATCATATATTTTAAAAACAAAATATTTTTTAGTTCTCTAAATTTGTTTTTGTATTTTTTTTGCAGCATGATTTTAGTTTTATCAATATGAAAGCCTTTGCGAACTTAAAAGGCTCGGGCGGTAACATATAGGAAATATTTGAAGTTTTAGATGATGCCAGACGTGCCATTTTCAGAGATACCGTATTTAGTTATTTTATTGATGTTCCTCGTTTACAAGGGGACGCATTATTGTTTCATAAAATGTTCCTTCATCAGATCCGGCCGGACCCTGTTTTATCTCCAGATGGAATAAAACGATTATATTTTCGAGTAGACAATACGAAAATGGTTTATGGGCCGGAAGAGTTTTGTTTGATTACCGGCTTCAATTTTGGGGAGTATCCAAAAAACATTGGGAGAAAAGGGTCGGAAAAATTATTAAGCAGTAAAAAAAGATGTTTATTGCGTGAACGGCTATTTCCGGACCATACTAATAGTTCGGTGAAAATCGGCGACCTGAAACGTTTAATTTTAAATCGAACATTCCTAGCACTTGACGACGTTGATGCAGTTAGAGTATGTTTGATATACATTTTGTGTGAAGGTTTTTTGGGTAAAGAAGTTAATGATCGGATGCCACAAGATTGGTTTTTTTTGGCTGAGAATTTGGATCTCTGGAACAAGTATATTTTGTTTACGTTAAAAGTTTTATTTTATTAAAGTTATAATTTATATAATAACCAATTTTGTTTTTTTGTTTTGTTAGCTTCGCTTGGGGATACATTTGAAGTCGATGACAATTTTGAAGTCGATGACAATTTTGCCACCAGCAACGTACAACTTGAAAGAAGGGTATGTAGTTGTGGTAAATGGCAAAAAAGCGGTATATCATATGGCCACGCTATAGCATGTCTAAGAACCCGTACATCTGAATCCATTCACGGAATGGTTGATTACAAGTTCACTAATTATGTGTATCGACTTGCATATGAATCTGAGTTGGTGAATACTATACCATCACATGTGCATTGGGAAATAAGAAATGAAACGGTGGTCCTGTTACCTCCCTTAATGTAGTAGTTATTCATGTAGCACCTTTATGTTTTATGTAGTATTATGTATTAGTTTTTTATGTCCCCCGTTTTTATTTTAGTGTCGTGTTACGTATTAGTTATCCATGTACCCAGTTTATATTTTATGTCGTATTATGTATTAGTTATTTATGTACCCCATTTATATTTTATGGCGTTCTATGTATTGGTTATTGAGGAAACAACATACATTAAAAGAAATGGACGTTTATTAAATAGTAACGACTACACACATACAACAACAAACAACTTAAATAACGAAAACAATTAACTTAACCAACATGCATTTAAAAATAAGGGATATTTTTTAAAAGATTCCATGCATCTAAGTGGGTAAACTCGTTACCATCATATTCAAAACGGTATAGTTCCAAAGCCACCTGCCGTAGAATTTCTTCATCCGTATTTGCATGTTCGTTATCCAACTCGTTATAAATACGTTGAAATTGTTTCACCTTTATTTTCATATCCAGAAACTTCGCTTTGACATCTCTTCTTCTTCGATATTGAGTACGACTCATTAAATGGTGAAACAAATGACAGACACGAGACCAAAATGATCCAGCACGAACTTGTGGGGGACCCGGTGGAAAATCCTCCTCTACAGTTATAATCCAAGCTTGAACCAAAGCGACCTCCTCTGCGTTCCTCCATATATGTGGTGAGTCCATAATTGCAAGGAAGGAAGTAATACGATACAATTACAACGGATATTAAAATCTATTTATAACGACTCCTTACTTTTTTGGTGTAATGGCTTGTCAATTCAAGCAGCAATGTATTGTGTTGTCATTCGACTGGGGATGACTTGTCAACTCGAACAGTGATCTGTTGTGTTATAAGTATAGTACACTGCATTCGTCAGTTAATTTTGACTATGAATTGCAGACATATTAGAAGATTGGACTGCGATTTTGTGTAGAAACTACTATAAATTGACCTTAAGTTACATAAATACTTAATTAAATAAACCAATATAGCTGTTCAAATATTGTTTTTTAGATTCTACTCTCTTTGTTTCAATCAAAATGAGTTCTATATCATGGAGCAATGCAGAGTTCTTGGTTCTTACACATGCTTATATTCATGTGTACGAGACAAGCAAGTTGAACGATCCAATGTTTTGGAGCCGTTTAACCAATATTTTCAATGCTGAAAACCGAATGGCTACAAGAAACGATCGTGACGAACTAGACATCTTAGCAAGATGGTATGAAATGAAAACCGAAGTTCTATTATTCAACGATCTTTATACCAAAATTGATGACACCCGTTTAAATGCTACTGAGGAGGTCATCTTGGAAGCTGCTAAGGAGGAATATAAGTCATTAAGTAACGGGTTGGAATTCCAGTTTGAAGCCCCTTGGAATATTTTGAAATATATCCCGTTTGTTTAAAATCTATTTTAGTTTATTATGTGAGTACTAGGTTATTTTCATTTACTAGGTTATTTTCATGTATTTCGTATGTATTTCGTTTGTTTAAAATCTATTTTAGTTTATTATGTGAGTACTAGGTTATTTTCATGTACTAGGTTATTTTCATGTATTTCGTATGTATTTCGTTTGTTTAAAATCTATTTTAGTTTATTATGTGAGCAACTCGTATGATTAATTTGAATAAATAAATGCCCATTGCATTAGTTTTCACAATACATTAGAATACATTAGTAACAAGGATTCCATGAACCATTAAAAACATTACAACAATTACATGAAAAACAACGACATAATACGAACAAAGCATTAACGTAAAACACAAGTCCATGGGTTATTCTTAACAGAAATTAGAGCGGTCTACATGAAATACTGTTTATCTTTAACAACCTTCCAAACTTCCTCATATTCGAAGTCTCTGCCGTCATGCTTACAAATGTAAAAATCTGTAACAACTTCCAAGAACTCTTCTTCGTCACGATAACGAACATTGTTACTTTTCGCATAATTACATGCTCGATTGAACCATGTCACTTCTTCCTTTACATCCATCCACTTAGTAACAACATCTGATTTTTCTCTTTTTTGTCCTTCTCCCATCTCATGGTTAAACAAAGATGTTATGCGAGTCCATTCTTCACCAATTAGGCAATGCGGGGGGGCAAGTAACGATACACCATCCTTAACACTTAGCCAGCATCGTGTTAGAACTAACACCTCGTTTGTCGTCTATGACCTTTCAGAATTGGAACCAGGTACTTCATTCGAAGAAGTTGCTGCATTCGACGACATTTCTAATAATGGGAGTTCATTTCGTTTAGGTGATTTGGGTGTTTGGTTTTTAGATCTTAAACATCTATTTATATAAATAAATAGACTATGAATTAATACTTTGACTACGAAATGGTTATATTTGGACTACGATTTTCAGCTTTATGCAGTGTTTTATCATGTCAAACTGTCATTTATCTCTTGTCACTTAGGGGTCCCACTACGATGTGCAGGTTACTATAGTGACTTTTCATTACTGTCTAGTCATTTCAAAGTTGGACTTCTCATTACTATCTAGTATGTATAAATACCACTTATAGCTCCAGTTTAATACAATATTGACTTTATTATGAGTTCCTCACACAAATTCGAAATTTGCTCATGCAACGAAGTAGATTGTTACTACTGTGATTCGGTAGACCCTTTTTTTACACCCTCTTCAGCCGGGCCATATATGTCACATGAAAATTTTGAAGAATAAAAGAAGGCTGAAGCACAACAAGAAGAGGACAAAGAGTCATCCCGAATTCTCACTCAACTTGCTAATGATATTGAATCGGAATGCAAACAAGCTCAAGAATGGATTGACCTCAATCAAAACAAAATCAAAGAGCATAAAGATTGGATAAAAAAAGAGTAAGAAGGCAATCAAAACGACTGAAAAACGGCTTGCTGAGAAGGATGAGCAGTTGATACACATTATGGTAAAAAAGGATCGTTTCGAAGACAAAATGAGAATTAGGGATGACTATATAAAAATGGAGAAAGAGAAGTACCCATTGCAGTTCCCTGAGTTTAAAAATTAGTTACAAAGTTGTTGTAATATTATCATGAAACAGATTAGGTTGCAAAAGGATCGTTTGTTGTTTTTTTAAATAACATGTTGTAACTGTTAAAAAAAATCTGCAAACTATATTTTATAATATAAAGGCTTCATTCATTGTTATAATCAACAAACTTAACTAAAATAAGAAAGCATAGCAATGTCTTGTAAGAGTTAATAAAAATATTACAATACATAATAAGTAAACAACTCATCATTACTCTTAATTTCAAGGTTGTTTTATATAAAAATCAGCGTTATAGGTTTGTGAGCCACCCGCTGAACCACCAATATTATATGCCATTTCTGCAGCAGAAATTATGTGACCTGCTCTGCTACCGGACGCCCTTCCAGTGCAATTATTTATTGTGTGTCCTAGTTGACCACATGTAGAACACTCTTTTATAATTGGACCATTGCCTTGGGATGGAATGCAGTCTGTGTTTCTTGGCCTGCCTGGCTGACGTTTATCCATTATAGGTGGCTTAACAATCATCAAATCATCGGGGATCTCCCATTCGGATGGCTTTGGCAGAGGGTTTATTGATTCCTCATATGTTTTCCTCAGTGTTTCGGTAAGGTAAGCATTTAATGCAAACCTCGAGCAGTCTTGGTAATTGTTCACTGTTAAACATCTTATGACATGACCACAAGGTATCCCATCAAGTTGCCAATGCCTACATGTACATGTCATATGTTGAAAATCAATAATCACATTTTGTGCCCCCTTTTTGACCTCGCATTTCATATTTGAGATCATGCGAACATACCATTTGGTAAAAGTTTTCTTGTTTTCTTTTACAACTTCATCCGCCCAAGGGGTAAGTATTGTTGTTGCTTCCGCTAAAAAAACAGCCAAAATGAAGAAGTTAAGATCAATAACATCAAAACTAATAAAACATTAATATTACAAATTTACTTAATACCTGCAAAGTTACGTCTTTGAAACCACCATTGTTGCATTGTAGCACGAAAAAAATCGATCAACATAAGTATTGGCACCTTACGTGCGTGTCTAGATAATGCATTTATAGACTCCGCACTGTTGGACGACATAAGATTGTATCGGTTCCCTTTAAAATGTGCCCTTGACCAGGTTTCTGGATTTATAATTTTTAAGTACTCCCATACTGGTTCTTTTGTCTTTTTCATAACATCCATGACAGCATCAAAAGCATCAACTGTGTACGTCCTACACGCCTCCCAAAAAATTCCTTTAACCGTTTTAGTCTTGCCGAATCTAGATACTATGTTGAAATACAAATGGACACCACATATTCCATGATGAGCGTGAGGAAAAATGTTGGCAACAGATGTTGCTATAGATGGAGACCTATCAGATATAATTGTAAGCTCCTGCATATTTCCTATGCAATCATGTAGTTTTTGAAAAAACCATGTCCAAGAATCGGTACACTCATTTTTGCATATACCATATGCAACCGGTAATATTTGGTTTTGTCCGTCCTTAGTAACTGCAATTAACATGGTACCTTTGAACTCGCCCTTTAGGTGAGCTCCATCTACTACTAGGGTCGACTTACAAAAATTGACAAAAGCGCGTACCTACAATACATTGTATATCTATTCAAATACACCAAAATAAATATTAAAAAATTAATATAATATGATAATACTAACCGAGCAACCGAGTGCGATGTACAAAAACTCAAAGCGATCATCAACATCTGTTTTAATATGTGTGACAGTACCCGGATTATGTTTGGCCAAGTTGTGACAATACGTCGGAAGTTTGGTAAAAGAATCCTCTTTCGTACCCCTTAACGACAACAATGCATATTGTTTCGCACGCCATGCCTGATGGTATGTGTGACATCCCCATTTTCACGGCCAGAAAAGACCGATGTTGTTTATGCTTTATAAAAATCAGAGTACTTCATTTTATAAAAATGTTGCGGAATTTGTTCCCAGAAAAACATGGTAAATACGTTATTAAAACATTTTCGAAGAAACGTATTTATTTCATTTTAAAACGTTTGGGATGTCATCGTTAATACAGAAACATAAGCATAAACAGAACTTACAATTATTTACACTAGTGATCTATATCTCTTTAAATCTCTCAGTGTAATGTCACTTCATATCAACACCTGTGATATAAATAAACTGAGTGGGTCAGGTTGGGAAACCTGGTGAGTACATAGGGTTTTCAACCCACAATAATATAATTATTATGTTTAAACAATCAAATAATCAACCCAATTACTCATCCCCATTATCTTCTTTATTCTTAAGGATCTACCCTAAGAATCAGCTATTTCTCATTCATTCATTCCTAAGGATCATCCTAAGGAAACAACATGAAGTCCATTGTTGCCAATGACACTTTGGTCAAGCGTAGCTGCTAATCTTGTCACTTAGGCACAACTACCAGAATTGGGACATTTCCTATGAGGCGCTTCTGCCGGTATTGACCTTTTAACGCCACTGCCATGGTCATAAGGCTCCCTATTAGGCACAGCTGTTGATACTGTCCTTAGAGCGCAGCTGCTAGGACGTTTACCGTAGATCTAAAACATCTACGGGTTGTGGCGCAGCTGCCAGTGCTCATCTATAGGGTACTTGGTCCACTGCTGCCAATGTATTACCTATAGGGCACTAGGTCCGTACTACTAATGTTCCTCTATTTCAGCTTTTATCCCTCATCATTCATCTACCCATGTTTTACGCAACATATTTTGTAGATATAAAATACTTTATACAGTTTACATCATTTAAAACATGTATAAAAATCTTTCACCAGCATAGACAGCAGGTATTAAGACAATATGCACACATAACACGTAATTTATATTAAAATACTTCATATCTATGTGTAAGATGAAAGGGACCATGCACTCACTTGAGAAGGTGGTGACTCGGTACTCGGACAGCGCTTCGTTTACTTTAAAATAATTTCCTTCGACGAAACCTAGTATTATTACCACTAGATTTTAGTCTAAGATTTACCGTGACTAATTATTAGTCTTATTATTATTATTATATAAGCGTTTAAACAATACTTTCCAACCACTATGTACAGACAGGGGCCAGACATAAAACACCGGAGGGCAGGACCATTTTGGCATATAGCACTTCTGAAATCCAACAACCCTATGCGGCCCTTTAAACCAGATTCCCCGTACCGCGAGTAGTTAAAAAGATATTATAACGACACTTATATAATTCATAATAATAGCTCAAATATTTATTATAAATTTATAATAACAATACTAATTTTAAATATAAACTATATTTAAAATAAGATAAGCATAACTTACTTACAAGGGGATTTTAGCTAGGAGTCGGGCTCTGTAAGGGCAGAACTTCGTCGCTGAATCTTTCTAAGAAAGATTCGTGCAGCGCTTCAGCGCTCACCTTACTATACTAAAACTACAGAAAGAGAAGTCGAATCACGAGGGACCGAAATGCTCGGGGGATAAGGAGAGAAAGACTCTTGAATCAAGAGAATGGTGCAAGAAATATGAGAGCCCAAGCCTCTTATTTATAGTAATTGAATTTACAAAAACTACCCTCCATAATTACTTAATGACCTTATAGTTATATAAACAACTAAACACCCCTTTATAATACTATTTTAAATAGATTTAATGATATTTGCACTAAACTAATGTCGAAAGAACTCAACATTAGTCTTATAATGACCGCATCGTCGATACCTTTCTAATGATATATACATATGTATATATATGTGTACGTATATATGAATTATACTTTATTTTAATACGTAAATATGCTATTATAATTTGTAACTCGTTCATACGAACTCCGTTTTTGACGTTATTTATATCCACGCATAGGTGGAGACGTACTCTACAACTTTCGTTCAGATCCCGTCGGCTAAAAATCGACCGATCTAAAATTCAGATTTCGGGCTGTGCACTGCTATGCTAAATCTTAGAAAAATCATAACTTCCTCATACGAAGTCAGATTTGGGCGTTCTTTTTATTGATGTTCTTAGTTTAACATATTCTACGACTTTCGTTTAGATCACTAAGGCTAAATCTCGCTCTATCGTAAATTCACTATTTACGCTTCCCGGTATCGTGCCGGTTCCGTCGCGAAACTTCAACGGGTCATAACTTCTTCGTTATAACTCGGTTTTCGACGTTCTTTATATGTACGAAAACCTTGTAACATACTCTACAACTTGGTTAAGATTATTTATTCTAAATAATCTTTTGTCGAAAAGTCGTTTTCGACCCCTATTGCCTCTAATTTGACTAGCCCAGATTTGCGGGCGTTACAATTATCTCCCCCTTAGGATGATTACGTCCCGGAATCATCAACGAAACAGGGTCGTATAATGACTCCATATGTCATCTCTTCATCCTAGGTAATAATTATAACTTCTACATTCCTTCGATTCTATCTCTTAAACTCATTGACTGTAAGAGTACTCGATCGTGCACCTGCTCTCTACCTCAGGTTAGACTCCAAATTATGACCTTCAAGTCACAATCTCGATCCTTGCTGGATACGGACTTGAGATAAGTTCTTTTATTACTACTATAGATCGATGTGTCATATTCTAATGACCTATCATCGTATGTTGCAACACTTAGACTGAGGTCTCTTAGAGTTAAA
The DNA here is from genome assembly GCF_051521515.1 of Lactuca serriola. Taxonomy (NCBI): domain Eukaryota; kingdom Viridiplantae; phylum Streptophyta; class Magnoliopsida; order Asterales; family Asteraceae; genus Lactuca; species Lactuca serriola. Next base: position 87,365,289 of record NC_136408.1, read on the forward strand.
TTCTAAAACAAACTATGCCTTCCTTCATGTTCTAATGTGATATAATCACACTTTAACATTAGGCATTTCTAGCCACCAACTTCTTTAACAATGAGTGTGATACTTCTATTGACCGCTTTGATTTCAACCGTTTGGTTTAAGTCAGACGCTACATCAAACTTGGTTCTCTGAACCACACAACATACTCATCGTAGTCGGACTCGATTCGATATGACCACTAGGGTCGGAATATCAACAATCTTCTTAGTCATTACCGAAACGATGGTAACAACACACTTGAATAAAACGAAACCAATTACTAGCTTCTTGGTAACCTTGTGACTTTCCCTGATCCAAGTGTGAGTCCTGTGCTTCCGGTAGTATAGGCCTCTACTACCATTCACACCTACTCATACTCGTCTCAGGTATTGTCCCACAGTTTTCCAAGTCACCACACAAGAAAATCATATAACAGCTTAACACATCATATATGAAAACGAAGGTTTTTATTATTCCTTGAAACTATTACATAGGTGTTCAAGTTCACCCTAGAATATGCCTCTAACAGGCTACATCATACGATTCTATGGCTACCTCATAACTCGATCTTTGGATGTCAAGTTGTCACTCCTGAATCCTCGCATTGTCATCTGCTTCGTCAAGGATCATTTGAAATGCTCTCGCCTTTGGCTTTGGCGGCACATTTGGCTTTGTAGCCCCTTCTCTCTTTGGGCAATCTTGCTTGAAGTGTCCTTCCTCATTACATTCGTAACACACCCTTTTATTGAATTTACACTCGTTGGCATAATGCCCATGCTTCCCACACTTGAAACAAGTTACTTCCTCACTGCATTTTCCAGAGTGTTTCTTTTTGCACTTCTCGCACCATCTTTCTTCACTCCCTCCTCCTCTAAACTTCCTGGTACTTGATTTGCTTCTCTCATCGGGCTTCGCAGACCCCTCAAACTTCCTCTTTTCGCCAACCTCGGTCTTGTTGGCGGCTCTTCCCTTGATCATCTCCTCAACCGACTTGGCAGCCCAGATAGCTGCCTCCAAAGTAGGTGCCTGACGCACTGGCACTGCATATTCCCATGGAAGTCCTTTTGCGTACTTGTCAATTTTTGTCAGCTCATCCGGAACAAGACGTAAGGCGAACTCCATCTTCTCTGTGAAGTTGTTGGTGTATTCATCAATAGACATGCTTCCTTTCTTTAAGGTAAGGAATTGGTTTTCTAGCTCGAGCAGATTTTGGGCTGAGCAGTACCTACGTTTAAAATGCACCAGAAATTCTGCCCATGTCAGTTGCAGAGGCTCATTGGGGCTCAGCGTCTTTCCCAAGGTATTCCACCATCGTACAGCGCCTCCTCGAAACTGACGCACTGCAAATGTGGTCTGTTGTTTTCCCTTGCAACCGCACGTCATGAAAGCTAATTCCATCTCCGAGATCCAATCCATGACCCCGATCGGATCCTCCTTTCCAGTGAAAGTCGATGGCTTGCAAGTCAGAAAATCCTTGTACTTGCATCCATTCCTCTCGACTTTGTCATCTTGGTTGTTTTGTCGAACTATTGGTGGGTTGACTTGACCAACAGTCCCACTGTAGTTTCCTTCCTCAGTCTGCCCTTCGTTCAACTTGGGTTGTTCGATCTGAATAGTCGCTTCCTCTCGATTTTGCTGGAGAAAACGTCTGGTTTCCTCCATTTGACGATCCAACATCGCTTGGATCATCGCTTGCACTCCTGCCATCGTTATTGGCTCAGCAGCGGCTACCACAACTGGTATTTGCTCAATCGCTGGGGGTTGATCTCGGTTCCCATTTGCATTCACGTTTCCGCTACGGGTTCTTGCCATCTTGATCTATACATCGAATAAGGTGAATCTAGACCTTTACTTAGGATTGACGTTTAAATCATCCTTATCACTCCGAAACGTTTACATGCTAGTTCTAATATCGTAGTCGTACGTTTAGAATCCTAAACATATAAGGTTTCCAGATCCGGTCGGCAACAGACCATAGATCCGAATAAATAACAGCATATAAGGCATAAAGCATTTAGCACATAAAAGCATTTTAGGCATAATTCCTAAAATAAGCTAGTGCTCACACCTCACAATCATCGCTTAGCATTCTAAGTTTAAGTCTAGAAATAAATCCATATTCCTAGTTCGCTTAAACTAATGCTCTGATACCAACTGTGACATCCCCATTTTCACGGCCAGAAAAGACCGATGTTGTTTATGCTTTATAAAAATCAGAGTACTTCATTTTATAAAAATGTTGCGGAATTTGTTCCCAGAAAAACATGGTAAATACGTTATTAAAACATTTTCGAAGAAACGTATTTATTTCATTTTAAAACGTTTGGGATGTCATCGTTAATACAGAAACATAAGCATAAACAGAACTTACAATTATTTACACTAGTGATCTATATCTCTTTAAATCTCTCAGTGTAATGTCACTTCATATCAACACCTGTGATATAAATAAACTGAGTGGGTCAGGTTGGGAAACCTGGTGAGTACATAGGGTTTTCAACCCACAATAATATAATTATTATGTTTAAACAATCAAATAATCAACCCAATTACTCATCCCCATTATCTTCTTTATTCTTAAGGATCTACCCTAAGAATCAGCTATTTCTCATTCATTCATTCCTAAGGATCATCCTAAGGAAACAACATGAAGTCCATTGTTGCCAATGACACTTTGGTCAAGCGTAGCTGCTAATCTTGTCACTTAGGCACAACTACCAGAATTGGGACATTTCCTATGAGGCGCTTCTGCCGGTATTGACCTTTTAACGCCACTGCCATGGTCATAAGGCTCCCTATTAGGCACAGCTGTTGATACTGTCCTTAGAGCGCAGCTGCTAGGACGTTTACCGTAGATCTAAAACATCTACGGGTTGTGGCGCAGCTGCCAGTGCTCATCTATAGGGTACTTGGTCCACTGCTGCCAATGTATTACCTATAGGGCACTAGGTCCGTACTACTAATGTTCCTCTATTTCAGCTTTTATCCCTCATCATTCATCTACCCATGTTTTACGCAACATATTTTGTAGATATAAAATACTTTATACAGTTTACATCATTTAAAACATGTATAAAAATCTTTCACCAGCATAGACAGCAGGTATTAAGACAATATGCACACATAACACGTAATTTATATTAAAATACTTCATATCTATGTGTAAGATGAAAGGGACCATGCACTCACTTGAGAAGGTGGTGACTCGGTACTCGGACAGCGCTTCGTTTACTTTAAAATAATTTCCTTCGACGAAACCTAGTATTATTACCACTAGATTTTAGTCTAAGATTTACCGTGACTAATTATTAGTCTTATTATTATTATTATATAAGCGTTTAAACAATACTTTCCAACCACTATGTACAGACAGGGGCCAGACATAAAACACCGGAGGGCAGGACCATTTTGGCATATAGCACTTCTGAAATCCAACAACCCTATGCGGCCCTTTAAACCAGATTCCCCGTACCGCGAGTAGTTAAAAAGATATTATAACGACACTTATATAATTCATAATAATAGCTCAAATATTTATTATAAATTTATAATAACAATACTAATTTTAAATATAAACTATATTTAAAATAGGATAAGCATAACTTACAAGGGGATTTTAGCTAGGAGTCGGGCTCTGTAGGGGCAGAACTTCGTCGCTGAATCTTTCTAAGAAAGATTCGTGCAGCGCTTCAGCGCTCACCTTACTATACTAAAACTACAGAAAGAGAAGTCGAATCACGAGGGACCGAAATGCTCGGGGGATAAGGAGAGAAAGACTCTTGAATCAAGAGAATGGTGCAAGAAATATGAGAGCCCAAGCCTCTTATTTATAGTAATTGAATTTACAAAAACTACCCTCCATAATTACTTAATGACCTTATAGTTATATAAACAACTAAACACCCCTTTATAATACTATTTTAAATAGATTTAATGATATTTGCACTAAACTAATGTCGAAAGAACTCAACATTAGTCTTATAATGACCGCATCGTCGATACCTTTCTAATGATATATACATATGTATATATATGTGTACGTATATATGAATTATACTTTATTTTAATACGTAAATATGCTATTATAATTTGTAACTCGTTCATACGAACTCCGTTTTTGACGTTATTTATATCCACGCATAGGTGGAGACGTACTCTACAACTTTCGTTCAGATCCCGTCGGCTAAAAATCGACCGATCTAAAATTCAGATTTCGGGCTGTGCACTGCTATGCTAAATCTTAGAAAAATCATAACTTCCTCATACGAAGTCAGATTTGGGCGTTCTTTTTATTGATGTTCTTAGTTTAACATATTCTACGACTTTCGTTTAGATCACTAAGGCTAAATCTCGCTCTATCGTAAATTCACTATTTACGCTTCCCGGTATCGTGCCGGTTCCGTCGCGAAACTTCAACGGGTCATAACTTCTTCGTTATAACTCGGTTTTCGGCGTTCTTTATATGTACGAAAACCTTGTAACATACTCTACAACTTGGTTAAGATTATTTATTCTAAATAATCTTTTGTCGAAAAGTCGTTTTCGACCCCTATTGCCTCTAATTTGACTAGCCCAGATTTGCGGGCGTTACAGTATGAGATATTGATATTCAATTAAGCATTCATATCATTAACAATTTCTTTTCGCCGATAAACTCTACTATAGTCTTCAGCCAAAACATCAGCAACATATTCATCCAAAACATATTTGTTTGCTTGTCGATGATTAGGTTGCAAGAATGTTGAAGAACATGTGTGTACATCAACAAATTTATTCACTTGGAAAAGTCCATCAGAATTTTTAATTGTTTTTGCTCTTAGTAACCAAGAACAATTTTTCGAAACACACACAACTTCATACCTTGATTTGGTGGATCTACTTGTCCTCGTCTGGAAACCTTCTCGAAGACATTTTTTTTTACCAATACACCGCTTTAAAAGTTCTTTGTTCTTAAATATACTCTCACATTGAATCTTTTGAAGATTCATGTCTACCATCTGTGTTGGGATATCTTCATTAATATCAACTGGTCATGCTGGTACAGGGGGCATACCGTGAAAAAGGTTATCGGGAAACTTAGCTTTAACTTCATCACCCAACTCATCTCTATCGGAATTGCTTTGTAGCTCGGTTATATCTAAACATACATCACCAACATCAACATAATGCCCGTAAACATGATTTTTTTCATTTTTTTGACTTGATTTTTTTTCTTTTTAGTTTTATCTACCACACACCTACTTATAACTCTAACTTCTTGTTCGGCAACATCATCACAACGACCACCCACATCATCAAGATAAGTACCAACATCATCATCACCAACATGCTTGTAATTCTTAGGATCCACATAGTGAATAGGTGAATAACTAACATTAACATTTTCAGCAACACTGTGAAACTAATGTACACTAGGAGTATTGAAAGTACCTATCGGATCGTTGCTCCCTTTATAACTGCATAAATTACCAACAAGCTAGTTTCCAATTTCACCACCCCCATTAACCTCCTCAACTTCATCAACCACCACAAACACTTTCACAGCCCTTCCTCCACTACATTTGATTACGTTTATCAACATTCTAACATCCATGTCTTCAACTATAGCTATATAATAATTTAATTCAGGATGGTGGAAACGAAGACTAATTCTATATTTGTCTAACAAACCAATTTTGCTTCTTACCAAAGATACAAAATCACTATAACTAATATACTCAGAAAATATCAAAGCAAGTTCAGAAATACCTCCCTGTGGACATATGTATTCCAGATTAGTTCCATTAACTTGCCATCTCCCACCGGTTACAAGACAAACCAAATATTCAATCATTTTTTGAGCAAATTGTAGAGAAAGTTCCTAAACAAATAACAACCAAAATGATATTTTTCTACAAAACTTTTTATATAGCAACATGATTTCGTAGTCAAACCAATTCATTTCATAGTCAAACTAAAAAAAAATACAAAAAAAATCCACAATTTCGCAGATAGAATGAGAGTAAATCGCAGATGGACCTATTCCATCTGCGATTTTACCCCTATATATACAGAAAAAAAATTAAAAAAAAATTAAAAGCACCTGCGAATGTACAAGCACATAAAGCACAGCTGTGCTTTAGGTGCTTGTACATTCGCAGATGAGATGCTGATTTCGCAGATGGGGCATCTCCATCTACGAAATTGTGGGCTAATTTTGTAATTTTGATTTTTTTTGGCTATTTTTGTAATCCCATTAGTGTAAATGGCTATTTTTGTCATTTTCTCCAAAAATAATCATTTATACTAATTATATTATAAAAATAGCAAAAAAAACCGAAATTGCAAAAATAACCATGAATTTCGCAGATGGAATAGTCCCATCTGCGAAATGGGCTTTCCATCTGCGAATGTACAAGCAGCTAAAGCACAACTGTGCTTTAGCTGCTTGTACATTCGCAGATGGAAAGGTCCATCTGCGAAATTAGCAAACCATCTGCGAAATTCCCTCATTTTCTCTATATAAACGTTTTTTTCTCCATTCTTCACTTTTCTCTACACAAAAACTCTCTCTATTTCGGGGCTATTTTTGCGATTTTGACTATTTTTTGAAGAAAATGGAGGATTATGTCAACAATCCCACAAATATGGTTAGATTTTAACTTTTTTAATGTTTTAACTCTTTATTATTTTATCATTTATTGTATTATTTAGTGTAAAAAATAGAAATTATAAAGTTTGTGAAAGGGTAATTTTGTTGTGTTTGATAGTTTTAATATTTCTTTAGTATACTTGAACTTTAAATGCTATTTTGTTAGTGGTTGTTTAAATGTACAAATAGAGACTGTGTAGAGTAGTGTGCATATGGTGGTTTAAATTTAATAAAATGGTTAGAATATGCTTATTTTTTTTTAAATTATTAGTTAAATAAATTGTTAGAATAATATTTACAATTTGTTATTTTTGTTGTTTGTTTAGTTGTTGTATAACTTTGTAACACCGTAAATTTCAAAATAATTTTTCACAATTTATAAAAAACATTTCCCATTAACTTTTCATAAAAACATCAAGTTTAAATCTCAATTCACATTATACAAAATCCCAAGATCACAAGTATAACAAAATCCCATGCGTGTGTACGGATCAAGCCGGCGCCTTCCCACGGTCATCGCTAGTACCTGAAACAACAACACTAACACTGTAAGCACAAAGCTTAGTGAGTTCCCCAAAATACCACACATAAAATACATATTAGCCACTCGAGGCTATAACTCTATGGGTCCGTGCACCCAAACTCTGTGAACCCTCGGGTTCTAACTCTAGGAACCCTCCGGTTCCAACTCTGTAAACATGCACAACATAATCACATAGAAATAATGTAGTACAACATATAGCATACATAACATACAATACTCTGTCACATAACTCTGGTTACCTACTCAAGGTAAAGTATAGTGAGAAAACTCACCTCGCGTATCTCGATGACTCACAAATCCTGAAATCCCTCGTGCCCGATCCTCCGAGCTATAATCCTCCTATAACATCATATGTCTCTAATTAACACTTTTTATCTCTAAGGTTGACTATCCCTAAGAAGTCAACACAGGTCAACTCTGGTCAACGGTCAACGATCAACTTTGACCGGACTCGGCGAGTGCACAAGGGCAACTCGGCGAGTCTAGACGTTTCCACCAACTCTCTAGGATTCCCTTCTTACACGTTGAGTACTCCCCCTGACTCGACGAGTTCCACCTGGAAGAATCGCGGGGCCACCCCGACTCAACTCGCCAAGTCTCAAGAACAACTCGGCGAGTCCCAGCTCGACTCAGTCCACTTGACCACCCTTCCCTAACTCGCCCTGACTCACTAAGTCAACCCATGACTCGACTGGACCACTCACTGGCCGATCCAAGGCAATCTTCAAGCTACTCGCCGAGTCTGCTCATCGGACTCGGCGAGTCCATGCCATGCAATCACTCAAACTCGCTTCTAAGGTCAGATCTGTTCCATCAATTCATAGATCTGGCCTTCCTAGACTGATTCACCACGTAAAGCCCCAAACTTGGTGTACATACACCCTCTATATGTCCATATATGAAGAATTATCAACAAATATCACAACTCAAGGTCATAACCTCCATTGTTCTTCATAAAGCTTGATGAATGACGCTCTCTAGACCTCTATGGATCCAGATCCAAAGCCTCATCACTAGCAAGGGACTATTTGGCCATCAAATCAACCCAACAAAGGCCACAAGAAACCCTAAATCCAAATATACTTCACAAAACAGAAGATGAGCCGAAATCATACCTTTAGATCGATGATCTAAGCTTCAAATCCACAGAATAGCAACCTCCTTTGCTTCCTCTTGGCAAGAACCTCCCTCTTCTTTGCTAAACAACACACAAAGGTCAAGAAATGCTTCCTTTCTCTCTCTCTCAAATCGCTAAAGCACTCTAGGGTTTCTCTCTATGGACTGCTGGGTACAAATGACGGCCATAAGGCCCTTTAAATAGGTCCCAAACCCGAGAAATTAGGGTTTCATTAAACAGCGCGGACTCGCCGAGTCCATATCCTGGACTCGCCGAGTCCAGGCGAATCCCGCGTCCAGAATCGCGTCCCTACTCGGCGAGTCTGAGCTCTGACTCGCCGAGTCCCCTCTCAAAACACCAAAATCATAAACAATAAAGATACCTGGAAATCCGGGCTGTTACAAACTTGAAAATTTGTATATTCTTATCGTATAATTATTTATATAAAGTGAAAAATAGTTAAATTACAGTATGTGCAAAATAGTCGTTTGTATATATATTTGTAGTATAAGTAGAACATTTGTATACAAATATATTTGTTTTTGAAGTATAAATTTTTTTTTATAGTATTGTTAGAAATTGTTTGTATTTGTCGTATAAGTTGAAAATTTATATATATATTTGTCGTATAACTTGCAAAATTGTTAATTTGGTTGTCGTTTTATTTGAAAAATTGTTTGTTTATATGGTTATAAAATGTTAGTTTATATAATTAGAAAGATAAAAATTGTTTATATATTTGTCGTTTAAGTTGAAAATTTGTTTAATAAAATGTTTATATAATTATGTATGATATTGTTTTTTATCGTAAATATATTTGTTGTATAACTTGGGAAATTGTTTATATATGTATATGTTATTGTTTTTTATAGTAAATATATAAATTATTAATTAAGAATTTGTATTTGCATTACTAATTGTTTATGTACTTATTGCAGTTCATAATCATATATTTTAAAAACAAAATATTTTTTAGTTTTCTAATTTGTTTTTGTGTTTTTTTTTTGTAGCATGATTTTAGTTTTATCAATATGAAAGCAATTGTGAACTTAAAAGGCTCGGACGGTAATATATGGGAAGTATTTGAAGTTTTAGATGGTGTCAGGCGTGCCATTTTCAGAGATACTGTATTTGATTATTTTATGGATGTCCCTCGTTTACAAGGGGACGCATTGTTGTTCCATAAAATGTTCCTTCATCAGATCCGGCCGGACCCTGTTTTATCTCCAGATGGAATAAAACGATTATATTTTCGAGTAGGTAATACGAAAATGGTTTATGGGCCGGAAGAGTTTTGTTTGATAACTAGCTTCAATTTTGGGGAGTATCCAAAAAACATTGGGAAAAAAGCGTCGGAAAAATTATTAACTAGTAAAAAAAGATGTTTATTGCGTGAGCGGCTATTTCCGGACCATACCAATAATTCGGTGAAAATCGACGACCTGAAACGTTTAATTTTAAATCGAATATTCTTAGAATTTGACGACGTTGATGCAGTTAGAGTATATTTGATATACATTTTGTGTGAATGTTTTTTGAAAAAGAAATTAATGATCGGGTGCCACAAGATTTGTTTTTTTTGGCTGAGAATTTGGATCTCTGGAACAGGTATATTTTTTTACGTTAAAAGTTTTATTTTATTAAAGTTATAATTTATATAAAAACCAATTTTGTTTTTTTGTTTTGTTAGTTTCGTTTGGGGTAGCTATTTTTGGGATTTTACTTATGTTGACCTTGAGGATACATGGAACAAAATAGATAATTATTTATCACTTCCTGAGCGTCGTCATACTTTAAAGTACTCCGTTTTAGGATTTACGGCTCCAATAAGGGTATAAAAATTTTCTTATATTTAAATTGTTTTATTGTTATGTTTTTATTTTAATTTTAACTTTTATTACTGTAATTGTAAAAAAATTGTAGATATGGATATATGAGATGTTTCCGGCTGTTCGTACATGTGGATTTGTATTGAGAAAAAAAATAAAGACATGTCTCGGATGAAACGATGGAGTGGAACAAAAAAATTGAAATGAGTTGACGTGAACAAGATTTTTTCAAAGATACATGTTTATAAATTTTTCGTTTATTATTAATAAACTTGATTATTATACTTTTATATGCATTTTTAATATGTTTAATTTTTTAGGATGGGCAACCACCAAGACAAAACATGTTACCGAGTGATGGTGAGATGACATCTTGTTATTATATGTCATTTCAAGAGTATGTATATGGTGAACGGAAACTAGTTCCATCCCCAGTACGAGACCATTTTAGGAGACAAGATGAATCTTCGTCTAGTGTGTCATCCAGTGGTCGCTCTCATGGTAGAGGTAGGGGCAGTGGGAAACACAACCTAGATGAGGTGTTGAAACGACTACATGCACTGGAGCAGCATGTGTTTATGAACCGACAACCTACAGAGGTTTTTGTTAAAGAAGTGAATACTGAACAATTTTGGAATGACATTACTTTTGAGGATCCTACAGTGTCACAAAGAAAATATGATGAACATGTTAGTTAGACGCTACATTATTTTTTAAATTTTATTAACATATATGAATACCTGTGTTCATATTTTATATTTGAAAATATAGGTTGTACAAGATGAAGTGATGAATAAAAACAATACAACTGAAAATATTTTTGGTGATATTGAAGATGACAAGGTTGTTATAGATTCTACTCTCTTTGTTTCAATCAAAATGAGTTCTATATCATGGAGCAATGAAGAGTTCTTGGTTCTTACACGTTTAACCAATATTTTCAACGCTGAAAACCGAATGGCTACAAGAAACGATCGTGACGAACTAGACATCTTAGCAAGATGGTATGAAATGAAAACCGAAGTTCTATTATTCAACGATCTTTATACCAAAATTGACGACACCCGTTTAAATGCTACTGAGGAGGTCATCTTGGAATCTGCTAAGGAGAAATACAAGTCATTTAGTGACGGGTTGGAATTCCAGTTTGAAGCCCCTTGGAATATTTTAAAATATATCCCGTTTGTTTAAAATCTATTTTAGTTTATTATGTGAGTACTAGGTTATTTTCATGTATTTCGTATGTATTGGATGCATCTCCTATGATTAATTTGAATTAATAAATGCCCATTACATTAGTTTTCACAATACATTAGAATACATTACTAACAAGAATTCCATGAACCATTACAAACTGTAAGGTCGAACCTTGAAATATGATGATGTTTGAAATAAATCTCAGCATCAGCGTATATCTCAGTATCAGCATCAGCGTTTGAGCAGCTCAGCGTGTTTAGTTTATTCAGTGAATTGTAACAGATTTTGTATTTATCTTGTTTCCATAGTTAGCGTAAATTAGTTAGCTGGCATATCCCTGTTTTGTAGGGATTGTCTAGAATAGCAGTATATAATCTTTTGTATAGGTTTGTGAATGGTCACGCCTTCCACAAACCCTAATCGCTGCTTTGTGCACACGATAATCTCTTTGTGAGATTATCTTTCTTAGTGAAAGTTTTTCTTCGTGAATTCTTCTTATTCTTATTTACTGTCATTGTTTGATAAATTGATTGATCTAAAGGCCTTTTCAATTGGTATCAGAGCAGGTTTCTCTTATCAAACAAATGGCTTCATGTTCTTCTTCGTCGAACTCATCAAATCATCCCTCCGCTAAAATTCCTCCTTTTGATGAAACAAATTTTGCCATGTGGAAAATAAAGGCTCTATATGCTTTAGAGTCAGTAGATGAAGACATGTTGGACATTGTCGAAAAGGGTCCATATGTCCCAATGTATCAGCCTCTGAAAAACAACGTTCCTGATGGTGCTATGAAGAAAACACCTAGAGAAAACTGGACGGCAGATGACAAAATAAAAAATGGTCTAGATGTTCGTGCTCGTGCCACAATCAGCTACGCTCTGCCATACAATATTTTTGGGCTAGTTCAAAATTGTATCTCAGCAAAAGAGATGATGGATACTCTGACTGTATCTTTTGAAGGCACTGAAGAAGTCAAGGCTACTCAAATAAATGATCTTAACCGAAGGTATGAACATTTTTTTGCTAAGAAAAGTGAAACCTTGACTCAAACCTTTAACAGATTCAATACTCTTGTTAATGATCTACGGAGATTAGATCAGTTGAAGCATAGAAATGTTCTAGTGCAGAAGTTTTTGGATTCTCTGGGTGCAAGTTGGGAGAACCATGTTGATATGCTGAAAAATAGTGAGAAGATCAACACTATGGACTTACAAAGTCTGTATGGAAATCTTCGATACTATGAGGAATCCAAGCTTCAAAGAAAGGAGCTGATGAAAGATTCTCAGCGTGAATCATCTGTAGCCTTGTTCTCAAACAAAAAGCTAGTGTCAGATACAGACACTGAAACTCATTCAGACACCGATTCCTCTAAAACTGACACTGATGATCTTGAAAAGGTTGTGGCTAGTGCAGCTTTAATTGTAAAGACCTTTGAGAAGTCTGGCCGAAACTTCTCAAAGTTTCAGAAGAAGATGGGTGGAAAGTTTTCAAAAAGATCAAAAGCTGATAAAAAGCATGGTACTGATAAGAAAGAGAAGGCTCAGTGCTTTAACTGTGGGAACACTGATCATTTTGCAAAGGAATGTAAACAAAAAAAAACAAGGCTCGGATGAATACTGGAAGCAGAAGTACAACAAGCTGATTGAGAAGCTGAAAGCAGAGAACTTGGAACATAAAGTTCTTGTTGCTGAAGAAGAAAAATGGAAGACTGATGAGGAGTCATCAGATGATGAAGTCAAGTGTCTAATGGTAAAGATAGAAGACACAGATGTTCCTGAAAAAGGCACAAGTACATTTGATGCTGATATGTCTGATGTTGTTGAAAATTCCAGGAAGCACAACACTGACTCTTCTTCAATGTATCAGGTTAAAAACTTTGTTTCCTATTCAATGAATGAAAAAATCAAAATGTTTGAGTATTTGGGTGTTATTAATTCTAAGAAGAATCAAACAATAAGAAATTTGCAAAATCAAATTGATCTTCTTGAAACTGATATATCCATGAAAAATAACATTATTGAGTCCATTCAGGAAAATCTTAGAATCACTAGTTTGTCAAACTCATTTTTGTCTACTGAAATTGACAATGTTAAAGATCTTTTGATCAAAGAACAAACTGTGCTTCATACTTGGGCAAAATCTCACAAAAATGCTAATTATATTATTTCTACTCAAATTCCACATTCATGTGAGAAAATTCTTGGGGGTAATTTTGCAGAAGCTGAAAAAGTTTTTAAATCACAAGAAAAAGAATCTGAATTTTATTCCATGAATGAGATGAAAAACAATTTCAAAAATAAGTTTGTTAGTAACTCTTTTATTAATCAGAGTCTAATTGATGAATACTGTGTTACTAACTCTAATGGTGTTACTGAGTGTAATGTTGAAATTACCGGAATTGATCCAACCTCTTACCCTGCACATCTTGTAAGACCAACTCCCCTCACTGAGAATATTATTGCCTTCCCTATCTCAAACGGAGTGTTTCATGCTGTTCATGAACAACTTAAGCATTTTCCTGATTGCAATGCATCTGTGAATAAGTCCAAATCAGACACTGATAGCTCATCATCTATCACTGATCAAATTCTTTCTGACACTGAATTCAGTTGTGACTCAATGATAAACAAAAGGATTCAAAACTCTCTTGGTGAATCTTACATGTCAAAATGTGTCAAGTCCAAAAATTTGCTCACCAAGAGGAACTTTGGTACTAGAGTTTGTTACAGATGTGGTGATACTTTCACAAGATCAGTGAATGTTCATTTGATAAATCATCCTTAAGAGCTGATAATATTAAAGTTAGAAATGAAAAATGGACTCTTAAGTCAAATTCTTTAAACTGTCTTCCTAAGGAGTGTTATAATCTATTATCATATAACTTTGTGAATGACCCATCCTCGAATGGGTCAGTGTGTTCTAACTAGTTTCTCAGCACTGCAGGGTCAGGAGCATCTTTGGTACTTAGATAGTGGTTGCTCAAGGCATATGACAGGATCCAAGTCTCTCCTGGAAGACTATGTCAAGAAAATTGGTCCTGCAGTAACTTATGGAGAGCTTGGAATGATTACTTTGTAATTAATTTTGCTGATTAATTTTGCTAATGTTTGGTATTGTCTTATAAGCTGATGTACATTATGCTGATGATGACATGCTGGTGATATTTGCATACTGAGTACTTGGTTTGATCTCCTATCTTTCTCTCTTCTTCAAGTCTTCTAAACTAAAGTTGAATGATTCACTGTACTGAAAACCATACACTGATAACAACTTGAAACTCTTTGCCGATGGTTAGATCAAAACACCAAGATCTATCACACGCAACTATCTCTTCTTACCAATCCTACACTGATTCCGTGATTCAGTGTGACAAAACACACGCTGATGAGAATCTAAAATCTTTGCCGATGGTTAGATCAAAACACCAAGATCTATCACACGCAACTATCTCTTCTTACCAATCCTACACTGATTCCGTGATTCAGTGTGACAAAACACATGCTAATGAGAATCTAAAATCTTTGCCGATGGTTAGACCAAAACACCAAGGTTTATCACACGCAACAATCCTTTCTTTACCTTCTTCTCATTCAATGTCTAATGATTCAGTAAGATAAACCACTCACTGATAAAGTCACAACACTCTGTGCCGATGGTTAGATAATGCAACTAGTATCTATCACACGCACCAATCTCCTTGCTAGCCCCAATTGAGCATGTTGTACCTTGAATTGACGGAGAAATATTTTCAGCATGTAACTTTTGTGACACTGATCTCAGCGCTTCCGCAAACACTGATTGACGCTTCATCTTCAGTCAATGGCTCTTTTACCCAACGACTATTTTTTATCTGACAGGTTGTTATGATACGCCGTTATTTTTTGAGAAGATAATCATTACCTTTTTCTAAAAGGCCCGTTTAATTCCATATTTAAACCTCTTCTCACCCTTATTTCAAACTTTCCTTCCACAATCTAAACTTCTTTCACTTATACTCAAAACCCTAGAACCCTAAAAACTCTCTAATGGCTGCTTCTTTGTTCACCTTCTCTTCTACTTCATGAAGGGTAATCCCTGCCCCAAACTCTCCTCCTCTACGAATATACATCAAAGCCACCAACGTTGTATTTAACCTTGATATTCCAGATGTTCATAGAGGTCTTGGACTCGATGATTTTGTTAACTTCTTAGCCTCCTGCCGTCTTCGTTACGCCATCAGTAACATTCCATCAGAGTTCTTCCCTAAACAAGTCTGTGAGTTCTACTACACAGCAACAGTCAATGATGAAAACAATGTCATCACCGGGACCATTGGTCATGGAAGACATTCTGTCTTTATTACCGTAGAACTCCTCAGTGTTGCACTCAGGTTACCTATCTTTGAACCTTTCTCTGAACTTCCTTCTATTGAACGGTGTAGACGTTTATTCGATCAACTGGGATATGATCACTCAAAGGCTGGTGCTCGATCGGCTCTTATTCTGAGCCAATGTATGACCCCAGGATGGAAATTCTTCACCGGTGCTCTGTGCAAGTGTGTGGGTCACAAGTCTCGAAGTGGTAATCAACCGAGTAATTATGAGCAACAAGTCGTCTGCTCACTTCTCCTCAACAAAAGACTTGATTATGGAGCCCTATTCTTTGATCAACTTGTTCAGCTTCTTTGTGCAAATGTACGCGCTGATCACGTTCCCTTTCCACGCTGGATTGCTCTTGTGCTCGATAAATTTTTTTGCTACAGACTACTTCTCACACCCTGGAAATCCCATCCAATGCCCTCGCATGTCTATTCGAATGTATCAAGATGATCCCCTGGATACTGACATCGGAATCTCTGATAGGATGAGAGAATGGATTGCAAATCCATACATTGTTCCTTCTCTCACCGCTGATACTGATGAAGGAGGCGCTGATGGTAACCATGAAGATCATGCCGGTCAAGAGGATGAACCACATGATGGTGGTCATTTCTCTCCTCAAATTTCTCATCATATTGTCTCTGTTACTGAGAAAGTTCCCTCAGCTCAAAAGGATTCACTGAGTCAGGGGGAGCAACAATTTCAGGGGGAGCACCCATCTCAGGGGGAGCATCCCTCACAGGGGGAGAATCCACCCCAGGGGGACCAATATTCTCCGGGGATGCCACCTAGCTCACCAGCAGTTCCAGCCACTTCATTTATTCAAATTATGGCCTCAGCATTTACTGAACTTCTAACACTGACTCGAGACATGAGTCAGTGTCTTCTACGCATTGAGGCTGAGGTTAATCAGCTAAAGGAAGTTCTTCTGCATACTCCTCCCTCTAGTCCCCAATCTGATGATGCTCAAAAAGGGAGAGATACTGATGATGATGCTGATGCTGATGATAATGCTGATGATGAACCAAATGAGAGAGACACCGAACCTGTTGACAACACCATTGTTCAGCCTAAATCACCAAAGCCGATGCATGAGTCTGACTCTGCGGGGCCTAATAGTACAACAACTACTGAAAAGCTGGTTGAAGATAGTGAGCATGATGATGAACCAGATGATGAATGTCAAATACTGGATATGAACTTCATTAATCCCCTTATTCCAGTTCAAGAAGAAGATTCAGATGATCTCGATAATGAATCTCAAAGGCCAGACATGAAATTAGTCGATCTTGTTGCTGATCCCATTATTCCGGTACAAGGAGAAGATTCAGACGTTGCCAGTGAAGATTCTCATCCGCTATCTCGAAAGCGTAAGGTAGCAGATACTGACTTGGCTCATTCTCAAACTGATACTTCTCTGCCTGGCAAAAAGCCCAAGTCCATAGTCAGTATATCAAATTTGGCGGCTGAATGGAATATGTCTCTTGATCAAGTTAAAAAAATTCTTGATGAAGCTAATCAAGCTCAGCTTCTAAAGAATATTGCTCAAGTTGATGAATCTCTGATTCAGCATAAACTTCAGGCCAAAGGATCTTTTGAAGCTCAGATGCAGAAATTCTTGGAATTTCAGTCCAAATCTCAATCTTCTCAGCCTCCCTCTAGCAGCAGTAAGCCTAAGACTGACAGTGTTCTTGACAGGATTGATCGAAAGAGGTTTGAAGACGTTTTTAATCGACAAGTGTGTGGTGATAAGATCATCAAAGTTAAAGCTTCCAAACCACGCAATGAGAAAATTATTACGTTGCTGATCACTCGTTAAGGTCCTCGGCATTCATACACTGAAGTTGTCACGAGGGATGAGCTGATCAAATATGGATATTCTGAATGGATGGAATTACTCGAATTAGCATCCAAGCAAGCCTCAGCTCACTCCTCTGAACTGATATGTGCTCTTCATCTGCTGATCAAGAAAGTTCAGCGTTTGGATCTTGTTCCTAAAGAACGACCTCAGTATCAAGGCCCAAGGTCATCTGTTCCGAGAACTCGAAGAACCAAATTTCAAGTTGATAGTGAAGATGTGTTGGTTCTGGACTTTGGTGCTGGTGGAATAAACAATTCTCTTCCTATCAGTGTTGACCCGGTTCAGCATAAATTTATCTCAGTTCCTGAACACGGGATGTTCTATCTCGATAAAAACAGAAAGATGTGTTTTCAGCGAACTGCTGAGATCCCAAAGGCTCCAACCACTCATCTCGTTGGCTTAAGGAAAATGTGCATGAGTCATCAAGATCTCTCAAGAGAGTTTCACATTCTTATTGCTATGGAGCTGCTGAATAGAAGACAGGAGTTGCTGGATAGTCCTTACTGGCCAGTAAAAATAGAGGCTGAAGCTGAGTATGAAGAGTTCTTGTCCAGAGGTGTTTTAACTTAGTTAGTTTTGAACATCATCATATTGGGGGAGATTGTAAGGTTGAACCTTGAAATATGATGATGTTTAAAATAAATCTCAGCATCAGCGTATATCTCAGTATCAGCATCAGCGTTTGAGCAGCTCAACGTGTTTAGTTTATTCAGTGAATTGTAACAGATTTTGTATTTATCTTGTTTACATAGTTAGCGTAAATTAGTTAGCTGGCATATCCCTGTTTTGTAGGGATTGTCTAGAATAGCAGTATATAATCTTTTGTATAGGTTTGTGAATGGTCATGCCTTTCACAAACCCTAATCGCTGCTTTGTGCACACGATAATCTCTTTGTGAGATTATCTTTCTTAGTGAAAGTTTTTCTTCGTGAATTCTTCTTATTCTTATTTACTGTCATTGTTTGATAAATTGATTGATCTAAAGGCCTTTTCACAAACATTACAACAATTACATGAAAAACAACGACATAATACAAACAAAGCATTAAAGTAAAACACAAGTCAATGGGTTATTCTTAACAGAAATTAGAGCGGTCTACATGAAATATTGTTTATTTTTAACAACCTTCCAAACTCCCTCATATTCGAAGTCTTTGTCGTCATGCTCACAGATGTAAAAATCTGTAACAACTTTCAAGAACTCTTATTCGTCCCGACAACGAACATTGGTACTTTTCGCATAATTACAGGCTCGATTGAACCATGTCACTTCTTCCTTTACATCCATCCACTTAGTAACAACATCTGATTTTTCTCTTTGTTGTCCTTCTCCCATCTCATGGTTAAACAAAGATGTTATGCGAGTCCATTCATCACAAATTAGGCAATGCGGGGGAGCAAGTAACGATACACCATCCTTAACACTTAGTCAGCATCGTGTAAGAACTAACACCTCGTTTGTCGTCCATGGCTTTTCAAAATTGGAACCAGGTACTTCATTCGAAGAACTTGCTGCATTCGACGACATTTCTAATAATGGGAGTTCGTTTCGTTTAGGTGATTTAGGTGTTTGGTTTTTAGATCTTAAACATCTATTTATATAAATAAATACAAGAATATGAATTAAAATTTTGACTATGAAATGGTTACATTTGGACTACGATTTTCAGCTTTATGCGGTGATTTATCATGTCAAACTATCATTTATGTCTTGTCACTTAAGGGTTCCACTACGATTTGCAGGTTACTGAAGTGACTTGTCATTACTGTCTAGTCATTTCAAAGTTGGACTTGTCATTACTATCTAGTATGTATAAATACCACTTATATCACAATTTTATTACAATGTCGACTTTCTTATGAGTTCCTCACACAAATTCGAAGTTTGCTCATGCAACGAAGTAGATTGTTACTACTGTGATTCGGTAGACCCTTTTTTTACACCCTCTTCAGCCGGGCCATATATGTCACATGAAAATTTTTAAGAATTGAAGAAGGCTGAAGAACAACAAGAAGAGGACAAAGAGTCATCCCGACTTTTCACTCAACGTGCTAATGATATTACATCAGAATGCAAACAAGCTCAAGAATGGATAGACCTCAATAAAAACAAAATCAAAGAGCATAAAGATTTCATAAAAAAAGAGTAAGAAGGCAATCAAAACGATTGAAAAATGGTTTGCTGAGAAGGATGAGCAGTTGATACACATTATGGTAAAAAAAGGATTGTTTGGAAGACAAAATGAGAATTAGGGATGACTATATAACAATGGAGAAAGAGAAGTACCCATTGCAGTTCCCTGAGTTCAAAAATTAGTTACAAAATTATTGTAATATTATCATGATACAGATTAGGTTGCAAAAGGATCATTTGTTGTTTTTTTTAAATAACATGTTGTAATTGTTAAAAAAATCTGCAAACTATATTTTATAATATAAAGGCTTCATTAATTGTTATAATCAACAAACTAAACTAAAATATGAAAGCATAGCAATGTCTTGTAAGATTTAATAAAAATATTACAATACATAATAAGTTAACAACTCGTCATTACTCTTCATTTCAAGGTTATTTTATATCAAAATCAGTGTTATAGGTTTGTGAGCAACTCGCTGAACCACCAATATTAAATGCCATTTCTGCAATAGAAATTATGTGATGTGCTCCACTACCGGACGACCTTCCAGTACAATTATTTCTCGTGTGTCCTAGTTGACCACATGCAGAACACTCTTTTATAATTGGACCCTCGCCTTGGGATGGAATGCGGTCTGTGTTTCTTGGCCTGCCTGGCTGACGTTTATCCATTATAGGTGGCTTAACAATCATCAAATCATCGGGGATCTCCCATTCGGATGGCTTTGTATTAGGTGCATTTCATGCATTCATTTTGTAGTTTTAGTTCATAAAGTGCATTGCATTTAGGTTTAAACTCATGCATTTTGCATATTTTTCGGGATTTTTCATGATGCAATTCCATTCATACACTTTTATGATATTACAGGGACTTTTTGAAGGTTGGAAATCGTTGGAGGAAGTGAAAAAGAATTGGAGACAGAGTTGCAGAAGTTTTGGAGCTTAGAAGAGAAAGAATGAAGAATTTGGCTTCTCAGAAGTTTACACGGCCGTGTAAATGCTCCCCTTTAATTTACATGGGCCGTGTAAACGTACATGCAAGGGCATTCTACTTCGAAGACCTTGAAGAATTGAGCATTCTACTTTTATTGTTTACACGGCCGTGTAAATGGCACCCTTTAATTTACACGGGCCGTGTAAACGTCTCGACAGTTTTAAAGTGGTTTTATCCTCTTATAATTCAGACAATCGGTTTTGTGAGGAGTTAGGTCGGATTTTGGGATGAAAGAAGGCGATTTTCAGAGCTTTTGCAAGTAGATTAACACTTGGAAATACTTTAATTTCCTTATTGTAAGTCAATTTGAAGTTTAAACTTGTTTGATTTGTAGTTCAACCTAGACATGTGTGGTTGATTTCATTATCATTTCCGAATTTGAATTCTTAAGTATGTGTTGTTAGGTTGTAACTTGAATTTCACTTGTGTTTAACATCTAGTAATCTTTGATTTGATCTTAATCATGTGTTTGGTTGGTTCTCCTTTTTCACTTGATCAATGAATTAGGGTTCTAGTCAATCTAGTTAATCAAATTATGAAATTCGTATATGTTTTATGATTTGATGTTAGTAACACACACTTACTTGGTTGTAATTAGATCAAAATTAGTGCAATCAAAGATTAAATGTTTATATTCCCAAGCTTAAGATGAATGTTAAACATTGTTGGTAATTAGTGCAAGAACTTAATGTCATTTAATGATTTGATGCAAGAGCTTATTTGAATTGAATCAATTAAATGAAGTTTTATTTGAAGAGCTTGTTTTGAATAAAATACTTTTGCCAAATTGGATATTATAGTTTATTAATATCCAACTTACCAACCTAGATTGAACATGAGTTATAATCATATTACATCTTTCAACATAATACATGTATAAGATTCAGAATCGGAAATGTACTTCTTTTACTGCGTTTGTTATCAATCTTTCTTATTTATGAAGTTTAATTCAAGTTCAAACACAGTCCCCCATTTTAATAGTATTTGTATTATGTGTGGAAATATGTCAAGATAAGAAGTCCTGTATTCCTGTGGGCCGACCCTGCTTACTCTATACTATCTTAGTATTAGAAATAATAGTGATTTGAGCTTTATTAATATTATTTTATCCTATCATTTGTTGGTTTGACAGCCAAACAAATTGGCGCCGTTGCCGGGGATACGGTAGTACTAATTGTTTATGCCAAGATCTTTTCGCACAGGTACACCTTTACCAGTTGATTTGGAGATAAAAAAATCTGCTAAACAGAGAAGGAAGCAAGCCAGGCTTTTAAAGAAACAACAACAATCCGGAGCTTCTTCATTAAATCCATCAACCGCATCCTCTCCAACATCCAAAAGTATCACCCCACCATCTTCACCTACTCCTACCATGGCAGATAACCATTGAGGAAATCAAAATCCTCCACATCCACCACCTGAACAAACCTTTAGACAATGGGCCACTCAAGATGTCACCCAACAACCTTTGTGCATAAATTACCCTGCAGCAATCAACTTTGAACTCAAGTCTGGACTCATCCATTTGTTACCCTCATTCCGTGGTCTTGAGAATGAAGACCCACATAAATTCCTTAAGGAATTTCATGTTGTTTGTGTGGGTATGAAGCCACATGAAGTCACAGAAGATCAAATCAAGTTAAGGGCATTCCCCTTTGCTTTACAAGATTCATCCAAGGAGTGGTTGTATGACTTACCACCGGGGTCAGTCACAACATGGAATGAACTTGCAAGGATGTTTCTGGATAAATATTTTCCAAAAATCAGAGCTTCAGCTTTACGTAGAGAGATAATTGGTATCAAGAAACAAAAGAGAGAAGCCTTGCATACTTATTGGGAACGGTTCAAGAAATTGTGCTCAAGATGTCCACAACATGGAATTACAGAATATCAGTTGCTGCAATATTTTTGTGAATGAATGTCATCTTGGGATAGGAGATTACTCAATGCATCAAGTGGTGGATCTATAGCTGATAAGACTCCAACAGAAATCAGAGTTCTTATCAAGAACATGGCAGAAGAGTCCAAGCACACAGTCCAAGAAGAAGAATGAGTGATGCACCAAGAGGAGTGAACGAAATTTCTACCCCAAAAATTGAAAGTCAACTTTCTGAGTTGACTAAGGTAGTAATGATGCTTGCAAAGGACAAGGGCGTGCAACCACCAACAGTTAGACCTTGTGGTATTTGTACACAAGTTGGACATCCAACCGACATGTGCCCTCAACTTCAAGAGGAAGATTATGAAGAAGCAAAAGCCATAGGAGGTTTTCTTGGATCTAGTCAAAGGGGATATGAGCAGCCACGAGGTGATCAAAGATGGAACAACAATCAAGGTTGGGGAGGAAATCAACAAGGGAACTACCAACCAAGTCAACCACATCAATACCAACAAAGACCACCACAAAACTTTCAGCCAAGGCAACCACAACACCCTCCTCAATAAGCGGGTTCATCAAGTATGTCTTTAGAGGACATAGTGAAAAGTTTGGCAACTAGTACACAAGTTTTCCAACAAGAGACAAAAGCAAGCATAAAGAACTTAGAGAAACAAGTTTCACAGCTTGCTATTTCCGTAAGCAAACTAGAATCTCAAGGAAATTTGCCTGCCCAAATTGAAGCAAACCCAAGGCACAATGTATGTGCCATCACATTGAGAAGCGGGAAGAGTTATGATGGTCCAAAATTTTCGGTTGATCAAAAGGAAGAAGAAATAGTAGTTGAAGAGACGACCAAAGAAGAGAAGGAGGAAGAGAAAACAATTGAAAAGAAGCCCTTCATCACTGAGTCTAAAGCCACACTTGCTCCATTTCCCGAAAGATTAAAGAGCACGAAGAAATAACGGGAGGAGAATGAGATCATGCAAATGTTCAAGAGAGTTCAAATCAACATTCCACTCCTCGAGGTCATCAAGCAGGTACCTAAATACGCAAGGTTCCTTAAGGATCTTTATGTATCTAAAAACAAATTAAAAGGAAATCAAGTCGTAACGGTTGGGGAGCATGTATCCGCGGTTTTGAAAAAGAGGATGCCCCCGAAGTGCAAAGATGCCGGTGTCTTTACCGTGCCTTGCAAGTTGGGAAATCTTTATGTACCCTGAACTATGCTTGATCTAGGTGCATCCGTAAATGTCCTACCATATTCTCTTTTCAAATCAATTGGTGTAGGAACATTGAGCAAAACCGGTGTGATCATCCAACTTGCTGATTGGTCTTTAGTACACCCAAAGGGAGTATTAGAGGACGTGTTAGTGCAAGTCGATGAATTTGTCTTCCCGGCTGATTTTTATGTCTTAGATATGGGAGATTATGACTCTCCAAGTTCAAGTTCCATACTTTTGGGTAGACCTTTTCTTAAAACTTCTAAAACAAAAATTGATGTCTACAATGGAACTTTGAGTATGGAATTTGATGGTGAAGTTATCAACTTCAATGTGCATGAAGAAAAAAAGACTCATTTTGATGTTCAATCTGTTAATTTTGTCAATTTGATCAATCCCTCAACAAAAAATGGTTTGAACTTGTCTAACAATGAATTTCTAGAATTAGTTTTGTCACGGAAACTAGACAGGGACAAAGCCAAAGAGCTTGCAAAGAAGTTTGATATGGATAATGAAGTGTTGGAGATCTTAGAGTTTATTGATGACAAGAAGCATGTGAGGAGTGATGATATGTTAGAGAGGCCCACGTATCCAGACTGAAGCACAAATAGTTGGGGCAAAGTCGAGCCAACGACATTAAAAAGGGGTGGATAACCGGGAGGCAACCCGGGGGTATTTTTGTCATTTCGTATATTTTCATTGTATTTTCTTTGTTTTCAAACTTCCAAGTTGTTTTTTATGCTAAAAGAGGGTTAAAAATCATTTTTCGGGCAGTAGAGGTTTAGCGGGTTGCAATTTCAAAAAGTGAAAAAAATCAAAATTTTTGGCCTTCTCAGAAGTTTACACGGCCGTGTAAACTTATGCCTTTAATTTACACGGGCCGTGTAAACGATTAAAGACGGTATATCTGATTCAGGGATTTACACGGCCGTGTGAATGCTCCCCTTTAATTTACACGGGCTGTGTAAACGCAAAAACAGAGCTGGACGATTTTAAGGTCAAATCTCTAATTCTTCTCTCAATACCTGCGATTCCTTCTCTCCCTACTGCCCCCCCCCCCCCCCCCCCCGAAAAAACCCTTCCAAATACTCAATCTTCCTCAATTTTGCATCAAAAAATCAAGCTCCAAGGTATTAAATTCTTCTCTTTTCTTCATCTTCTTTATCTTTCACATCTATTTCTACCTCTCATGGCCGATTTTGGGGTTTTTGAGCAAAACCCTAGAACTTTTGAACTTCAAAATTTCGACCTAATGCTTGAAATTTCTTGTAGGATAAGCTTGGGTATAGCTTGGGGAACCATTGGATATCACTCTACCACCATTTTCAAGCACAAATCGGTATAATTGTTCCAAACTCTTACTTTGTGCATTTAGATAGAACCACATTCCTTTTTGGGTGATTTTTGGTGAAACTTGCTAGTTCTTGTGCTTTAATTGTCTTAATTGTGTGCAATTCTTTGTTGATTCATTTGGGTAATGGCTTCCCGGGGTAAAAGACCTAAAATTGGAACTTCACAGGATGAACAAGACCCACATCCCATGGACAACCCTTATGAATTTGATCTTATTTTTGAGACCAATAGACAGGAGATATTGTATGCAAATCCTTTTACAAGAACAATGGGTGCTCAAAAAATTGTGAACATCCATGCCCTCAAATATTTACATGTCTATAATGGTGTCCACAAGCTCTTTAAAAACATAGGATGGGATGGTCTTTTGAATCTTTATGCAGTTAGTTACCAAACACCGATGTTGGAACTTTTGTCTTCCATTACCTTTGACTATCAAACCCATCTCCCGACTTTCCGTTTGCTCAATCAAACCCATCAGTTTCATGCTGACATCCTCTGTGATATGATTGGTGCTCCCAAAGCAAGAAGGGATGTATACACAGAAAAGGGAAGAAAAAATATCATTTTTGAGCAAGACTGTACAAATTTTTGGAGAAGCATCTCTTGTGAGTATGACTATCAGTCAGGCACAGCCAAAGCTTCTAGCATTATCCATCCGGTCTTGAAAGTCGCCCACCGGATCATTGCTTCTCTCTTATTCCCTCAAGAAGAGATTAGCAAGGCTAATAAGAAAGAGATAGAAGTCTTGTGGTGTATGATTCATAAGCCTGCAGAAGTCCCTCATTTTGGGTGTTGGGTTATTCAAAAAATGCTCAGAAGTGCTACGAGCAATGGTGGGCAGCTACATTGTGGAGGCATGGTTTCTGTTATTGCTGAGCATCTTGGCCTCCATCTTCCCAATAACCCAACCAATATAATCATCGGCCGCACTCTTCTATCCATTGATGTTATGGAAACAATGCATCTTTTCCACCGCCTTCCCACTGGGGATGTTCGTTGGACAGTAGATGGGAAAGAGTATCTACGCATAGATAGCAGAAACAAGAAGATACTCAATTTAGCTAATGACATTCCATCAACCACTTGGAAACTCAAATCCAACTTAGGTGTTACAGTAGATCATAGTCCTCCACCCTCGCCTTCTCCTGCTCCTACTGTTGGTGCCTCTAGCTCATCTCGCCCCACTTCTTCTTCTGAACACAATCTTTATATGGGTGAGTTTGCACGTTTGAACCACCGTTACACCAGCATACAATAGGAAGTCGGAGAAATTTATACGGGTGTCGCTGAAATCACTTCTGATTTCAGGACTACCGTAACTTGCAAGAAGAGCATTAGGCCCAACAAGAGCTGCAGTGGGCTGAACAAGATCAAAGATGGGCCGCTCAAGAGCAGCACAACCACAACATTCATCACCTGCTGAGCGATATCCATAGAGTTATTGTGCTCCCCACACAGCCGTAGCCACCATCATCATCCCAAACCCAATGGCCTCCCTATTATCCTGCAGATTATCCTTCACAGTTCCCTCCATATCAACCGCCCGGTCCTCAATAGGACGGCTATGCCTCTCTCCAAGCATCGAGGACGATGCTTATTTTAAGCTTGGGGAGGGGCATCCATCCATGCATTATCCCGTTGCATGTAAGTTGCATGTAAATTTTGTACATATTGCATTGCATTATTTTTCTTTGTCAGTTTTTTAGAAAAATTTTCAAAAACCAAAAAGATTTTCTTTCTACTCTATTTTTATTATACTTTTTGCATTTTGCATCTAAATTTTTGCATTTTCATTTAAAAAAAATAAAAAATAAAAATAAAAAAAAAGTAAATTTTTTTTGATCTAATCCCAAGCAACCAAATCTTCTCAAAACAGTTGAGATGGTAAGTGAGTTGTGTGCCTTGAGATTTTACTTGCTCTTTTTATTGAAAAATCTAAAAGCAAGTTAATCACACACGAGCACATCTCCCGAAGCTACTTGTGCAAAGCAGAAAATGAGAAGATTGTCAACACTAGAGCATAACAGCAGGTATGAGTCGATTCTTTGGGACATATGACCGGTCTTATGAGTAGTAATGCTCAATTGAACTTAAAATGCCAAATTCAAAAGTTCATAAAAAGAATGCAAAATCTCAATGTCCCGCCTTCCAGCGCTTTTAAAAGTCCTTTCTACTCATTCCCTTTTATATACCCTGCTTGAGGACATCGCTTTCAACTATACTTACAGGTTTTTGCATGTTAACATTTAGTCCCCCGAAAAATGTCTAGAAGTCCCTCACGGTAATAGAGCGTGAGATGTCCCATAACAGAAAAGTCAAGGACGAAAATATAAAGAAATCGGCCAAATAAATAAATTAAGTGTTATGTGTTAACTTAGTTATTTGTATTTATATAATAATAATAATGGATTCTTAACAAAAAAAAAACTATTATTAAGTTAATCTGTGACCTTTGGGATTCGAACAAGTAAACTCTGAGGGGTGTTCTACACCTAATCACCTAAAGCTAAATTTTTTGGGATTGATTGAGTTGAAAGTTCGCTACACGGGTTCCATAGAAAGTCATGAACTTAATAATAGCAAATAAAGCTAATCTGTGGCCTTTGAGGTTCGGGCAAGTAAACCCGAGGGATCTCTTCAAATCTAGCACACTAAGGTCATTTGATTTGGATGTGTTGGTTGGAAGCCCGTTACACGGATTTCAAAGAAAGCCATGAGCTTTATTTGTAAAAAAAAGGTAATTAGGAAGTTTGTATATAGCTGTGTTTATAGTTTAATTAGATACCGTGTTTAGGAAAAATACTTGGCTGTCAAAAGATTCTCTTGTACTTGGATTTGAATTTATGACATTGGACTGAATGTTATTTACTTCGACTGGTGTAAGTGGTTTGAAGTTTGTAACCAATCTGGATAAATATTAGGGAATTTTTAGAAAATATTTTTCAGAAAAAGATTGCATGTTGTTAACCAACAAATAGCTGGAATCGGACATTGTTATATTTTATGAAACAAAGATGGTTGAGCATGTTTGTTCACATATAATTTCACAAGAGTAAGACCATAATTTGTTCCAAGAATTGACTTGATGATATCGAAAAGATATAAGTGTTGTGATCTTTGATTCTGTTGAGTTGTACTAGGGAGTGGCCAAAGTCTTGTTTCTATTATCATATAGTATTTTGAGATTAAAGCCAAGTTAACTCAAGGCATTACAGGTATATTCTCAACTATGGTACAAAACAGGGTAATTGGGTTGGATCTTTTCATGTTTGTTTTGATTTCATGCATTAAGTTTCAAATAGTTTTAACTTTAATTTCTTTTCTTCTATTTTATTTTATTTTCTCCGGTTTAAATTTCTTGTTCTTTCTTGAGGACAAGAAAGGTTCAAGTTTGGGGAGATTTGTTAGGTGCATTTCATGCATTCATTTTGTAGTTTTAGTTCATAAAGTGCATTGCATTTAGGTTTAAACTCATGCATTTTGCATATTTTTCGGGATTTTTCATGATGCAATTCCATTCATACACTTTTATGATATTACAGGGACTTTTTGAAGGTTGGAAATCGTTGGAGGAAGTGAAAAAGAATTGGAGACAGAGTTGCAGAAGTTTTGGAGCTTAGAAGAGAAAGAATGAAGAATTTGGCTTCTCAGAAGTTTACACGGCCGTGTAAATGCTCCCCTTTAATTTACATGGGCCGTGTAAACGTACATGCAAGGGCATTCTACTTCGAAGACCTTGAAGAATTGAGCATTCTACTTTTATTGTTTACACGGCCGTGTAAATGGCACCCTTTAATTTACACGGGCCGTGTAAACGTCTCGACAGTTTTAAAGTGGTTTTATCCTCTTATAATTCAGACAATCGGTTTTGTGAGGAGTTAGGTCGGATTTTGGGAAGAAAGAAGGTGATTTTCAGAGCTTTTGCAAGTAGATTAACACTTGGAAACACTTTAATTTCCTTTTTGTAAGTCAATTTGAAGTTTAAACTTGTTTGATTTGTAGTTCAACCTAGACATGTGTGGTTGATTTCATTATCATTTCCGAATCTGAATTCTTAAGTATGTGTTGTTAGGTTGTAACTTGAATTTGACTTGTGTTTAACATCTAGTAATCTTTGATTTGATCTTAATCATGTGTTTGGTTGGTTCTCTTTTTTCACTTGACCAATGAATTAGGGTTCTAGTCAATCTAGTTAATCAAATTATGAAATTCGTATATGTTTTATGATTTGATGTTAGTAACACACACTTACTTGGTTGTAATTAGATCAAAATTAGTGCAATCAAAGATTAAATGTTTATATTCCCAAGCTTAAGAGGAATGTTAAACATTGTTGGTAATTAGTGCAAGAACTTAATGTCATTTAATGATTTGATGCAAGAGCTTATTTGAATTGAATAAATTAAATGAAGTTTTATTTGAAGAGCTTGTTTTGAATAAAATACTTTTGCCAAATTGGATATTAGAGTATATTAATATCCAACTTACCAACCTAGATTGAACATGAGTTATAATCATATTACATCTTTCAACATAATACATGTATAAGAGTCAGAATCGGAAATGTACTTCTTTTACTGTGTTTGTTATCAATCTTTCTTATTTATGAAGTTTAATTCAAGCTCAAACACAATCCCCCATTTTAATATTATTTGTATTATGTGTGGAAATATGTCAAGATAAGAAGTCCTGTATTCCTGTGGGCCGACCCTGCTTACTCTATACTATCTTAGTATTAGAAATAGCAGTGATTTGAGCTTTATTAATATTATTTTATCCTATCATTTGTTGGTTTGACAGTCAAACACTTTGGCAGAGGGTTTATTGATTCCTCATATGTTTTCCTCAGTGTTTCGGTAAAGTCAGCATTTAATGCATACCTCGAGCAGTCTTGGTAATTGTTGACTGTTAAACATCCTATGACATGACCACAAGGTATCCCATCAAGTTGCCAATGCCTACATGTACATGTCATATGTTGGAAATCAACAATCACATTTTGTGCCCTCTTTTTGACCTCGCATTTCGTATTTGAGATCATGCGAACATCCCATTTAGTAAAAGTTTTCTTGTTTTCTTTTACAATTTCATCGGCCCAAGGGGTAAGTATTGTTGTTGCTTCCGCTAAAAAAACAGCCAAAATGAAGAAGTTAAGATCAATAACATCAAAATTAATAAAACATTAATATTAAAAATTTACTTAATACCTGCAAAGTTACGTCTTTAAAACCACCATTGTTGCATTGTAGCACGAAAAAAATCGATCAACATAAGTATTGGCACCTTACGTGTGTGTCTAGATAATGCATTTATAGACTCCGCACTGTTGGACGACATAAAATTGTATCGGTTCCCTTTAAAATGTGCCCTTGACAAGGTTTCTGGATTTGTACTTTTTAAGTACTTCCATACTGGTTCTTTTGTCTTTTTCATAACATCCATGGCAGCATCAAAAGCATCAACTGTGTACGCCCTACACGCCTCTCAAAAAATTCCTTTAACTGTCTTACTCTTGCCGAATCTAGATACTATGTTGAAATACAAATGGACACCACATATTCCATGATGAGCGCGAGGAAAAATGTTGGCAATGGATGTTGCTATAGATGGAGACCTATCAGATATAATTGTAAGCTCCTGCATATTTCCTATGCAATCACATAGTTTTTGAAAAAACCATGTCCAAGAATCGGTACACTCATTTTTGCATATACCATATGCAACCGGTAATATTTGGTTTTGTCCGTCCTTAGTAACTGCAAGTAACATGGTACCTTTGAACTCGCCCTTTAGGTGAGCTCCATCTACTACTAGGGTCGGTTTACAAAAATTGACAAAAGCGCGTACCTACAATACATTGTATATCTATTCAAATACACCAAAATAAAAATTAAAAAATTAATAAAATATTATAATACTAACTGAGCAACCGAATGCGACGTACAAAAACTCAAATCGGTCATCAGCATCTGTTTTAATATGTGTCACCGTACCCGGATTATGTTTGACCAGATTGTGACAATACGTCGGAAGTTTGGTAAAAGAATCCTCTTTCGTACCCCTTAACAACAACAATGCATATTGCTTCGCACGCCATGCCTGATGGTATGAGTTATTGATATTCAATTGAGCATTCATATCATTAACAATATATTTTCCCCGATAAACTCTACTATAGTCTTCAGCCAAAACATCAGCAACATATTCACCCAAAACATATTTGTTTGCTTGTCGATGATTAGGTTGCAAAAATGTTGAAGAACATGTGTGTACATCAACAAATTTATTCACTTGGAAAAGTCCATCAGAATTTTTAATTGCTTTTGCTCTTAGTAACCAAGAACAATTTTTCGAAACACACACAGCTTCATACCTTGATTTGGTGGATCTACTTGTCCTCATCTGGAAACCTTCTCGAAGACATTTTTTTACCAATACACCGCTTTAAAAGTTCTTTGTTCTTAAATATACTCTCACATTGAATCTTTTGAAGATTCATGTCTACCATCTGTGTTGGGATATCTTCATTAATATCAACTGGGCATGTTGGTACAGGGGGGCATACCGTGAAAAAGGTTATCGAGAAACTTAGCTTTAACTTCATCACCCAACTCATCTCTATCAGAATTGCTTTGTAGCTCGGTTATATCTAAACGTACATCGCCAACATCAACATAATGCCCGTAAACATGTTTTTTTTTCATTTTTTTGACTTGATTTTTTTTTCTTTTTACTTTTATCTACCACACGCCTATTCATAACTTTAACTTCTGGTTCGGCAACATCTTCACAACGACCACCCACATCATTAAGATATGTGCCAACATCATCATCACCAACAGACTTGTAATTCTCAGGATCCACATAGTGAATAGGTGAACAACTAACATTAACATTTTCAGCAACACTGTGAAACTGAGGTACACTAGGAGTATTGAAAGTACGTATCGAAACATTGCTCCCTTTATAACTGCATAAATTACCAACAAGCTGATTTCCAGTTTGACCACCCCCATTAACCTCATCAACTTCATCAACCACCACAAACACTTTCACAGCCCTTCCTCCACTACATTTGATTACGTTTATCAACATTCTAATATCCATGTCTTCAACTATAGCTATATAATAATTTAATTCAGGATGATGGAAACGAAGACTAATTCTATATTTGTCTAACAAACCAATTTTGCTTCTTACCAAAGATACAAAATCACTATAACTAATATACTCAGAAAATATCAAAGCAAATTCAAAAATACCTCCCTGTGGACATACGTATTCCATATTAGTTCCATTAACTTGTTATCTCCCACCGGTTACAAAACAAACCAAATATTCAATCATTTTTTAGAGCGAATTTTAGAGAAATTTCCTAAACAAATAACAACCAAATTGATAATTTTCTACAAAACTTTTTATATAGCAACATTATTTCGTAGTCAAACCAATTGATTTCATAGTCAAACTAAAATAATAATAATAATAATAATAATAATAATAATAATAATAATAATAATAAAATAACCGTAATTTCGCAGATGGAATCAGAGTAAATCGCAGATGGGGCTATTCTATCTGCGATTTTACCCTACAAATTCAATATATATAGAGAAAAAAAATAAAAAATAAAAAAGTAAACCACCTGCGAATGTACAACCAGCTAAAACACAGTTGTGCTTTAGCTGCTTGTACATTCGCAGATGGAAAGCCCATTTCGCAGATTGGACTATTCCATCTGCGAATTTCGTGGTTATTTTTTTGCAACTTCGGTTTTTTTGGCTATTTTTGTAATATAATTAGTGTAAATGGTTATTTTTGTCATTTTCTCTTTTTTTTTTTATTGAACAAAGGTAATAGAGCCATAATATGTGGCTATTGTTGACCAGTGAGATAAACTTTAAGGAAAACAAGAAATGTATGACTTAAAAAAATGAGTCATAGAATTTAATTAGGAAAATTATTAGAGACGACTTCTATTTTTTTTATATAATTATGTTTTAGAATTTGTTTTGTTTCCAAAATAAAAGTAGTAGAATAATAGTGTTATAGTGATAGTTGATTAACTTACAAATTTAGCCAAAAAAAATCAAAATTGCAATTACTCATCTGCAGTTTTGCCCTTCCATCTGCGAAGGTATAAGCGCCTAAAGCACAACTTGTACCTTAGCAGCTGGATTAATCCATCTACGATTTTCGGTTGAAAAAACTATAAAACCGTTTTTTCTTCATTTTTCACTCTTCATTTTTCAACAATCCCGAAAATATGGTTAGTTTTAGCTTTTTTATGTTTTAATTAACATATATTTAGTATATGTTTTTATTATTTTATTATTTATTGTATTAGTTAGTGTAAAAAAATGAAATTATATTGTTTGTGATTGGGTAATTTTGTTGTATTTGATAGATATTATTATTATTTATTAGTAACCTTGAAGTTTTAATGTTATTTTGTTAGTGGTTGTATGAATATACAAGTATAGACTACGTAGAATGTGTATTGACTTGTTGTACATTTAGTAATATGGTTAGAATATGTTGTTTTTTTTAAGTTCAAAGTTAAATAAATTGTTACAATAATGTTTACAATATTTTTGGTTAGTGGTTTAAGTTGAGAAAGTTATATAGCATGGTTAGAATATGTTATTTGTCGTTTGTATAGTTGTTGTATAACTTGAAAAATTGTATATAAAATTATTATAGTATTGTTAGAATATGTTAATTTTTTTTAGTTTGAAAGTTAAAAATCGTTTGTATATTTGTAGCAGGCGGTGAGGTTGTGATCCATAATTATTTATTTCATTCATATAATGTGCAGCATCGTTTGTATAATTTGGTGTTAGATATAGATTTTTGGAGCGCCTTGTTTGGGCATACACACTACAGATGGTTCGAAGCAGCGGTAAATAATTTTGAATTTATTATTTTAAAAGTTTTTTGTTTTTTTAGTTAATAACAAAAGTATCATAATTTTGTGCAGCATATTACCATTTGGTATAGACTATTGATGGAGAGACGTTTTGATAGCGACCGACATACAATAATGTCTCCAAATTTTTTTGCTTGCCATGTTCTGGAGGATGGGTACAATTGGAGGGTGTTTATGTCTGGTATTGCTACATACTTTAACTTTATGGTTACTTGTTGGAATGTCGATACGGTAAATTAAATTTTATTTTTTGAAATTTTTTTCGTTATTGTTGTTATGTTTTTGTAAATAGATATGTAAACATAATTTTTTTTTTACCTTAAATAGGTCCTAAGGCCGATCGGCGTCAATGGAAGTCCATATTTATGACAGTCTCAGTAGAGGGACTTATGAAAAATTCAACTATGATGGAACATTTACCAAATTCGAAGCTTGGGTGACAGATTATTTAGACAAGATTAATTATTGGGCCTGGAGGAACATCCTAAGGATTCCATTGAATATGCAATTTATTTTCGAAACAAATGTTATCCAACAAAGTAGTAAGTTAGGGGATTGCGGTGTCTTTGTTTCTATGTTTATGGAACAATTAGTTTCAGGCCAACCAATACGTGAAAATGCCGATTCATTCATTCCCTAATCATTGGTTATTTGAGAACTACGATTGACGTCAATGGAGGTCCATCTTTATGATAGTCTTGGTAGAGGGGCTTATGAAAAATTCAACTGTTATGGAACCTTTACCAAATTTGAAGCTCGGGTTGCAGATTATTTAGACAATATTGACTATTGGGCCTGGAGGAACATTCTATGGATTCCATGAATGTTGGGGGTCGAGTCTTGGTCCTATGTAGTTGAATTATATATTTGTATATGGAATTGAATGTTGGATTTGATTATGAACCATTTAATGTTACTTACAACTACAAACAAGTACGCCATTAGTCTATTTTTAGTTTTAACGTTACAAATAAAAAGTTTAAACATAACAACAATTTAATAACCTACTAATAACTTTAATACTTACAACATAACAACGACACCACTATTTGTTTTAACGTTACAAGTGCAGTAACATAACAACAAATACCATAATTTATTGACGTAACAACTTCAAAACTATCAAAACAATATTAAAAAGATTACAATTTGTAAACAATAATTGCCAAAAACAATACTCAACTACAAACCAAGGCTATCTTTAACTTTTTATTTTCTGATTGAAAATGCTTATTAAAGTTAGCTATTTTACCTATTACCATAGATGATTGGTCATTCTTTTCATCAACCCAACTGATAAACCCGCATTTTGATCCCTATAAATTTAAACATTGACAGTAAGAATTGTTGTCATATAATCATGAGGGTGTAAATTAGGGGTGAGCAAAAACCAAACCGACTAAAAAAAACCGATGAAACCGCAATAAACTGCAACCGACAAACCGAAACCGATGCAAAAACCAATGGTGCGGATTTCGTTTCTGCAAAAACCAAAGGTCAACGGTGCGGTGTAGTTTTTATCCAAAAACCTGTCCACAAAAACCGAACCGAACCGTAGATATATATATATATATATATACTTTGGGTCTTTGATTTTGACGTTACTTTGATACTTTCTTTAAACCCAAAATTTAATCCATAGGTAATTAGGCAAATTATTCCACATATTGAAAAAAGAATGACTCAAAAAGAAAATCATTTATCTCCAGAGCTCCATGTTACCGCCGCAAAAGCCACAAGCCTAATCGGTTAATCTTCATTGTTATTTACTTTTTATATTTTTTACCTTCTCCTCTGCCGCTTTTGTTACACAAATCATACTAGTTTCTGTGCAAGTGCGCATCTAGCGACATCTCCTACTCCATCACAACTCCAAGCTCCAACGATAGTCACAATTTCATCATGGTCCACAAGTTTCTTTTTTTTTTTCTTTTTTTTTTCTTCTGATTTCACTAATCTATTGATGAACTTTGAATTGTTGCGGCTTGCACTTAAAGTCTCGATCTTAACCCTTTATCATTCAATATATTTTTTTCTGAATTTTTATTTAGTGACTTTTGTTGATAAATTTTTGTCATTTTCTGAATCAGATACAAGAAAATAGTAGTGGCTAGTGATTTGTTTCTTTCTGTTTCAATGCAATCTTTTAAATTTTTTTTTTCAGATCAGTGTGTTAAATTTGTCAATGTAATTAGTGAAATGTAATAAGTTGTATGTGTTTCTAATTTTTGAAATAAGCGTAACTGAATCACATGGTATAAGTTAACAATGTTAGTACTCTATTTTTGTTTCCATGCTATTTGTTTAATTTTTGTTGATAAACCTATGTTTTAATGCAACATGTTTGATTTTTTGTTGGTGACATTCTATTTCAATGCAATATGTTTAATATTGGTTTTCATTTTTTTTTTTAGTTTGGAACTAGCAAGTAGCAATGTCTAGTGATAAACTTATAATTGATTTAGATACAGATAACCAAGAACCTGTTACAGTTGAAGAATCACCGGCAAATAAAGTCGACAAGGAAAAGGTAAATACGCCTACAAATAGGAAAACATCCATTGTTTGGGATCATTTTCCAAAAGTAGAAGGCACGAAGAAAACAAAATGCAAATATTGTGGTACATTAATGTCATCTAATACTAGAAATGGTACTTCAGCGTTGCTCAGTCACTTAACAAATGTATGTAAGAACTCTCCTCTTTATAAAAAGCCCGATTTGAAGAGACAGTCACCTTTGAGCTTTAAGCCGACAAATAAGGGGGCGAGTGGTAGTGGGTCATTGGCTACACATTCATTTAACCAAGAGAAGTGCAGACTAACCCTTGCAAAAATGTGTATTAAGGACAATCGGCCGTTTAGGGTGGTTGATGACGAGGGTTTTAGGGAGTTTGTTTGGGAATTGAATCCAAACTTCAAGTTTGTATCAAGAT
The DNA here is from genome assembly GCF_051521515.1 of Lactuca serriola. Taxonomy (NCBI): domain Eukaryota; kingdom Viridiplantae; phylum Streptophyta; class Magnoliopsida; order Asterales; family Asteraceae; genus Lactuca; species Lactuca serriola. The sequence goes on from NC_136408.1 coordinate 87,402,292, forward strand.
GGACTGTAGCTCGGGATTGTTTATCCATTTATGAAGAAGAGGCAATAAAGGTAAAAGACATGCTTAAAGGCCAAACAACGTGTCTAACTACCGACACTTGGTCATCAGTTCAGAATTATAATTATATGTGCCTTATGACACATTGGATTGACGATGACTGGGTTTTACAAAAAAAGATACTTAATTTTTTTCCAATAGAGAACCATAGGGGTGAATCCATTGGGAGTCTTGTATATGAATACATTAGAGAGTGGGGCATTAATAATGTGTTTACTATCACGGTGGATAATGCATCTTCTAATGATGGAGCTATCTGTTTTTTGAGGAGGATGTTAAAAGGACCAAATGATATTTTGGGTTGTAAATATTTGCACCTACGTTGTTGTGCACATATCATCAATCTCGTGGTTCGAGATGGCTTGGAAGAGGAATTTGATTCTATTACTAGAATTCGAGGCGCTGTGACGTATGTTCGATCATCACTGGCTAGATATAAATCATTTAAAGATTGTGTTGCTCGTGCAGCTATTGAATGTAAATAAAAGCCATGCCTTGATGTTGATACGAGATGGAATTCAACATATTTAATGTTGGAAACAGCAGTGAAGTATGAACAAGCCTTCGACAGGTATATTTGCCTATTATTTCTTTATATTATTATGTTTCTTTAACTAATAAAACTAATATCCGGTGTGTATTTTATTTTCTCAATAGGCTTTACACGATATATTCAAATTATGGAGCTCATTTTCGAAGTAAAGTCACTGATGATTGTGAAGGGAACACAAGAAAAAGGAAAAGAAAAATTAAGGTCATTGGTGCTCCGAGTGAATCTGATTGGGAGACTACAAGGTATGATTCATTTTTTAAAGTTATTGTTTTTAATATTATTTGGATACTTATATATTTTTATTTGTATTTAATATAGGAATATGATTGAGTACTTGAAATTTTTTCCGGATGTTACAACCAAGATATCTGGTACAAAGTATGTAACATCGAATACATTTTTTTTCCGAGTTTGTGAAAATGCAAGCCACAATCACTTGAATGTGCTTGAGTACGGATGAAGAAAAAAGAAAAATATGGCAACGTCAATAAAAACCAAATTTGATAAATATTGGGAAGACATTGATAACATGAATTTTTTGTTGTATGTTGCTGTTGTCTTAGATCCACGCTTCAAACTTCGATATATCAGTTTTTGCATTGAAACAATTTATGGTAAAAATTCTAAGAAGGGCAAACAAATATTAGAAAAGGTAGAGAAGAGTCTTCAAGAATTGTTTAACCACTATATGGATAAATTAGAGAAAAAAAAAATATAAAACAAACAAGGTGGTGTTTCTATTGATATGTCAAGTAGTTTTGGTGACACAACTATTGACTTGGAGATCGAGTTTGACAAGTTTGATAGTGCAGATCAAGAGAAGAAGAGTGAAGTGGATATATATTTAGCAGATGGAAAAGAAAAAAGAGACGATAATTTTGATATTTTGGGGTGGTGGAAAGCAAACGCAGTCAAATTTCCTATATTGTCTAAACTAGCTAGACATCTTTTGGCAATGCCGATCTCCACAGTTGCATCAGAGTTGGCATTTAGTACCGGTGGTCGTGTGATAGATAAGTATAGAAGTTCGCTTAACACCGAGACTGCTGAAGCCTTAATATGTACACAAGATTGGCTACGGTCTACATCGGCATATCTTGAGCTAATTGGTACTATGTCGAGTAAACAAATAGACGAATTGAATGGGAAGTTGGCGGCTATGAAAATCGGTAAACTTTTCTTTGTAATCCGTATGCTTTCAGTTTTAACTTCATATTTCAAATACATACTAATATCGTTATATTTTTCTATGTAGATACACTTTCAAAACGAAAAAAATATTCCAATGATGCTCAAAAAGATATGGATTAACATGCTAGATCGTAAGTAACATATCACGTTTTGCCATTTTTTTTGGTTTATCGTGGTTTTTTGTTTGCCTTTTTGCCTTAACTTTTTTTTTCTTTAAGATGATCAAGCTTCAAGTGGAAAATGGAAAAAGACATTCGATGGATTTTTATGATAATTTGAATTTAGTTTTTTTTTGTGATAAAAACAAGTTTAGTGGGAATCATCTTCGTTGTACTTTGTGTTTGTGTAAGACTATGTGGGTTGCAAAAGGAATTGCATATCATTAGGACATTAGGCAAACTTAGTAATGGAATGTGTCTTATAAGATTATAAAAAATTCAAATTCAATCAAAATTCAATTATTAATTTATTAGTTTGTGAGAGTAGTTCAAGTTGTATTATTGTTTTTTTTACTATGGTTTGATACAGGGGAAGACGCATCTTTTTTCTCGCAAGGTGGATTCAGGATTGTTACTTCAGTTCCTCTCAAGTAATTTGGTTGATTTTAATGTTTCACAAATTTTCCCCCAACCACAGGTTATTCCACATGATTTAATCTTGACATAAATCAAGCATAATTCAAACGTCATTAGTTCAAACATCAGTACATCACTGGTTACGTTTATTTACTTGAATAAGGATTTTAATAGAAAAAGTCGTATTTATATAACCACAGGTTAAATATACATGATAATTAAATAATATAAATTAACAACGAAAATCCATATCTCTAGCAAATGCTTTGAAATGCAAACTTATGTATTCTTAATATTATTATACATTAACTTGCTTCATTTGATTTATATTCTTAATAAATTGTATTTTATAATCACCTTAAACACATAGGAACGCATGTTTCTTTGGCTCTAAGCATTTCTTTTTCATTTAAAAGAACGTATCGTGAGGTTGTGTATGTTTGTATGTACTTTTGTTTTCAGCTAAAATGAACGGTTTCAAAAATGAAAAAAAAATCACATCATACAAGCTTAAATGCACATAGTTTTTAGTTTTTAAGGTTTCAAAAATACTACATCATTAAACATCAAAAAACTGCACTAAAGGCTAGACACGGTTTAAAACCGAAACTGCACCGATACAAACCGAAACTGCATTTAAAAACCACGAAACCGAACCATTGTGAAACGACCCAAAAATCGCGACTAAAAATTTCTTTTAAAACATTACTAAAACTAGATTTATAAACAAAGTATCATAAGCCAAAGATAACTTTCGAGTATTAAATTCAAAACATAATATCATTATCAGAGTCGAACATTCCCAGGCTAACTGACTATGGTGTGTGCTCTACAATCTTCCCGAGCTCCTCTTTTGAAAACCGAATACCTAAAACCAAAACTGAAAACCGTAAGCACGAAGCTTAGTGAGCTCCCCCAACCTACCACATACCACACAATAACATATAACGCACATACTGGGCCTTGCCCACTGCATCGGACCGAAGTCCGGACTAACTGGGGCCTTGCCCCCTACATCGGACCGAAGTCCGAAGCTGACTGGGACCTTGTCCCCTACATCGAACCGAAGTCCGAAGCTGACATCGGACCGAAGTCGGAAGCTGACTGGGACCTTGTCCCCTACATCGAACTGAAGTCCGAAGCTGACATCGGACCGAAGACCGAAGCTGACTGGGACCTTGTCCCCTACATCGAACCAAAGTCCGAAGCTGACATCGGACCAAAATCCGAAGCTAACTGGGACCTTGTCCCCTACATCGGGCCGAAGTCCGAAGCTGACTGAACATAGCATAAACATATCAACTAGCATAACACATAAATCTTGTCTGAGCCACGAAGGCATTAAACATACTAACTACTACATCGGACCGAAGTCCAAAGCTGACTGGGACCTTGCCCCCTACATCGGACCGAAGTCCGAAGCTAACTGAACATATCACATACATATCTACTAGCATGAACACACATAAATCCTGTCTGAGCCACGAAGGCATCAAACATGCTAACTACTGCATCGGATCCAAAATCCGGATACTACTGCTAGCTAAACGGGCCGGCATTGTGGCCTTAGACCCGTTCCTACTGGAAGGAAACTCACCTGAACTGCTGAGCTCTACTGATAAACCTCTGGCTGCTACTCGACAATCCCCTGAACCGCTGCTCCTCTAGCTCTCCGAGCTATCAATATACATATAACACTTAGTCTGACAGTCAACTAAGTCAACTCTGGTCAAAGTCAAAATCCTGGTCAAGTCAACCTTCCAGGTCAACCCTACTCGCCGACTCCTCCTAATGACTCGCCGAGTTCATAAGCTCAGGGTCTTTCTATTTGCGACTCGACTCGCCGAGTCATTCTATGACTCGCCGAGTCCAACTAGTTCCAAGTCCTGTCTTGTCCGACTCGCTGAGTCACCACCCGACTCACTGATTCGAGTCTCAACTCGAAGGGTTTGAGGTTTCGCGACCTGACTCGCCGAGTCCACTAATAGACTCGCCGAGTCCAAGGTAATCTTCAACCAACTCGTCTAGTTGTTCTTCCAACTCGCCGAGTTCATGCTTAACTTCATCCGACTCGACGAGTTGTTCATCCCACTCGTCGAGTTCCTCCTCATCTTCATGCTACTCGCCGAGTCCACTCGAAGGACTCGCCGAGTCTATTCAGTCCTTAATCCATGCAGTGGCTTTTCGAGCCAAACAGGGCTTCCAACTCGTAGATCCATACTTCTAAGGCCCATCCCCCACGTAAAGTGGCAAACTTTACGTGTAGATCAAGAGATCTAGGCTCAAAACACATTCAAACTAGGGTTTATGACAAACATACTTCTTCAACTTACCAAGGGTTGATACTTTAGGGGATTCTAGACCAAAACAAGCATGGATCTGAGGTAGCAACCTCAGATCTGGACCTCTAACTCGAAGTGGTTACTTATCATGCCAAAAATGTCCAAAACTCACACATGAGAATAGATCTAGGTGCAAAGGGATTCCAAGCAACAGCTTATTACCTCCAATTGGTCTGAAATGTCTTCTCAATCCCGGATCTACAGTCCCTTCTTGCACCTCCAAGGCCTTTCTTCCTTTTCCAAGCTTTAGTGCACTCTTCAAGGCAAGATCTAGCTCAAGAACGGATATGGTGGCTAGGGTTTGGTGTTCTGGGGTAGAGAGGCAGTAAAGGAACCCTAGGGGAGAGAATGAGACGTTTAAATATGCTCCAAATCCCGGATTTAGGGTTTTCCTTGCTCAGACCAGACTCGCCGAGTCACCTTGGCCGACTCACCGAGTCGGTCGCTTATACCTCAACCCGGATCCCGATCGGACTCGCCGAGTCCCTCCTTGGACTCGCCGAGTCTCCCCTTAAAATTGGGGTTTTCTTTCTTTACTTGGCTTTCCAAACTTTGGGGTGTTACAACTCTCCCCCACTTAAACTAAACTTCGTCCTCGAAGTTTGCTATGACCAATTGTCCTGCGAACTGCCTCCAACTCTCTATCTGGAAAACTAACATCCTTCTGTCCATCACTCCAGCCACTCACAGTGCTGGTCACTACTGTTGGTACATACTGAATCCTTCTCCTTTCCCTAATTTCCTCAATGTTACTTCCTCCGACTGAGAATTCTGTTACCCATCATCCGCCTACCGGATGCACTGAGACCAACCTGGTCCAACTAATCTACCGATATCTGAGTTACCGGACTCCCACCGGTCACTACACTCCATCGCAATCTCCTAGTCGCTTCCAGCGACTCCTGAAGATACTTCGACTATCTATAACTGTTCTATCCATTCTGCCGCTCATACTGAAACGATGTTGCTGGAACCAGCTTGCTTATATACCATCTGATTACTCAACTCCTACTAACTCGAGCCTTCCATCCTGAAAGAAAAGCTACCCGCCTAGCTATCCTTACAGATCACTTACACTTGGCAGAAGGCTCAACTGATCCTGCTGAGAGGGACTTGCCATTTCCAAATCAACCAACTATACCGCCAGCACTTGCCTTCCCACACAAATACTAATACTGTCCAAAATTCTGAAATTTTCCAAACACTGAACTGCCTGCAATACTGAACATGCCTGAAACTCTAAACTGCCTGTAACGCTGAACCGACTGAAACGCTGAACGGCCTGAAACACTGAACTGACTGAAACACTGAGCTGCCTGAAACACTGAACTGGCTGAAACACTGAGCTCCAACCCAACTGTGGAGTCAAAGGACTCCTCACTTAGTCGCTTCCACAACTTCTGAATGAAATCTTCCCCTGAGACTAGTTTCCACTAGTTATCCTGTCACTGTGGCTCTAGCAACCTTCCGATCCAACCGATCGGGTCCAAACGTCACATCCTGACATCATCAATTCCACGACTAACAACATGATGGCTCCCAGACTGACGGTAGCCCTTAACATACCCGAACCCCAATGGTCCACTGCTACTCTGATCTAATAAATGATGTGACGATCTATAGCCAAAATTGTTGACTTAGCCATAACTGAACCATTTGGGAAATCCGAAATCTAACCCGTGGATTCCCATATCCTCACTGCTGCACCCGAACGGGTGGGAACTACTGTTTCCCGCGTCCAACAACGCGCTCATGCTGCCTGCCAATCTGATAAAGGCCACGGCTACACCCGCGGACTTACGACTCTCTAATACTATCTGGCTACTAGTGAATGCTACGGCTACCCCCGTAGACTTACAACACTCCACTACTATCTGACTGCTAGTGAATGCTACGGCTACCCCCGCACACTTACAACACTACTACTACTATCTGACTGCTAGTGAATGCTACGGCTACCCCCGCAGACTTACAACACTCTACTACTATCCGACTGCTAGTGAATGCTACGGCTACCCCCGCAGACTTACAACACTCTACTACTATCCGACTGCTAGTGAATGCTACGGCTACCCCCGCAGACTTACAACACTACTACTACTACTATCTGACTGCTAGTGAATGCTACGGCTACCCCCCGCAGACTTACAACACTCTACTACTATCTGACTGCTAGTGAATGCTACGGCTACCCCCGCAGACTTACAACACTCTACTACTATCCGACTGCTAGTGAATGCTACGACTACCCCCGCAGACTTACAACACTACTACTACTATCTGACTGCTAGTGAATGCTACGGCTACCCCTGCAGACTTACAACACTACTACTACCTCGAGGACATCATGACTATCCCTAGTCCCACTAGTGATTCCTCATCCTGATTTCTCAAAACCCGCTCTCAGTCTTGAATTACTACATCATCCTCGACATCCTATATCCTTGAAATACTTAGCGCTTCGTCGAGGAACTCTTCGGCTTGGTTCCCAAACCAACCGTCTACTAATCCGGATACAAGAAGCTATTGTTGGGAAGTTTCCAAACTCCCAACTCCTGAATCCATGCAATCCTGCATGCTAACTCTGCCACTGGCTACTAATACGAAAACATCTCCTGCTATCCATTCTCAGGATCCCCATTCCGACTCACTTGAGCCTTTACAGGTGGTCCTCCCATCCTGGATTCTCAACCAGCTTCTAATCATCTCGATTACATGAACTAATTGCTGGGAAGGTCCTCGAACTCCCAAATCTGAACTCCTCAATCCATCGATCACTGTGCTACAATCACCTCATAGGTCGCGCAATCACTCTGAGTCTACGTGGTTCTTATTCTTGTATAGTTGGAAGGGTTCTCCCCCACTTAGATTCGACTAGATCCTTACTGTTCACTGGTCGAAAGGATTTCCAACCTTCCTTTCATTAGAAGGGTGATATGCTGTCCGCCGACGTTTATCCTTGCCAGCGCTCCAACTAACTCTTACCAGATCCGCACCCTTCCTGCTATCTGACTGAGCACCCTTCGGTCCTTAACTGTAATTGCTTTAGGGGCTACATCCTGAGAATTTGTTTTTGGGGTGCACATCCCCAACCCACTTCCTTACTGACCGCTAGCTACTCTACTAAAAAACTCTGGACTATCACTACTGAGAATATAACTGATCATTACCCGACTAACGCCTTCCGCAAGTAGTAAGGCACTACTGCATCTTACACATACATGCTACAGATACTGAATCCGAAGTAACCTGATCTAGAGGGAACGACCTCCAATTCACCATTCTAACTCCAAGGTATGCAGATGGCATAAAACTCGACCACAAGCAGGTAATATAATACCTCCACACTCAAGCTTACTGATAACCATGCAGCAACCAAAACAATAATATCACAATAATAGATGACAGAAAAGCAAAAGATACATACCTCCATCACTCAGTGCTGTTCGAACCCCTGCTGAAATCTACCGGAAAACTCGGCTCCGATCCGTAGGCGCCCTTGCCCGGCCCTGATGTCCACTGGTGGCTTTCGAAGTCCTAGGGGCAGGAGCTGGCACCTGCCCTGCTGTATACAAACTCGGACAGTGGGCCTTCTTGTGGCCTCTCTGACCGCAATGGAAACATATCGGGTCAAGTCCCTGGGCAATGGTAGTAGTACAATCCCTGCTGATATGACCCATTCGACCACATCTGAAACAGCCCAAATCCTCACCATTTCTATGCCTACACACACCCATGTGCATCCTTCCGCACTTCCCGCATTGACTGCGGTTCTAATAGTTCCTAGCCCTCAAATCCGAACCCTTGGGCCTCTTACTCGAACCTGAGGCTACCCGAGTCTCATCCGCTTTCCTCTTCCTTTCCGACTCCATGTCCGCCGACTGAACAACAGCTGTCTGATCCTGGAGCCTCTCGATCAATCTATCAGTGATCCTCACGACCATGTCGGGCAGATCCTCGCGAATGGCTCGCGAAACTTCCTCAACTATCCACTCATCCAAAGGTCTCTCTTAGAGATAGGATGCCTGACTCACTCCTGTCCCCTGATGGCAAAAACTAGAAATGGGGTCTCCCTCCCTGACGTATCCCTGAACTCCATAAGAATCGGGACCTAGACGAGCCCCAATCTGTCCTGAAACTAACCCGGCCTTAAAGGCCTCAAGATGACTGTCCATGAGCTCCACAATAGCCTCTCTAACTGAACCGAAAATCACTGGAGTCTGATCAATGATGTTGCGCGTGATCTCTGCGGAAATGAAATCCCTCATCTGATCATCGAGCTACCCGGCTCTAAAGCCCGAGCCCGATCCCTCCTCGACGTCTGAACTGCTAACTGGTAGTCGCGCAATGTCACCATGCTGAAAATATAACAATTCCTGATCAATATACACACTACTGCTGAGGGATTTCTCACTCACTCCACCATTCCCTGGTTTCGTCTTGGCCCCTCTTGAATCGAGTACGGATCCTCTTCTTTCAGTAGTATGGGCCCCTACTACCTTCCACATCTATCCGCACTTTCCTCAAGAGTTACCTCAACTCCACCAAATCACTTCTACTAATACTGATCTCTGCTACTCCCATCCTAGGCTTGCCCTAGGGAACCTCTGATTCCACCCAAACCAGTCCTCAGCTGCTGAAGGCCTCCTTGTAATGCCAATTAGCCACCACCTGAATACCATCACATGCAATGAGGCTCGGATAATCCTTCGAGTAAAAGTCTCGTCCCTACAACGGTTAGACTCAAACGAGAGCTGCGCAGTAGGGCCAAATCCAGCACTCTGAGATTATCCAACCCTGATCACATGTGATGTGACGTATTCACCTAATGGCTAACTCCCATCACTCAGAGTCCCACAAAGCACAAAGCAAGCAGCATTCGGATAAGGGAAACATACTCAGGCAAAACTATTCTCATAACAAGAAACTGCACTAGCACACAATGCTAAGCTCACACTATCAGGCATCACCTACACATGCGATCCTACTACTGTCTACTCAATACTAGCATGCAATTCTCATCAAGCTGGAACACATAAAGCAGGCACATAAGGCATCATCCTAGATCCTTAGTCCTATTCTAGCATGCTGTTCTACTGAAGCTGAAACTGAAACTGAAACTGAAACTGATACTGAAACTGATACTGATAATCATAACATAACTTGTATGGGTAAATTGGGAGTACTTACTTGAGCTCGGCTGATTGCATGCACCACACCCTTTTCTCTTTTCAAAACTCTTTTTGCTTTTTTCTAAAACTCTTTTCTTTACACTTTTTCTAAAATTGTTTTCTTTTCTCAAAATTCTTTTGTAACTACGATTTTTCTTTTGAAAACTCTATACCACTTCCTTATTTTGAGTTCAGGCACACTCGGAAGTGCGCCCGAATCCCTCAAACCAAGGCTCTGATACCAACTTGAAACGACCCAAAAATCACGACTAAAAATTTCTTTTAAAACATTACTAAAACTAGATTTATAAACAAAGTATCATAAGCCAAACATAACTTTCGAGTATTAAATTCAAAACATAATATCATTATCAGACTCGAACATTCCCAGGATAACTGACTATGGTGTGTGCTCTGCAATCTTCCCGAGCTCCTCTTTTGAAAACCGAATACCTGAAACCAAAACTGAAAACCGTAAGCACGAAGCTTAGTGAGCTCCCCTAACCTACCACATACCACGCAATAACATATAACGCACATACTGGGCCTTGCCCACTGCATCGGACCGAAGTCCGAACTAACTGGGGCCTTGCCCCCTACATCGGACCGAAGTCCGAAGCTGACTGGGACCTTGTCCCCTACATCGAACCGAAGTCCGAAGCTGACATCAGACCGAAGTCCGAAGCTGACTGGGACCTTGTCCCCTACATCGAACCGAAGTCCGAAGCTGACATCGGACCGAAGACTGAAGCTGACTGGGACCTTGTCCCCTACATCGAACCAAAGTCCGAAGCTGACATCGGACCGAAATCCGAAGCTAACTGGGATCTTGTCCCCTACATCGGGCCGAAGTCCGAAGCTGACTGAACATAGCATAAACATATCAACTAGCATAACACATAAATCCTGTCTGAGCCACGAAGGCATTAAACATACTAACTACTACATCGGACCGAAGTCCAAAGCTGACTAGGACCTTGCCCCCTACATCGGACCGAAGTCCGAAGCTAACTGAACATATCACATACATATCTACTAGCATGAACACACATAAATCCTGTCTGAGCCACGAAGGCATCAAACATGCTAACTACTGCATCGGATCCAAAATCCGGATACTACTGCTAGCTAAACGGGCCGGCATTGTGGCCTTAGACCCGTTCCTACTGGAAGGAAACTCACCTGAACTGCTGAGCTCTACTGATAAACCTCTGGCTGCTACTCGACAATCCCCTGAACCGCTGCTCCTCTAGCTCTCCGAGCTATCAATATACATATAACACTTAGTATGACAGTCAACTAAGTCAACTTTGGTCAAAGTCAAAATCCTGGTCAAGTCAACCTTCCAGGTCAACCCTACTCGCCGACTCCTCCTAATGACTCGCCGAGTTCATAAGCTCAGGGTCTTTCTATTCGCGACTCGACTCGCCGAGTCATTCTATGACTCGCCGAGTCCAACTAGTTCCAAGTCCTGTCCTGTCCAACTCGCTGAGTCACCACCCGACTCACCGATTCGAGTCTCAACTCGAAGGGTTTGAGGTTTCGCGACCTGACTCGCCGAGTCCAAGGTAATCTTCAACCAACTCGTCGAGTTGTTCTTCCAACTCGCCGAGTTCATGCTTAACTTCATCCGACTCGACGAGTTGTTCATCCCACTCGTCGAGTTCCTCCTCATCTTCATGCTACTCGCCGAGTCCACTCGAAGGACTCGCCGAGTCTATTCAGTCCTTAATCCATGCAGTGGCTTTTCGAGCCAAACAGGGCTTCCAACTCGTAGATCCATACTTCTAAGGCCCATCCCCCACGTAAAGTGGCAAACTTTACGTGTAGATCAAGAGATCTAGGCTCAAAACACATTCAAACTAGGGTTTATGACAAACATACTTCTTCAACTTACCAAGGGCTGATACTTTAGGGGATTCTAGACCAAAACAAGCATGGATCTGAGGTAGCAACCTCAGATCTGGACCTCTAACTCGAAGTGGTTACTTATCATGCCAAAAATGTCCAAAACTCACACATGAGAATAGATCTAGGTGCAAAGGGATTCCAAGCAACAACTTATTACCTCCAATTGGTCTGAAATGTCTTCTCAATCCCGGATCTACAGTCCCTTCTTGCACCTCCAAGGCCTTTCTTCCTTTTCCAAGCTTTAGTGCACTCTTCAAGGCAAGATCTAGCTCAAAAACGGATATGGTGGCTAGGGTTTGGTGTTCTGGGGTAGAGAGGCAGTAAAGGAACCCTAGGGGAGAGAATGAGACGTTTAAATAAGCTCCAAATCCCAGATTTAGGTTTTTCCTTGCTCAGACCAGACTCGCCGAGTCACCTTGGCCGACTCGCCGAGTCGGTCGCTTATACCTCAACCCGGATCCCGATCGGACTCGCCGAGTCCTTCCTTGGACTCGCCGAGTCTCCCCTTAAAATTGGGGTTTTCTTTCTTTACTTGGCTTTCCAAACTTTGGGGTGTTACACATTGAAAAACCACACCCAACGGTTTTAAGAATGCAAAAACCGCACCATGCGGTTTGCGGTTCGGTTTTCCCCTAAAACCGCACCATGCTCACCCCTAGTGTAAATATGAATGAAGTTAAGAACATGATATCATATATGGGCAAGCGTAAAATAATCTTCTTGAGTTTTTAGCCATACCCGGTATCCTAATGATACGTTCACCTCCACAATTATAACATGCCATTCGCCTTATTTATTCTATCAAATATGACTTACTTTCACAGATAAATTTCATGGAGTGACTTTACACCCATTTATAGAAGAAATTTTATTACAGATATGTATGTTTGACTATGAAATGAACATGTTTGACTATGAATTCAAAAAGTTAAACTATGAACTGCAGACAAGTACATTGTCTTGTCTTGTTGATCAACGATGTTTGACTGTGAAATGAACTAGTTTGACTATGAGATATGAAAACATAACAATGTCTTGTAACATTTAATTAAAAAACTACAATACATAATAAGTTAACAACTCTTCATTAATTTCAAGGTTGTTTTATATCAAAATCAATGTCATGGGTTTGTGAGTAACTCGTTGAACCACCAATATTAAATGCCATTTTTGTAGTAGAAATTGCCGTGCGACGTGCTCCACTAACGGACGCCCTTCCAGTACAATTGTTTCTCATGTGTCCTACTTGACCACATTTAGAACACTCTTTTCTAATTAGACCCTCTCTTTGGGATGAAATGCGGTCCGTGTTTCTTAATATTAACGTTTAATAAAACATTAATATTAAAATTAACTTAATACCTGCAAAGTTATGTCTTTGAAACCACCACAGTTATTCATAACTTTAACTTCTTGTTGGGGGAACATCAACATAACGACCACCCACATCATTAAGATATGTACCAACATCATCATCACCAACGTACTTGTAATTTTCAGGATCCACATAGTGAATAGATGAATACCTCACATTAACATTTTCAACAATACTATGAAATTGAGGTATACTAGGTGTCATGAAAGTACTTATTGGATTGTTGCTCCCTTTATCGCTACATAAGTTAGCAACCGGCTCATTTCGACTCTCGCCACCCTCCGTAACCGCATCACCTTCATCAGCAACCATAAAGACTTTCACAGCCCTTCCTCCAATCGATTTGATTACGTTGAACAACATTCTAACATCCATGTCTTCAACTATAGCTATATAATGATTCAATTTAGGATGATGGAAATGAAGACTAATTTTATATTTGTCTAACAAACCGGTTTTTCTTCTCACCAAAAATAAAAACTCACTATAACTAATATACTCATAATATATCAAAACGAATTCAGAAATACCTCCCTGTGGACATACGTATTCAAGATTTGTTTCTATAACTTTCCACCTCCCATCGGTTACAACGCAAACCAAATATTCATTTATTTTATTAAAGAGGTTTTAAAGAAATTTTCCAAAGAAATAACAACTAAAGTGATAATTTTTTGCAAAACTTTATATATAATAATGTTGTTTCGTAGTCAAATCCTATCAATTTCGTAGTAAAAAAAAAATCAAAATCGCAGTTGGATTGAGAGGAAATCATAGATGAACTTAGTTCATTTGTGATTTTAAGCATAGACTGCATGTATTTATACAACAAAAATAAAAAAACAAAAAAAAGTCATCTATGAACATACAAGTCGCTAAAGCACGACTGTGCTTTAGCGACTTGTACGTTTGCAGATGACTTGCTAAAATTGCAGATGAATTTAATCCATCTGCGATTTGGTGGCTAAAAATGTAATTTGGGTTTTTTTTTGGCTATTTTCCACAAAGTAATCAATAGATTAGGCTAAATTTGCAATTTTCTCTTTTTTAGATGCCATGTAATATCCTTTGGAAAAAAAATCATTGTAAATTAAATTCCACGTATTTTTTTCTGAGTTCTATAGATTTTTCTCCAATCAATTACACCACACACAACCAAACACCCAACCATCACCATTACAACCACCGTCCACTCCACCCTTACCATTATCATCACAACCACCTTCCATCTCCTTCCACTACCAAGATTGTAAAGAAGCAAGCAAAGAGATAGATCTACCATAGTTGCAAACTCATTCTTTACAATGTGAAAGAATATATATTCGGTTTGTGTTTCAAATAAAAAACTGTAAATTTGGTACTTCCTAGTTCCTATCTGCCATGTACCGGTTCCAACTAGGCCTGACAATTGGGTTGGGTTCGGGTTGGCGGGTCAAAATACATTGACCTAACCAAACCCATATAATATACGGGTTGGTGGGTTGGCGGGTCACGAGTTGAAAAAATCAACCCAACCCAACCCATATAACCCGTATAAGTATATGGGTTCATGGGTTCGTGGGTCAGTGGGTCGGACCCAACCCGTATAAACCATTTAATAAGAAACACATTTTAAAATGAAATTAAAAATACAAATAAAATGAAGTCATAAAGTCTTACATATTAAACATAAATTTATAAACATAAAGTCATAAACAAGAGGAGCGACGACGACGAGTGGTGTTCGACAGCTGGAGAACGAGAAGACGAGTGGTATGCGTGCGACACTGCGATTGTCGATGACTCGATGCATCAATCGACGGAAACGGGAGACATGGAGTCATGAGTTTGGAGACTGAAGACTAAATTTCTTTTTTATTTGGGGTTTCTTAGGGGTTAGGGGATGCTAAGTCGAATAAAAGATGTTTTGTAATTTTGGAATTCGGAAAACAATTAAACGATAATCACATATTCAATTAAATATATTTTTTAAACATTATATATATATATATATATATATATATATATATATATATATATATATATATATAATCGGGTTGGCGGGTTGACCCGCGAACCCAAAGAGGTAACCTAACCCAACCCATGAAATAAACGGGATTGGCGGGTTTGTGGGTTGGCGGGTAAAAAATCTCAACTCAAACCCATTTATTTTTGTGTTGGGTCAGTGTCGGGTTACGGGTTGGGTCGATGATTGTCACCCCTAGTTCAAACCTCACATTTGCATATCACCACCTAGAATTAATGAATAACATAACCATGAACCAAATAACTTAATTGTAATCTACGTTGAAGAAGACCGTTAGTCACAAACCCAAAAGTTTGAACCCAATATTTGATCTTCAAAGGAAAGCTCAAGAATGAATCTGATTTGATTTTTTTTGTTCTTACAAATAATAAGAACCTAGCCAAAAAGAATGGAAATAAATTTCCTGAAAACTTCAAAATCCAATATATGAAATTGAACCAAAAATTTATATATTCTATCAATATCATTGAGAACACATAATTTTTATACTTATAATACTATAACCAAAGTAACACAAGAGACGATGATATGAAATGATTAATTGATCGAAAAGAAGAATCGATAGCATGAAAAACTCCTGGGATTACGCACCTGTTGTTTAAAGCTTAGCGGTTGCAGTTGAGTTCTTGAGCAATTTGGCATCCAATAAAATGAATTCCTAAATCGCAAGTGATGGATGTGAAGAAAGGCACCGATGATGGGTGGTGAAGGAGTCGTCATCTAAGGGTTATTGCTAGGAACATCGAAGAGGGAGGGAAAGGCACTTGGAACCGTAGGAGGAGGTGTCCGTGAATATATATATACTAGGTGAAAACCTGTGGAACCCACGGGTGTTAATGTTAAATAAAATTTTAAATTTAATTATGTAATAAATAATATATCATTAAATTAGAAGACTAATATTGTATTTTTTATAAGGATTTTATTTATAGGTATGTAGTTACACAAAAATTGTTAAGTACTTAATTACAAATGAAGATTTTTAAAACCTTTATTTTTTACTTTTTTTCCTTATCTTTCATGTCGATTGTACGTTAGGTTAATAGAATTTTTGTTGTTTTCGTCTGTTTTTTCTTAGGATATGTTTTCTATTTAGAATAAATTTGTAAGCTTTAAGTATTTAATTATAAATGTAAATCCACATATTTTATAAAAGTAAATACTTTATATAATGCAACATACGTTTATGTAATGACAAAAAAAAAACATCACAATTGATTTCATTCAAAACAAAAAAATGATGTCTGTCATGAAATTAACATAAAAAAAACAATACGTAATTATAAAGTATTTACTTATTACGATGGATGAAATGTGTTCTGCTAAAAATAACTAAAAGATGCTACAAAAAAGTTGGTTATAGATTGCGAAAAACTTCCTTATAAACAACATTGTAAGTTTTGTTTGTTAGTCTACCATCTTTATCTAAAATTAATAATTTCAATCCCTATCCGTTTTGAACTCTAGACAACGCAACATACAATTGTCCATGTGAAAAAACCGGATCTTTGAGAAACAAACCAACCTTCGATAATGATTGTCCTTGACTCTTATTAATAGTCATTGCAAAACATACCGCCAAAGGAAACTGTCTTCTTGTGAATTTGAATGAAATTTTTTTCTGATGGAGTTAAAGACATTCTTGGAATAAAAGTTCGGTTTCCAATATTAGTTCCAGTTATTATACGTGCCTCGATAACACGTTTGTCCAATGATATCACCTGTAGTCTTGTGTCCTTACATAAGCCGTTTTTCTGATCAATATTTCTTAGTAACATTACTGGAACACCAATTTTTAAAACTAACTTATGATTTGGTAGACTGGATACTTTGAGACCACTTAATACATCAAGAGAGTATAAATTTGCATCAAACTGATCATGGACAAATTCGGACTCACATATGCTATCTGAACTTAAATATTCAACCTCATATCTTGGAAACTTCTTAAGCAAATTGTCGTTTATTTCTTGAACAACTTCATTCTTTGGAGCAAGTATCGCTCTTTCTTGGAAATAATTTGTACTACTATACTTCTCCAAAATTAAAGGATATAGAAACTCAATTAATGAACCTATAGGATCATCTGCATCATTAATGAGAATATCATCCAGAATATCAATAATCGTTTCGCCGTCGTTCGGACCACCGAAACTTCACTTTGTGTAAAATAGTGGGAAAATTCGATGGGGGGAAGGCTCTATGACTGCCACGTGTACAAAATCTACCTATTTATTAGAATAGAGGATATATATATATATATATATATATATATATATATATATATATATATATATATATATATAAGGTTAGGATTAAATATGAACTATAAATATAATGTGAATTTATGACCATTTTTGGTCCATCAGATTTAAAAAATTGAATGATTGTGATCATAAGGTATATCATATCAATATAGGGTAGCATTTACTAAATAATTACGCCTAATTAATTGTGAGGGTAAATTAGTAAAAATTTTCAACAATAATTTATGGAATGGAAAATGAGCATATTAAGTGATGAAATTTAAATTAGATTTCAAAAAAGAATATTATATATTGTAAATTTTAACTTAGTTACTGTATGGTTAACAATGATTTGTATAAACGTGTATATGTTTTTAAAATTTTTTATTGTTTGTGCATTCTTTAAGAATATGGTGTAACAATTAAGCACAATGAAAATTCTACAAGAATACCTTCATTATTTTTGTTGATTCTATTGGTTATTATGTATGCATTCATAAAAATATGATATACTACAACATATTAAAAATTCTTTAAGAATACCTTTATTCTTTCGGTTCATTTTCATGGATTAATGTTGGTATTTTTATCAATTTATTAAAAACAATGATAGTATCTAATTTTTTTTAATAATTTCTTTTAGCCTAATGTAAAACATTCTTGTAAAATTAGTTATTTTGATAGAATGGTTAGTAATTAGCATTCAACAACGGTTAAACATATATATTAGGAAAGAATGAAAACTAATTAGCATTTTACTACCGTAAAATAGTTGATTCTACCAGAATGGTAAATCTCCTTGTATACCTGTATCCTATCAAACATGTTTCATTCTCTAAAAATAAAATACAAAATGCTTCTTTCATTCTTTATAAATAAGTTTTTTCATTCTTCAATAATTACTACCATCAAATTGGTGACATATATGAAATACATTTCATTCCTTAAGAACGAATACAAAAAAGACATAATAATATCAAATAATATAAAACTTATCAATATAATTCTTTAAGAATCATATTACATTTTAAAGTGAAGATATTAACCGAATAATTCTTGCAAAAATTAAGCATTCTTGAAGAATTCTTTAATAATACAATGTCTACAACTTTTTGTGTTTCCACTCTTTCTAATCCATGCCAATTACTATCCGCATCATTGTCCTCTCCCGCCATCTACTTGTATAAAAATGCCACCATAAAAATATTGTATTTCCATCTTTCTTTGATTGATATCAACTATTACCTATTCATCAATTTGACTTTTTAAATTAGCATAAAAACAAGTTATTTGCCAAAATAAAATAGTAGGTCATAGAAGAAGTCAATCATTTAGCACAAGACTGATTTTGACTTTTTTAAGAACAATATCACAATGTCAAAAACAAAATCTTAATCATATTATCTATCTTGAAAATGAAACTTTAATAGTTTTGTGGATATAAGTACGATATTTCCAGCAACCCTCATCAACTAAAATAATAGTAGCACTAATAATCAAAATATGCCCATATCTACATAATTCTCAAAAAATACAAAAAAATGCGTTCATAGCAAATTTCTATTTGTTGAATATGAATAACATAATAAAAAAACACATCCATGACAATTTTCAGCTTGCTAAATACAAATAGCATAATTTGGTAAATTTCTATTTGCTAAATATGGATAACATAATAAAAAAACATCCATGACAATCTTTCCTTGCTAAATAAGAATAGCATAATCAAAAGAGACGGAGAGGTCAAATGGAGAAGAAAAAAAAACATCTCTGACAATTTTGATACTTATATACGTGTAAGATAAGAAAACATAAAGAAAAAAGAATGATACATACCTGCGAAGTCGATGTAAAGAAACTGATCAGAAAAGATGATTCACGATTGATGGTGCCGATGGTGGTTGCTTATGAAGGCTGAATTATAGTGGTTGTGGAAAGATCGCAGACAGTAATTTGCACAACAAATGGTTTTAATACATAAACATAAGGATTTGATTTTGAAATTTAAATTATCTTCCATAAAGATAGGATCTAATTACGGTAACAATTAATTTATTTAACTAAATTACTATAATACCCTTATGAGTTGATTGGTCTAAAATTAGTATACATTCACACAATATTTAAAGTAGAGTGATTTTTTAAAATTACACATAACAAGCTAATTCACAAGTCTTACATTTTTAAAGTTGACATCTTTCATTTATTTTTCGAAAACCCATCGTCACTCGTTCGATTTTAACATCCATAAATACTTATTTTTCAACACCGCAAATCAAGTCATCGTTCATGAAAAAGCGGGCAGCAAAAAGTAAAATATGTTTTTTTCCTTTGTGGATCGTTGTTGAGTGTTAATTCGTTTCCCTTTGTTGAGTCGATGTTGTGAGCTAATTAATTCCCTCGTTTACCTTTGTTGAGTCGAGTTGTGATGAGTTAATTAATTCCACAGTTTGTCTTTCTATTCCACCGTTCATCATTTTTTCATTTTGTGGGATAATTAATTCATTTAGTTGGCTGTTTGATTTAGAACTTTGGACTTCATTTATTAGACTTAATTCATTTAGTGGGTTGTTTGATTTATAACTTTTGACTTTATTTTATTTTATTAAGCTTAATAGAATACCAGTTGCATCTTTAAATATTATGTGGATTAATTCATTTAGTAGGTAGTTTGATTTATAACTTTTGACTTTATTTTATTAGTGGGCTGTTTGATTTAGAACTTTAACTTTATTTTATTAAGCTTGATAGAGTAGTAATTGCATCATTTAATTCTGTGTAGATTAATTCATTTAGTGGGTTGTTTGTTTTAGAAATTTGGACTTCATTTTATTAAAGCTTAGTAAAGTAGTAGTTGCACCTTTTAATTCTAGATTAGGCACCGTGTACATAGGAAAAAAAAATTCAAAACTTTAAATACGAATGTGAAGAAAATGAGGGCTAGTAATTGCTATCCTACCATAGGTTAGTTCCACCATTTCATATATGTTTTGCTATTTTATTTAAAATTGAAAAATCTTAAAAAATAGTCTCTTCCAAAGAAAATAAGTTTTGTCTTTAATTTTTTTTTTTTTTTTTTTGTCATCAAGGATAAGTCTAAACATATACCACACATGTGAGGACAAAATCGTTATTTAACACACAAAGACTAGAAATATTAGAATATATAAATATGAGGGACTAAAACTGTAAATTAATTTCTTCTTCCGTTTTTAGTCTATCATCGGACCACCACTGTAACACAACGCCGCCCAAATTCCTACCCCTCCGATTCTGGGTTGCGATTTCGTGGAGGTGGTGTAGGAGACTGGATCGTCATTCTCGAATTCCTGATCTTCCCGTTCATATGGAGTATCCCGATCTTCTCCTCCGGCTTACCTCGAACTCTAGCAGTCTTGTTTTCTACAATCATCATATATTTCGTCAACTACACCGGTTTGAATATCATAGGCATCTCTTTCCTCATCTCTATTTTCCCCTTCATCTCATGTCACTCATCACCGTCCCTCAAATCCGGCCACACAGTTGGCTAAGTTTGGGCCAAAAGGTGTCAAAAGACTGGAACTTGTTCTTCAATACCCTTTTCCAGAACTTAAATTTCCGGGACACCATGAATGCTACGGTCGGTGAAATCGATGGGAATTCGGGTTCATGGCGGTGGCAGCAGAGATGATTCCAGGAAAGTGATTAAAGATTTGGATCGAAATCGGAGCTGTGTTATCGGCTATAAGTTTATTCGAAAATTTGGACCGAAACCTAGTGATGAACGGCGGTGGTTGTGCAGCCATTACCACCGCTGCCGAAGGAGGAGGATAAGGTTGAGGTGGAAGGGCTTAGACTCCGCCTTGTGTCGAGAACAAAGATGGGTTTATTACTGTTGTTGCTACCAAAACTACCGTCGTTAAACTTGTTATTAGATTATGTCAAAGGTTGAAAATCTGCAACTTCGAATGGCATACGGCATACCTCTCATCATCTGTTCATCAAGAAGAAAAAAGTTATTTAAGCAAAAACAAAACGATAACACATTTTTTGGATTTTGAGCTTTCAGATGGGTTCAAATCTTGATTATTTTCGGTTCAAAAATGATAATTTCTTTTTGTGGATGTTCAAACCTCAAAGATTTGGAGCTTTAAGATAGGAAGTAGAAAAGATATGTTCGGATGGTTTTGAGGTGTGTTTTCGTGAGTTGTATTCGGGTAAGGGGAAAAAGAGGCGGTGGGGGTGGGGATGGTGGTGGCGTTGTGGTACAGAGGAGGAGGTGAGGCAGCCGGAAGAGGACATGTCGCCGGAAAAAATGATTTCAAGAACGGTAGAAGAGAATAGGTCCGATGAGAGGCTATATGGGGAAAAGAGATTAATTTATATTTTTGGTCCTTGATATTTCTAATGTTAGGGTTGTTACTACGTTATTTTTAGACAAAACTTTAACAATAGTGCCATCGGGTTAATAATTTATTGAAGATGCAACACCTCACCGGTATCATGCTTGACACGTGATTCCCTTTAGTTATGTTTGGTTTCTGCATGTTTATTTTATAGCCTTGTTAATTTAAAGTTTAACTCAGTCATATAGTAGTGGTAGTGTCTTAGTGGACAATTTTTCCTTTTTTCAGTTGTTTTCTGTGTAATCGTAAGCCATATGTGGCAACATTCCTTTGCTTTTGTTTTTCGGTTGAATGAATGCAGGAAACCTTTGAGTCAATCTCTCTTCCTCTGTTCTTTGCTCACTAAAGTTGTTGTGTACAGCTTGTGATTTTTTTTATTCCAGTCAACAATCTGGTATCAAAGCCTCTCCCATGGCTGAGTTTCAAGTTGTAGGTGGTGTTAAGAAACTCAACAACCAGAATTACAATATATGGTCCACATGTATCACTTCGTATATGTAGGCACAGGATCTGTGGGAAGTTGTAAACGGTGTTGAGACAGAACAACCTGCTGCTGAAGACAATAATGGGGTTTTACGGAAATGGAAAATAAAGGAGGGCAAGGCTATGTTCATCCTGAAGACAACAGTGGAGGAAGATGTGTTAGAACATTTACGAGATGTGAAGACTCCAAAGGAAGCATGGGATACACTTCTTGTTTTGTTCTCAAGGAAGAATGAAACAAAACTTCAACTCCTTGAAAATGAACTCATGTCTTTGGTACAATAGGATATGACGATTCCACAGTATTTTCACAAAGTAAAATCTGTACGTCGGGAAATCTCTAAACTAGATCCTCAAGCACGAATTGAGGAACCGAGAATGAAGAGAATTATTATTCATGGGTTGAAACCGGAGTTTAGAAGCTTTGTTGCAGCAATACAAGGTTGGCCTACTCAACCATCTCTTGTAGCATTTGAGAATCTTCTCACAAGTCAAGAAGAATTAGCAAAACAGATGGGTCGTGTCTCTGTGAAGGCTGAAGATGAAGCTTTGTATGTAGGAAAAGGCAAGAGCAAGTATAAGCCTCAAAGCAACCATGTCAATAAGCGCCAGAATGAGAGGTTTAAGAAGCATGACAACAAGAAACAACGTGAACTCGAGAAAGGAGATTCTTCAGGTGAAAAGAAAAACCATAGTTCAGGGAAACGGTTTCCATTTAAGTGTTATAATTGTGGAATTCGTGGTCACATGGCACGTAATTGCCCTAGTGAATCCAAAGAAGAAGGCAACACATCAACCATACAAGAAGAAGAACCCTAGGATGCTGAGGCTTGTTTCACAAAAGATGCGGATGTCATGGCTCTCACTGCAACTGCTGAAAACAAAGGTAATAAGTTGGATGATTGGATAGTTGACTCTGGCTGTTCCAATTATATGACAAGAGAAAAAGAACGATTACACAATTCAACTGAGTATGGGGGTAGTCGAGTGGTGGTAATTGCAGACAACTCCAGGCTGGCCATTGAAAGTATTGGTGATGTAAGCTTCTCACCAAGCAGAAATAAGCAAGTCTTAACTCTTAAAAATGTGTATCATGTCCCAGGTGTGAAAAAGAATCTACTCTCAGTATCACAGCTGACATCTGCAGGTCATTATGTTGTATTTGGACCTAATGATGTGAAGATCTACAAGGAGTTTGAAACTCCGGCCATCTACGGCTGTTCTACAGGGACGAAGAAATGATTATATTTATGTTCTCTCTGCAGAATCAACTTATGTTGAAAAGACGAAGACGAATCAGAATGTGGATCTATGGCACATGACATTAAGCCATGTAAGTGTTGGATTAGGTGTCTAAGCCCATAACTATAATTGGTATGTACTTGAAATGATAGCAGCACAGTCCCTCAAACCTAGCAACCAGACAAGGAAATTATGAAAGGAGAGATATTAATTTATTATAAGATTAATAAATTAATATAAATGAATTTATTAATATGTTAAAAGATTAATATATTAATAAGAAATCATTTTGTTTAATTAATTGTTAGCCAGAAATTAATTAGAATTAATTTTGGGGTTAAAAGAATTGATTATAAGGTGCAGGGACTAGTTTGCAATTATCTAATAGTTAAGTGGAAGGCTCTAGAACCCCCTTGGATAAGGGTGGACGAAATCTTTAGGGGAAACCCTAATAATTTCGTCCATAGGGGCTTGGATAAGGCCATTGGGTTTGCTTAGGGCCTAAGCAAAGGATAACTAGGGTTTCCCCTAAACCCTAGATCCCTCAGCTATATAAGGAGCCTCCTGGTTCATGTTTTGGTCACTCTTTTCTTTTAAAGAAACCCTAAGGGCCGAAATTTTGCATACTCCCTCTCCCATCTCTCCTCTACTTTCCTTCTTGCTAGTTTGGGTGTGATTCCATTAGAGGCATTACACTTGTGGTGCTAAGCTTCCAAGAAGATCAAGATCAAGATCAAGGGAATTATCAATTGTTTACTATAACAATTGAAAGGTATGTAATTACTAAACCCTAGGTTGTAAATTTCGATTATAGCCTCTCTCCTCTAGGGTTCTTGTTTTGCAATTCAAAGTTGTATGTTCAATAGATAAAACATAGATCCAAAGTAGGTTGCATGTGAACTTAGGAATTGTTTTCTAGTTTATTTGTTTTACCCAAAACTCATCAGTGGTATCAGAGCCATTGTTTGTTTTAAATTGAATTGTTATAATTGTTGAATTGCAAATTAGGGTTTATAGCTATTAAACCCTAAAGGCCATTTTTTTCGATTTTTAGGGTTGTGGATCAAAGGGTTTTTGAAAACCCTAGCCTCCAAAGAACCCTAATCGAAATTAGGGTTAGGGTTTTGAAAACCCTAGCCTCCTCCCTTGAAAATTTCGAAATATGCTATAAAGATTAGGGTTTCTTTGTTTTGGATAATAGTTGCCTTATTGGATAATTGAGAAAAATAAGGAAATTATCCTATCCCCATATTTTCGAAATCTAGAAGGGATATGGATTAGGATTAAATTAATTGTTTAATTTAATTAGATAATCCTTACAAGATTTAATAAATTAATTAAAAGTTAATTAATAGATAAATATTAAATCTAATTAATTGGTTTATTTAAATTTAAAATTTAATAGTTTAAATTTCGAAAAAATTTATATAAACCCTTGAAGTTTTAAAATGTTTTTAAAACACACCTTATATATATATATATATATATATATATATATATTATAATTAAAAGTTAAATATTATATATGTATAAGAATATGGTCAGTCAAATCGCTAGTATGCCTCATTCACGAAGCTAGTCTATAGGGGGTATAAGGAAACTGCCTATAAAATGGTAGTTGAATGGGTGTCCACTCTCACCCACCGCTTCCTTGATTAGTGGAGGGTCGTTAGCAGAACGGATTTGATAGGACAACTACTTCCCATTAAAAGTATAATGCTATTAAAGAAAGTACTAGAACACTATTTTTCAAAATCCCAACTCTAGTTACTTTAGGAAAAATGTGAAAAGTATGCTAATCCATGAAATTGCACATTATGCTTTATTGGTCGTTAGTGGAGCGTGTGTGGTTAACCAACACACTAAAAGGCACTAATAAAGAGTAGTAATGGGTATCTTATAATTATCATTTTGATGGAGCGTGTGTGGTTTACCGGCACATCAATAGTTAATGATAAAGACAATAAGGTTACCAAGCACATTTGCATGGTTATTCACATCTACTTTGTGATCCTCAGTAACCCAGTCACAAATAGTAGAGCATAATCCGAGATTAAAACATGCCATTAAATAGTTTTAATGTATCTCAAAAGAATTAGGAATTTCACTTCGTTTATTTTGTCTAATGGTGGAATTGGTGAATCGTCATTCACCTACCTTTATGAGATTTGAACTTGGATCTCGGCATCCCATTTCTAAGTTGTAAATCGTCATAGTTGGGTCCTAACCTTGATATGATATCTTTGGGTTATTATATTGAGGTGTCTTGGAATCTAACTAAAACTATCTTTCTTTTCAGATGTCTACTCCTGGAAACACTTCTGCTTCATCATCCTTCAGCCACAACTTCTCTCTACTAAACATCTGCTCCAAAGTCATTATGGATGGATCCAACTATAACGATTGGATGCGTAACATCAAGATGGCGCTTAGATTCGAGGACAAAGAGTATGTCCTTGAAAAGGAGCTCAAAGAACTTGATGAGTCAAAAGCCACTCCCGAAGAGTATGCTGCCTACAAGAAACACTATGATGATGCTACCAAAGTGGCATGCATCATGGTTGCAACCATGTCCCCAGAATTGCAGAGGTACTATGAGGACTATTGGCCTTTTGAGATGAACAAGGACCTTATGGAAAAGTACCATAAGCGAGCTCGTCAAGAAAAGTTTGAGGTAGTCAAGTCACTCATGGCTTGCAAGATGAAAGAGGGGGAATCGGTTGTATCTCATGTGCAAAGAATGCAACGCTACATAGAGCGTTTGGTCAAGCTCAACATTCACTTCGATGAGGAATTGGCCATTGACATGGTCTTGAACTCGTTGCCTGATTGTTATGGTCAGTTTATCTTAACTTACCATTTGAACAACACTGAGCAGACTTTGGCCCAATTGCACAACTTGTTGCAGATAGCTGAGGCAGGGATGAAGGGTAAAAGTATACCCTCCACACCTGCAACTACCCCTGTCTTGGCCATTGGACAGGGAAAGGGGAAGAAGAGGAAAGGTCCTCCCAAGCAAAACTGGAAGAGCAAGGCTCAAGCTGTGTCATCTAGTAATGGCCCGAAGGCTAAGCCCAATGGTTCCACTCCCCATGTTTCTGATCCAAAAGAGGCCATTTGCTTTTACTGCAATCAAAAGGGGAATTAGAAGAGATCTTGCCCATAATATCTGCAAGATATCAAGGATGGCAAAGTGAAGCCATCCTCGACAGGTATTTACACTATTTCTGCTAATAACTCATTATCTTCTCGTTCATGGGTCCTTGATACAGGATGTGGATTTCATATCTGTTCTGATTTGCAGGGGCTAAGGGAAAGTGAGGAGATAGAGCATGGGAGAATAAACTTGATCACGGGGAACATAAAGTCTTCACCAGTTACCAAGATCGGAGTTTATCAACTTTTGCTCAGTAATGATGTTAGATTAGATTTAATAAATTGTTGCTATTCGTCTGAGATGACGAGAAACATTATTTCATTTCATGCATTGTTCAGACAAGGTTTTAAATATTCTTTTAATGATTTGAATGGTTCAATTTCTGTTTATAAGAATGGTGTTTTTGTGTTTGAAGCTTTACCTTGTGATGGTGTGTATGAAACAGTGACTTGTGTTGATAGCTTAGGAAATAGTGTACTTAATATTGACTTGTCTAATAGTGTAGACAAGGCATGCTTGTGGCATTGTCGTCTTGGACACATTAACACGAAACGCATAGCCCAACTCCAAAAGGATGGAGTGTTGGAATCATTTGACCTAAAATCAGATGATATGTGTGAATCTTGTCTTTTGGGAAAGATGACAAAATCACCATTCACAGGGTCTTGTGAAAGAGGTGAAGGTCTGTTGGATCTCATACACACAGATGTGTGTGGGCCCTTCAGATCAACCACAAGGGATGCTAATCGATTCTATGTGACTTTCACTGACGATTATAGCAGATATGGTTACATCTACTTGATCAAACATAAGTCAGAAACCTTTGAAAAGTTCAAAGAGTTTAAGCATGAAGTCGAAAATCAATTGGGCAGAAAGATCAAGATACTTAGATCCGATAGAGGCGGGGAGTATGTTAGTACCGAGTTCAACGACTATCTGAAAGAATGTGGGATAGTCTCACAATTGACTCCTCCTAGGACACCACAGTTAAATGGTGTAGCTGAGAGGCGTAATCGAACCTTGTTAGACATGGTTCGTTCTATGATGAGTCGTGCCTCGCTTCCTATTCACTTCTGGGGGTATGCCTTAGAGACAACCGCCCACATCCTCAATCTTGTCCCTACAAAGAAGGTTGCCAAAACACCTCACGAAATGTGGACAGGGAAAGTTCCCTTGTTAGCACATATTAAAGTCTGGGGTTGTGAAGCTTTCGTAAGACGAGGGACTCACGACAAGCTAGCAGCTAGAAGTGAGAAATGTGTTTTTATTGGTTACCCAAAGCAGTCTTTTGGATATTTGTTCTATAGACCTAGTGAAAACGTGGTGTTTGTAGCTCGAAGAGGAGTCTTTCTGGAAAGAGAGCTCATATTCAAAGAGGACAGTGGGAGTACCAATGACCTTGAAGAGATTCAAGAGTCAACCAATGAAGGAACCTTATATGACACTAGCACTCAACCAGAGGAAACAGTTCCTGTTGAACCGGTTGATAAATCATTACCTCTTCGAAGATCCACTAGGGTGAGTGTGCCACCTGAGTTGTATGGTTTTCATAATACTTCAGATGGTGACACATTCATAAGTGACAGAACACTGGTAAACTTAGATGAACCAGTCACTTATAAGGAAGCAATGGCAGGCCCAGAGGCTTCCAAGTGGAAAGAGGCAATGGACAGCGAGATTAAGTCCATGTATGACAACCAAGTTTGGAATTTGGTTGATAGTGCACCAGGTCGGAAGACAGTTGGGTGCAAATGGATCTTTAAGAAGAAGACAGACATGGATGGGAATGTGCATACGTTCAAGGCTCGACTGGTTGCAAAAGGTTTCACTCAAACCCCAGGGGTTGACTATGATGAGACTTTTTCGCCGGTGGCTAAGATTAAATCTATTAGGATATTGCTCGCCATAGCTGCCTTTCATGACTATGAAATCTGGCAGATGGATGTCAAGACTGCCTTCCTTAACGGGAAGTTGGCTAAGGATGTTTACATGAGTCAGCCAGAGGGTTTTGTTGATGCAAAGTTTCCCAATAGAGTATGCAAGCTTGAGAAATCCATTTATGGATTGAAACAAGCATCTTGCAGCTGGAATCTTTGCTTCCATGAGAAAGTCAAAGAGTTTGGTTTCTCTAGAAGTGAAGATGAGTTTTGTGTGTATATCAAGGCTAGTGGGAGTATAGTAACTTTTCTGGTGTTATATGTCGATGACATATTACTCATTGGCAACGACGTTCCAACCTTGAATGAAGTTAAGTCTTGGCTTGGAAAGTGTTTTGCCATGAAAGACCTAGGAGAAGCCGCCTATATTCTTGGGATTAGAATATTGAGAGATAGAAAGAAGAGACTAAAGAGGTTTAGTATGGAAAATTCCAAGAAGGGAGAGCTACCTATCCAGAGCAATACCAAATTGAGTAAGACTCAATGCCCGAGTACAAATGAGGAAATAGATGACATGAGTCGTGTACCTTATGCTTCCGCTGTCGGATCAATCATGTACGCTATGACATGTACTCGCCCTGATGTGGCATTTGCTTTGAGCATGGTCAGTCGCTATCAGGGAAACCCAGGTAGAGCTCATTGGATAGCCGTGAAGAATATACTCAAGTATTTGCGAAGAACAAAGGACTGGGTCCTTGTACTTGGTGGCAATGATACTTTGAGAGTAGATGGTTACAGTGATGCCAACTTTCAGACGGATAGAGATAACTTCCGTTCTCAGTCAGGCTGGGTATTCTTATTAAATGGAGGAGCAGTTACTTGGAAGAGTTCTAAGCAAGATACGGTGGCTGATTCTACTTGTGAATCAGAGTATATAGCAGCAAGTGAAGCGTCGAAAGAAGCAGCTTGGTTGAGGAACTTCATCGGGGATCTCAGAGTTGTTCCAACCATCCAGGAGCCTATGGAACTGTTCTGCGATAATGAAGGAGCAGTTTCCTTGACAAAGGAACCGAGAGATCATGGTAAAACCAGACATATCGACAGAAAGTACCATTTCATCAGACATAGAGTAGAAGAAGGCCATCTTATAGTGAAGAGGGTGTCATCTGAAGATAACCCAGCAGATCCCCTCACAAAGGGTCTGAGTAGGGCTAAGCATATTCAACATGCTCGGAGCATAGGACTGAAAGATGATATTAGTTTTAGTAGTTAGATTAGTTTTCTGAAACTTGTAACAAAGTAAATGTAATTTAATTTTGGTGATTAAATAATAAAGTATTATTTATAAGTTTGGGTTCTACCTTTTGTCAATTGTTTATTATTGTGTTTCATTTTTGCATGTTTTACTTCCCGAATAATAAGATTATTCAAACTCCACAGTCGCTCGTACTTTTGGAAGTAAGTAGTGAATCAAGACTGTCATGAACTGGATTGTAGATTGTCTAAGGATAGACATGGCAATGTATTTGCTGCAACGTTCATGAGTACTCAGAAATTGAGATTTGAGTATTGGATAAACCCTCGCTCAGAGTATTACTTCATGGAATTCATCACGAGTAATACTGAGACGATAATATCTTATAATCTTGAAACAGAGATATATGAGTTGTGATTTGCAAGTCGGCTATGCATTGGTGATACGAAAACACATCAGTAACTTGGTGTTATAAAACGTATCATCATGTATGGTTTGATGAGTAAAAGATACAAGAATATGAGTCGATGTTTATTCGTTCCTTTTGCCCTAACGGGAAACGTGATATCTGTGGGCCCCTCGATGATTTGGTGTTGACTTGTGTGCTGGGCCCAGCCAGGACTAAATTGATGTGTTCAATTAGAAGTCCTACATCATCACAAATCAGGAATCGGGAAACATAGATTCTGGACAAAGAGGTTGATTGCATTCCATGTCTTTTGTCTAGGGATATCTAGCAGAACGAAGGATTATATGATCACTTATCTTAGGACACGTAACTGACTGGGTCAGAGTTCGGCAGCAGCTTTTTGGAAACTACAATTTGCTGGTCAAATTTAGAAGGCATTCTAGCAATTATAGTTACAGACTTATCCAAGTGGGAGACTGTTGGATTAGGTGTCTAAGCCCATAACTATAATTGGTATGTACTTGAAATGATAGCAGCATAGTCTTTTTGGGTTGCCCTCAAACCTAGCAACCAGACAAGGAAATTATGAAAGGAGAGATATTAATTTATTATAAGATTAATAAATTAATATAAATGAATTTATTAATATGTTAAAAGATTAATATATTAATAAGAAATCATTTTGTTTAATTAATTGTTAGCCAGAAATTAATTAGAATTAATTTTGGGGTTAAAAGAATTGATTATAAGGTGCAGGGACTAGTTTGCAATTATCTAATAGTTGAGTGGAAGGCTCTAGAACCCCCTTGGATAAGGGTGGACGAAATCTTTAGGGGAAACCCTAATAATTTCGTCCATAGGGACTTGGATAAGGCCCTTGGGTTTGCTTAGGCCCTAAGCAAAGGATAACTAGGGTTTCCCCTAAACCCTAGATCCCTCAGCTATATAAGGAGCCTCCTGGTTCATGTTTTGGTCACTCTTTTCTTTTGAAGAAACCCTAAGGGCCGAAATTTTGCATACTCCCTCTCCCCTCTCTCCTCTACTTTCCTTCTTGCTAGTTTGGGTGTGATTCCATTAGAGGCATTACACTTGTGGTGCTAAGCTTCCAAGAAGATCAAGATCAAGATCAAGGGAATTATCAATTGTTTACTATAACAATTGAAAGGTATGTAATTACTAAACCCTAGGTTGTAAATTTCGATTATAGTCTCTCTCCTCTAGGGTTCTTATTTTGCAATTCAAAGCTGTATGTTCAATAGATAAAACATAGATCCAAAGTAGGTTGCATGTGAACTTAGGAATTGTTTTCTAGTTTATTTGTTTTACCCAAAACCCATCAGTAAGTTATGACAAATTGGATCTAATTATGAAAAAGAAAATGGTCAGTGGATTACCGGTGCTTGAAGTAAATAAGGAATTAGTGTGTGTAGGATGTCAGTTTGGAAAAGCCCATCAACTACCGTTTGAGAAATCAAACTTCCATGCAAAGGCACCTTTGGAGTTGGTACACTCTGATGTGTTTGGCCCCGTGAAACAATCTCCTGTCAAAGGCATGAAATACATGATTACTTTCATTGATCACTACTCAAGATATGTATGGGTATATTTCATGAAAGAAAAGTCAGAAGCTTTAGCTAAGTTCAAAGAATTCAAGAGTGAAACTGAGAGAGAAATAAAACAAAAAATTCATTGCTTGTGATCAGACAATAGAGGTGAGTATATCTCACAAGATTTCACCGAGTTCTTGAAAGCACACAACATCAAAAGACAGTTGACTTGCCTAAATACCCCACAACAGAATGGAGTCTCAGAAAGGAAGAATAGGCATCTGGCAGAGATCTCGGGCAGCATGATTCATGATAAAATTGTTCCTCGAAGGTTTTGGGCTGAAGCCATGAGAACTGCAGCCTATGTAATCAACAGAATTCCACAACAAGGTCTCTCGTATCAGTCTCCACTTGAAAAGGTATGGAAGGTGAAGCCAAATGTAAGTCATTTGAGAGTATTTGGATGTGTGTGCTATGTTTTCATACCTGGTCATCTAAGACACAAGCTAGAGAAGAAGGCAGTACAAAGCATATTTGTGGGTTATGACCAAGAAAGGAAAGGTTGGAGATGTTGTGATCCAATAACCGGAAAGTGCTATGTGTCGAGGAATGTTTTATTTGATGAAACATCCTCGTGGCGGACAACAAACCATGAAGTGCTTCCAGATTCAGAAAAGCTAAAAGTGAAGCTAGTGTCATATGGGGTTAACTTTAATCTCAACCAAGAAGAAATTGTAATCGAATCAACTGAGGTTGAAAAACAGAATCAACAACCATGGAGCTCAGGAGTTTTCCACCATGAAGACACAAGTGATAACTGTGAAGAGCCACCAAATGTAAGAAGATCGTCCAGACTTAAGAAACCCAATCCCAAGTATGCTAATGCTGCTATAGTTGAACAGGAAGTGTGTGAACCTGATTCCTTTGAACAAGCGAGTACAAAAAAAGAATGGATTGCAGCAATGGAAGAAGAAATGGGAGCCCTAATAAGGAATCAAACCTGGGAATTAGTTCCTAAACCAACTGGTGTTAAACCCATCTCGTGCAAATGGGTCTATAAAGTTACGCAACGTGCTGATGGCTCGGTTGAAAGATATAAAGCCCAATTGGTGGCCCGTGGATTCTCCCAGCAATATGGTCTAGACTATGAAGATACGTTTAGCCCAGTAGCTAAATTAACAACAATCCGTGTGTTACTAGCTTTGGCAGCAAACAAAGGATGGAAATTGTGGCAAATGGACATGAGCAACACGTTTCTATATGGGGACTTGGATCATGTGATTCATATGACACAACCTCAAGGGTTCATAAGCAAGACAAACTCCCAACTATGTATGCAAGCTCAAGAAAGCCTTGTATGGGATTAAACAGTCGCTTAGAGCATGGTTTGGTAAAATAGCTGAATTTCTCGAACACAATGGTTACTCAATAACCAATGCAGATGCTAGCTTGTTCGTGAAGACTGAAGGAGAAAAAGTGGCTATTGTTCTGGTATATGTTGATGATCTCACAATCACAGGAGATCTTGATGAAGTAATTGTTCAATTGAAAGAAAACTTGTGTACTCGTTTTCACATGAAGGATCTTGGAAAGCTAAGACACTTCTTGGGTTTGGAAATCGAATATGAAGTTGGAGATATAATCTTGCATCAACGGAAGTACTCATCAGACTTGTTGAAACGTTTTGGAATGTTCAACTGTAAGCCAGACGTGCCACCAATGGATACAAATGCAAAATTGTATGTGGATGTTGGGAGAAAACTGGAAGATGCAACTATGTATAGGAAACTTGTTGGAAGTCTAATCTACTTAACTCTAACTAGGCCGGATATTGCCTTTGTAGTTGGAGTACTAAGTCGGTATATGCAAAATCCCAGAAAACCTCATCTTGATGCAGTTAGAAGAGTATTAAGATACATCAAAGCTACCATGAATTATGGAGTTATGTTTCAGAGGGAACAAGAATGCAAGCTGGTAGGTTATTGTGATGCTGATTACGCTAGAGATGGAAGTACACATCGCTCCACTACGGGTTATGTGTTTATGCTGGGATCATGTGTTGTGTCGTGGTGCAGCAAGAGGCAGCCTACTGTGTCCCTCTCTACTACAGAAGTTGAGTACCGAGCAGCAACTATGGCAGCCCCAGAATGTGTTTGGCTAGTCCAACTCCTCAAAGACTTAAATCAAGATGTAAAACCCAAGATTCCATTGTTTTGTGACAACTTATCTTCAATACATCTCGCAAAGAATCCTACCTTTCATGCTCGAACAAAACACATCGAAGTCCATTATCATTTTATACGTGAGAAAGTTCTAAAAGGGGAGATATATTTAATCTATGTAAAAACAGCCGATCAAGTAGTTGACCTTCTCACCAAGAGTCTAGCCAATCACAAACTCGTGGACTTCTAAAACTCTTTGGACATTTTTGAAGCAGGTGTTGAGAGGGAATATTGAAGATGCAACACCTCACGTGGTATCATGCTTGACACGTGATTCCCTTTTAGTTATGTTTGGTTTCTACATGTTTATTTTCTAGCCTTGTTAATTTAAAGTTTGACTCAGTTATATAGTAGTGGTAGTGTCTTAGTGGGCAGTTTTTCCTTTTTCAGTTGTTTCCTGTGTAATCGTAAGCCATATGTGGCAACTTCCCTTTGCTTTTGTTTTTCGGTTGAATGAATGCAGAAAACCTTTGAGTCAATCTCTCTTCTTCTGTTCTTTGCTCACTAAAGTTGTTGTGTACAACTTGTGATTTTTTTCATTCTAGTCAACATAATTAGAAGTTTATAAATTTTTAATTTTTTTTAATACAACGTTTTAAACTAATGTTTAACGAAAGTATTTTAAAATTTAATAAAAAATATTAAATTGTCAAAATCTATAAAATATATAAAAATTGTTGTAAAAGAAAGTTTAGAAATAACTGTATGAAAATTATAAAAAAAAATTTGTATGCAAATGTAAAATAAAAAAAAAAGTTAAAAACTTGTAAGAAAATTTTAAAACATTTATAAAATATTTGGTTTAAAAGCATTTGTATTATAATTATATGAAAATATAAAAAAAAGTCTTAAAAAAATATAAACAAATTTTAAAACATTGTATTAGAAAAACCTTTAGAATAAAATATAATAATAATGTTGTGAGAAATTATAAAAAGTCTTAAGAGATTTGTAATATATATATATATATATATATATATATATATATATATATATATATATATATGTGTGTGTGTGTGTGTGTGTGTGTGTGTATAGACAACTTTCTTTTTTTTATATATATTTGATTATTTAACTTGTTAAATATGTTCATCTATTATCATTGTTATCTGCTATACGTGAACACATTTAATAAGTTAAATGATCAAATATATATAAAAAAATAAAGTTTATAAATGTTAACAAAACGAAAATGTAATTACTTCACAAGTCATTTTCCTCTATATTAATTATAAGAACCATCCATTAAAAGGATTCAAACCATATAAACCCGACTATGAAAAAAATAAAAATCAATGATCATAACCATTCCATTATTGGGCATCATAACCATATTTTGCTTTATAATAATAGCTACCCCAGAAACGCCCCTTAGGTGAGTAGCTCCAAGAAAAATCATTGTGTGCTGAGATTTCAACTTTCTATATAACCATTCCATCATTGGGCATCATAAATGTTTTGGTACCAATAAGGCAATAACCAAAGGAAATGTTTTCTTTCATAAAGAACTACCCCTTTTACTACTATTCATGCATCGTTTTAGTAATTTTCGTCAGTTTAAAATGGATTTTATCTCTTTTCAAGACCAATAAAAATTTACCACCATGTCCACCAAGGCTTCCTATCATCGGAAATCTCCACCAACTAGGTTTGAGCCCCCACCGCTCTCTTCAAGCCTTGTCCCAAAAACACGGTCCACTCATGTTGATGCACCTTGGCAATGTACCCATGCTTGTTGCCTCCTCACCTGAAGCAGCCAAAGAACTCTTGAAAACCCATGATATAAAATTTGCTAGCCGACCAAAGTTAAGAATCCCAAACATTCTTTCGTATGGCTCCAACGACATAGTATTTGCTCCTTATGGAGAGCATTGGAGGCAATTGAAAAGCATCGCTGTAGTCCATCTTCTAAATAATACACAAGTCCAGTCATTTCAACAAGTGAGGGAAACGGAGGTGGCATTTATGGTTGACAAGATCAAAAAAAGTTGTGGCTCTTTAGTTGATCTTAATGAGTTGATTTTTTGTCTTACGAATAACATAGTCAGCAGGGTGAATCTAGGGAGGACATATGGTGGGTTAAAGTTCGAAGACATAATGGGCAGGTTTCTGCATCTGCTTGGTGGTTTCCATGTTGGAAGTTATATTCCATGGTTGGCTTGGATAGACCGATTGAGTGGTTTAGAGGAGAAAGCACATAAAGTCGTTAAAGAGTTTGATGATTTTCTTGAATGTGTTGTTGAAGAACATGTAGATAAGAGAAGAGGGGTGGATACTCTATGTAGTGAAGATCATGATCTAGTTGACATCTTATTGGATGTACAAAGAGATAATGCAATCGGCTTTACCTTTCATAGAGATGTCATCAAAGCCCTCATTTTGGTAAGAATTTTCCTTTCATGTTCTTGAATCGAAGAGTTATGATAAAATAAATAAATAAATAATTGTGGATAAAGTCACATTTGCACCTGAAATGAAACAGTAGACACCTAATATAGCAAATCAATGGAAGTGACTTGGACCACGCAAAATGTTTATATGTGAAATAGTCGTGTGTGTATCGCAAAAAAAGTAAGGATGACAAATCTTATTTACATAACCAATATTAAATAAATAAATTTATTCACTATGTGATTTTTTTTTTGTCGATTTTTGTATTTAACACTATTAAAAAAATAAATTAATTCACTGTGTGGTATTCACATGCTATAATTGATTTTTTTTTCTTTTCTCGAAGGCAGGGTCATCAAAGCTAAAGAATGTTAGATTTAAATTTAGAACAAATAAGTGAATAACTTTTTTAATGATGCTCATAATAGTAAACTAGAAAACCACTCATGTGGTTAAAATTTAGAACTAGTAAACTAAACTACAAAAACCATGGATACTACCATGTACTACCCAAAAGTTATATTTGAAACTAGAGTAAACTTAAAATCGTTGATGTGGTTTCGTATATATAATGTGCACATTTTATTTCGATTCAGATTTTTCACTTGTATAGTCCCTCTCTGTTAATATTATTTTGTTGTGGTTTTGTCTCTGCAAGACATAAAATAACAATTTTAACGTTATTTGATTTTTTTAATTCTTTATGTTTAATTTATTATAATAAATGTTGGACCATGTCTAGCGAACAATCTTAGTACATATGGCTCTAAGACGATTCCACATATGAATGAGATCAGTGTTTTTATTAAAATATTTGGGTCCCATCACCCATCTCCGATGATTTCAACAAAAGGAATGAGACTATTAGAATTAAGGAGTTCGATAAACACGCACGCGATAATGAAGATACTAACTAAAGGAACAACAAGAACACGAGGGTTTAACATGGTTCACTTGATCAGAATAATTAAGTGTGTCCACATTTAAACTAGACATATATTTTATTGATAATAGCTAAAAGACACACTTTCTCTTTTGGGGTTACAATCATTCGTGGATATCTATTTATAATAAAGACCTAATTTCTTATGGATATGGGCTCATGGGTCGTGACATCAATGACATGAGTTCGTCCATGATCGTATATGATCGTACATAAGTTGGTCCATGATCGTACATGGCTGACTTGGTCCCCAAGTTACAAGTTCAATTTGAAGTTCAGAGTTTAGGATTGCTTCTAATCATCAAACAGAAAGCAAGGTGTACACCGAAGGATAAGCTTAAGCGACGAGCTTCGTAGTTTCGCTTCGCTTCAGAGTCTTCAATTATATTTCGTAACTTCGCCTAAAGCTCTACTTCTTGACTGACCTTCTGACCTTGTTCGCAACCTTGCTCCAGCAACTTCATTTAGAAATAACACTTAGCGAACTTCACCAAGCGACTGCGTTGTATGATCAAAGCTTTGCACTACCAACAACTTCGACCGAAGCTTTGGTCTTATTTATATTAACTTCTCTAAGATAGTTTTCTTCTTGGGGCGATGCCTTAGTTTCTAAGTGGCAATAAGGTCAAAGGATAG